>NC_139513.1:121407377-122007377 GCF_947247035.1 Vipera ursinii | reverse complement strand
TTTCTGTAACTTCTATAATAACCATAGCATTGAAGTGGTACCTGTGTCACCTATCACTTTAGAAACTATACCCTCCAGACTTTTGTAATTTCCATTTATACAGATTTCTACATAGTACAGGCTCCTGCATTGAGAAACTACAGTTTAACATCCATTTCAGGAGTAATAATGTGTGCGAGGGAAGAATCCAGAGTTTGGTAACTTGGTTCAAATAAGAGTATGTAAAGCAGATATGCCAAAGTGTGTTGGATGAGCCATTCTAGAGTCGTTTAGCAGAGCTGCAGTTCAAAAGCTTTTATCTGACAAATGCTCTTTATTGAATGCTTTATAGCATGGGTGTCAAACTTGCCACATCACATGATGTGTCGCTACGTATCAATTTTTTTGCATTGCCGGAGCTGGGATGGGCGCGGCCTCCGTATGATGCAACTGGCCTGCGGGCTGGCAATTTGACACCCCTGCTTCATAGGCTACACTTACTACTTTCTGAGGAGTGTACATATATCTATCTTCAAGTATACTTTCTAAAAGAATAGTAAATAATGCTTATTGGAAGCCATCCAACTCATAGGTTTCAGTTAACTTTTACCTTTTAAAAGAGTTCTCTAAAATTTATAATGTATTACACGGAGAAACAACTTCAGTTCTTAATTTCTGGTTGCATTAAATTGTTTATCTTCATAAAAGGGTTTTAGGAAGATTTCCACAGGATAAAAGAAAGAGTTTGGATTGAGATCCAAGCAGTAGCGTCATAAAAGTTTAATTTTAGGAGAAGCAATTATATTTTTAAAAGTTGCTTGAGCAGAGTTTTACAGAAATCCACACTTTAAGCTCAACCAGTAGCGTCCAGGGAAAGGTTGGGGTTATGAGAAGTCATCTGCAAATAAATCCGTTTGGAAAGGTCTGGACCAACTCGCCTCGTTGTCATTGTCACTCCGTCACCACGACGGACAGGAACCTCTGCAAGAAGGTGGTGTCGTTCCTGCTCTGAAGCGTGACTATCATAAGCCTGGATGCAGCCAGAATACAAAACATAAGTATTTGCACATGTTCTGTTGGAGAGTTCATCATTGTTTTGAAATCTATGATAAATGTCCCAGATTAGGCAGAAGATGGAAAAGGAAAGTAGTGTGAGGTTCGATTTCTAGCTTAGAAGCAATTATTTTTTCAACTTCATTCCATGGAAACTGGTGACACATGTTCTAGAACAGAGGTCCCCAACCTTTTGAGCACCAGGACCAGTCACGTGGAGAGGTTTTTCCGCGGACCGGAAGGTGCGTGGTTTTCTGTGCTGCCTGCATCTTGCAGATGGGGTTTTGCTTCTTTGGGCGGATCGGTTGCTGGCATGCCACAGACCGGTATTGGTTCATGGATTGGAGACCCCTGGTCTAGAATCACAGATGCATAACTGACGAATAATAACGGGACCAACAAGTCAGTTCATGTTTCAAGGATGATACTGTGTCTACTTGCTTATGGAATAATCACTCTGTTTAAGCACAATTAAGTGTAACTTCTGAGTAATTACACAGGTAGTTCATTTTATTGTTCAAAGCTACAGTGGCATTGAAAAAAGTGACTTATGACAGTTTTTCATAAGACTGACAGTGTCCCCATTGTCATGTAATCAAAATTCGGATGCTTGACAACTGGTTCTCATATTTATGTCAGTTGCAGTGCCCCAGGGTCATGTAAATCACCTTTTGTGACTGACAGGTAAAGTCAGTGGGGGAACCAGATTCATTCGACAACTATGTTGCTAATTTAACAACTGCAGTGATTCACTTAACTGGGGCAAGAAAAGATGTAAAATGGAGCAAAACTCAATAACTGTCTCGCTTAGCAACGTAAATTCTGGGTTCAATTGTGGTAAGTCAAGGATTACCTACACTTTTTGTCTATGGTTCTGAAGTAGTGGAATGTCATCCAGCAGAATACATGAAAAATAAGCAAACATCAATTTACTTCCAAAATCTAGGTTTTCTGTGTGAAACAATCTTTTTCTCTTGCAACCATCTGAGAATTTTAGCATGAGATTTTAAATTTCTTTCGCCAGCTGGATATGAGTTGGCATGCACATATCTAATACACCTTATTATAGAAATGCGTAAAGCCTTGCCTGCATCAGAAGCAGCGGAGAAGGGTACCGGGCTATAATGGCACTGGCCATCTCCAGACTGACTCGGTTGTATTGCTGAATCTGTCTCTTCCATACCTGAAGGAGTCCCTTTCCAGTGCGATCCACCTTCACACCTCTACACCAGTCTCCCTCAAGGCAGAAGGAGAAGCTGGTTTTATTTTTTTCCTTTCTACAAAAAACGACATGGAAGAAATGTGGCAAAATATTGAAACAAACCATCTCGGTGATGTTTCTGTTGCTCTGTTTGGAGATCAGAAGCTAGAAGAGGGGATCTTCATACAGATGCAACATCTGAAATCAGGCATTACGTTTGAAGGAATGATATTTCAAAGCATCGGATTGCTTCAAAAGTTAAGCAGAAGATGGATTTCCAATATGGGCTGACTCATCACTTTTTTAAAACATTTGGCAACACGTGCTTCTTTACTTTCTGTATACCTTAATTGCCATATTTTGAGGCAACCCCTTAAGGCATCATCTATCTACGGTGCGCAGCGACACCAAGACTTTCCTTGTGAAACGGACAAAGATGCTTGAGGTAAAAAATCAGAAATGAAATAAAGTGGGAATGAGCTGTAGATTATGGCAAATGTGCCAGTAATTCACAGAATTTATTTATTTAATGGATTTTTTTTAAGGGCTGCCAACTCAAAACAATTGAGTCTAGGCAGTATACAACAAAGAAAATAAACAGGAAAAAATAGCTAACATTTAAAAAAAGCAACCCAAAATATAAAATAGAAACCGAGCATGACAATGAAACAAAAAGAGATTCTACTCAATTGATCCCAAATGTTTGTGGAAAATGTAGTTCTTAATGGCTTTTCTAAAAGTATTCACATTTGGGCCTGTTGTATGTCAGGGGAGATTGTTTTCAAAGCACAGAGGCAGCCAACAAAAAGTCTGCTGCTTAGATTCCATGAGATGGAGAAATTTAAAAAGGGAATCTGGAGCATGCCCTTCTTCTGGGGGGTATATAGGGTGGGCAGGTGTTCCTGGGAGAAGGTCTTCATGTCAGGTAGGGCTTTAATGCTGATAAACCAGCGCTTTGAATCATACCTGGAAGCCTCTTGGGAGCCATGGCAGCTTAGCCATATCACATACGGTAGATATAATAAGCTTCATTGATCAGCCCATGCACCATTGCATTCTGGACCAACTGAAGCTTCCAGATGGTCTTCAAGGGCTGCACCATGTACAGCATGGTGCAATAGTTCAACCAGGAATGATTAAGGCACGGGTGACCGTGAGCAAATCCTCCTGTACAGGAATGTATGCAATCGGTGCACAAGATAGCCTTAGATACTTACATATACTCTTTTGTTAACTCACTCACTTGAATGGGGCTTCAGCCACAGCCTTAGTGAACATATTGGCAAATTCTCCAAACTCCTTCCAGCTTGCAAGCACTTGAACCTGGACACCTGTGTGAAGCTGCAGCTCAACCAGAGCCTGAAAATGCAAAGATGAAACCTGAGGCTTATCTTAAAAGGAGAGACACCAGAACATAAGCTATTATTTCATAATGGATGGCACTATTTCCTTCAGAATGATCACTCTTCTAACTCTTCTGATCCAAAAACATTTCCTCTGTCCACTGTGGCTCAGAACATAATTACCTTTTTTTGACCTGCATATTTTGCTGTCCTTTTGAGTATGGTTTTATAAGGCAGCCTTTTCCAATCTGCCTTCCAGTTGTGTCGGGATCACAACTCCCCAAATTCCAAGCTAGCATGACCACTAGGGAAAGCACCAGTTCAGAAGGGACAATTCTGTGATTAGGATGAATGGGGATGGAATTAAAATTTTCCTGGAACCTAGAAATCTCTGTATAAGCAGTGTTCTTTTATAATTTAAGCATGTCATTTTAATGTTAAACAAAAGTAGACTTTGAAACCGATTAAACTGCTATTTAGCCAAGATCGGTTGCTTCTCTAATATATGAATGTCATGATCCCTGGCATATCTGCCTCCTTTTTATCCTCCGTGCTTGACTTCCACTTCATCCTTCACTCATCCTGTCTTCCTTGCTGACTCCATCCTCCGTCTCCTCTTTCAATGTCTGCATTTACATTATTTAGTTTAATATTTGTATGTCATTGCAAGAAGAGATATTTCAGGGTTCACTATTAGCCTCACATTGAGACTGAAGCCTGATTTGATAGCAGAAAACCATCATTTCCAGAAGAAGTAATCCCAAGGAAGAATGTGAGACATGGCTGAGAGCCAGCCACACAACCTTCTGCACCCCATTTACTTACTTCTTCCACATCCAGTCTAGACAATTGAGAAACTGGGTTTGTCTTCTCTTTCCGTTTCCTTGGCTTGCCTTCCTCCTGTGCCTTGCTACTTTGCTCTGCTTGCTGCAGCTTCTTTTGTGACTTGGGTTTCTGAGAACTGAGAACACAACCAACTTATTCATGTCTGAACCTGGGGTCCATTTTGAGGAGATGGAGGCACCATCTCTGGTTTTGAAACTGCAGCCCTGCACATGGAGGGGCAATGTTTGGAGAGATGGTAGAAGGTACCTGAATTCTAGTTGTGGTACTCTGCTCTAGATCTGCTTCCTAGTAGAAGTGTATTCCCAATATTTTAACGTCAGCTGCTGTTTAAGCTGCATCTTTCCATCAGAGCTTCTTCTGAGAGGTTAATCATAGTATCTGGCTAGCCAATCCAATCTGCAGGGTTGGTACACTCAGGATTCTTTCAGCTAAACAATGCCATCTAGAGCAGGGGTCCTCAACCTTGGCAACTTTAAGACTTGTGGACTTCAACTCCCAGAATTCCTCAGTCAGCTTTGCTGCTAAACAATATATATATATATGTGTGTGTGTCATATGTTAACTCTTAGATTACCTTGCTAGGCCCCAAACATGGGGCAAATCTTTGTTTCCTGTTTTCAGCCTTATCTCAAAGGCCATCAAACAGGCTGTAGTCACACCAGACAGTTCATATATTTGTGTAAATTACTAACAAAGAATTTAGGGAGTCCGAAATGCATATCAGCCTCCCTAAATTCTTTGTTAGTAATTTACACACACACACACACACACACACACACACACATACACATACACATACACACACATACATATATATACACATATATTGCTATATTACATAATGCTATATAATATATAGCAATAAAAAATAAATTTTAACCTGAAGTGTTTTTCTAGTTCTGTTACTGCCAATGACAGTGTTTTCCCAGGAATTTTCTCTGTGATTTTCGCCACAAAACTCTGCAGTGTTTCGGTGGGACCTTCCACACTAGCCTGCAAAAATGAAAAAGAACAGAAAGGAGAGCCTTTAGTTTCTTGGCTGAAGCAAACACACATAACCCTTTCAGCCACTTAGATACAGATGATTTCTCCGTTTTCTGTGTTCGATTTGACCCCGCTGGGGATGAAAAAAAGAGTCGAAAGTCACCCCGATGAGGCGATGGAGAAGGAGGGGACCCTTGTTGATCACAGGAGGGTGGTGGCCCTTCCGTTTGATCCAAGGAAACCCTCCAAACTGGCAGGGAAAAGACTGGCTACATTCACGTGGCCAGTCAGAAGCTGCTGACAACTGAAGAAAATAAGCATTAACCAGCAACTTTTGAGCAACGTGGATGGAACTGGGTCAGACCCTATCGTCTCTTTATAACTTTAAGACTTTTTCCTGGGAAAAAACCATCCAAAGCAAAGAATCCTCCCCGATGAGAGAGGGAAGGGGAATTTCCACCCCATTCCCTCAGATAAAGAAAAGCGGCAAATTAATCACTTGGGGGAAAATAAGAGAAAATTACAAGATTAATTTAGAAGCAATACACATATATAACTTTGAAATTTGGGGATTAAAAGTGCTTTTTTAAAAAAGAGACTTAAAAGCTTGTAATATAAGTTTGGATGTAAAAAGCTGGAAGATGGAGTCAACGACATCTAGTGGCAAACTACAGCACTACAATTTATTATGCCTAAAGGAAACTTGGCTGGAAGCCCAGACTCAGATAAGACTCTTGTAGTTTTCAAAAGCGTTCACTTTTGAAGACTGCAGCTGAAAAAAAGTGTGTGTGGGGTGTGGGTTTAAACCTTCTTGGGCTGCTTATCTGTGTGGCAGAGGCAATAAAATATTTTGAAACTGGCCTGCCTGGACTATGAATATAAATACTAACTGATTTTTAGAGTTGTGTCATGGAGCTATTTCCCAATAGAAGAAACAAGCATTATTGATTGAGATGATGCAATACTTTGGAGTATAAACCTTTGATTGATGAACAATTTTCAATTGCTCTTCTCTCTCTGGACAGAAAGGATGTGTTTTTCATTGGACAGAAAAATTTGAAAAATTCGAACTTTACTTATAATTGCTGAAGGGAGACTTAAGGATGGACTGATAGGCTGGGTGGATAATTAGGAGTTCAAATGACAAATGACTGAAATTTTTTAAATCCCTAAATAGATTGGACTATAAAGACTACATACAAAAACAAAATGGATCTTCCATACTTAGCTTCAAATGGTAAAAAACTATCCCTAAAACCTGTCCCCAAAGTCCCCAGCTTGTCATACCAACAAGAAAATGTTGATGAATTTCCGAAAGACATTTTTTCTATGTTAAAATCAATACAAGAGACAATTGCCTTAGCTCATGATGAGAATAAAAATAACACAAAGGAGATAAAAGAACAATTCTTTACTCTAAATCTACAAACTCAGAAAGAAGGAACTAGCAACTCAGAAAATAGAAGGAAAATCAGAGGAAAGAGATCCAAAGATGGAGGACCTAAAGAAAGGAATTAACAGACAGACTCAGACAAACGAAGAATTAGAAGACGTAGCGATAATATTGGAAATGGTAAGATATCTTACCTGTCAAGATCTCAGAACGCACTTGAGGATAAGAAAGAAGAGCTGATTGAATGGAAGATAGAGCAGTGAGGAGAATTGTGGGAAATTGGAGAAGGAGGTAGGCTATTTAATGAATATCAATGGGCTGAGCATCCTTCCAAAAATACTTTAATCAAATTGTCTTTCTTATTCCAAACAATATACACAAAAATAGAGGAAGAATTATTTGATGATTCAAATGCATTGACTTGGAAAGTTAGTTGGCAAAGGAAGAAAGCTAGAGTAAGACTGAAGAAAATAGAGGTTTTGACCCATTAGGTGGGATATTATACTATTAATCAGATATTTGAATGTGGCTGAGAATAGATAATTGTTAAAAATACAAGTATTATTATAACTAGAAAGATAAATCCTAACTAGAATATTATATTTTGGTATGAGAAGGGAAATATGAAAATGCTAAGAGGGTTTGAATAAGGGAAGCTTTTGGTTATCCAAATATAATTTATTATGAGAAATTATAAGCAATAGAGACATTTTAAACACTGAAGGGAAATTACAATTAAAAAAAAGTGGGAAAAAGAGGATAATTATTGAACAAATGGATATTAGGTGCAAATGCAATTAAGATATATTTTAGTTAGAAAAGATATTTTAAACCAACATTATTGATATTTGGAAAATGTAACAAAGATGTTGATATTCAATTGTATATGTATTAACAACAATGTTAATATGTACCACTGAATTACTAAGTAAGGTTCTACACTTAGGCAAGAAAAACCAAATGCACAGGTATAGTATAGGTTGTACCTTGCTCAATAGTAGTAACTGTGAGAGGGATCTCGGAGTCCTAGTGGACAATCACTAAAATATGAGCCAGAAGTGTGCTGCAGCCGCCAAAAAAGCCAACACAGTACTAGGCTGCATTAACAGAGGGATAGAATCAAGATTTCGAGAAGTATTAGTACCACTTTATAATGCCTTGGTAAGGCCACACTTGGAATACTGCATCCAGTTTTGGCCACTACGATGTAAAGAAGATGTTGAGACTCTAGAAAGAGTACAGAGAAGAGCAACAAAGATGATTAGGGGACTGGAGAATAAAACAAATAAGGAACAGTTGCTGGAATTGGGTATGTCTAGTTTAATGAAGAGAAGGGCAAGGGGTGACATGATAGCAGTGTTCCAATATCTCAAGGGCTGCCACAAAGAAGAGGGAGTCAAGCTATTCTCCAAAGCACCTGAAGGCAGGACAAGAAGCAGTGGATGGAAACTAATCAAGGAGAGAAGCAAACTAGAACTAAGGAGAAATTTCCTGACAGTTAGAACAATTAATCAGTGGAACAACCTGCCTCCAGAAGCAGTGAATTCTCCAACACTGGAAGTTTTAAAGAAGAGACTGGACAGCCATTTATCTGAAATGGTATAGGGTTTCCTGCCTGAGCAGGGGGTTGGACTAGATTACCTCCAAGGTCTCTTCCAACTTAATTATTAATGGACCCAGGACAACACATTGTTTATTAAGTACTTATGATTGTAAAACTAGAAAATTAATAAAATATTTATTTAAAAAACCCCATTCCATTCTAGTGAAAACTAATTTTCTCCACATTCCTCCCTGAATTTGTGAAGTAAAAACACTGCAACTGATACACTCACAAAGACCGCTGGTTAGTTTTGCAGCCATCCATTTTTCATAATGAAAGAGAACATTTATCACATCTGAGTCTCCTTGCTCTTTATTGTACCATATGAAATCTAAATAATTATTTTAAGAAACATATGTTGTATGTTGCATTTAAGGGCAAGGTGGGGGTTTTTTTTGGTTTTTTGGTTTTGAACTTTCAGTTGGACACTGCTAGACCAATGTTACCTGCTTGCTGTTGTGAATCATTGCAATGAAATCTGGGAGCCGCATTGGCACTAGGACATTGGGTTCTTCTATCCAATTGTCTTCTTCTTTAGCCTTCAGGCCAAAACATAAATTTAAAATAGGAGAGAGAAAAATATAAGGACAGCTACTATTAATAAAAAGAAACAGCAATTGGGTCACGGGCAGGGTTCCTCCGGAAGAAAAAATTAACTAGGAAAATCAATTTCTTTAATCAAAACTACCAAAACAAAGGATTGTGTGTGTGTGTGTGTGTGTGTGTAGGGAAAGACACATACTGTCATACCTCCGTTAGGCCAGTTTTCCTTCTCCAGGTGATGCTGCAGGGCACAGCCTGGCTCTCAATCGCATAGTTACTCTCCATTGACTGCAAAGCGACAAGGATCTCATCTGCACCATTAATCTGTAAGAGACCTATTGGAGGCTACAGTTCAAGATAGATCCCTAAGAAGAAGAACATATAAGGAAACCAAGAGTGGGGGGAATGTACCTGGGTCTAACACTATCTGAATGTGTTTCAGACACTGCTCTGGTCTTTGGGCTTTGCGAAGTTGGGCCAAAACTGCTTTCCTCTGTTTCTCTTGTTCCTGAAGCTGCCTCTGACTTCCTTGCTCTTTGGTCTCCTGCAGGACAGCCTCGCAAACTTTGTCCAAGTCCTGATGGTTCTGTCTTGTACTTGTCTGAAGAGGAAAGGACTTCAGGCTCATTTGGTGAGTACCGTCCGGCATCTTCTTATCAGAGATGCAAATTGGAAGCTGGGGCGAGGATTGTGGCTTAGCATTCCACGAAGATACTTCCTGATCACTGCCTGACAGTTCCCAAGTACTGGGTGCCACGTTTTCTTGGAGATCTGAGTCAGCAGGTAGTGGCTCCTGCCAGCAAACGGGCACCAATTCTTCATCGCTGACAGAGGGCCTCTTATGCCCAGGGGACTCTCGGCCACTCTTTGTTTGGATCCTAGTAAATGAAGGAGCAGTTGTAGAGGGTCTGGCTAGCAGCAACTTCCTTTGGAGCCTTTCAGCCAAGGGGACGAATATTTCCTCCTCCTCCTCACTCTCGCTATTGAGCTGCAGTCTCACATCTGTAGAAGCAGCCATCTTGACAGAATTGCATGGACCATAGGGCTTTTTCCTGGCAGGTGAGCAAAAGAATGAATCCTCTGAGTCTGAACTGGAGAGTACAACTACCTGGTTCTCAGGAGAAGGCCGGATGCTGTTTTTTGGGTCAGGAGGTTTGTTTACAGGAAAGAAAACTGGTAGTTCCTCACAGTCACTCTCCTCCAGTTCTGAGAACATGATGTTTAGCTCCATGCACTGAAGAGACTGTGCTGGGTTGGAGTGGCATCTGAAGAAAAGAAGCAAACAGTTGAATTCAACAATAGAAAGTTCTCCCTCTTCAAAAGTCACATTGACCAGAGTCTAATGCTAGAAAAGAGTGAAAGCCAACTATGGGAGAGGGCAATCAAAATCAAGTCACCAGACCTCGGCATTTTTTCCTTCTATTCTCCTGCCAAGTCTATACTCCTGGATGAGGAACAAACCAGTCTGCCTACACTTCTGAAGTCAAGATAAGGAGTGTAAGTTTCCACATTGGGCTTAGCTAATGCAATGTCAAAGCAACAATCGTCAGTACAATTTTCCCCAAGTGACTCTTCTCCATGTGTGTTTATGATAGTCCCCAAAATTTCCAATCAGCAGAAACAATGCCCATGTTTTAAGAATTCTGGGAGCTGGAGACTGTTCATGTCAGAAGATAACTGATCACGTTGCTTGGGAATTCTGGATGCTATGGAAAAAAGCATTTGGAGGATGCTATTGAACAGATCTGCTCTAAGGAACAGGAAGCAGGCACTTTCAATGCTTATCAATTCAAAGCCTTCTGTGGACTCCCCTGCTAGTTCCCAGGAGTTGCAGATGGTCTGACTACCCAAATGAAAAGATGTCATGCTTTCAGGAACTCAGCAATTAGTTATCCAGCCTTGGTTGCTAAATAGTTCTTGTGGGGGAAGGGGGGAACACCATTATTCCTTGTGGTCACTCTGGAACCTTCAAAGAACATCTGCAGTAGAAGAACGTCGGAAGTCTGTGGAGTAGACCTTTCCCACCACTGACTGGCCAAGGATTTAATAATTCATTACTGACATCTTCCTTCTACACTTTCAAAGGAACTATATTTTACCATTTATTCATATTACTTACTAATCTGTCCTCACGGATTATACAATAAAAATAAAAGCCAGCAATAGAATTGGCAGAATAGGAAGGTCTATAGAGCCCCCTTCAAAGTGAGGGAGTCAAGTTTGCAGGGGAACTCCAAAATTCCATTTTTTGTCATTCCAAAAAATAAGGGGCCATCACTGAACAATTCTTCTGTCCATGCCTCTTCCAATCATTTGCCTGCCTGATGGTTTTTAATAACGAATCAGAATGGAAGATCTCAAATATCATCAGCATCCTATACTCCTGTCAGACAGAAAGACAACATACTTGTATTTTAAAAATTATAGCATTAATCTCCATATATTCTAATTATTTGCATTATGATATAATCCAAATATACTTACAAGAGAAAGGTTCATATACCATCCTTTCTTTGATGTGAAACAAGCAGGATTCTGTCACCAATTATGTGAATTTCTCCTAGGGAAAGAGAATACCGGTACTCATTATGAAATGAATTGTGTTGCCTGCAACTTTAATTGTATAATCTGTTTTATTGCCAAAAGGACAGAGATATTTTTGTCTAGGAAGATACAGAAGTTGTTTGTTTTGGAAGGATGAAATACAGAAATCCCCTGCCTTTTTGAAGAATTTCTTATGAGCTGTTGCATATGCTCTATTTCTGATTCCTAAAGATTTTGACATTTTCACAAAAGAGACCTTTTCTCCATGAATAGTTTTCCCCTTATGATGCTTGATCTATATAGCAGTATTTCTCAACTTTAGAAACTTTAAGCTGGAAGGCTGGGGAAATCTGGGAGTTTAAGTCCCACTCATCTAGAAACTCTAGGAAGAGTATACAGAGCAGACCAACAAAGCTGATTAGGGGACTGGAGGCTAAAACATATAAAGAATGGTTGCTGGAACTATGTCTAGTTTAATGAAGAGAAGGCCGAGGGGTGACATGATAGCAGTGTTTCAATATCTCAGGGGCTGCCACAAAGAGGAGGGAGTCAAGCTGTTCTCCAAAGCACCTGAAGGCAGGACAAGAAGCAATGGATGGAAACTAATCAAGGAAAGAAGCAACCTAGAATTAAGGAGAAATTTCCTGACAGAACAATTAATCAGTGGAACAACTTGCCTCCAGAGGTTGTGGGTGCTCCAACACTGGAAGTTTTTAAAAAGAGACTGGACAACCATTTGTCTGAAATGTTATAGGGTTCTTGCCTGAATAGGGGATTGGACTACGTAGATAGCCTCCAAGGTCCTTTTCAACTCTGCTGTTGTTGTTGTTATCTTAAAGTTGCTAAGGTTGAGAAACACTGGTCTCTAGTAAGAGTACATGCCTGCTGTCCTTTTGCATGTAACAGTTATGGCTGCAACCCTATAAACACTGGATTGTGTATAAACACTGAACTGAGTAAGGCACACTGAACTGAGTAGACAGATACCATATAGAATGCATTGTAGAGCCATTTGCAGCTACAGCCCCGTGCAGGGAAGTGGATCTGCTCAGTACACATACACATAGGATTAATTGCTTCAAGTTGCTGCTAGCGGTAACACTACTTTTAAACCAAAACAGCTAAAGATGACCTAAGCCTATCTCACTGATGGGGGTGAGAGCAACGATGAACGAAATATTGTGGGTTCATAACAAAATAAAGAAGTTATCAGATTAAGTTTATAATGTTGTCCAATGCCCAACTGTATACATGTTTATAAAATACCCCAAGCAAATCATACTTTTTAAATTTTTTTGAAACACTCTTCTGTTATGGAAAGATTCGTCTAAAATCTTATGATAACAAACGGCAGATTCCAGATTTGCTTTTAAACAACAAAAAAGAATAATTGTACTATACTATACATAGGAAGGAAGGAAGGAAGATTCCTCGAGACGAACAAAGTTCCTTTCCGTTTACGCAAACCGCCTTAAAATATGACCCAGCCTTCACCACGTGAAGTCGTGTGCTCGTCGTCTGAAGCCAGAATTCTCCGTTTAGAAAATCATACGAAACGTTTCGGCTCTCACCCCATCGCTTCCAATCTCTTTGCAACGAGACCCTGCACCTCCGAAGTCAGGCGCCGGCTCATTCGTTCAAACATTCGTTCAAATCCCGCGCTCTGTGCCGCCGCTGCTCCCGGACCCGGAAGTGTCGCAGCGCAGGACGGGGCGCTTCGCAGGGCGGCGAGGGAAGGTCAAATGGCGGCGCTGCTGGGCGGGCTGTCCTTTTTGGGCTCCGCGGCCGGCAGGCAACGTGAGTCGGAAAGGTTGTTGGGAGGGTGGAAGCCTGACTGAGTTGGTGATGACCTCCGGGGAAAAGGCAGCAGGCGGCGGCAATGGAAGATTTGGAATGCAGTCTTCCAGTGTGTGAAGTTGCGGGCAGGAATTCAGCGGCGGGGGGGGGAGCGCGGAGGCTTTGCTTGGCGTAGCCAATCTTCCTTTCGCCTGCAAATGGGTCAGAGGGATAGGTTCCTAGGGGTTCATGCACAAGGTTTGCAACCAAATAGGCCGGCGATCCTTTGCAGAAGTTGGTGCATTTCTCCCCGTCCACCCCCGTCGCCATCCGCATTTAAGAGCGAGCCTGGAAAGAGCTCTACAAAAGTTGGGAAGCCTGCTCCATCTGCTGGGTTATATTATGAGGGATTCTACTAAATGTATTATTGCTCCCTTGGAGAATTCTTTATCTTCCTTCACTGGTGTCACAACTCACAAAATGTTGTTTTAGCTAAATATGGAGATTCTCAGTCATCCAGGTAATAGTTATCCCAAAGATGTTTTAAAGAAGCTTCTTGGATGAGAACCGAAAGGTCTTTAAAGAAAAAGTCCAGTTGCCCCGTGAAAAAGCATCGTTGGGATGAGGTGTTTTAATGGTGCTATGGCTAGGCTTCATCAGCTGTTAGAATCTAGTTTGTTCTGCCTTTTTTTAAAATTCTGGTACAGGTAGTCCTCAACTTACAACCCTCCATTCAAAGTTACAGCGACAGTGAAAAAAGTGACTTACAACCATTTTTCACACTTATGACCATTGCAGCATCCCCATGATCATGTGATTAACATTTGGATGCTTGGCAGCTGGCTCATATTTATGATGGTTGCAGTATCCCAGAGTTATGTGATCACCTTTTATGACAAGCACAGTCAATGGAGAAGACAGTTTCACTTTATAGCTGGGTTACTAACTTAACAATTGCAGTGATTCACTTAACAGCTGTGGCAAGAAAGGTGGTAAAATGGGCCAAAACTCAGTTAACAATTGTCTTACTTAGTCACAGAAATCTGGGGCTCAATTATGGTCGTAAGTTGAGGACTACCTGTACAGCAATCCCTCTCAGTTCTAGAAGGATGGTAAAGGCAAATCATGTCTGAAAAACCTTGCCAAGAAAACTGCAGGGATTTGTGCAAGCAGTTGCCAGGAACCAACACTGATTTGCAGGCACACAAACAGACTTAGACACATGGGGGAGAGTTCAGAGGTCATCTGCTTCTCCCCTATTTTTTGTTCTCAGGTCTGCGTCAGGTCTTTTTAAAGGAAAGGTGGCAGAAGAGCTCTGAAAGATACTATTGCATTGTTATTAAATGTCTAGCTTTAAAAGAAATTGAATTTCCTGCATTATCGTAAATGTATGCACTTAGTATAAAATACAGTCGCCTGCAGTTTGGTGGAGTTGCACTTACTACGGGTGCTGCATTTGGTTGCCAAGGAGCTGTCTTTAGGAACAATTTGACTGAATAATCGATAAACTTATAAATTAATAATTCTGAGTGTTTGATTGCACCTCTGTGGCTTGCCACTTTGCTACTTGCATGATTGCTTGCTTCAAATTCTGTAAAATCTACCTGTCCAGCATCCATGCCCTAAATAGGATGCTGAAGGTTACTACCCCAGAAAAGTTCAGAAATGTTTTGCTGGAGTTTGCTGCTTTATAGTTGTGGAACAATCTCTCCAACCTGAAATCTGGAAGATTGAACTCTCCTGATTTGTTTTATTTTAGAAAAGCTGTTAAAACTAAACTTACTAAACTAAGCTGTAGTTATTTCAGATTGTCTTGAACATGGTTTATGGCTGAATTGATTTGCATTTTGGACTGGGAACTGCTGGCTCTTAGCTCACAATTTTTATTATCACACTAATAATTGGAACCTCTTGCTTTCTTCCCCTTCCTGTAACAGTTTTGCCCATTCCCACACTCAGTGCAATTGTAGTAAGGTTTGCATCCAAAAAAACCGGAGGCAGCACCAAAAATCGTGGAGGGAACAGAAGAGGGAAAAAATACGGCTTCAAAAAATTAGATGGTAAGTTTCTTAATCACTTTACTGCAGTTTCCTGTTTATTATTGTTATTATTAACACCCCATGAACAACAACAATTGAAAAAACCCCACCCTGGATTAATTTTCTTGCCCTTTGCTATCAGACATGGACTATACTGGTTGAAGGGCCATGCCTTTGTTGATTGAAGAATTTTTCCCTTCCTCTTCCCTTTGTTCCGTCCAGTTCTGCCATTTCAGCCATCTTTATTCTTTTTAATTTTGGGGTGGGTTTTTTTGAATATTTTTACCTATTTGTAAACTGCCAGAGCTGCTGGGAGTTGGGCAACAAATAAAATTTAATGAAGTATTGTTATTTTCATCTGTTCACACCAATGAAGTCACAGCTGCTAGTTCTTTAGCTGGTATTGGCCTTCATATGCATCAAATCTTTCCTGAGGACTTAGGCCAGGGATGGCCAACCTTGGCTCTTGTATGACTCATGGACTTCAGCTCCCAGAATTCCTGAGCCAGCCATGCTGTAGTCTCTAGCCCAGAGAGTGGTAACGTCTGGCTAGCTGGGGAATTCTGGGATTTGAAGTCCACATGACATAGCCAAAGTTGAACAACATTGCTCTAGGCCAGGGGTGTCTTACTGTCGGCCCGCAAGCCGGACACATCATGACAAAACCGCACCCACTCCATTGCGGCAATGGTAAAAAAGCTCTGATACATCGCGCGACGTCATGTGACATTGCGAGTTTGACATGTCTGCTCTAGGCTGTTCTTGCTGGAAATTTATTTGGGTTCCGGTGTATAAAAAAGAGGAAGAGAAAAGCTGATCAGAACTTCCCTAGAGCAAATTGTTCCATTGGGATGAGTAATTTTCTGTCTTCAAGAATTAGTTCAAGACAGCAAGTCCCAAAGCTGTAATTATAAGGTGGGTGGGTGGGGAATGGCTTGCTTTGCAACAATGCCAGAGAGTTTCATTCCATTTCCTCAGCATCACGGTTTGGCCAATTGCCCTGCAGAAACGAAAGCATTGCCCAGTCTATGCCTATGCTGGCTCAGGAATTCTGGGAGTTGAAGTCCATGAGTCATAAAAGAACCAAGGTTGCTGACCCCTGACTTAGGCTGTTCTAATGTATCATATGTGCAGATTTAAGCAATGTGGCTTTCTGTAATTGACAGATGGAAGTTTTGTCAATGCATTGACATATTAAGTACCGTTTACTATGGTTTGTTGCACAGTCAGCTAGATTTGGCATTTTTAGCCCTCTCTTGATTCCTAAGGACCTGGGATAGGGAGATGTTATTTGACAGAATTAAAGGTATTGTTGTAGGATGTAAATTGTTCTAGTTAGAACCAATTGCCTTTTGCGATTGATGAATATTATTTGGGCATCTGGATATTCCTGTATTATGCCTATCAACTATGAGACAGCCAGTAGGTGATAGAACTGCAATAGTTTTGAATTCTGCCTGTTTATTGCAGAATATGGGTCCACTATTTAAAATTAGTGCTTACATTCTGTACATTTTTCTTTAGAATGTAATTTGGGGGGGGTGGGAATACAGTAGGGAGAATCTAAATAAATTAAGTGAAAGGTTCTGAGCTGTCTTATCAGGCTTACATAACTCTGAAAAAAGTTGCTGATGATTCTTTTATGCTATTGTTGATTGTTGGTGAGTAAACCTGACTGATAAGTGGTGTCATAATTGTAGCTAGTGGTAAGTTATTGGGAAACCAAAGGGAAGATAAGGATATTCAGTAGACTCCGTATTTTGCAGAAGTATCCCTCCAAAGCACCCCCAATAGCAAAAATACGTTTTAAACCAAAAGCCCTTAGGGGACAAAAATCTCCCTTCCAACCCTGTGATTCTGTTATTCTCTGATCATGTCCTAGAAATGGGTGCCTCTTATGAAGTCCAGTGTGCAGTGATGTATTTATTACTCTTTATGTTACTACAGGGTTCATTCCCATGTGTTTATTTAGAGAGGGAAGAGTTTGGGAGGAAAGGAAATGAAAAAAAAATAGCAAGGATTGGCTCCAGATCTCCTCCCCCCCCCCAAAAAAAAGCAGTGCTTCTCAACCTCAGCATCTTAAACTGTGTGGATTGCCTGGGGAATTCTGGAACAACTTAAAAGTGGCTGAAGTTGAGAAATTTTGTTCTAACAGCAAGAGGTTAAAGACCGGATGTGGGGAAAAAACATAGCTTGAACAGTAAGATATTGAAGAGCCCAGATGTGGGGAAAAAAATAATTGTAAGCTTTTTGGTGTGGCTTGCTTTTGTAGAGCTATGCACACATGAAGCTTTAAGGGAATATGCTACAAAGAGTTTAAACTCTAGCCTTGATATTAAGGAGACTGGAGAGAGTGTGTGTGTGTGTGTGTGTGTGTGTGTGTGTGTAGGTGGGATAGGGAGTCAATAGTCCCTGTATTTCTTCCCCCCCCCCCCCATGATGATGATGACACCATAGTGCAGGGGTGTCAAACTGCCGGCCCACGGGCCGGACGCATCATCCCAAAACCGCGCCCACCCCATTGCTGGCAATGGAGAAAAAGCTCTGATACGTTGCGCGACATCACGTGACGTCGCGAGTTTGACATGTCTGCCATAGTGTGATGATACTTGCCTCAGTTTTTACGTTTTAGGGCAGTGTTTCTCAATCTTGATGAATTAAAAATATATGGACATCATGCTGGCTGGGAAATGCAGGGAGTGGAAGTCCATGTATCTTAAAATTGCCAAGACTGACAAATGCTGTCTTACATAACACCTTCATTAAGCCAATTGAAAGATCACAAAAATGCAGGGTTTGCAAGATCATCTACTGAAACTAAATTCAAAGATTCAAGTCTAATGAAAGGACCTTGTTGGCCTTGCCTGTTCTTGGAGTAATCTAAGTCGGATCAGATGTGCTTCTCTCTTCAATGGACCATCATTGGCATGAAATATCAGCTGTAGATTGGACTGTGGCGCCAGAAAAATATCCCAGAAGAAGCTGTTGCCATATTCTGTATTGCTCATGTAATTTTCTTGACAAAATGTACCTGGAATTGCTAGAAGTCAGTTTTGACTTGAGCAACGCCTTCCTTTTTAACAAATAGTATGTTAATTGCAGTTAAATTGGAATATGCTGCAATCAAATAGTCATGGCTAGAGATTTAGACCACTGTAAAAAGTTGGTTAGATTAGTGTTATTAATAGTTACTAGACAGCTTTATAAGAGACTTTGTGGACTTTCTATGTGTTAAATACAATAACAGATGGTTAACAGATTTGAAGAGGGATGTTTGGGCTAACCTACTGACTGTTTTTTTTTTAAATTTTTTTTAACATATATATTATGTTCAGAAGTTGGGTCGATTTGATTTTCAGATAGAGATCCTCTCTTCTGGAATATTTGTTTATTTAATATAGTAATCTGGTTAAATAGGATTGGGAAAGTTTATAACTATTTGTAGACCCGTTATGTAAAAGGGAGGAGAATTTATTGATTCTTTTAATTATTTATTTTTTCAGGATCCAGTCAGGGTGGATTCTTTATGTTTAATATTAAATTTATTTGATATTTGGATCATTATTCTTGCCCTGTACACCGCCCTGAGTCCTCCGGGAGAAGGGCGGTATAGAAATATTAATAAATTAAATTAAATTAAATTAAATTTCCCCCCTTTTTGTATACTTTTTTTTTACTTTTTGTTGTTAGTGTTGGGATATATCTTTTTCTGTTTTGTATTTTATTCTTGTTGATAAAATAAACAAAAAAAAGTAGCCAGACCAAGCCCTGATAACTTCCAAAGTAAGAGTCCCCAAAACATCAAGTTACAATGCTTAGTCCAAGGCAGACGAGTCATTAATATGCTTCAGGATATGAACATTCTGGCCCTGTAAGGATGCAGAAGGCATTCCCTTCTGCATCCTTACAAGGCCAGAATGTTCTACATAAGTTCTGTAGCCAGATGCCAGATTTCTTCATCCTTCTCATACAAATACAAAACAATTCAGTGTTATCATGGTTCTCATATGGCTGTCTAAACCTCTCCATGGTCAGATGATCAAAATTTGGGTGCTTGGCAACTGGCAGGTATGGTTGCAGCATCTCAAGGTCTTGAGATTGCCATTTGTGACGGTCCCAGCTGCCTTCTGACAAGCAAAGTCAATGTGGGAAGCTGGGTTATTTTAACAACTACATGATCAACAACTGCAGTGATTTGCTTAACAACCACGGCAACAAGGTTGTAAAATCGAGGCACAAATCACTTGACAGCTGTCTTACTCAGCAACCGACATTCTAGTTCCAATTGTGTGGTTGTAAGTCAAAGACTACCTGAACTTGAATCTGGATTCAGGATTACCGAAATGGAACCCTTTTCCTTCTTTTTCTCTTGGTAATCTCAAGATGGCAGTCTACACTAAATGGAGAGAGTATTTGGTGAATTAATGTATGAATGAGGAAATCTTTAACTTAAACTGAGGCTCTTCTGATAAATCTGTTGAGAAAATACCTTGGATATGTGTAGGAACAATGTTACTGCTAGAAAGCCTCAGCCAATCAGATTAAGTAAAATCAGGGGTACGACTGAAGGCTTGAGTCTCAGATCCTTCACCTTTGACCTCTTATCTTCTGCAATGGGCCCCATTTCATGAGAAGGAATGTTAAAGAAAGTTGTTCTGTTGTGCTCCATTTGTATTCAGCTAAAATGCACTCAAGCTGTCTTGTTTCTGAGGTTTAATTACTTTTAACTCATTTACAGGACAATTTGTTCACGCAGGCAACATATTGGCCACCCAGCGTGTGATTCGGTGGCATCCGGGAGCTCACGTAAGATGTTCTCTTTGTTATTTCAAATACCACTTAATTAAGACTTGATTCCATTTTTATCAAAGCATCTGTTTCCTTGCCTTATTCTAAATTATCCTGGCATTAACCATTTTTCATTATGGTCTGCCAAACCTCTTGGCCTCATTTTTTATTATTTTTCAAGATTCTTTCTCTCAGCTGAGACAAGAATACAATTCTTTTTTTGATCTCTCTTGCTATCAAAGTGCCGACATTAATAAACAGAAACTGGAGCGTCTCTCCCACCCTGATTAGAGTTTCACAGAACCACCTCTTTATATTTAGTAAAAATCCAGACCCAGTATAGTTGCCATATGAAATACCAGATTATGTCAGATACACTGAAAACCCATCTTCCTAGCCGGGAGAAAAAACCCTATAGAATACCTGAGGTGAAGCAAGAGGAACACAGGAAAGTGCATTGTGGTGCATTGGATGACTTCAGATCACCCGCGAAGGGGGGTTGGGAATCAAGTTGTGGAAAAGGAGAATAATCAGGCATTTCTTTATCTTGATCTATACTACAACTTGCATATATTTTTGTAATCAATGCCTTCTAAGGAGAAATGCTTGCTTACCCAGAGGCCAAGTCCATACCACGAAGTAACTGGGCAAAATGATATCATAAAATTGGGCTTGCTGGAGATACCATCTTTAAGACTGAAATTATCTTCAGCCATTTCTGGGTGTGAAGAAATCAACTCTCGCCCAACATTTTTTGGGCTCACAAGCTGACATTTATCTTACTCAGCTGGCATCGAACCAGATTCAGGCCAATGGGTTGAACTGTGACATTAGAACTCCAAAACACACCATCGGGAGTTGGTGTCAAGAAAAGATGGTGGCACAAGGAGATGTAATTGGCTTGCAGAGACAAATTACTGAGGGTGAAGGTTCATTCTCCGAGCTTGTAGGTTTGTTTCTGAACATTTTGTTTACCAGGCTAGGTAACATCTTCAGTGGAGTTTCACGGGTATCGGTGTCAGTGTTGTTCTGTTCACCTCCCAGTGACCCTCACCTGAGGTAACCTTCCCATCACAAGCCTCTCACTGAAGACCCTCACTTGACATACCCACACCTGAAGCCCTTATAAACAGAACACTGGCACTCCCTAAACTCCACTGAAGATGTTACCTAGCCTGGTAACAGAATGTTCGGAAACCAAGCCACAAGCTTGGAGAATGGACCTTTACCCTCACTCGAGCTACATATATTTGCCACTATTGCAAACAAATTACTTGCTACATCCCATGAACCAGGTATCCCAGGTTACGAGTGTAAACCCTACCAGAGGAGGGATTCTGAATTTAATCTGCAGAAGTGTCTTTTGTTTCTGCAAGTAATTGGAATCCTGCAGCCTCACTTTGACATATTTGCATTATGCTGTTATCATTCTGGTGATAGTGATGTCTTTCTTGCACAAGCAATTGTGCTTTAGCACACAATTGGCAAACTGTACCAGTGTCTGAGATCTGCTGGCAGTCCCAGTGATAGGCACTGCCTGCACTCTGATCCAGAGGCAGCTGTTTCCTTTCTTTAATTATGATTCTGTTTCTCTGTCCCAGGTGGGGATGGGCAGCAACAAATGCTTGTATGCTCTTGAAGATGGAATTGTGAGGTTCACTAAAGAAGTCTATGTACCTCCTGCCCGGGGCCAGGAAAGCCGAGAAGTGATCTGCCAGTTGCCCAAAGGAGCTGTGCTGTATAAAACTTTCATCAACATTGTTCCTACCGAAGAAGTGGGAAGTTTTAAGTTGATCACCATGATCTGAGAGCTAGTTCTGAATGACTTTTGTTTAGTCCTCTGCAGCTGGGAATGAAGCAATATTTGGAGCAACTATAGCATATCATACAGAGACATGCTTTTAACACACAGCTCTGATGTGCTGCTGATGAAAGAAAGATTGATAGTATTTTTTCCCCCAAAACACAACTGTAGTACTGCTGCTGCTCATTTCAGAGGAACTACTTCAAGCTAATTCTTTATTCTTGGGGTAAAAGCAGATGCTGGAGGTAATTTTCCAATTTAAGAGTGTCCTTAAAGCATTCTCAGCAAATTTTGTAACCAGTATGTCTACCTACAGACATATGAAATTATTTCTTCCCAACTTCAGCGCGTCACAATCTGTACACACTGTAATACCATTACTTGTACATTATGCCAATGTATGCACACAATAAACTTTTGCAGTGTTGCTTGCTATGTACCAAATATGTGCAGCTGCTATAGATGCAGTCTAGCAGGAAGTTCCTATCCCAGCTTAATCCTTATCCAATGTGTCAAAGTAGTAATCAGTTTACACAGCAATTTTATATAAAATGAAATTTCTTTGGTGTTGGCTTGGCTTAGTGCATCCATTAGTGTGGATCCAGCCAGGTGGTTTGAAAACCATAGATTACATGTGAACCATAGTTATTACTTAGAACCAGGTGTGGTTTCAGTCCCAGTTATATAGCATATGACTTATTTGGGAAACCTTTATAACAATACATAATTCAAACTTTATTGCAACAAAAGGAGGAAGCAAGATTACTTGATTGCTTAGACTAATTGCAAATTTGACTTTTATGGTACCTGGGCAGAGCTTGGTCTCTAGATAATTTTTCTGTTAAGACTCATAATTCCAGACCTTGGATATATGTCTGTCACTGTGACCAACTGAAACAGGTGACCTGGGAAATGGTCCACAGACCAGGGATAGGCAACCTCAGGTCTTTTATAACTAGTGGACTTCAACTCCCAGAATTCCTGAGCCAGTATAGCTCAGCTTGGAAACCTCTCCCTTTTCCCTCAGCATGGCTGGCTCAGGAATTCTGGGAGTTGAAGTCCACAAGTCATAAAAGAGCCAAGGTTGCCTACCCCTGGCATAGACAATCAAAATTATAAGAAGGGATTGGATGAAATTCCACAGCAAAGTCTTTGTTTCAGCTTGCTTTCACCCATGAAATCAGAAAACTTTAATGCCTGTTCTAGTACATAGGTGACAACCTACCTTGACCATTAGCCACATTTGCTTGGGCCTAAGAAGAGAGTGCAAATTTAGGGCTTGTCTTCACTGGGAAAATAGTCTAACCAGCCTGTACTGTATAGTTAGAATATGAAATGCAATAGTGCTAGCTTTCATATGCATTACAGGCCCATTTTTTCATGTTTCATTGACAAATGCATAATCATCAGATTCACATATCCCACTGATCCCAAAGCAAACAAGCCGCATTTTGATGGTGTTCTGAGAACTCAGTCAATGAATGCCATGGCTAACACTATATGAGGTGGGTTGTTTTAGCAGATCTGACATAAAAATAAGTCTGGCTGACTTGACATATCCCATCAAGCCAAAATGATTATTCGATAGGTCATGGTGACTGGCTTCATATTCCAATCTGAGTTGAAACTTGTTTATAGCTTAATGCAGTGTGTGAAACCAACAAACTGGAGGCCCATTGGTGCTAGCAATGTCCACTCCCTAATCACCCTCATTTCCTTCTGTTTTTTACCTACAGATACGTAGCTGTAGTTCTAACTAAAGTTCAAGTAAATCATTCAACAGGCTATGGAACTCAAGACAGTAATTAGCTGTATAAATACAGCATGTTAAGCGGCAGTGTGATTTCTTTGATTTTGGCTAATTGGTTCATGGCCTGTTTACAAACCATGGGTAAAACAAAGGTCTCATGTATGAACCAAGCTGTTAAAAGAAAGCCTACTTGCCTTTAAATATGAAATACAGTAGTACAAGTACACTGTTGGGGCGGGGGTAGGAGCACAGAAACATAAATTTACTAAAGCTATCTCTTTATGTGTTAGCCATATCAAGTGTTACATCAACTGTCCTTAAAATAAAACCTTAATACAAATATACCTGAACTCACATCTGTTCTTTTCAATCTCACAGACAGGAAAGGGTAAATAAGTAACTTCATTCTGGTAGCTTACATGTTAGACTGTAGAAGAAATCCCAAGCATTTCCCAATTAGATTAATTTTCATTGATGGCATTAGGAACATTTGGAGTGATTATTAATCAAACAAACAAACAAAAACCTGTCCCCAAATCCAAACAAAAAAAAAACAGATTTAAGCTTATCAAGATTGCCTGAGCTCCAGCTGACAAGTAGAATAAACAATTCTGGTATACATGTTAATAGCTAAAGCTTCCCTTCCAGGGAGATTTCTACATTTTGACAGGTAACCCTTTAATCAGTTATGGCTTAGCTACAAAACAGGCTATTTGTATTTCAACTGGGGAAACATGAGACATAAGTGCCAGACTTGTCTTCTGCTTAATCTCTGAACTTGTCCGGATCTTCAAAATGGCTCCCACCCTTCAAAAGGAGAAAAATAAATCCCACCAGAATTTGTCCGAAGAGTTCATTCACTGGTATAGATTGATGAAAATAGCCAGAGGGTAAATTACATTCATCGTGTCACTTAAAGCCCCGAATTGTGTTCTGTGGATATAATTCTATGACAGCAAAAAGAAAAGAAAATGTTCAGGTAAGTATCTTGAAAGTTTGGCAGCTCTAACAGGTACTTTTTTTAAAAAAAGGGGAAGAGCTGCTGTACATTCTCTGAAGGTGGTCTTTGAACTAGAAGCCTTTCTCTGTCTTTAAAAAAACAATGAGGGAAGGTTCAATGGCTTTGTCTGATGTTTAGCTTCTGGGGATCAAACAAATTCCAATGTTGTATCTGCTTGACTTACTCCTGCAGCTAGAAGAGCATCTGGAGATAAACTTGGAAGTAGTCTCTAGCCCAGAGAGTGGCAATGTTTGACTAGCTGGGGAATTCTGGGATTTGAAGTCCACACGACATAGCCAAGGTTGAGCAACATTGCTCTAGGCCAAGGGTGTCTTAACTGCCGGCCTGCAGGCCGGACACATCATGACAAAATTGTGCCCACCCCATTGCCGGCAATGGGGAAAAAGCTCCGATACGTCGTGTGACGTCACGTGACATTGTGAGTTTGATATGTGCTCTAGGCTGTTCTTGTTGGAAGTTTATTTGGGTTCCGATGTATAAAAAAGAGGAAGAGAAAAGCTGATCAGAACTTCCCTAGAGCAATTTGTTCCATTGGGATGAGTAAATTTCTGTCTTCAAGAATAAATTCAAGACAGCAGTCCCAAAGCTGTAACTGTAAGGTGGGTGGGTGGGTGGGTGAGAATGGCTTGCTTTGCAACAATGCCAGAGAGTTTCATTCCATTTCCTCAGCATCACGGTTTGGCCAATTGCCCTGCAGAAACGAAAGCATTGCCCAGTCTGTGCCATGGAGAGTGGAGGACTCATTCCCAGCTTACACCGAAGTGTTCCTCTGAGTCTGGTAAGTGGGAGAAGCTTGCAACATGTCTGGCAGGCTCTGCCTGGTTGATAACTCTGAGCCGGCTCCGGTTCTTGACAACGCGGCAGGATACTTCAAGGCCTGTTCATAAGGGGGCGGTAACTGTGAAGAGAAGATCAGGAACACGGTATATTTCATGCCAACTGAGCTCCATGCTCCATTAAAGAATTAGTAGAGGGGCAACATATTCACCAGCCACTATAACCAAATGAAAGCTAGGTGATTTCAAGGCCTTGCACACATGGCTGAATAAAGGTGGAGACTGAGGCAGATATGAAGAAAACCTCTTACAATTATTGAATGGATTCTATTACAAAGACTGTAAATAAAAATTCATTGACTTGGGCCTGCACATATTGTACTAAGCCAAAAGAATTAATGGGTGCAAGTTTGATGCCAGGAATCAGTACAAGAACAAAGCAGTATTAGACTAGTTTAACTTCCCAGGATACTCCATTACAGATCTCAAAGTAGCTGTTTTTGCCAGCACAATTGACTGAGCAGCTGCTGAACTCACATGCATCAAAAGGTTTCAGGTCTTCTCAGAAAGCCTCAACCAGCCCAATGGATAAAAAAACGCCGTTTTTTGTAATTTGTCTCACATATAATCTGTATCTACCTAACCAGCCTTTCTTTCCCCCACTGCACTCCAATTTAAATCCTGCCTCAATTTAGACACACTGTGCCTCTGAAAAAGGGAGCTGCAGTGCACAAAAGCCTTTGAATAAGATGTGTTTTTCTGAAGAGTTCTCCTGATTACTACAAAGTAATCCAATTCTTGTAAAATAAGCCACACCTGGGTATTGTGCAGATCCACTCATTATGTCTAATAATCCATGGTTTATGGTTTGGACTGGAGCAATGGGTGATCTCAGCCTTTGCATGTTATACAAGAACAGTGCAATCCAGTGCAATGGACTTTCTGCATTCTTCCTTTCATTTCCATTTCTTTGCTCAGCTCTCCTTAGAACAGAGGCCTCTAGTCACCCTAGCAGCTTCTTTATACTTCTTTGTAACTTTTTAAATAATAAGTTATTCTTTTCTATTTTTTCCCCTATTTTATCTTTTCACTGTTTACTATTTACTATTTGGTTTATTTTATTTTACATTTTTTACTATGTTAGAAATTTTTTCAATAACACTATGATAGGATGTAGCGTAGTAAGTCACACTTACCAGCAACAGGAAGGCAAGATGTGGGGGAGGGACTGGTTGGTCCCATACATATAGCACAGGAAATGCGTATTTCTTATGTGTGAAGTGGGTGTTTGTAAACATGCCAAATGTTTCAAAAAATTGTGATAGCATTTTCCCTTAGTTGTTGCAATTAAATTACCGAGCAGCTGAGCAAGTGATGCACTGCACTGAAGGAAATGAAATAAACTGCAAAGCAGTGCAACATGATAAGCATCTACCTTACAATATAACCTACCAGAAGTATGTCTATAGCTTTCTATTGGCATCTAAATGTTGTGTTTAAACACCTGTTACGTAAACTAGGATTGTCATCCATTGCTTTAATTATACTTAAGCTGTAATCCTACACCCATTTATTTGGGAATAAGCATTTCTGAACACAAGGGAAACTCCGGTAAACATAGGTAAGGTTGTAGTATTGTCCATTAATAAAGGTACATGCCTTTGCATGCAGAAAAGAACAAAAGTTCTGAAACTAGAATCATGCTTAGTTTTTAAAGGGTGCCAGTATACATGGCAGGGGATAAAAATAAAAGAAGGGGTATGCTATCTTGTATTTGCATACACACAAATGATTTTTTAAAATCTGGGCTACTTTAATGAGGGACTCCTTTTTTATTGATTAAAGGTTTTAAACCTCTTAATGGGAACTGACTGACTTAAAGGTAAAGGTTCCCCTGCGTGCTAGTCGTTTCCAACTCTAGGGGCCAGTGCTCATCTCCGTTTCAAAGCCGAAGAGCCAGCGCTTGTCCGAGGACGTCTCCGTGGTCATGTGGCCAGCATGACTAGACACCAAAGGCGCACGGAACGCTGTTACCTTCCCACCGTAGTGGTCCCTATTTTTCTACTTGCATTTTTACGTGCTTTCGCACTGCTAGGTTGGCAGAAGCTGGGATGAGTAACAGGCGCTCACTCTGCTATGTGGCACTCGGGATTCGATCCGCCAAACTGCCGACCTTCTGATCGACAAGCTCAGCATCCTAACCCACTGAGCCACCGCGTCCCTTTCTGACTGACTTAGATTCTCGGAAATCTACCATACTGGTAGGAGCCTTCTGATAAAATAAGCGTCTCCCCCCACCAAGAGGAAAAGAGAATTTTTATCAGAAGGGCCAATATCCCCAGACATATCCCTTCCTCATTTCCATCACAACTTCCCACAAATCTTATTTTTCTGATGGAGGAGAGGATGAATTGATGGATAGAGGAGAGGCTTTGGATCAAGAGAACTTAAGGACTTATTTGCTTTCACCCATACATTCAAAGAGCTTTTAAACTAAGATAGGGTTTGGGTTTGCATAATCACCTTCCTTTTTTTTTCAAAGGGAGAAACTGTTGATTTAAAAAAAAGAGGAAAAGCCAAATTCAGAGATACTATATTCCTTGCTATGCCTGGCTGATTTGTCAGCAGCAAGAGCATGGATTCACTGGGATTGCAACACTAGAGCTCTCCGCAAACAGAAGAGACTTGTTTGGCAGACAATACCACCTGCATTTTAATTAATAATTTTTGTGACAATTTTAGTGTGTGTGGGGGGGGGAGGAGAGACGATTCTTCCATAAGCCTTTGCCCTTTTGTGTAGAAAACAGTTGATTAATCAGAGAACTGTTGGGCTGCATGAGAGATTTCAAAACTAATTTCATTTATATTTTTGAAAGACTGTTTTCTTGAAAGACAATGCACATCAGCAGTAGCAATGAATCAGTGCAATAATAACAAATACATTTTAAAAATGGAATATTGTAATTCACAGACACATATCTGGCATCAATAATTCCCCATCAATGAGGTCTCAAAGGGATTTGGGAACAGCCAAGTTTTTATAGGATTTTACATGTTTCTGGAAGGAATCCTGTAATTCAGAGAATGGAATCCTCTTTGCTTTGGGATGAGGGGAAATTCCATAAGGAATGTCCATTTCGGTCATAGAAACTCTCATGTTTTCTCTTTCTGCTCTGTATTCAGATTGGACAGTGATCAATATTTATATGTATTTATATGTAGGGTGTGTGTATGAATAATGTGTATATGTGTGATACATGTGTGTATGGATAGATATATACTTTCTTTTGAGAGCAGGCAACAGAAGTTCATTTTTAATGTGAGCCAGTGTGCTCATAGTAAAAAAAAATGACAATAAAGCTTATCTTATCTTATCTAGAAAAAGACAGGTAGAAAAGGAGTGATTGTCACCTATTACATCAAAAATACACATGTACAATATTCCAGGACTACACAGAGACAGGGAAATTGTCAAGGTATAAATCACCTTAGTAGAGGGCGAAGGACCGTGCTTCAGAGGATGCATGATGTGCGTGAAGGAAGGAAATAAAACACAATGCATAATCTTACTAAATACCTTTTAATTACAAAACTAAATATATATTATAAAGACAGCTAGCTGACTACATCCTAACGTAACAGACAGTAACAGCAA
Organism: Vipera ursinii; assembly: GCF_947247035.1. Lineage (NCBI taxonomy): Eukaryota > Metazoa > Chordata > Lepidosauria > Squamata > Viperidae > Vipera > Vipera ursinii. The sequence goes on along the minus strand of NC_139513.1, from coordinate 121,978,279 downwards.
AGTGAAAGAAAATAAAAGAATAACTGTGAGAAACTTTTTCTAGACATGCGCACAAAACAGTCTGAAACCATAACATATGGGATTCACTATGGTTACCAGATAAGCTATCACCACAGGTGCAGACTGCAGGGGAAATGTACAGTTAGAAATGAACTTTTCTGATGAACAAAAAAAAAACAAAAACGTGCAGTGACAGAAATTTCAGTATTGTTTTGTGCAGGATGGGAAAAGCTACACCTGCTTAAAATCTTCTTAACTATTCCTAACTATCTTCTCTCTAACTGTTAAAAAGCAGAAGAGTCCGTTCCGCTGTTCTTATTGTCTGGGTACCTTGGCACTGAGATGGAATGTGACATATCCAGGACAATGTTTAATATATTAATCCATATAATTGTGAAAACATGCCCTAAAGACTAAAAGAATCTATAAGTCAAGAGATTAATAAGAAAACGCAAAGAGAGGCCACTGCAAATAAACTATGGTTGCTGAACTTGGCTATGATTCTGAGAAATGAATAAGCATGCTAAGGTTGCTTATGAATTTCTGCAGCAGCTCTAATACATCTGTGTAAAGCAGACATGTCAAACACAAGGCCTGGGGGCCACATCCGGCCCGCGAAGTGGTTTCATGCGGCCTGCGAAGCCATCCTGGAAACAGTGAGGGAATGGCCCCCACTGCCTTGGCCCTGGCCCAGAGACCCTCCTCCTGCCAGAGACCCTCAGATCTGTCCCACTCCTGCCCAGGCCCCCATAGGCACCCTTGATGCAAACGATGTAGAGCTGGCCATGCCCACCGAGTAGGCCATACGCACTTTAGCCACGCCCACCCAGTAGGCCATGCCCACCCAGGCCACACCCACCCAGCCCCCTGAGGGCAACCGCAATGCAGATGCGGCCCTCAATGAAATTGAGTTTGACACCCCTGGTGTAAAGAAATGGAACCCACAATAAACATTAACTGTCCTGGGCTTGTTTAGGGCAAAATTTTGCCTATAAAGATATTCAACCTATTTAATTCAGAGGAAACATCTTTTCTAGGAAAGAAAAGGAAGAACATCCTTTTTTAAACCCCACGTTTACAGAATTTCAGTTCCTGGTATCGTTCACTCCTGTCAAGGTGGCTAGAGATGCAGTTCAGAAATACTTGCTCTGCTCTCTTTTCTGACTTCAGTTTGTAAGCTTTGGCAAATATTTATTTTCAAAGCATTCTCTTGATGTCTCACAATGAGTTCCCTTTCCAAAGTCCATTACTTCAGGTTTGGCATGTAGAGAAAATAAACCTTAACACAGTGCAGGGAGAAAAGGTAGGATGAGAGGAAAGAAGTGCTGAATTTTGAGGACAGAAGTATGATCTGAGTACAAAGACTTGAAGCTAGATGCATGTTCCAACCTGAGTTCTTTCTTATCTACTGTTTGGCCTATCTAAATTATGTGCTAATATAAGGGCTTACATATCTGTAGAAAGTGCTTTAAGTGTGCAATATAAGTTGTAATTGGTGTTCAGGTTGCTGACTGTTCTTATTATTTGTCGATATGAAAGTTTTAAGGCTCAAGGCCATTAAAAGTCCCAGCATAGAATTCCAGGTTGTGAATTCAAAAACGTTTACGTTCAGGTAAAGGATCTAGGTTGTAAATTCCACTGGGATCAATTGAATGGACTTTCTAATAATTATATACAAGATTACATTCCTAGAAGTGAAGCTTGGTGCTATTCCATCTCAGTTAAGTATTCTGCTATAAGCAATTATTTCCTTGCAATTTCAATATCATTCACTCCGATTATTAACTCTTTCACTACAGCGCAGGACAGATTGAAAATTGTTTGAAATGGGGCTTCAAAGCACTTATATGAGGATACAGTTTTAAACAAATGCCAATGATATGAAGGAACCATATTTGCACAGGGGCCATGCACTTTTTCCTTTTCTCCTATTATCATTTCTTGTCAAACAAATTCTGTACATTTTGAAGCCCTGAAAGCAGCAGCAATAGGATGAGCCTTTCATTTAACCACAGTTCACTGAGGGTAGAAACAAATCACTATTCTGACTAAAATAACAGAGAAAAGCACCTTCTAATAGACTCTTTTGATTTCGGTGGGCACTGGTGGTTTTACGAAATGTTTCAAAGTATAATTAAAAATATGCACGTTTTTTAGCTGTTCAGTTAAAAAAAAAAGAGTTGTTCCAGCTTTCCTAAAGGTTTTCAGATACTGCTCCACTCATCTCAAGGTCAGTTTTCAAGGCCAGAATACTTTCACAACAGCCTGAGTAGTACCAGAATGCTCAGTACAATCATTTTGAACTCCAAACATCATCTTTTGTACCAGTATTTGTACTAGACAGTGTTTTGAAACACTTTAGATTCAAAAGGTTTTGCACACCACTAGTTGTTAGAAGAGGCAAGATTAGTTTTGTTTCCATTTTCTTACACCACTGTTACAAGGCATAGTAAAGACCCTGATGTCTTGAACGGCTTAGTTAGAGTACTGGGTAAAGGGCAGCCAGAATACATGTCACAGGAGACCTACTGATAGCTTGAGACCCCTAGCTTTTCCAGCCTTCCCTCAAAAGCACATTAGGAATACAACCTCCCTCTTCTCTTTTCCAGGATTCCGTATCTGTATTATCCCTTATCAATAGTATTGTTTATTTTACCTACATCTGACCTTTCCTTCAGAGACATAAGAGGACATACAGAGGATTCTCATCATCTACTTTCTCCACAATCACCTTCTGTGATTGGATGGCTGAGAGCGTGTGACTAGTCAAAACTCACTGAGCAAACTTCCGTGGCTAAAGGTAACTCTAACCTCACAAACACCTCAACCGCTCCAGCACTCTTTCAATTTCTTGCATAGGTAAGTTCTTGCTCTGCTATCTTAACCAGAGGGTTTTTAATATACTCAATTAAAACTAGTGAGAACTCCGAATGGGTGTTTTGAATGGGGGCTGAAGGAGTCTCACAGGTCTGCCTATGACTTGGTATAAGCCAAGCTGTATCCTGCACACAAATATCAAGGTTGGAAGTTGCACTGGTGTCAACTGAATTCACTTTTAAATAATTGGGAAAGAACTATAATAAAAGTAAGTGGCATTCTGTGTCAAGGAAAACCAATACAATTATACATTTATCGCAATTTCTCTTGATTTAGGATAGGTTGGGCATCTGGGATATCAAAATAAATGAACAATGGATTTTGAAAAAATTGATAAATCATTCCCTTTTGCATGGATGAATGAAGAAAATACAGCTATCCAGATGATGGACAACAAGTTGCATCATCTGCATCATTTGCTATCATTAGCCATGTCAGCTTGACCTGAAGCGAGTTAATCATCTAACAAGCCCTGAAGAGTCAGAAATTTCCTATCTGTACTTTGGTGAGTGGTTGCAAACTGAGAGGAGCCACATGTTTGGGGACAGTTTTGCTTGCAGAAAACATCTTTCAGGTTGCACGACCTTGCAGTAAAATGATTACAAGTAAAAACGGGAAAAGGACTTCCTTCCTTTGCTACAAGATGGATAAATAGCTAGACTTGGTCCAAAACAAACACTGCAAGTTTAATGTGGACCCACATGGTTTACTTTGAATTACATATATTTTAGCTGAAATCTTAACAAGGTAAAAAGGTAAAGGTTCCTCCGCACATGCGTGCTAGTCGTTTCCAACTCTAGGGGCCGGTACTCATCTCCATTTCAAAGCCGCTTGTCCGAGGATGTCTCTGTGGTCATGTGGCCAGCATGACTAGACACCAAAGGCGCACGGAACGCTGTTACCTTCCCACCGTAGTGGTCCCTATTTTTCTACTTGCATTTTTATGTGCTTTCTAACTGCTAGGTTGGCAGAAGCTGGGACGAGTAACAGGCGCTCACTCTGCTACGTGGCACTCGGGATTTGACCCGCCAAACTGCCAACCTTCTGATTGACAAGCTCAGCGTCTTAACCCACTGAGCCACCGTGTCCCTATGAAGGTAAAGATAAAGGTTCCCCTGCACATGCGTGCTAGTCGTTTCCGACTCTAGGGGCCGGTGCTCATCTCCATTTCAAAGCTGAAGAGCCAGCGCTTGTCCGAAGACGTCTCCGTGGTCATGTGGCCGGCATGACTAGACACCAAAAGTGCACGGAACGCTGTTACCTTCCCACTGTAGTGGTCCCTATTTTTCTACTTGCATTTTTTACATGCTTTCAAACTGCTAGGTTGGCAGAAGCTGGGACGAGTAACAGGCGCTCACTCTGTTACGTGGCACTCGGGATTTGACCCGCCAAACTGCTGATCTTTCTGATCGACATGCTTAGCGTCCTAACCCACTGAGCATCTCTATCTTAACAAGACAAGGATGGATAAGAGGCAGAAGCAAAGTTGAAAAAAAGCACCAATTATTTCAGATATCCAGAAAGATCCCAAAGACTACTCTAGCAAGATGAGGAACAACTAAAAAATGTTAGCATCTTTATGATCTGTTGCCCTGCACAAGGTTGTGAGAGAAGCTGGAAATAAAGCCATTTGCCTCCATTGAAACCCATGGGGCTATATTCACCATGAACCAACCCACTCAGTTATGGTGTGAACATTTAAATGGACAGATCTCTTATGCACGGTTGCCTTCTTGTCTGCTGTAGCTCCTTGCAGAAGACAGAAAGACTACTTTTCAAAAGATACCAGATGAATCATTAACCAGAAAGAATATAAACAAGTGGCAAGCACTGGAGATTCCTGGAACATTCTGTTCCTTCCTCCAAGATTGGGAAAAAAAGAAAAAGAAAAAATTGAGCAGAGTCCCAAGTTATCTCAATAAAAAGTGCTTAGAAGAAATTCTATAAATACTTCATCAGGGGAATAATTTTATAGAACTAGATATGAGGTAGATATTTTTCATCCTGAGAGACCATTTTTACTGATTGCTCACCTCTGGAGAGACTTCTGCCCATAATCCAAATCTATCAGCAATCATCTGGTGAATCTCCCGTTGCCGATCCTTTTTTCGTACACTCTCATAGCTTGGTAGATGAGGCTGCTCCCACTGGGGAAGCTGATAGCTACCAGGGCTTCCAACACAAAACAATTCATCCCCCTAGATATGCAAAGGAAGCAAAGTCATCCTTCAAAAGTTTGGTAGGTTTACAAGACATGTTTGCCCATGTTTAGTATGCATACTGTCAGCGAGCATCCACATTAGGTTTATACTTATTATCAAATAGATATAAGGTCAGAACCGAGGCTAATGTAACTCTACTGATCTCTTCCTTTCAATGTCTATAAACCAGCCACATCCATTATAGCAGGGGTCCTCAAACCTGGCCACTTTAAGACTTGTGGACTTCAACTCCCAGAATTCCCCAGCTAATTGTCAAGTTTCTGACGTATGGGCTTTTCAAGTGACTCTGAGGCATTGTTTACCTTAAAAGTCCTATATTAGCCTAATACACCGGCAAATGTTTGCTCGAAAGAAGCTGGAATCTGAAATCTCCGCCCCTTGCACAATATATTAAAACACAATTCTCCACCTTTCTAATTTTGTCATTAATCATATTCTCCAATTAATTTAAAGAATCAGTTTCCCTTCCGTTAGAAGAACAGCCAAAGCCTTATCTTCTTTAGAAGGACAAATGGCCTTGAAAGTGCATTCCTACTCTTCCCTCCTCCCAACTTTAAACTAAAGCAATACACAAGTCTTAAAGCAATACACAAGTTTAACATATGAAATAGCTACTTCATCTCTTGTCAAGCAATAACATTCGATGTTAGCAGCGTTTACACTAGCCATGGCTGGCTGAGGAATTCTGGGAGTTGAAGTCCACAAGTCTTAAAGTGGCCATGTTTGAGGACCCTTACATTAAAGTAAGCAAGCATTCAGAGTACTCCAACAATTTTCAGCAAGCAGATTGGTGCTGATTTATGAGACAGAATAATTTTCTTTCCGCTCATGTAATCCTCGACTTACGACCACAATCGAGCCCAAAATTTCTGTGGCTAGGTGAGTCAGTTGTTAAATGAATTTTGCCCCATTTCACAACCATTCTTGCCACAGTGAATCACTGCAGTTGTTAACGTAATAACATGATGGTAAACTGAATCTGGTCTCCCCATTGACTTTGCTTGTCAGAGGGTCACAAAAGATGATCACGTGACCTTGGGGACACTCTGACCGTCATAAATTTGAGCCAGTTGCCAAGCATCCAAATTTTGATCCTATGACCATGGAAGTTCTGCAGCCGTCGTAAGTATGAAAAACAGTCATAAGTCACTTTTTTTCAGTGCTGCTATAATGTCAAACGGTCAGTAAACAAATGGTTGCAAATTGAGGACTACCTGTATACCAGCTATACGTTGCCATATTTCAATAAGGATTTAAAAACTCTGAATTTAAAAAAATACTGTAGCAAATAAAGATTAGGGGGAAAAAAGCTAGGAAGAAGATTTAGAGCCCATCTTCCCGTGCATATCCAATAAAATTATTCCTGATCTGTATTTCAGATTGCAGGGAAAAAGAATACATGTGCATGGAAGACTTCATACGGAGGGAACAGGGGGGCATTCGGACAAGTAATTACAGATAATCCTTGATTTATGACCATTCATTCAGCAACCATTTGAAATTATAATTGCGCTGAACAAATGGTGGTTACAATCAGTTCTCGGTGTTCTGACCATCCCAGCACCCTTATGGTCACATGATCGCGATCTGGGTCATTGGCAACTGGTTCACACTTATAACCAGTTATAACATCCCACAATCCCGACTGTCATTTGCAACCTTCTGTGCCAGCTTCCCCTGAAAATCAATGGGGAAGCCAGCAAGGAAGGTTGTAGATTGCTGGGGGTAAGTCTTCCCCACCCACATATCTTCCCCTAGCTTTTCTGTGCCAGCCACTCATGTGCCCTCCTGCACCCTTCCTGAGCCACCCTATTGAACCCCTGCACAAGCAGAGCAAAAGTTGTAGCCTCATCGCCCCACATCCTTGTGCGCTGTCTCAGTGCACCTTCCTTGCACATCCCCATGCATTCTCCTTGAGCTTCACCTCCCTCTCAGCTTCAGGTATCTCTGCACACCCTCACAGGTCCTCACCACACCTCCTTCGCATGCTTGTGTACCCTCACTGAGCCTTGCTGCATCTCCCTTGCGTCCTCTCTGTCCATGGCCATGCCTCCTTCATGTCCTCCCCCCACTCAGCCACAGCCCACCTCTGCCTGCTGGCCTGCTTGCAAGCCACCTGGAACTTGCAACTTCCTGCTGGCTTCTCCAATGACTTAGCTGTGAAAAGCTGACAGGAAGCCGCCTCATCCAATGACTCTGGGATTTAGTTAACGGTCACAACCAGCACTGCAGGGATTGCCATTGTTAAGTGATGGGTCACACTCTAAAACTGCATCACAGAGGAACAGAAATTCTGGTCCTGATGGCCATTGTATCTATAAAGATGAAGTACTACCCTTTAGAAAAGTGGCATCTCATTGTTCAGCGGAGAAGAAATTGCCAAGTAATTCAGATGAATGTGAAGAATGGCTGTCATGTTAAAACAGGTTTTTTTTTATTTAGCAAATTTATATAGCTGCCCATTTCATTAAACCTGACTGTGGGTGGCATACAACCAACAACAGTTAAAAACAATATAATAGTACTGTAATACAAATATTAATAATTGTAGTAATAACATTCCTCTAAAACTTCTAGCCTTTAATTGTAAGTGTCAAAGGAGACCAAACTTAACTGCATCGAAGCTGATTTTTTTTTCCTAATCTAGTACCTCCATATATACAGGCAATACTCGACTTGCAACCATTTCTTTGGTGACCCTTCAAAGTTGCAACAGTGTTGAAAAAAATGACTTATGACCACTTTCCTCACATAACAGCCAGTGCAGCATCCCCATAGTCACGTCATCAAAAACCAGACATTTGGCAACCGGCATAGATTTATGACAGTTGCAGTGTCCCAAGGTTATGTGATCATCTTTTGGGAAGCAAAGTCAATAGGGAAGCCAGATTCACTTCACAACTAACTTAATAACCGCAGTGATTCACTTAACAACTGTGGCAAGGAAAGGCTGTAAAATGGGGCAAAACTCACTTAACAACAGTCTTGCTTAGCAGCATAAATTTTGGGCTCAACTGTGTTCATAAATCGACGATTACCTGTACCATACTATAATTCCCATAATAATTCTCAGCAATCATGATCTACGGCTATGATGATTGCAGATAATTGCATCTGTTGCCGAACTGGCCTAATCTGGTAGCACGCTGATTCAGGAAAGACCAACACAAACCTACACTTTTCTGAAGAAAACCATTCAAGTGATTTGCAGCATTTTTATATTAAAAAAGGCAACAATCTAGCTTGCTACCCAATTAAAAAGTCTGTAAAGTACGCTAAGGTAGCTAAAGTGGCCCAGTCTTTAGTGTGTCTTAACCACACACTAGAAGCCAACTTCTATCTTTACCTGATCAAAAAGCAGTGTTAACTCTATTAGATTCTTTTCTTGCTATCTAGTGAGATATCTTATACCATAATGATAGGTAGCATCTGTGTTGACCCATACTGATACTTATCTGATGATTATATTAAATGTGTCATTCAGATAATTTACAATTTCTCAAAATATCCAAATTCCTGCTAAGACCAGTTTGGTTTAGTGATTAAGGCACCAGACTAGAAACCAGGAGACTAAGTTTTAGTCCCACCTTGGACATGAAAGCCAGCTGGGTGACTTTGGGCCACTCATACTCTCTCAGCCCAATTCATCTTACAGGGTTGTGGTTATGGGGAAAATAAGAGAAGGAAAGAGTACTAGGTATATTTGCTGCCTTGAGCTGCTTATGAAAATAACAAAGGCTTCTTAAAAATTCTAAGCCCTCCTCTCAGTTTACTTCAAAAGACAATTCCAAAAGCAAAGGAGAAAAAAAATCAGTAGGCTGTTTGGAGGAAGAACAAGATAATAATTAAATTCATGTTACCACATTCATATGGTTATCCAGATAAACAGTTTCTTCATTATGGTTCCTTTGAGGCCCCATTGCCAAGTTCCTCTACTATACTCAACCCAACCATGCCTTTCCCGTGTCCCCATCTCTTTTTCTAAGTGATCCATCTGTCCATAAAAGAAAGCTCTCCCACCTGGACACCAGGGTTTTCAGCAGCACCTGTCTCCATTTGCTGTGCTCCAGACTGGGATCTCACCAGTCGCTGGTTGCTATTGAAGTAAGAAGGAGGACATGCCTGTGGGATGGGAGGAGAATTTTAAAAACAAAAGCTGTGTTTTTCTTCTGGAAATTCCAGAGCGGAAAAGCAACCTATTACTCAACATGAACTAGAAAGTGATCTACAAGAAATACTAATTCTACTGAATCCTTTCTGTGGAGCCCATTCTGTATATTTCACTATAATGTATGGAGTAAGCGTAGGAAAGGGAGGAGTAAACTTTGCTTTCCCCAAATGGAAACATACAGGGCAAGTTCACCATTACAAAATTCCCAAACAACAGCTGCTAAATAAAGGCAGTATCCCAAACCACCTCTCGGTATCCTGTTGTTGTTCTCTTGAGCTTTTCTCTGTTCTCTCCCCAAAACTAGCAGCAGCTCTCTATGAGCTGAGAAATAGTCCCATCAGCGAGAGTCATAAGGCTGCTCTTGATCATGGAAGCCCCCTGAGATATGCCCCCATATCATATCAGCAGGGTGGGAGGAGTTTCCAATCTCACTCTTTCTTTGACCAGCCAAACCTGAGAGGTAAAATGAGATGAAAACGACACAATTCTTGCACACACAAAATCTGATGTGGCTGACTAATCTTACTGGGTGGTGTTGTTGATGCCCCAGAATGTTCCATTATGCCCAAGGGCAACAGGTAGTTTAAGCAGAGGTTGATAGGCCATCTGCCACCTTTGGGGGTTTCATGGGTGTGTTTAAAACAGGCAAGATGTTGGATGCAGGGTTGCAATGCAAGTCCAACCTCTTTGCCTATGCATTTGACATCAATGCCCACGTGAAAAAGGGAAGTTTGAGGCCGCAGCCACCACCTTGCCGGTTTCATCCACCTTCCACTGTGGATCCCAATGGACAGACCACAGTTTGCACACTTTTTCCGTTCTCCAACAGTGCAGCTACCTGGAGGAATTCCCTCAGTGTCCCAATAGGAGGCCTTTGTGTGTCTCCACTTTCACAGATAATGGCCAGGTAAATATTTTGCTCTGTCCGCATAATGCTGCCTTCCTCTAATTCTCAGCTCATGAGTAAGGCACGCTTAAATTGCCCTTAGCTGTACCAGTGCTAAAGTGGCATTTTTCTTCTTATTCCAACACTATTTAAGGGCAGCTCAAGTTGGTAAAATCCATTAGTCTCTGCCACCCATTAACCCAGGAGAGAAATTAGGTGACTGCAGTGTGTTGAAAAAGCGGTAGGAGAAGGATCACATGGAGATGATGAGTTTCCTAGCTGGTATTATTTCCTGCTGACTCAAGGATGAGTGGTAGGCATTATGCTTGGGTACAGAAATGCCCCAAGACTGATTGGATGGGCAGACATGTCATGCATACCTGAGTAACTGTAAATCATTTTATACATTGGGAGAAAGCCACTCTAAAGGCAGCAACATGGGTCAACAACACTGGTCTCAATCACAACTGTGAAGGGAGAAGATGTCTAGAAAGTGTTTCTTCTCCCACATAGAGGAAGGCATGTTCATAGTAAGCCCCACCCACCCACGCACCAGAATGCTCATTGTCTTCATCTAATCCTCCTTATAACTGTGCAAAGTGCCATTGTTCTTGAGATCAGCATCAGCTGAAATGTTATGCCTCTGCAAATCGACATTTCCTTTTTCAGACAGCAACTTCTCTTCAATCACTCATTGAGGGGTGTATTTTTTCTGCTTTTGAGTAAACCTACACTTGTCTGGATATTTCCACCTGGCAGTACAATACTGCAGTAATCCTACTTCCTAGAACAAGGAGAGAACAAAAGCAGGGCATTGATTGGGTATCACATTAAAGGTACTGTTTTTATTCTGGGGTTGTTGTTTTCAGGATACTTAAACATGGCCTTAAATAAGTACGTGGGAATTTTTTTTATTTAGTTCTGTTTGATGTAACTTTGCCAAATTTGCATAATAAATGATCTAGATAAAATTATACTCCAACTAAAGGTTTAGGAAATGGACGCTAGATACAAAAACATGCTCTATTAGAAAAATACTTGAAAAAATATATTAGGCAAAGCCTAGTAGAAAAATTAGGAGAAATGTAAACATGTATTTACATTTGGAAAATATGAAAACTCATGTAAAAAGAAGCAAATGTTTAAACCACATGAAGCAGAATTTGAAAGCTTTTTCCTTTCCTATTTTTAACCCTCTCTCTCTTTGTGTGTGTGTATCATCATCATAATCATCATCATTTTAGCCACTGTCTATCCACTGCAGGATGAAGGCCTCTTCTGCATGTTTCCAACCAATACGGTCCCAAGCTTCCCCCCCCCCCGCTATTTGGGGCTGCAATACTTGCTGATGTCATCAATCCATCTTGTTTTAGGTCTCTTTCATGGATGCTTTTTATCAAGTGGGATCCATTCTATGTTCATGCGTATATGTGTGTACAGTACTATATTCTCTGAAGCTGCAAAAGATCTGATTCAGACTTCTGGGATCTGCTTTATTTTCTATTAAAACTGGTAGCTAGAAAGAAATATGACAGATAAGGTGGTTCAGAGATGAGGAGCGCACATTCTAAAAAATAAATAGGAATGTGCATTTCCAGGGAGTTTGTTTTAATAATGAACTCACAAGTGAACTGAACACAGAAGTCCTGATGACTGCTATGTAATTATGCCATTCAGTTCTGATTACTGAGGAGCAAGTCCAGAGGATATGACTGTTTTGAAGCTCCTCTTGTATTCTTTCCAGGGTCATCTATACAACTCAAGTGCTGGACTAGACTACATTTTTGATCTGCTCTAATATAACTTTTTGTTCTAACGTATTCAAAGAGATTTGTTTCTCTGACTACAGAAAGCGCAAGCCATCTCGATTGTTTCAATATTACTTTAGAAAACCTAAAAGGCAGTGTGGTGCCATTCACTCAAAGGTTTGCATATGCAACTGCCTATGTTTGCAACTGCAAAATAATTGTGACCGCGTTCCCTCTTGAAGTCCTATCCAAAGAACAATGATCGCATGGGGAGCTATGACTAAAGGAGCCACAGTGAAAATAAAAGTGAGTCATCTCTAGTAAAATCCCTATCACTGGTCCTTCCCTGAGGTTTTTCCACTCCATGTCTGCTCTCTGCAGGCTGATTCCTTTGGGGAGGGGAGTTTTCACTTGATTGCGTTCAAAGTCCTTTGTTGCAACAATGGGGCAGCCCTCTCTGGAGGAGGGACAGGAAATTGTAATTAAGCATAGGAGGCAGTGTGTGACCAGTCACGTTTTAAAGAAATATAAAGCATGAATCTGAATGACTAATAGAGCTCAAAAAGCCTCCATTTTGCATTTCCCCCTTTTTTCCCCCTAAAATACAGAATTGACTGCAGAGGCCTACTATTTGAAGCTAAAGCCTTGGCAAGGAATATTAGTTTGCCAATTAATCCCATCGCTAAGGCCAGCCAAATAAACCAAAAGACCAAAAACAAACTAAAAAGCGGAAAAAAAAACACCAAAGAACACCACCACCCATGAGATGTTTCATGTTTGGTCTGAAATCTTAATCCGGGATTTGAAAAATAAGATAGAAGCCTGATATTGCTTTAGGGCAGGGGTAGGCAACCTTGGCTCTTTGATGACTCATGGACTTCAACTCCCAGAATTCCTGAGCCAGCGTGGCTGGCTCAGGAATTCTGGGAGTTGAAGTCCATGAGTCATCAAAGAGCCAAGGTTGCCTACCCCTGCTTTAGGGTAGCATTTCTTAACCTCAGCCACTTTAAGATCTATAGGCTGGGAGCTAAAATCCGTAGCTTAAACAATGCTTTAGGTTTTGCAAGTTTAACTGACGTATGGCATAGATTCACCGGACCTGAGCTGAGCTGAGCATGACTGCTTTAGGACCACCACAGAACAACATTTTCAAGGCAGTCTTACCTTCATCAAATAACCAAACTTTTCAGAAACCTTTGTAAATAGGCATGTAAACATGAAAAAAAATGGGATATGTGCACCCACTTAAAAAAGTATAGTTGGCCAGATAATTCCAAATCAGGCAACAGCTTAAAGCACAGGTGTCAAAGTTGCCACTTCACGTGACGTCGTGACAGATCGCAACCTTTTTTTTGCACTGCCAGAGCTGGGTGCAGCCTCCGCATGATGCAACGGGCCCATGGGCCGGCAGTTTGACACCCCTGGCTTAAAGGATCCATCCCCTCTCTGTTCCTCTCCAAATACTACAGTCTTTAAGAAGCCCTGCTTGATTGGTAACTGAAAATCCTGGGACATTCCATTACACACAGAGGACAACAGGTTAAAGAAAAAGTTGCCGGGATACATTTTTTTATGCAGATCTGCTTCAATGTGGTTTGTTTGTTTTTAGAAACCAATCAAAACCAGTCAACTGTGGTTAACTCAGCAAACAATGACTAAACCAGTAATAGTTTTACGCATTATTTAAAACAGTGGCTAGGTTTAATCTTATGCTTAAGTATCAGTATGTTTCCTCTGAAACAGTCCAGCCATTTGATTTCTTATCCAAGAGAGGATATCCATATGGGCTGGAAGCAAGGGGTGATTTCTTTCCAGGCAATTGATTTTCAAGAGATTAAGAGAACTGAGTCCTTGGGGACATCTATCTAGTCACATGGCATACTCTTCGAGCCAAGTTTGACTCGACCTCAGCTTTTGAAACAAACTGAGTAAATTTTGAAAGCTCTAAACATAGGACAAACATAGCAATTAGGCTGATGCACTTCTGAGAAAAATAAGCAAGAACCACCATGAGAAATAAATCCCTGGGGACATCAATCTACTCACAGGAATGCTCTCCGAGCCAAGATAGTTTGACTAGACCTCAGCTTATAAAACAAAACGAGTAAATTTTGAAAGCTCTAAGCCTAAACAGAGACAAACATAGTTCTTAGGCTGATGCACTTCTAAGAAAAATCAGCGAGAACCACTGTAAGACCTTGACATGCCTTTGCATATAAAATCAGCTAGGCGAATTCTCACACTTACACCCTGGAAGCTTTCTTTCCTTACTGAGCCGGGGCTGCTTAAGAAAAATGTTGCATGAAGGCAGCCTTTCCACTTACCCTGGGGACATTTGGTAATAAAGAACTTCCTGAGAAAAAGCTGTCCCAAGAAAAGCGAATCACAAAACACTCGGCTGAATCATAGATGAGACAGATGTCAGCTACTTCCAAGCTATTCTCAAGAAGTTTCTACACAGAATGATATGACACTGTATCTCTAACTTCCATAATTCCATATGATTTAGATTTACTACATAATGATTCCATTCTTCTGATCACAGAGGGGATAACTAAAACCATAATTTCTATGCTTACTACAGCTATGGGGGAAGGAGTCTTATGTTAAATCTATGGTCTATTTAAACTGGAAACCTGCAAGGGACTGTTGCTGCAACAAATGGGGAAATACAGTAGACAAGGGGTCTCCAGCCCTCAGTCCGTGGACCTGCATCGGTCCGTGGCATGCCAGCAACTGGGCTGCACAAAAAGCGAAGCCCCATCCACGGTATGCAGCCAGGATGGAAAACCACATCCCCTCTGGTCCGCAGAAAACCCTTTCTCCATGGAACCAATCCCTGGTGCCCAAAAGGTTGGGGGTCGCTGTAGTAGATGCAACAGAGAGTAGTGCAGGCCAGAAATCTATTTGCATCACAATTATCATAGCAACGTCTTCTTTGAAATGCAGGCTCTTTGGACTTTAAATGTGGATTATAGAAAACCAGATATTTTGCGGTAGGATGCATGTCATTTTGTGGCATAGGGCAGGAGAGGTCTATTTTAAAAGTCAATCCTATAACTGAGCAAGTTACGGTATATAAGGGTACCTCTGGATATGGAAATACATACATATTGCAAGTCTGTATAGACTTCAGGCTACCCTCCGAGAGTTTGGAATTTTTAACAGGAGATCGGGTGAGGTAGGATGGGAGGGTGGTGTAGTGAATCCACCCATTCTGGATTCCTTTTGGTTCCACGTCTTTAGCGCTCGCAAACAAGCATTATTTTTTTTAAAAAAAACACTACATGCCTCCGCAAAAAAGAGAAAGGGGGAACTCAGGAGAATGTTCTCTTTCTGGCTGTCCCCAGTCGTGAACTGTGAAAGGTATAAAGCTGGTTGCTGGGATACTGGCAATGGAGAATGGGGTTGTCTGCATTTACAAGTTCCTTACAGAGCATTCCCTGCTGTTTTCCATCCCTACAAGGAAAAGAGGAGGCCTGGGGCTGAACTGGGCCAGAAAAGTAAGGAGGGGCACAGTTCTCCTGGCACCATCATTACCCCCTGACACGACTCCCTCTCAGTGTTACCTTACCACCTGTTCTCGTACTTCAAAACACGCTCCCTGATAGTACCACCCACCCTCAAAAGCAGCCAACTCCCCAACTGGGGACAGGTTCAGGTGAAAAGGCTTTGTTTGTAGACAGAGTGGGAAGTAAACAGGCACTCCTTGTGTGCAACACTATAACTTGGCAGGAGAGTACTGTAAATAGACTTTGAGTTGCTATTCAGCCAGCGGAAAGAAAAACTAGACCCTGTTATTCCAAGGGTGAGATGACAACCATGCAAAGGGAGGCCTGCCAAAGACTGTGCAGGGAAACAGCGTGTGGGCTCCAGTCCTTGCAGAACACCAAGAGGCATGCTCTTTGCCAAGGATCAAAAATGGTCGGGGGAATGGTGAGGCCTGGTGGGCAAAGGAGACTGATCAAACCTGAAGAAGCAGGCAACTGGCAAGATACTCACATATTGACTAGGGCTCTGGAAGAGTCGGCAAGAGCACAGAAATTGGCAGCACAGAGGGTCCCGGTGGTACAAAAGGAGCAGCAGCACCAAAAGGGCCACAATGAACACAGAGGAGGAAACTGCTGACAAAGAAGAGAAAAAGGGAAATACAATGAAACATCTTGTACAGTTTCCAAATACCATCAAGCTCACTAAAATCTCTGCAAAGTATGTATTCAACTTCAGCCCAGACTTCCCCAAGGTCTACAACACTTGTCATCCCCAATGAGGAGAGTTGCTGTCCTAATGCCAATAAGAAAAAGCAAGGAAGTCAAAAGGCCCAAAGCTGAAATAGCAAATGTATTATTGCAGCAATGGGCATGCAATCAGTTTGATAGCCCATAGCTCCAAAGACGACGCCCTCTTTCGGAGAGTCTGCACCACTGATTTTTTTTTTTAACACAGGAATATCTGCCCCTGATAGAATTAGACATTTACCATGCTCTGAACCCACCCACCAGACCTCCTTTGCTAGATGCTAATAGCTAACATAAATATGGATCAAAGGTACAAGTGGTAAGTTGAACTAAAGCAACCATCTCATCTGTATCTACAGGTTTTAGAAACTTAAATTGATTCATTAAACCAGGGGTCTTCAAACTTGGCCCTTTTATGACTTGTGGACTTCAACTCCCACAATTCCTCAGCCAGGCACACTGGCTGAGGAATTCTGGGAGTTGAAGTCCACAAGTCATAAAAGGGCCAAGTTTGAAGACCCCTGCATTAAACCATGACCAATCGGAACTACCACCATCTTTCTGTCTACATCTGTTGCAGTTGTAAAAAATCAACTTCTACTTTGAAGCCATATTCTCAAAATGCTTAGCAAATTCATCATAGATAACCCGAGGTTTAAAGGGTTATCACCATCAAGTACTGTTCAGTTGCCCTGCAGGATCCCAAAAGAATTAGTTTCGTTTGATTTTAGACTTGCACTATCTGAATTCCCAATGTATTACAGCCCAAGGCATTGTGAGAAGCAAAGGTGCATTTCTGTTTCCACAAAGCTGAGGAGGGTATTTACGTACAATTGTTTCAATGGCTCTTTCCATCTCATACTTCCACAGTGTGATATTTGACATAATCACCAGCTCTGCCAACTAGAAATCCCATAGAGTATTAAGGAATCACTTGGATTTTTCTCTATAGAAAAAGATATTTCTCTATTCTAATGATGTATTTATACCTCCAGAAATTATCTGCCGCCAGCAATCTAAATACTAGAAGTAATTTGTTTATGACAAAGTGATCAGCAAACTATTGGATCTTCTCTTTAGCCAGTTATAAGATTAGCCCATGGGCTGACAAGGAACTGAGATAGTTCCATGGTTGTAATAATGATCATGAAGTCCTGAACTGGCTCCAGGCTTCAATCTGGATTTTAGTCTTCCTATCAACTCTATTGAAGAAATGTGAAATATAAATCTCCCAAACAAAACAAGCAAACCAACAGGCAAACATTTCCATACTTATAAATATGCAAGCTTCCTTAAATAAAATTATTTGTGATTCTTTCGATTTATATCTTGCCTTTTCTCCAGGAGCTCATGGTGGGGGATAAAACATTCCCTTCTCCAAACTCCCCACCACAACAATCTTATGAAATAGGTTGAACAAAGAATAAGAGAGAGCTCAAGGATACCTAATGAGCTTCCATGATAAAAGGAGTTTTGAACCTGGATCTTCCTAATCCAACAATGACTTCACTGCACAGCTCAAAAAAATCATTAATTTTCTGAATCTCCATAATTCAGTTTTATATAAGGATGGAACACTGCTAGAATTTCTTCTCTGGAATCATAACCTGGCTTTTGACTGCAAGCCTTGTCCAACCATTATTATTTTTTTTTGGGTAAAAGACTATTCATGAAGCCAATATTATAAAAACATATATAAATAATACATGTACTAAGCATCCAGAGAAACTTCTCTACATTTTCAGGGAGCTGCTATACTAAAAAATAGGAAAAGAATGGTGCGATGAATTTTTCTCCAGATACTCAATAAAAGACGTTAGGTTCAACAATGAATTTGAATAAGAGATAGTGTGTCACTGAAAAACAAATGAAACATGATACATTTCCATTGGCATTCCATGATCTCTTCTTGTTCTTTGTGGCGAAGGAAATGATCCATTTACACAATTTTTCAAAGTTTTGCTCTGCATAGAAAGACGTGAGACTGGGAAATCCATGTGTCACAAAACCTACCGTACGTATCTTTCTTACAGCTGATAAAAAATAAAGTTGTTTCTCTAGACTGTCCTAGTTTCCTCACTCTTGACCTTTATGTCTTGATATCTCAAAAGAATTTGCTCTTGTCCACTATCTGATGGGTGGGGTTAATCAGGTGGGACACATTGTTTCAGTGGACATAGTCCATTCCTAGGTACCCCTTCCTTACCACATGCTTTCTCAGAACTTTGTAGCACAATATGAGTCGGGTTCAGCTGAGGTAATCTATTAAAATGGTCTGTAAAGTGAAATGCATAAAGATATGCTGAGCTATGCTTCTTTTTCAACTTCCAAGTTTTATTCCTTTCTTCAGCTGTTCTGAATCAAACAAAATATACTGGAAGATCCAGTTGTTATCAGTTTGGACCCCAATGAAATGGGGCCTTGCATCTTTAGACTTCATACTGAATGCACCATCAAATAAACAATCCTCCATCTTAAAAATCAAGGCATCAGGCATAGTTTTCTCTCTGTCCTATTACGGGTTTTTTTTTCTTTTAATGCAACTACAGGTATATATAGCTGTACATTAGTCAAATAAATCCCTACTATAACCAAGATACAGGGGTCTTCTTAGTGAAGATAGGATTTTAGAGATATCCTTTAACATTTCACTTTTAATTGGTGATCTTCAGGTATAGTAAATTTCTACTCCTACTATCTTCAACAGTGCTGGCTGCAAATGATATCAACAATATGGAGTGCATCAGGTTGGGCTAGGGGTTTTCGTCTACTGAGAGGGATATGGGCAGATTGCAGTCAAAATGATTGGAAAGAAAGAAAGAAAGAAAGAAAGAAAGAAAGAAAGAAAGAAAGAAAGAAAGAAAGAAAGAAAGAAAGAAAGAAAGAAAGAAAGAAAGAAAAGAATCTTTTACCAGGTTTTGCTTTACCAATTTCCTCTCTCCTTAATCCCTGCCTCTCCCTTTTCCTTATTCTTAGAACATAAATTCGTGGGCAGGCGTTTCTCTTTATTCTACTCTACATAGTGCTCAGGAAGAGGGAAGCATTTGACAAATAATTGAGTGAAATTTCTATATCTCACATAATGAAGCAAAAATATCAGCAATTAAATAGTTGTTGAACACATAGGACTAAGCTTCCAGCCTTTAGAATCTGTAATTCTGCTGAATGTTTACTTCACAGCAGTCCCATTGGCTTTTAAAGGACTGGAATGAGGAGCTCTGGATGGTGGTCTTCCTCTTTTTATTTCTGCATGCCCAGATTTCTACCACTTGTGAAGATTAGATGATAACATTTCCTTCCTGCACAAGATATTAAGTTCTCAATTGTAATCTGTTTCTGAAGACGTTCATCAAAATAAACCAAATATCACTAACTGCAGCTCTTAGATCAGGCATGTCAAACTCTTGACATCACGTGACATCATATGACATATTGCGACTTTTTCAATGGGGTGGGCGCGGTTTCAGTATGATGCATCCGGCCCGTGGGCCGGCAGTTTGACATGCGTGTTGATAAATCCAGCAGTTTCATTTTAACTAAACTCTATTTGTTTCCATTTTCACAATCTGATGTCTTTACATATATTGGTCTATGACCCTCAATATTTCTACAGGTAATCCTCGACTTACAACAGTTTGCTTAGTAACTGTTCAAAATTACAATGGCACTAAAAAAGTCACGTGATTTACATTTGGATGCTTGACAACCAACTCACACTTACAATAGTTGCAATGTCCCAGAGTGACATGATTACCTTTTGCAACATTCTGACAAGCAAAGTCAATAGGCAAACCAGATTCACTTAACAACCGTGTTACTAATCTAACATCTGCAGTGATTCACTTAACAAATATGGCAAGAAAAGTCGTAAAATGGGCAAAACTTGCTTAACAAATTTCTCACTTAGCAACATAAATTTTGGGCTCAATTGTGGTCATAAATTGAGGACTACCTGTATTAGCTTCTGGGAATTCTGGAAGATATAGTCTACTCTATCACTTCTGGAGAGCTGGGAAATACTGTGTAAAGACTTTGGGTGAATACAGTTTAAAAAATACAACAGGCTGCTGCACTATACTTTTTTCTGCAGTGTCAGAGTAATAGAGCTCATAAATTAATGTTAAAATTTGGATCTGTCATTTGAGGCATATGTTCAAAAAGAACGAATTGTTTCAAAAAGTGTTTACATTTTTTGGCTATTTTTCTAATTAAGATGTTAATTTAAGCATCCTGATTTTACATGCAGAAAACTGATTTTAAATAACCTGCATCAAATATGGCTAGATCAATGTAGTTAATATAAGGAAAACTGGTATTTATTTAGAGTCCGTGGAGTCAGCAGAATTCTCTCATCTGCTTTGTATTTATTGGGATTTTATTAGTTTAAATTAGCTTTTCTGACTTGCTCTGGAAAAATGTGGTTGCTCAGCACTATGTTCACGTTGCAAGCAGGATCAAATTAAATTATGAGTCCAAAAATAACTGTATTTTAAAAAAGCCAATTCACCAATGTTGATTTGGCAGGATGGAGAACAAAGCCAAGACTATCAACATGAAGTTCAACCAAGATTAAATTTCTGCTTTAAGATAAAACAGATTAGTAAGACTGGAAGTAATAGCCCCTGGACTAATATCAATGCATGTGTGTGTGTGGGGGGGAAATCTCTGGACTTTGAAGCTAAACAAGAATTAGTGGTCACAATTGAGCAAATGTATACTGCATCACCACAAGTAGAGCATTAGGGGATTTGGCCAACTGATCCTAAAGTACTGTGTCCAATTTGAGGCACCAAAGTTTAAGAATATCTTATTCATCCATCCATCCATCCAACATTATCTCCAAATAGCATAAGCACGATAATCACCTTCAGGGAAAAATGAGGGCTTGAAGGGTCTTCCCAATCTAACACAAAAGGGCCCAACTGACTAAGGGAAAAAAAGGGAACATTTATGCTTAAACAGGAGAAGATATTCTAAAGTATGTGTCACATAAATGATAGATAGAAAAAATGTTTTCTTGCACTTAAAAGGTCTGAACTTTAATCAGCTCAAATGATAAGGGAAAGCATCAGGGTAAACACCAGAAAGAATTTCTTGATCCAAAGCACTTTTTGTGAATAGATGGCTACCTATCAGGAGTGCTGTAGAAGTAGACTTCCTGGGTCAACAAAACATTGGACAAAATGACCTTTGAGGTCTCTTCCAACCCAATTTGTTTGTTACACAGCTGTGATTCACGCACCACGTTAACTTCTGGTTTGATTTTTGCTTCAAGTGTTCTGCAAACCCAGGCTTCAAAGTTTATGGTTTAGGATGCAATGGGAATCCTATTGATTAATGAAACAAAATAAACCAGGAAGCCTTGCAGGGCACATCTGGAACAAGAGACAAGGCAAAAAGATTATATATGCTCATGTGACACTGAATGTAACTTTTGGCCTAGGGAGAAATCTTTGAGTAAGAAATGTTCTGAAACCAAATGGTGCATTTCTATAGACAGTGTTATTCCAATAGATTTGGTGGGACTGGAGGAGGGGCTGTTTTAAAGTAGCTATATTCAAACTGCAAAACTTTATCCTGGAAAATATACCTAATACCAGCTGTGGACACTAGCATGCTTTTATCTATCAGACAGGTTAGGTTTCTCCAGTTTATCTATTGATTTCTTTCCATTGTTGTGTTTAATGCTGTGCTTTTTGTTTTTATTTATAAATAAGCACAAATTTTTTAAAAAATAACATTTCATGACAATTATAATTTGTGTTTTACCACTATTCCTAGTTATTCTACCTTATGAATTCTGGGGCATTTTTTTGATTGAAAGATAGGCATATTTTCTATTTGAACAATCTTGAAAAGATCCTAAAAACAAAAAAAAATTCTAAGGGATGGATAACTTCGTGAATATTGGTGGTTAGGCAAGATAGCAAGTATCACAGGACACTGTCAAATTGTGAAACTGCAACATTTTTTTTATAAAATGTGATCAAATTCTTTTCATTCTACTTTCTCAAACAAAATATGTGCAATAAAGAAGGATGCAAGGGACAGACTGTCTACAATCAGGGATCCCAGAATTATTTAGATTATGGAAGAATCTGTAACTGTTATTTGCTTAAAAATGTCTTTACATTTTTTTATTAGTGTGGATAAAAACACAATTTGCTGTAGCAGAGGTATAAACATGACCTCCGGAGGTTACTGAAGCACAATTCCTTACATCCTGCATCCCATTGGCCATCTTACTGCCCCTGCTCCTTCCTCTCATGGAGCTATAAAAGTGTGCAAGACTGAGTTTCAAAGATGTCTACCCATTAGTCAGAAATATTTCTGTGGCTTTCAAAAATATAAAATATAAACACATTAATTTTGATTTTGGCTTGATAATACAAAGCATTATCCTTAGGTCTCCATCTACACATTTGCATGCAAAGAAAATACAAAAAAAGAAAAGAAAATGTTGGGTGCCCTAATTGCAGCCCTAAGTCATTTGATTTTGATGGTATAATATTTTTCTTAATAAACGATACAGCACATCCTGTTCCTATGGCAAATATGTCAGCAACACATGGCTTCGTGATGACTCCTGATCAGCTTGTCCAAAGGCTGAGGCAATTTCTGAAGTCATTATTTTGATAATGAATCACCTGGCATATTATAAACAGTTTATGGTTTCTAATGATTTTTATTGTTTTTCAAATGACTTTTATTATGTTTTCAGTTATTTTGTTGCATTGTTTTTGTGTTATTAACTTTGTACTCAGCTCAGAGTCATACATGTGAGATGGGTGGCTATATAAAGTTATCAAATAAATTAAATAAACTACAGTACAGGTAGGACCCATATGACTACTGTATGCTCTAAATTAGAATTCCCTGCCAAGGAGCTATAGTGACTTCTCCCTATCTTCTCACACAGATACAAGAGAGCACCATGCACAAAGACACTGGCTAATTCACACATTACACTATGCCCCAATGTGGCTTGGTTTGATTTTGATTTAGTGCCAAATAGCCATAGTTAACATCTTAATACAATGTATATACCCAGCTGACTGTGGTTAGTAAGCAAACCAGGATCAAATATACAATGGCTTACTTCTGCAGTTGAAATCTGGGTTTGCTTCTGGAACCACGATAAAGAATAAAGAATATTTACTACATCTGTAATTCAGCTTTTCCCAATCCGTTTCCTTCGATGGTGAGCCTGGGAATGCTGGGAGTTGTAGTCCTAATACCCCTGGAGTGCATTTACGAAAACATTTTCTCAAAAAAAAAAAAAAGTCACAAGCACGGTAGCACAAAAGAGCCCAGCTAGAAACTAACCATGTGCATGCACCCGAGAGAGGGAGAAGAGAAGACAGCATGGCTTTTGGCAACACAATGAAGTGGGAGGGAAAGCAGGGGACGTTTCTACATTCCTAAAGAGAATCGAAGGCAAACGCATCGATCCCAAAGGAAAAAAAGAAAAAGAGGACGACGAGGACAGGCGGTGCAAAATACTCACTGGTAGCTATAATAATGGCCACGATATTACTGTCCATAGGAACAGTGTTGGCAGGTGTGTTAGTCTGGGCCTCGCTTAGCTGGGTCATCGCCGGAGTCGGCCGCTTTCTCTCTGCTCTCTTTTCGATTGGCGGCTCCACATGGAGGGGGACACCTGCCGGACCCGCGGCTCTTCGGATCGGCGTCCCGCTTCGCCTCTTCAACAAGCCAGCTCCACAGGCTTTGCAGTCCGCCCTAGTTCCTGATAGCGTCTTTTTTTCTCAGGCTGCTGGCTCCTTGGGCAAGTGCAGTTCAGGAGCGGCTGGGTGCCGCCCCCGCCTCTCCTATTGTGCCCGGCGATCCCGCTCGCCTCTTCTTCTATTTGCACGCTCCGCTTGTGATAAGGAGATTTCTGGCAGGCCGAAGGCCGCTGCCGAGTTTTTTCCCTCCGGAGCAGGCCTGATAGAAGAACATCTGGATCGCTCCTGAAATAAGCCGGGTTTTTTTTTCTTCTTCTTCTTCCCCCTCCTGTTCTCCGCTCTCTTACAAAGGATAGGTCTGTCCCGCAGGCGACTGCATCGGATTCGTTTCTTTTGCAGCCGGTTCCGTTGCCTTCTCTTTCCGCGAGGGAAAGCTACTGCGATACTTTTTTTCGGATTATGGTGTAGTTCTCACGTTCCGTAACATTTTAAGAATTACACAGTTCCTTCGGATTACGTGCGGTTAACCCGTCTCTCCACTGAAATCGCTCGAAATGCTTTAAACCTCCTGGGCCTAGCCCCTACCGCCCGGCATTCCCAGCCAAGTAGCCTTTTATTGGGGTGGGATGGAGTGCGATGTTCCCCAAAGGCTTATTTCAGAGGCTCCGATCCCGGGTAGGAATTACAAAAAAAAAACATTTCCCGCTCTGCTCCCCTCCCCCCGCTACCTTAGACTCTGGGATGTACGGCTCCCGCGCTAGCTTCGCCAAGAGATCTTAGCACGATCGCCTTATTGCGCCTATCGTCTAGGCTTCGCTCCCGATTGGTTACTGATGGAACGCTCTCCATCCCGATTGGTTCAAAGTGAGAATCTCTACATTCTCGGGATAGAACATTGTGTCGGCGGTCGCCATAGAAACTGTGGACCCGGAGAGGGGAAGCGAAAGGAACGTTCTCCCTCGCCTCCTCTGGCAGTCCATTATCATTTTATTTTATTTATTTTTTAAAAAAAATGTGCAACGTAATTTCTCACTCCCCCGAATTATTGGCTTCTGGCTGCCTAAAGTAACGAAACCAAGCAGAACTACAAACTTGAACGGGACAGTTGGGAGAACGTTTTAGTAGCTACAATTATCTTGGAGGGGGGGAATGCAAAGTGTTTATAATATGGGGGCTAATTGCTACACGGTAGGGAGTTTGGTTAAAATGAGACAATATGGTACAAAGTGTGAAGACGGGGGATGCTTTTATTTGGCATTCATACCCAGAACATATTAAAGCCATATTAAGTCTTTGATATTCATTAATTAATGCAGCTTGTAACCAGTGACAACGGTCATATTATTACAGGCCTAAGGTGATCCCCAAATTTAAGATAGGAATTTTCCCAGCTCTACATTGCAATGCCCAGGAACTGAGCTTGTCCTGTGCTCTGAATTACAGCCTTTCTCACAGTGGTGCATATTGAGTGACCTTTGGGACATCTATTTTGTATACTAATATTTGGGGGATAAAAAAGAGATGAGGTTTTGATAAACATATGAATTTTAAAAACTTCCATGCTTTTTGGAGAGACTTTATAGGAGTTTAAAATTAAATTGTAATTGTAATTACATTTAAATTAAAAAATTCAATTTTTTCTCCAGATTTCAGATAACTTTTTACCCTTGCTTTGCCTGTTTTCTGAAATGCAGCTATGGAACACCAACTTAAACTTTGTTCATCCTTGCTCCACGTTCCTTAAGAATGGGAATAACTTTTTGTTCTTTTACAATTAAAACTCACAAAGTGTTGAAGATGGTAGACTTTGAGCTTTTAGGGAGGAGAGGAAAAACAAAAATTACACAATCAGTATCTGCAACAATGCATTCTTCATATTGGTTGGACTATTGACTCCCATCACCTTCAGACATGTTAATTAGAATCATGAGATGACTAACAAAATGAAGTATAAGTAAAAACAAATGGTTGGGTTCTTGATGCTCTCTTGAGCTGGGCTCTTTCCTTAGAGACATTTCATTACCAGGCAAAATTACATAAGTGTGAGAGAGTATGGAAATTAGCTTTATGGGTCTACCAATGGCTGATTTGTCTGAATACCAAGCTTCCAGGAATTCCTGATATTTTTGGATTCAACTTGATTTAAAATGTAGTTTCCCAGATGAAACCATGGTTGGGTCTCTCCATGTGTTGCAAGATGAATAGACATACATATGTCAATAGACATATAAACCTCATTTACTTGCCAATTAAAAAAATATAATCAAAAACCTAGAAAGAAAATGAAGAGCTTAGAATAGGATTCCTCCAGCAACCAATGCCCAGATATGTAGGAAAAAGTACTAGCAATCAAGGAACAATGCCTTAATCAAGTGTCATATTGCTAAGCACATTGGTTTGTGCTTAAATTGTAAGCCGCCCTGAGTCTTCGGAGAAGGGCAGGATATAAATGGGATTAAAATAAAATAAATAAAAAATAAAAATAAAAGAAGCCACACCATCACTAAGTCTGGCAGGGCAATCCAGGTTCAGCATCTGTAATTTACTCAACAAATTGAAGGTTTATTGAACATTCAGAACATTATAAATGCCTTCAGGTTTACATATTTACAGAAAAATAATACTTTCCAGATTCTTCAGTAAGATAGTACAAAATATTAATATAGAAGACCAAGAGATGGGAAAGGGCAGCTGCCTAGCAAAATATACTGGATAATTTTTTAGATGTATATTTATTGGACTGGATGAAAGGAACATTGTGAACATTTCCTAGAGACCTTGTTCCTAGTAAGCAAATCTAGCTTGCTTATTGAAGTGAGTCAATACTACATCTTGGTAGTATTGACTATAAACCCGCCCCCAGTTTTTATCAGCCTGTTTTCCCCAAACTGGGACTGTGCTAGTTGAACTAGTATTGTAGTTTTTAGTACACCCACATAAATTAATTACTATCTACCTCGTCCAAAGGCCCCACTGGAGAACATTGATCTCACCTACACTCAGTTTAATAGATCAAAGGTCTAAATTTACATGAGGCAGTTGCACTTAGTTTGAATGTTATCAAAATCAGAAGCATTCTGATAAGAAGGGAGGAAAGGTTACAGCAATACTGTGATAACCAAATTAGAAGTGCTGACCATGAACAGCACATGGCTGGCAGGAGAGCTAAGTTTACAGGACCTATAAAGGCAAGGCAGCTGAAGAGAGCAGAAGATAATGACTTGAAAAACAGTGTTGGGCCTAGTAGATAGGAGGCACAAACAGAAGGAAAAAGTCTATTTACATTCTCTAATCAGCTTTGGTTGCCATAATGTAAAAAAGATGTTGACTCTAGAGTACAGAGAAGAGCAACAAAGATGATTAGGGGACTGGAGGCAAAAACAAAAAGAATGATTGCTGGAGTTGGGTATGTGTAATTTAATGAAAAGAAGGACTAGGGGTGACATCATCATCATCATAACTTGGAAGGGACCTTGGAGGTCATCTAGTCCAACCCCCTGCTAAGGCAGGAAACCCTATACCATTTCGGACAAATGGCTGTCCAGTCTCTTCTTAAAAACTTCCAGTGTTGGAGCATTCACCACTTCTGGAGGCAGGTTGTTCCACTGGTTAGTTGTTCTAACTGTCAGGAAGTTTCTCCTTAGTTCTAGGTAGCTTCTCTCCTTGACTAGTTTCCATCCATTGCTTCTTGTCCTGCTTTCAGGTGCTTTGGAGAATAGCTTGACTCCCTCTTCTTTGTGGCAGCCCCTGAGATATTGGAACACTGCTATCATGTCACCCCTCACTCTTCTCTTCGTTAAACTACACATACCCAATTCCAGCAACCGTTCCCTATATGTTTTAGCCTCCAGTCCCCCAATCATCTTTGTTGCTCTTCTCTGTACCCTCTCTAGAGTCTCGACATCTTTTTTACATCGTGGTGACCAAAACTGGATGCAGTATTCCAGGTGTGGCCTTACCAAGGCATTGTAAAGTGGTATTAGTACTTCACGTGATCTTGATTCTATCCCTCTGTTAATGCAGCCTAGCACTGTGTTGGCTTTTTTGGCAGCTGCAGCACACTGCTGGCTCATATTTAGTCTAATGAAGAGAAGGACTAGGGGTGACATGATAGCAGTGTTCCAATATCTCAGGGGCTGCCAAAAGAAGCTATTCTCCAAAGCACCTGAAGGCAGGACAAGAAGCAATGAATGGAAACTAATCAAGGAGAGAAGCAACCTAGAACTAAGGAGAAATTTCGTGACAGTTAGAACAATTAATCAACAATTAATTGCTGCTTTTCCTTTAGAGTGTTAAAAATGGTGACCAAATAGTATAAATAGCTGACAATGAATTGTAATCTGTGCCATCAAAAATTTAATCACGTTACCAATTTTACACACACTTTAAGCTGGAAATAAGGTAAGAACCAAAACTAGAAATGGAGTTTGGTCAATATTATGCCGGGCTAATAACCTCAATATCATACAATATTATTCTGGAATAAATTAAGTAGGGACAAAGATTGTGCTATGTAGAGTTAGAATTTAACACTGTAGTTTCATAAATATATTTTCTTTTTAATCGCAGAGGGTACATGTAAAAAGCCAAAAACTGTAAGGGAAATTGATACAGAATACCGAATAACAAGAGTTGGAAGGGAGCTTGGAGGTCCTCTAGTCCAAGGCCCTGCTAGAGCAGATCCTATACCTAAAGAAGATCCTCTTGAGTCCAGGTTAGTGTACATGACCTCTACTTGCTTTTATAGAAAAGGACTTCTTGGACTATTAAAAAAAATCATGGTTCTATATATTACCATGATTTCCTGATGGCCAAGGTCTCCATTGAATGATATTTGATGCCCCGGACTTCTGGGTGGCAAAGGTCCGTTGATGGCGGTCATTTCTGACCGTCAGCCCCATTGTTCCATTCGAATCGTGAAAACAGTGACAATCAGCTGTTTCGCGGTTTGGGAATCCTCCTCTTGGGAGAAGAGGGGAGGGTGAGCATTCAGGTAGAGGTAGAGCTCCCCTAGACCCCCAGAATTATCAATCTGGGGGTCGAAGGGTGAGAGCTCCCTCGGAGCCTGAATTAACTCCGGACTCGGGGACTCCTCTGTTTTAAGCATTAAAACAGAGCAGGATGCTGCAACCATCCCTGCACTCAATACTGTATTCTGGATTACTTGGACGCAGGCAGAGCTGAGCAGGAGAATATTGAAATAGCAAGTATATGATCTTTAACTCCGGTTTAACTTAAAAGAAGGGGAGGAAGATGGCGCCGGAATAAATTTTTTGGAGGAAGCGGGAAGAACAAAAGAATAAGGAAAATAATATAAAATATTAAGGAGGAAGACAGAAAGTGGATTTTTAAAGCTGTAAAAGACTGTTAAAAACATTTCAAGCTGGCTTAAAAGAGATTTAAAAGATCTGGATATTTAACAGTAAAGCAACAAAGTTGCAATTTGGGTGGAAAAGTGAAAGTGAGAAACGAAAGTTAATTGGGTGTTAAAATGGCTTCCAAACCACCTAGATTTACCGTTTCTAAAAGTGCGGGGGCATCACCAGTTCAACAATTTGGACTTCAGACATTGATGCCACCCCCCGCAGCACCTACACCCACATTAACACTAAAAGATTTAAAAGATGCTTTAAAACTTCAATCTGAGCAAATATCTGAGCAAATGGCAGAGCTCATCAATGAGAAAAATAAGGAAATATGAGAGGATATTTTGCTGGCATTTCAGGGACTGACAGTTTGTATTGAGAGTCTGGATGAACGTGTGGAAGAAGTTAAACAAAATAATTTGATATTGGAGGCTAAAATGTGTGAAGCTGAGAATAAAATGGATAAAATTGATGATGAGGTGGTAATGATACAATATAGAGACATGGAGTTTGCCTTGAGGATAAGAGGTTTGAAAGAAAATCCACAAGAAAATTTGGAAGAGATATTGGCAAAAGCTGTGGCGCCTATTTTGGGTTGGCGAGCTGAAGATTTTATATTGGAAATAGATAAAATATTTCGTGTCAACTCCTGGATTGCCAGGCAAAGAATATTACCAAGAGATGTGGTTGTTTATTTTACAAAGAGAATGATCAGAAATGCGATTATTCAAGCCTTTTATAATAACAGATTTAAAGTGGCTGATCAGGAGGTCTTAATTTTGAAAGAAATTCCACCAAGAATCTTAAGAAAAAGGAAAGAGTTTGTTTTCCTGACAGATGAATTAAAATAATGACAGATCCAGTTTAGATGGGAGATACAAACTGGGATAGTGGTGAATTATGCTGGTACAAGATATCGTCTTAATACAGTTTTGAAGGCACGAGATTTTTATTGTAACATATTGAAAGCAGACCCACCGCCATCCCCAGAATTTAAAAGTGGGAAGGAAGGAGTGCGACAGATACAATCGGAAGGTATACAGCGAGGTGAAGAAACCACCTCGTTGATTCCAAAAGAAGCACAGCAAACTCTGGAAATTGTGCAGCCCTTGGTTCCATTAGAAGAATCAAAGGCTCAAAGAGTGACACGGGCTGCAACCAGATGAAAGGAACAACAACAACAGCAACAGAAACAGTATCCTACAATTACAACTCAGTAATCTAATAGTGAAGCAGTGGGAGGAGCAAGACCAAAGAGGCAGATGCTTGTGGATCTGCAAGATATGCTCCGAAAGCTTCAAGTCGCAAAAGATGGCGACAAAGTTTCTAACATGGAATGTTAATGGTTTAAACTCACCGCAAAAGAGAAAGAAAATATTTCAGTATTTGAAACAATTTAAAAATGATGTTATATGTTTGCAGGAAACGCATATCTGTGTATCTGATCAAAAATATTTGATAAATTCCAGACTGGGTATACAGTTTATAGCATCTGCTCCAGAAAAGAAAAATGGTGTAGTTATTTATGTGAAGAAGACTTTAACAGCTAACCTAATTGAAGCAGATAAACAAGGAAGATATATTATAATTGAACTTTTGATAGAAGGGAAGAAAATACTTTTAATCGGATTATATGCACCTAATCAACAAGAATTTTACAAACTTCTACATAATAAAATAATTCAATGGGATTATAAACCGAGTATTTTAATGGGAGATTGGAATGGAGTGCTGGACACACAAAAAGATAAAAAAGGACCTTTTAAAAGTACTCCAAATCATGCTAGATTGCCTAAATCCTTTTTTGATATGAAAGATGATTTGGAACTGAGAGATGTCTGGAGAGAACGAAACATGGAAGAAAGGGAGTTTACTTTTTTTTCTGATAGACATCAATCTTTTTCCAGGATCGACTTTGTATTAACTACTAATGATTCTTTTTCTAGGGTTAAGAAGATTAAGATATGTCCAAGAACTTTATCAGATCACAGTCCAGTATGGATGGAATTGGATAAGGGGAAGGGAGATGTGAGATCTTGGAGGTTAAATGAAAATTTATTTAGATATGAAGAAAATGTGGAAGAATGCAAAAAACAAATGAAATAATTTTTATTATAAATATGCATAAGGGTACACCCATTGAAATGGTTTGGGATGCAAGTAAAGCTTATATGAGAGGAGTGTTAATATATTTGAATAATAAATATAGACATAGATTGGAATATAAGCGTAAAGAATTAGAGGAGGAAATAAAGATGAAAGAGAAGGCTTTTATTTTGAACTCATCTAATAAGAGGCTGAAAGAAGCAATTAATTTGTTAAGAGGGCAGTTTGATATGTTGATGGCAGATCAAGTGGCAAGTAATTTACAATATGTCAAACATAATACTTTTTACACTGCTAATAGGCCAGGTAGATGGTTAGCTTATCTGTTAAGGAAAAAACAAAAATCATGTAATATAGATAAGATAGAATATAAGGGTAAAGAGGTGTTTCAGCAAAATCTTATTAAAAAGGCTTTTGTTGAATTTTATTCCAAATTATATGCTAGGGATATAACTCAAAGTTTAGATATAGATAGGTATTTACAAGAAGTGAATATCCCTATACTTACACAAGAGCAAAGGGAAGGGATGAATCAACTGATAACTGCTGAAGAAATTATTTTAGCAATTAAACAACTAAAAGTGGGTAAGGCACCTGGAACAGATGGTTTGACAGCCATTTATTATAAAAACTTACAATTAGAGTTGGTGGAACCTTTAAAAGAATGATTTAGAACAATTCAATCTGGAGGAGAAGTGCCTCCATCGTGGAAAACAGCATTTATAATGTTGATTCCAAAGGAAGATCAAGATCTTACCCAATCTAAAAATTACAGACCTATATCGCTTTTAAATACTGATTATAAGATATTTGCAAAGATTTTAGCAAATAGATTAGTGAAGGTTATGCAGCAAATGATTCATAGTGATCAAACAGGATTTATAAGTGGTAGACAAATGAAAAATAATGTGAGACATATTGTAAACTTATTAGAATATTTGGAAAGAAATAATCAAGTCCCTGCAGCGCTGATTTTTTTGGACGCTGAAAAGGTGTTCGATCAATTGAATTGACAATTTTATTTAAAGTCTTAGAGAAGATGGAGTTTGGTGATAAGTTTTTACAACCTATTAGGGCAATATATCAGAAACAAACAGCTCAAATAATAATTAATGGTAGTTTAACAGAAGTTTGCAAAATTGAAAAGGGTACAAGGCAGGGATGTCCGTTGTCACCATTGCTGTTTGTTTTAAAATTGGAAATATTATTGATTAAGATACGTGACTCAAATAAAATAAAGGGAGTTAAAATTAAAGATCAAGATTATAGACTGAGAGCATTTGCAGATGACTTGGTTATTACATTAAGTCAACCGATTCAATCGGTTATAGATTTAATGGAAATAATTTTGCAATATGGATAAGTTTCTGGATTTAAGGTAAACAGACAAAAAACTAAAATATTGGCTAAAAATATGACTACAGAACAAAAGGTAGTTCTAGAAAAATTAACAGGATTTGAAATAGTTTAAAAGATTAAATATTTGGGGGTATATCTTTCAGCTTCAAATGCAAAATTATATAAAAATAATTATGAATTGTTATGGTTAAAAATACAAAAAGAGTTAGATAGTTGGAGAAAATTGCAATTGTCTTTATTGGGAAGAATTGCAGCAGTGAAAATGAATGTTTTACCAAAATTTTTATTTTTGTTTCAAATGATACCTATACTTTAAAAAGATTCAAATTTGGAGGAATGGCAGAGAGGTATTAATAAATTTATTTGGGCAGGGAAAAGACCGAGAGTAAAACTTAAGATAATGCAAGATATACGTGAAAGAGGTGGTCTTAAAATGCCCAATTTTAAATTATATTATGAGGCTGCGGCTTTATCGTCAATTAGTAATTGGTTTAATTTAACAGAAGGAAGATTATTGAATATTGAGGGATGTGATTTATTATATGGCTGGCATGCATATTTATTGTATGATAAAAAGGTGGATAATGTTTTTAAGACACATATATTAAGGTACACCCTGTTGCGAGTTTGGGAAAAATATCGATACAAGTTAAATTATAAAATACCAATTTGGGCAATACCTAAACATGCGATAGAAAATATAAGTTTGGGATTTAAACATGATGTGATTACATATAAAGATATTCTTAGATTGGAAAGGAATGTATGGCAATTAAAGCCATTTAATATTTTAAAAGAAGGAAAAATAGTACAAACTTGGTTTCAGTATGGCCAGATACAAGCTAGATGGAAAGAAGATCAGAAAATTGGCATTTTGACAACAGATGAAAATTTGGTAAAACAAATTAGAGATCAAAGTCAAGCGCATATAAGAAGGATATATAATGCATTGATAGAAATAGATTCAGAAACGGAACTTGTTAAAGATTGTATGATAAAATGGGCCCAGAATATTCAGGAGCCAATAACGTTGGATACCTGGGGAAAAATTTGGGTCAGGAATGTAAAGTTTACTCAGGCACAAAATTTAAGAGAGAATTTTTATAAAATGTTTTATAGATGGCATTTAGATCCCAAAAAATTAGCATGTATGTATCCAAATTATCAGCCTAAATGTTGGAGGTGTGGTTGTGAGGATGCAACGTACTACCATATATGGTGGACTTGTAAAAAAGTCAAAGCTTTTTGGATTAAAATTTGGTGGAATATGCAGAAGATATTTAAGAAAAAGATAAGGTTTTCTCCACAGTTATTTCTGTTGGGTATTATTACAGATTGTACCGTTATAGAAACTAAATTGATGTTGAATTTAATAACGGCAGCAAGACTTTTGGTTTCGCAATACTGGAAGAAGGAGGAACTGCCTACTATAGAAGAATGGACTTTGAAAGTTTCAAACTTGGCAGAAATGGCAAAAATTTCAGCATATTTGAAAGAACAATCGCAACAGAGATATATTTTGGAATGGAGAAGATGGATCGATTGTATTCAGAATAAATATGGGACTAAAAAAATTCATTTAGCATATGAATTTAGTATTAGAATTATAAGATGTATTATTATTTAGTTATGTTTAAGTGGAGTTAAATTGTGGTAGGATTTAAAGTGTAATTATAGATGGTTAGCATATTTTAGCTCAAGTTTGTTAGAGGCAATGCCCTGTATTCAGCTCTGGGAAGTCGGGGGGGGAGGGGAAGTTTGGGGGGGAGGGGGAGGGAAGGAGTTTATGCTTAAAATGTATTGTAAACCTTTTTAATAAAAAAAAGATATTTGACGCCCAAGCATGGCCATGTCATTTTCTTGACAACAAAAATAAAATTTTGCCACTGTTTTCCCTGGGATGTTATTTTGACTCGCAAGTCCAGATTACAGCTCTTCTATTCCCTATTCATATGAGATCCTAACAAATAATACAGCTAGATTTCATCTTTTCCCTCAATAGATTTATTTTATTTTATGGAGATAAAATGTCAGTAACAGAAGGGAAGAAAAAGTGGGACATTTCCAAGCTGAGGGCAATCCTTGGAATCCATGTTCCTCTCCACCACCCTTCCCAGCTGCCCAAAGTTTCTATTCATGAAGGAACTGCAATTGCAAGCTAAGTCTCCAATATCTGCAATATCCATTAGTTTGCAGGCAATGAACTAATGGAAGGGGGAAGCGTTGACTTTCCTTGTGCATTTCTTGTTGTATAAAGTATAGAGACTCATTGTGATCAGATTCAAGCTTTGGGTCTTCACAATGTTTTTTGAAACCATCCTGGGCATGGATCTGAGAGCACTGTTGCTATATGTGTGCTAAAAAACAAAACCACTGAGATTACAACCAGAACTTTTGCAACATTCACAGACTAGTCCCAAAATTTTAGGGCTTGACCATTGTTATTGTTAGTTGCGAAGACCCGTTGCGACCCCATGGACAACGTTCCTCCAGGCTTTCCTGTCCTCTACCATCTTCTGGAGTCCACTTAAGCTCACACCTACTGCTTGTTTGACTCCATCCAGCCACCTCATTCTCTGTCATCCCCTTCTTCTCTTGCCCTCAATCTTTCCCAGCATTAAGCTCTTCTCCAGTGAGTCCTTCCTTCTCATTAGGTGGCCAAAGTATTTATTTATTTTATTTTTATTTTAATTCCATTTATATCCCGCCCTTCTCCGAAGACTCAGGGCGGCTTTACAAACTTAGCAGTAGCCTTCATTCTATGTATATGCCTGCTTATTAGGGCTTTCACACCCCCAGGATCTGGCCTTCTAAAGAGCAGTCAGGGTTGATCTCCTCTAGGACTGACCGGTTTGAACGCCTTGCAGTCCAAGGAACTCGCAGGAGTCTTCTCCAGCACCATAGTTCAAAGGCCTCAATTCTTTGGTGCTCAGTCTTTCTTATGGTCCAACTTTCACAGCCATACATTGCAACTGGGAAGACCACAGCCTTGACAATACGCACTTTTGTTGGCAGGGTGATGTCTTTGCTTACCATGGCTTTCTTTCCTAGGAGCGTCTTTTAATTTCTACCTGGGCTCCAAGATCACCATCTGCGGTGATCTTGGAGCCCAGGAAAATAAAATCTGTCACTACCTTCATTTCTTCCCCATCTATTTGCCAGGAATTGAGAGGGCCGGATGCCATGATGTTGGTTTTCTTAATCTTAGTTTCAAGCCATACACACAGCAAATGAAGGCTACAAACCCAGCACTGTTTTTAACATTCCACCTCATCCCCCTTTCCATACAATCAGCAGCCAATGAAAATAAATCTCCCTGTTGCTGTTTCAAAGTTTACTTACTGGTTTGGAACAATGCCATATTTATTCAATCAGCTCTCATTAGGTTCATTAAAAGAATGTGATAATATCAGAAGGTAGAAAGCCTCCGTGGAGTGTATGATAGTAAAAGGGGAGATGGTGAGCTTAATCACACCTGACAGCTCTTATACCAGCTTTTATGCAAGTGGCCTTTAAACACTCCACAAAGATTAGTTCATTCATCTCCTTTGCAATAATGCAATAATGAATTCATTCAGACTTTGCAAACACAGTAACTTTGCAATCCTTCAAATTTTTGATATGCTCCTATCAGCAGATTCTACAAATACTTCATTTTGTGCATTGCTCTCCACTGGCATAATTACTAACTTTGATTTTATTTGGCACCCAACATATGCAATTGCTGCTTTAATTATCCCGAATCCCATCACAGGTCTGCTTACTTGCAACAACTGAAGACATGTAATAAAATTAAAAACAGAGGCTGCGATCCATCCAATTTGACTACTAAAAACTTTGCTCAAATTTAGCTGCATTGCTGATGAAATCATCTTGCCCATAACCATAAGAATTAGAAACTTTAAAAAGGCAAAGCACAAAATCTTTCTGAAATCAGCTTCTGGATCAAATGGCTCCATACAATGTGCACTCCAAAATTTTGCTTTGGACAAAATTAATTTTTCAATAGGAACATAAGATGAACAGATAATGTGGAAGAATTATATGATTTCAAGACATCTGATTTAGCCTAATGAATTTCACCACAGTATGTTATTTATGTTATTTAGGGACGCGGTGGCTCAGTGGGTTAGGACGCTGAGCTTGTCGATCAGAAGGTCGGCAGTTTGACGGGTCGAATCCCGAGTGCCGCGTAGCAGAGTGAGCGCCTGTTACTCGTCCCAGCTTCTGCCAACCTAGCAGTTCGAAAGCACGTAAAAATACAAGTAGAAAAATAGGGACCACTATGGTGGGAAGGTAACAGCGTTCCGTGCGCCTTTGGTGTCTAGTCATGCTGGTCACATGACCACGGAGATGTCCTCGGACAAGCGCTGGCTCTTCAGCTTTGAAACGGAGATGAGCACTGGCCCCTAGAGTTGGAAACGACTAGCACGCATGTGCGGGGGTTATGTTATTTAGAGCTTAATGAGTTGTCTAAATCTTACAAAGTAATCCAAATTTGTAAATAAAATACAGACTGACAGTGAATTGCTTAGTTAGCATAATGTACTAAACAAGTTATTATTTCCATCTTCCTCAGGCTAGCACCTTTCAGACATGTGGATGTTACTTCTCAAAGTTCACAGCTATTTTGGTCCTTCCTCAAAATCCAGACATGAAGTCCATTTATCTGGAGGTAACTAAATTGCAGAGGACTGGATTACCCATTTAAAGCTGATTAAATCAGGACTATTGGATCCAGGCTGCAAAAATCTAGACAATCATTCATTGGCAGCACAGATTGCCAAGAAAACTATAGTATTCTGAGTGTCATTCAGTGATTATCCTGTTTTTTTATGTATCCTGGATTTGGGAATCCTAATTAAATAAAGCTAGTAAAGAACTGTATAGACTGCTCAGAGAAAGAGGAAGAAATCGTGACACATCCCATCCTCCTTCTAGAGGCACAAAAGTTTGTCTGGTGTTCAGAGTTTAAGTTGTTAACAGTCAATGGGTGCTACATTAATTCTTCCTTCCAGCAAAGGCGATAGATTTTTTTGGAAGCCAGTTTTAACCACTGAAATACAGCCTCCTTTTTCTGTTCTCCCAGTTTTGCCTTCTAATAGCCTTATGACAGCAGGTTGTGTTGCTACTGATCCCCAGCCTGCCTGCAAAACACAACCTGGTATTTCTTGAGTGAGTCAAGGAAATCAACTGCAAGAATTTCACACTCTTCACGCTGTAGAGATATATATTTATCTTGCATATATAAGACAACTTTACATAATGCTCTGACACCACATTTTTCATCACTCATTCTTTGGAAAGGGTTGCAGCTGACATTCTGCCTAGTTATTCCTTTTAGCACAGTATAGGGAAGTGGCTTTGTGAGTCCCTTTTCCAGGTTGAGGTACTACTCTTTCCCCAGCCCCATGGTCTATTGCTACGTGTGGCAGAACTGATCCTAAACAATTGTGTTATTGTTCTGCCAGACCTCATCAACAAGCATTTCCATTTGCTTTGTTTCTTACATCAGTGCAGATCTTAAAATGGAAGGTTATTTTTTTAAAACCAGACAACCCTGGTCATTTATACTTTTGACCCAGGAGGTTAACCACCTGCAGGTTTTGAAAAGATTGGACCAAAACCAGAGACCAGAATGTTTTTAAAATCTTTCTGAAGTTGCTTCAGAACTTCAGCTGGGGGAGTGGGGGATAGACACATTCTAAAATCCCTTTTCACAGGCAACAATCACTCTACTTGAAATAAGTCATGGGTTCCCCATGTTGCTCTTCCAATGGCAGACTACAGCCTCCATCTTTCTTAACCACTGGCCATGTTAGCAGTGTCTTATGAAAACTGAAACTCAACAATTTGGGAATGCATCAGCTCTCCAACCCTGATCAGTATTGATCAGTATATTCTGATATGGCACACATTAAAAGTATTCCAAAGAATGACTTCTTAATACTTCCCCCCTCCAATAACCATTAGAAAAGACAACAAACTCTGACACTGCTGGCCCCAGTTCAACTGGGGGTGGTTCACTCAGCTTTCTAGGATGCATCTGAAAGAGCAGATCAGACTAAGAAATATGTTTATAGACATTGGACAACATTCAGTACAGAATAGCATCACTCTCTGAGGATGGGAAATATGTTTTTGGCTGAAGGAGCAACAGCTCTTAAAGGGACAGCTTTTCCAGTAAAGGGCAGGTTGAGGAGATGTAGATGTGTGCAGGACACAGTAATGTCTGAACCTGACAAGCTTAAGTGTTAATGAAAAATTAAGGAAAGACGAAACAACACTGAAGAAACCGTCGCAAAGATGAAACAGGTTAGGGGAATCCGAGGGAGGTAACAGGAGATAGCAGATGTCCAGCAATCCAATGAAAAGAAGCAAATGGAAAAATATATAATGCTTTGCTTCAGATGTCTTTTAGAAAGAATAGTTAGGGCCATTAGCCTAGCTCCAACAATGTGTAGCCATAGCCAGAATTCACACTGGAAGAGGAAAGATAGATGAGGCGGTAAGGCTTAAGATACCTCACAACAGGCATTAGTGGGTACATTGGATTTGGCATCACTGGCAGTTCCATTTAAAGGGGAGCTTGGCACATTGGCCAGAAATGCCCAGCTCCTGTAAGGCCAGAACGGGGAGCTCATTTCCATTTTGCCCTCAAGAAGAAAAAACTTTTAAATCTTAGCATCAAGACCCAATCACCTAGTATGCCTAGGAGGGCACTCAATTTTTTTACCCTATAAAACATCAAGACAATAAGTTAGAGAAGAGAATGGAAACACTGAGGCAGAAGAGGGAGAGGCAAGATGATGGTGGTCTATATTGCACTTTTGTCTTATATATACACATGCACTTTTATTAAAAAAAAAGAGAGAGAAAAAATAAGAACCAAAGGGATGGAGGAAGAAGATGGAAAACAGGTCTGTCAAGGAACTGGCTTCCTGTATTCCTTGACTCCATACTGTCATTTCCCAGAATGCTTTGCCAGCAACCATTTGGGAACAGAGTGTCCTGATCTTGCAGAGCGTACTCCATGACTGATGAGGCCCCGCTGACTTAGGTGCGCTGAAGCCAGGAAGCTAACGGTT
This sequence comes from Vipera ursinii, assembly GCF_947247035.1. Taxonomy (NCBI): domain Eukaryota; kingdom Metazoa; phylum Chordata; class Lepidosauria; order Squamata; family Viperidae; genus Vipera; species Vipera ursinii. The sequence continues at coordinate 121,938,533 of NC_139513.1, read as the reverse complement.
GAATCTGTCAGTCAAGAACGTTTCCGTTGTTCTGACTTATAAATATGTTGCTCCTCTTGCTTGCCTTCACTGCTTTCCAGCAAATCCTGAGAACGGTGGTGGGGAATTCTGCTCTGCCACTTTTTGCACCGCTAAGCCTGCCACGACAAAATGTTTCTGTCCCCGTGTTTGTCCCACGTGACAATGGTGCATTTTCACAGGCTGAAGTCTTATAAAGAGTTTTCCCTGCAGAGAGGAGGGCTCATATCCCCCCTCCTCACCCCGTGCCCTCCATGTGGGATGCTTCCTTGATCCCAAGAGTGTGCTGCAGCTGCCCCTGCTACCTTAGCCGTCCATCAGGCTTGATGGTCCCCAGTTCTGATTTGGGGTCCGGGGACAGTGAGCTCCAAGAGGTTTTGTTACAGAGCTCCAAGGGCGAGCAGCTGGAAGGGCTCGCCATACAGAGTCCAGCTACTGACCAGAAACTGCTGATGCTGCTGTCTGTCCAGTTCTCTAGAGCATGGCCAAAGAGCTGCGCATGCTGCTGGGAAGCTCGCCCGATTTCATCCAAATGCGGAAGGTTCAGGATCCCAGCCAGGCCCTGGAAATTTTGCTCCATGTACTCGTTCCGGGGAGGGCCAGCATGGAGCCACTTGCCATCATCTGAGTCAGAACACACACAGAGACAGAGAGAGGAGATGAGCAAAGACAAAGAGCTCCTATAAATCTGCCCACGTTTTAAGTACGTATGTGTATATTTACATATATTTTTATTTAAATGCCATCCCCCAAATAGTGTACAGGAATCATGTGTACAGGTAAGTCCTCGACCTACCACAACTGAGCCCCAAATTTCTGTTGCTAAGCAAGACAGTTGTTAAGTGAATTTTTGCTCCATTCTGCGACCTTTCTTGCCACAATTGTTAAGTGAATCACTGCAGCTGTTAAGTTAGTAACACGGCGGTTAAGTGAATCTGGCTTCCCCGTTGACTTGGTGTGTCAGAAGGTTGCAAAAGGTGATCAGATGACCCTGGGACACTGCAACTGTGGCAAATGTGAACCAGCGGGCAAGCATCCGAATTTTGATCACGTGACCACGGGGGGGGTGTCGCTGCAAGTGGTTGTTAGGTGTGAAAAACAGTAAGTCGTTTTCCCCCCCAGTACCGTTGCAACTTCCAACGGTCACTGAATGAATAGTTTTAAGTCAAGGACCACCTGTACTAGGCTAGAAGCAAGCTATTAACCTGGAGTATAACTTCTGACTGTTCGGCAAATGGTTCGATCTCAGAACAATTGAGAAGATTCCGTGATGGAGCACTTTCTTTTTCGAACAAGCTGGCCTGGTCTGACGGGATGGGGTTGGGTTTTTATAAATGTTTTTTATAAATAGTCTTAATTTTAATATGTATTAATTTTATGGGCATAATGTTTAATGGCTTTTTAATTTTTGTATTCTATCTTTATTGTGTATTGCCCTGTTCACCGCCCTGAGTCCTTCGGGAGAAGGGCGGTATACAAATTAAATTATTAAATTAAATTAAATATTTTGTACAATTCTACTAGAACCAATTCAACAGACAGTCATTGGTCTTGAATCCCTCCTGTCTCTTGTCCTTATTACTGGTGGCCTTTGGGCAAAATAACTGGAGGATGGAACTGAAGGCGGGGGTGGGGGAGGGGAGAAAGAAGCCTTCCTTCCCTTCCCTCTTTAACATTAACAGTCATTGGGGAAGGGGAGGCACACTATCAGCCCCACTGAGAAGGCCAAGCAAGAAATTAACTCCACAAGAAGGCTAAAATTCACTTTTACTAATATTGGCTACCATAACCAAATCTTTGTAAGTCGGACTGTGCTTGAGTCCCACCCCACCCCACCTTTCTTTCTCAAGATCATCTTTACTTTCTACCCATATCTACTTCACCCATCGTTCTGAATTTAAACTTGCACCATTTTGGGGGCGACTAAGGATATTTCTCCCCTAATCACAGACAAGATATCCAGTCTCTGCAAGGAGCTGGACACCTGCATTAGGAAAAGAGGAATGTAAAATGGCATCCTGCTAATGTAAATGGATCAGTAAACTGAAATTCCTCCTCCCTTCTGGTTGCCATTATCAAGTGTTTTGTAACAAGTTTCAAAACTGCTTATAATCCCAGGAGATTTATAGTAGTAAGGTTAAAAATACAGGAATCAAGCATTTCAATGAAAAACCTGACCATAAATATAAAGGAGAAGAACTTGTTATCCCATCTATAATGGGTCAACCAAAACCATAAAAGTCACCCAGCATAAACACCCAATTAAATAGTGCAGTGTTCACTGCCTGAGAAATATTCTTTGGAAGGGAGCAAGTGTAGATCCAGAAGCAGGGTATCCAAATCCCGGGGGCCAATATGAAGGAGTCTGCAAGGACAGGACCATAAACCTTTCCACACATACATGTGTAAATTAGGCACATTCTACTTGCAGGAGACAATTCCTGAAATACTTTGGAATCAAACTATGTAGAGCTTTATAGATTAATTTTATGACAATTATAGTTTCTGGGTCTTTTCGAAAGAAAAGGAGATTGTGGCAACACAAAAATCTGCATTATATTTGTTTCGCCTACTGATCTGGAATTAAATGTTCTTTTAAATCAAGCTCTGTATATTTTCAAAACTATGATGTGTGCACCCTAATTTGAGAAGAGGAGAGAGATCATTGCTGCTGTGCCTCAAAAGCGAATTCTGAGCTTGCTATATATGGTCAGAGTTCAAAATATCCATGCTAAGGACTGCATTGTTGCTGTTTTGACAAGGGTCATATTTACATAATATCCCCTTCATCCTGAAAGAGGGATTTAATGCAAACCTCTGACAACGTTATATAGGGCATTTGCAGACAACAGAGTGATGGAAATTAGTTATGTTTCAGGGAATCACAAAAGACTAAGTCATAAATGTACACAAAAGACTGAGTCATAAATGTAATGTATGAATACACTGGAGGCCCTTAAAAACACATCACGCATGCATGTGCATACACATAGACACAGCTCCATACCTCTTTATCTACTGCCAATAAACTGCTGATATGCTGAATTAGTAGCAATAATGGATACTGGATATGGGCTAATACTTTCTGCTTTAACCCAGAGAGAGAGGTGGTCTTAGTCAGGAAGCAGATGGAATTAGAAAACTGATTTCAGCCTGTCTTGGAGGTTGAAGAATCAGATAGCTAATCTGGAGGTTCTTCTGGATTCAAGTTTGTTATTATTTTATTTTTATTATTTTATTTTGCTTTATTAAATTTATTTGCCACCCATCTCTTTTGAAGCAATTCTGGGTGGCTTCCATGCGGAAACTCAGAAGACAGCTGCAGCCAGCAGTGCTTCTGCTCAACTTGGATGCTCATAAATGACAACTCCTAATGACGTCAGAGAAGGCCTTGGTGATACACACCTTAATTATATCCAGATTGGATTATTGTAACACATTCTACTTGGAGTTTCCATCTAAATAGGCTTTGTGAACTGTGATTACTCCAGAATCCAGCTATTTGCTTTTTACACTGGTCTTGAACTGATCATTGGTGCAGAATTCTAATACACATCAAAGTGTTGGTGTTGGCCCTTTAAAACCGGATTACCTTTAGAAATGCCTTCTCCCATAATACTTTATCCATAGTGTCCTCTGATGGAGAAGCCCTTCTGTGTGTCCCATAATGAAAGTATGATTAGTGGAACAAGAAGGGCCTTCTGACTGACATCACATTAACTACGGGACTGTGTCTCACAGAATTGGTACCTTCTTTGCTCATTGTCTGTTCAAGGCCTTCTGATTTTAGAAGATGCTTCTTTCCCAGGCAGACTACATAATGCTCGATACGTTTAACCGTTGTACCTGCCTTTATTGTCACTTCTGTTTGTCTGCCTTTGGTTTTTCTTTTCAACACATTCATTCCATTATGCACAAGCCTTTAATCGTTTATTATTTATTTAATTAATTTATTTGCTGTCCACCTGGTCACATGGCAACTCTTTTTAGCTGTTCCCGAGGGAGCCACATATGCAAGAAAAATGGGATCTCCCTCTAATTCATACACACGCATACACACAAGCGCACGTGTAAAGGTAGAGGTCCCTTTCGTTAGCTGAAACCTTCTCCTGAGTTCACACTCCTTATTTGTTTCCAGGCACTCCCAGTTTAGCCCACTTACCTTTCCGGAGAGGCTGCTTCTGATTGAAGGTCTGGGGGACCACTAGGAACTGGCTCTCTGCCAAGGGCTCCCAGAAATGGAAAAGGCGGATGGTCCAAGCACCTGGGCGAAGGGGCCGGCTGAGAGGCGGTTTGTACTGTGTGTACTCTGCATCTGCATCGACTGTGATATCGTAGGACGTGGCAATGATATAGGTGGGGTCAATCCAAACTACGGTGGCCGTGAGGTTGGGTCCCCGTGCCCATTTCTGCATGGCCACTGGTTCGTCGAAAGGCCCAATCAGGCCACCAAAATTGCGGAAGATCCTCTCTTTGGGGTCCCACTCAGTACCTACCTGTTAAAGAGTGGACAGAAAAGAGGTGTTTGTAATGGGGAAGAACACCCACCCACAGCACGGGAAAGATGTTCTTCAATAGGCAAGAAACATTTAGAACCTTTCATCGAGTAAGCACTTGGAAAAGAAATACAGGTGGTCCTCGACTTAGGACCACAATTGAGCCCAAAATTTCCCCTGCTGAGAGAGTTATTAATGTTCTGTACCAGCCTGCTACCGGTCCTGCAGAGAAGGCAGGGACAACCCCTTTACAAACGGCAAGAGGCTGGAATTACGCCTGCCAAATTTATTCACATAAAACAGAGCAAGACAAGACACCAACCATAAAACACGAGCTAAGAAGCAGGAACAATCCAAGCGGTTGCCTTCAGCAAACCAGCCCTCCCACACATTCCCCTTAAATACAGTTCAGGGCGTGGCCTCTCTGTGCCTCCTTCCGAGGTGCCCCATTGCCTTCCTCTGTTTACTCCTGACTGACTGCCTCCTGTGTTGGGCGTCCTTGAACAGGGCCAGCTGTGGGTCATCTTCATCCACGCTGTCAGGCTCACACAGCTGGGTCTGCATCGTGACCAGATGAGAGGGGCCTTGCTGGGGGCTCTCATCAAGCTGTCCAATCCCCTCATCAAGCTCTTCAACACCCCCCTCCTCCTCCTCCTCTGAGTCGTCTGACCCAACTGCCGAACCCACAGGCTGACCCTGAATCACAACAATTAAGGGAGTTTTGCCCCACTTTACCACCTTTTTGCCGCAATTGTTAACTGAATCACTGCAGTTGTTAAGTTAGTAGCATGGCTGTGGGGTTAATCTGGCTTCCCCATTGACTTCACTTGTCAGAGGGTTGCAAAAGGTGATCACATGAACCCAGGAACAATTCAACCGTCATAAGTATGAATCAGTTGCCAAGTGTCTTAATTTTGATCATATGACCATGGAGATGCTGCAACAGTTGTTAAGTATGGAAAAACGGTCAGTTGTCACTTTTTTCAGTGCTGTTGTAACTTTGAACTGTCACTAAATGAACAGTTTTAAGTCGAGGACCAGCTGTATTCCTACACAAAGATAGAATACATTGCCACATGCATTTCTATTCCAAATGCTGTTAGAAAAAAAAATCCTTTCTTCTGCCAGCATATCCGCACAGAAAAAGATTTAAAATTTGCCTTGCCTAAGGCTTTCTTCGTTCAGCCACCCACAAGAGTTCATATCATGTACATGGGGAGCACTATTCAGAGAACTCAAGTCTGGGTTGACACACCATCCTTCTCAAGGTGACCCATCTGGATGGAAAGATTCACACATCCCAAAGGCAAAGGCTTCCCCTTTCCAGTTGTGTCTGACTCCAGGTGGTCATGTGGCTAGTATGACTAGACACCAAGGTGCACGGAACACTGTTGCCTTCCCACTGAAGTATTTAGCTACTCGCATTTGCATGCTTTCGAACTACTAGGTGGGCAGGAGCTGGGGCAAGAAACAGGAGCTCACCTCATCCTGCAGCACTTGGGTCTTGAACCCAGGCTGTCAGCTTTCCAGCAGACAAGCTCAGTGTCTTTAACCGCTAAGCCACTGCGCTCCCTCACACAACACATCGCCCTATTAATTATATTATAACACCTCACAGCCACATAGGACAGAATCATGAAAAAAACCTGAAGTTCTGTGGTTGCAGAGAAGGCTATTTCAGTCATATTCAATTCCTACAGTCTTGCTTTGGGGCTTTTTTTCACAGATCACATTCTCAACCACAGAATCCTTTTTCTTGCCCAAGTATTCTTCAATGACCTTATTTTGAATGGAGGAGGCCATCTTCTCTTTGCCTCATACTTTTCATAGGCTTCATACAGCTCAGGGAGTAAAGACTAATCTCTGTCTCCACTTGCTGGTCTACTGAATGTCACTGTCAGGAACAGACAGAATTGGAGGAAGCTGCAAAATATTGAAGAAAGGACTTCTCATAAAACAGAAACGCAGATCAACTGAAATTGTTATATATTGTTGAGACGGTGCTTGCTCAGCAATATCAAGTCCATCCACAGTCGTTGACTACCATGATTTCCTTCAAGAAGCTGAATTAATGATTGCATCTTCTGGACATCAGCTGCATATTGATAACATGGTGGGGTGGGGTGGGGGTGGGGAGAAGGTGGATACATTGGTTGAAGCAGAGAGAGCATTTGGATTAATTAGAGCCAGGAGAGAACAACAGAATAGCTAAACAGGAATCGCACCTCAAGATTCTGCAAACGGTTGGCTGACTTGCCACTAGCTGCTAATTTGAGAGTCCCACGGGGCATCATCCATATTTCTAGAGACTCCATCTGCTGAGTTGCAGAATTCTGAACTTCCTGAGTCACCAAGTAGCCCTGGAAATGGTCATCATAAAAATACAAGTGGACACTGGAGGGAAAACCCTGCGGCTCAAACCTAGAGAAATATGATAACAATTACAATAATATTAATTATAGTAGCAGTAATAGCAATAGCAATAACAACCCTGAATAGCACTTGCAAACAGTCAGAATATTTGATAAGCATAATTAGGAACAGCTCTGAAAAGTTCATTATTATTATCCTTCATATTGCAGATGAAAAAACTGAGTCAGGTAGAGAATTTGCTTACTGTGGCCCACCTAAACAGTAGAAGTGAGAATCAACCCATCAACTTCCAAATTTGTAATTCACAACCAAATGTCCTGAGCCCCAATGAGTTCAATAGGTTTATTTTCCACTGAGGTCTTAAAGTCTTTTAGCCAGTCTAAAAGATCAGTTCGCAAAACCGACATGATAGATGTAGACGCTTCTAGATCTGAGCCACCTATAGACTATTTCAAGACCAATGAGACCTATTGGAATAATACTGTTTTATTAATTTGATCTTGTCTTTTTTTCATGAGCTGAAGGTGGTTCCTCATCATGGTTCCTCTTCCAGGTTATCCAGACAACAATTCACTTCCTCAGTAAGATGCATAGTGAACAACTCAGTCATTCAGTGAGCTTCCATAGCTAAACATGGATTTGAACCGGAGTTGTCCTGATCCTAATTGAAAATTCTGACTACTACTTACCTTGAGCATCCAATGCCACTGAGAAAGTAAAGTTATTTTATGCGAGTAAGTCCATGAACCCATCTTAGATATCTCAAATGACAGCAATCTCTACAGGCAGATACCAGAAGCAAAATTTGGACTGCCTGTTTGTGAAACCTAAATCCCATGAGATTTAGGTCTTTCTCCAGAGGTAAAGTATCCCATCCCTCTGGTAAGAAGGGAGATCCAAAGGACCAAGTAGTCAACTCTTAAGCAGGATAGGACATGTCTTTTCCCTTTAGGCCACATGACCGATGGGCCAGAAATCCAGACCAGGCTCTCCCACCTCAAAGCAACCCCAGGCTCTGTCACACGCTTGCGCTACCTGCATGGCCTGTCTTTTTTCTGGATTGGTGCAGATATCATTTTCTGTAGCCCCAGCCTGGAGAAGGATGTGTACACAGTCAGGATGACGTCGCTGAGCCCACTCAGCCCATCCACACGGTCATAGACACTCTCCCAATAGGCCTTGAGGGCTGGCGTGTTAGCTGGGTAGTTACCATAGAGATGAGTGTCCAAGATTTCCAGCACCTCCTGGTTGATGGTTGACTCAAACTTCCTGGCAAAAAATGTAGGTCTGGAGAGTTGCTGGAAAGAAGAAAAAAACATTTGGAAAATGGGAGAGAGAGAGAAACAGAGGGAAAAGTTTCCTAACATGATTCAATGCTAAATCTGTAACACTAAAAAAAAAGAAACTTACCAGAAAGCAGTCTGCACTTGGAATCTAAAACTTTCCAATGTAATAATTGTTCTAAAATATCTCTCGCAAAATCCTGGGAATTAACGGAAGCTCCCGAACCCCACATACTTGTATATGAAAATGTATTAGCCATCACTTTGAAAATTAACTTATGTTTGCAAGGGCCAATAAATCTTTAATAATCTCTGACGGTTATTAATTATAAACTACGGATATGTAAAGACTCAGGAGAAGAAAAAGTATATATGGATGAAATTCATATCATGATAATTATTTTGTTCTTTGTTTTTTAAACTTAACTTAGGAACACAGAAAATTGACAGCAGGAAAAGACCTAGTGGTGTATCGAGTCTGCCCGCTGAGTTTGTTTTTTTGTTTTCTTTTTAATTAATTCATTTACTTTTCTTTATTATTTTAATTTTTGCCAAAGGATGGACATGTGTTTATCTCACACATGTTTAAATTCAGTGATTGATGACTGATCTGCCACCTCTGCTGGAAATTGGTGCCAAGCTTCCACTACTCTTTCTGTGAAGGAATACATTCTAACATTCGTTTTACACTTCCCTCCCGCCAGTCTGAGGTGATGCCCTCATCTTCTGGATTTCGTTTAATACTGAAAATATCGCCTAATACTTATGGCATTTTATCTGCTTTTTAAGGAGGGGAGGGGGAGAAAGACCACCAGAATGAAAACCATCTCTTGATTTCATCCCAGTGCAAAAGAATTCACTGTCGAATGCTAGCCGTCTAAAAATAAAACCAAAGGCTAAAAGCAACATCTTACTCCATGTTACGGTCGGGGTGGGCCTGAGGAGCTAAAACCGCTGCTCAGCAAAGAGGAAGTGGGTAACCCAACCTGGCTGACCTTGCCTGAGGTTCGAAATGAAGTAGAGTTGAAGCTGGCTGGTATTTTGATGATGGGAGAGTGTCAAGGTATTCCAGGGTGTGAGCTAGATTGGAAAGTCAGAAAAACACATCCCGAAGGAAGCAATGGCAAACAATTTCTATACTGCTGCCACAAAAACTGTGTGGACGAATTTGAGTTTGACTTAAGGGCCTATTCTTGTTATCGTTCTGCTATTTTGCCTGCGCTGAGCTACTATGGTTTGGGCAAATGAAAAGGAGAAGGATGAATAACTTCCTGAGGGTAGAAGTAATGTTACATTATGCCAAAAAAATAAAAAATAAAAAATGGAAATGTCTGGGGTACCTGCAGTCTCAAGAAGTCTTGTGGTTTGAAGTCATTTGGGGAACATCCGCACCAATCAACTATGTGCTTATATTGGCACTTGCAGCCCAGCTTGCGGTTCCAGTTTGTCACCCGGAGGTTGTTGTCTACCAAGGTCTCACAGGCATGGCTGTTCTCCAAGACAGTGTGGAAAAAGGACTGTAGGAGAAAAGGAGAAGCATCGTGATAAATTTGGCTCCACCCAGGCAGAAATTACCATGTTTCACATGCCCAGAAGGCACTAATTCTAAACTTAGAACTTTATTTCAAGGGCAGGACTCTGCATTCAGAAAAACACTTTCTCACTCTGAAAGAAAAGCCACGTGCTGCAGAAGGAACCTCAACTGGAGGTGATCGAATTATTATTATTATTATTATTATTATTATTATTATTATTATTATTATTATTATTATTATTATTATTATTATTTTGTTGCAACAAATGAACCAGTCATTCAGCCAGTGAGCGAGTCAGCCGGTTGCCGCCTGGCCTGATCTCTCAATCAGTTCGCAGATGTTTGCCTTGACTTTTTACTGTATTCACTTTGCAAGAAGTTGAAAGCTGTCAAAGAGGGGCCAGAATAACAGGAACAATGATATTATCAGCAATCTCCTCAAGGAGGGATCTATCTGGATCTCATGCCTCACCTTCTCAAGTTATAAAATCGGGTGTTGGAATCCTTTGAAGATGAGAACAGCCTACAACTGGCAGATCATACATTTGTGTTTGCAGAACATTGAGACAGAGAGAGGATAGTTCTTAACATCTCTAGATCTGCATATTAGCACTAGCACTTAGATTTATATACCGCTTCATAATGCTTCACAGCCCCCTCTAAGCAGTTTAGAGTCAGCCTATTGCCCCCAACAATACTGATCTCGGAAAGATTTTACTGACCTCGGAAGGATGGAAGGCTGAGTCAACTTTGAACTAATCAGGATCGAACTGCTGTCAGTGGGCAGAATTTGCCTGCAATACTGCACTCTAACCATTGCGCCACCAGGGCTCCTAATGCACACCCTCTTTTCAAGTGTCCCAAGCATCTAGGTTAGCAATGAACTAACAGAAAAGTTAACATTTCAGCCTGATACGGATATTCTTGGGGAAGCCATTGTTTCTATAACCAGCCTCTTTCAAAGCACTTGGAGCTGTGCTACTGATATTATGTGCATCTCACTTGATTCCAAGTAAGAGATTTTCATCTGAAGAGTCTTTGCTGAACATCGGAAGACCTCTGAAAAGAAGCTTCTGACACTACTGTTGTGGACACTAAGTTGATGTTGAATTTAATTACGGCAGCAAGACTTTTAGTAGGGCAATATTGGAAGAAGGAAGAACTGCCGACTATAGAAGAATGGACTGTAAAAGTTTCCAACCTGGCGGAAATGGCAAAGATCTCAGCGTACTTGAAAGACCAGTCGCAACAGAGATATATTGTGGAGTGGAAAAAATGGATTGATTATATTCAGAATAAATATGGGACTAAAAAGTTTCACTTAGCATTTGAATAAGTACTGATGTGATATTTATATTGCTTGTAGTTATTTTATAAGAGTTAAAGTGCGATAGATTTAATAGTTATTGTTGTTTGCATATGGTAGATTATGATTGTTTTTACTGTTATACCTTGTATTTAGCTCTGGGAAGTCGGGGAGGGGGGAGGGGGAGGGAGGTAGGTGTTGGGGAGGGTTGGGAAGAGGGGAGGGGGTTGGGAGGGGTGTTGTTTTGTTTTGTTAAAAATAAAATGTACTGTAAAACTTTTCAATAAAAAAAGAAGCTTCTCCGTCCCCGCTGCTCTTCAACTTTGCAGTTACAGATAGTCCTTGACTTACAAATGGTTGTTTAATGAGTGCTCAAAGTTACAACGGCCTTAGAAAGGATGCTTTATGTAAAGCCTTTCTGGCCATCATAAAATATCATGCTCCCCTCCACCCCGGTTGCATTTCAGGTGCTTGGCAATCAGCTTCTGTTTTACGACTGACTGCAGTGTCCCATGGTCATGGGACCATGAGTTGCAATGTTCTGGCATGGACAATGTTCTTTTTTGGGTTCTTTTTTTTAGCAACCATTTTATTTACAGAACTTATAGAATAACTTACAGAAGGAACCTTAGAGGTCTTCTAGTCCAACCACCTGCTCGAGCAGGAAACACAATATCATTCCGTGCAAATGGTTGCCTAATCTCTTCTTTAAAAACTCCAGTGATGGAGCACCCACAAGTCATTCCACCGATTAATGAATGAAGTGGAATGAAGGCAAGTTATTCCAACGATTAATTGTTCTCACTGTCAAGAAATTTCTCCCTAATTCTAGGTTGGATCTCTCTTTGATAATCTTCCATTCATTATTTAATGACTGTGTGATTCAGACTTACAATCAAGAGATTCGTTTAATGACTGCCATAAAAATAGTTGAAAAATCAGGTCTGGTCATATGGGTGCCTCAACTCATGTCTGTAGTGACTTACGACTGAATTTTTAGCCACAATTGTGATCATAAGTCAAGATTACCTGTTGTTTTGTGGGTATATTACACTTAGGACTGGCACTGGGCTGTGGTTTGCCAGAAATTGAGCCGTGCAAACAAGAAAAGCCCCATCCGTGGGATGCCGGCAGCATGTGAAACCACATCCCCTCTGGTCCACAGAAAAACTTCTCTCCATGGAACTGGTCCCTGTTGCCCAAAGGTTTGGGGGCCACTGACTTAGAACTTAGTTATGAGGACGAAGAAAGAAATTAAGTTTCTTGTCTGAAGACAAAATATGAACACAGAAAATTTAGGATACCTGTAAAGTCCACCTCATGTACTTCATTGCCTTCTGCACTAAGTTATAAATAAATATGGACTTTATGTACTTATGTCCTTCTATGCAGTGTAAAGGCACAGAAATTAAAGAAGAAGAAGAAAAAATTCAGCTGCACCATGGATAGTTTCTTCACTCACTAGAAAAGTTAAGGGAGAAGCATGTGCGAGCATATAAAAACCCAATTTATTTTCTTAACTACATCTATGAAAGTCAACATCTTAAAAAACAAAAACAAAAAACAAATCTGCTTTCCGTCCTCCTATTTCCCATTATTAACTCCATCAGGGTATTGACATGGGACCAGTCACAACATGGGCATCTATTTCCCCACAGCTTTCGGTACTGGCACCTGGGCAAAGCAGGTGCAAAGAAATATCAAGCTACTGTAGTTAGAAAGATCCTCCTTCAGCAGTATTTGTTATAGCTTAACACATCTGGATAAAAAGCAGATCTGTTTAATCCTTCATCAATACCAAATTGCATCTAATAGAGCTGTCGAGCCCCGCGGGCCCGACATCCGGCAGGGCGGGTGATGGGTGGCTGGAACGCCCCATCCACGGGCCCTCTCCGCCCATCCCGCGGCAAGGGACTCGCAGCCAGCAAGTACGGGCCTCGCCGTTCCCGCGGGAGATGCACTGCCCGGACGTCTGGCACCTCTCCGACCGGCTGTGCTCGTGCCGGACCACCCCGTGGGCTCCCGGCTGGCTGAGGAAAGCGTGCCTGCGCAAAACCGCCGAGTAGGCTCCCGTCCGCTGCTGGCCTGCCCCATGGACTCCCGGCTGACCGGAAAAGACGTGCCTGTGCAACGCTGCCGCGCAGGCCCCTGCCCGTCGCTGGCCTGCCCCGAGGACTCCTAGTTGGCAGAGGAGGGCGCGCCTGCCCAGGTCCCTCGCGTGGAACCTCGTCCGATACTGGGGACTGCACCAACGAAGCCGGCGCCAGGCCTTGCGTTGGCACAAGGACGCCTTGCCGGTGGCCCTGCCGAGGAGCGGCTGCTAGCCCGTTCCTCATAAAATGTGGCTGGAGCCTGGACTTATGAAGCGAGCCCGCTGGACCGGGACTGCGGTGGTGCCGGGGACCGTGGGGGGTGGTGAGGGTTCTGGGGCCCGGGGCCGTGAAGGGAACGTCCTTGGGTAGGAGGTGGTTGTTGTGAACGGTGGTGATGGGGTGTGGGGCTGCGGGATTAGGGCTGGGTGGGTACGTACCTGGCAAGAGGAGCGCGGTGGGTTTGAGGGAGAGGCAGGGATCAAAGGGAGCTGACGGGGAGGGGGGAGTGTAAATAGGGGGGAGCCGGATATTGGTTTGTTTGGGCGGGGCTGTGGGTGCGTGCTTCGGCTGGCTATTTAGCAGCGTTGGATGCGAGTAGCAGCCAACGCTGACTTCGCCTTTTCTTGGTTTGCTGTTTGTCTCGAAATAAATGCAATTCTTTGGAAACAACACCCATTCCAGCTGTGCGTCTTTCCTGCTTTCACGGACGAGGGGTTGTTAAGAGCTCAAAATTATGCAATATTTGGTTCTGCTTTCTATGCCAGGCTGTTCCTTTTCTTCTAGTTAAGCAATATTTTTTTTCTTAGAAAGGATTATTACTTAAGTAGCATCAGAATTTGCAAAATATGAGAGACTAGAACCCAGCCCAAAGAGAGGTACAATAAAAAATCACTAAGAAAACAAATAGAGGCAGCCGAAGTGACACCTGCGGCCGGCGTCAACCTCCCTCCGTCCAGTGCGCTCCCACAGAGAGGGCCTCCTCAGGGTGCCTCCGATCAAAGAATGTCGATTGGTGGCCCCTTGGGGGCAGGGCGTTCTCTGTGGGCGCGCCAGACCTGTGGAACCGCTTGCCGGTCGAGCTCCAGATGGCCCCCGACCTTCGCTCCTTCTGGCGGGATCTAAAAACCTATTTATTTGAGCAATCCGGCCTGGTTTGATGGGTTAAGGGCTGGGTTTTTAATATGGTTTTAATTACTGTTCATATCGGGCATAATATTTAATTGTTTTTTAACTTTTGTACTTCGTTTTTAATATGTATTGCCCTGTACACTGCCCTGAGTCCTTCGGGAGAAGGGCGGTATAAAAATTTAATAAATATAAAATATAAATATAAAAAATATGTATGCATTTATCTCAGTTAAACACAGTAAGGCTTAGAAAATGGAGACTTGGGAAGCAGGGAAGGAATGCTATTAGAAGCCTGATTTATTTCCTTACATACATAAATTAAGTCAGCCTGTTATCGGCTGTATTGGCTGTACAAAGCTTCCATCTCATAAAAAAACCCCTACCCATTCACCACAATCAACCTGAAGCCTCTACAATTGATTAACCTACCTCTGCTGGAAGAAGTGTGTATGTGTAGAACTGTTGCAGCTGGGAGACCAATTGATCGCTGGTGTACACCACATATTCCACAAAACTGCGCGTTAGGGCAAACCAATCTGAGCCACCATCTACCACGATACCATCTGGGATCTGCCGTTCACCCAGTCGCCACATATGCGAGTCACATTCATGGAAAAGTCTGTCTAGGCCCTGCTTCTTGATGAACCTATGCAGAGATGAATGCCTCAGATTCACTAGGAAGCAACATGGAATTTTAGGAATTAAGTTTTGAACAAGAAGAGTTCTAGAACACTGCGCTTTGAAAACTTTGGATTCTATAATCTGAGAGTTCCAGGCAATCGGCATAATCATATCGATTCACAGCCTTTAGATCTTCCAGCTTCAATTTTGGAAACTGGGTTGTTTGCAAGATTTTGGTTTGGTCTGATTAACCATTGGAGGCTTCAAAAGCTGCCATGATTCTGCCAACACTACACATTCCAGGAGCTTTTTTCTTTACAGCATTTAACGAGCAAATGAAGATAAGTTGTGGAAGATGCTGAAAGATCATTTTTTTGATAATTACTGGGAGTAGAAACTACAAAGTGAACATACGATTTTTGCTCCCCCCCAAAAAAAGACTCCTCTAAATCGGAGCCTGTAATCAAAAATAGCTCCAAAGCTTTTCACATTTTTGAATGCTTTTCTTTTTTTTACAATTATGAAGTTTGGAGCTCTTTTTGAAGACACGATTCAGCAAAAAACTCAGAAAGACAACAAAGAAAAATGCTATTATTTCTAAATGGATTTCAGATATAGGTTTCGATTATGTTCGGTTTCTTGTGAATAAAGCAACAGAATCTATTCAAGTGCCATGAACTTGCCATACTACAGGAATGTGATATGACTGCAACCAATGGCATCTTTTTAACCATTCATTTGTTTAGCTACTCTTTTCCTCTCTTTTTATAGATAGTATTTAATAGCAGCAAATCTCTAGCTGGCAAAAAACATGTTAAAAGACAAGAACATTTAAAAATTATTAAGTCATAAAATCTAAATAAAAGATAAAAACAGCCGCACAGGATAAAATGAAAACAAGGTTAACGGCAGTGGGAAAGGCTTCTATGCATTTTAAAAGTTCATAAATATTCAAAGAACAACAGACAACTAAAAGATAGTATAATAAATATTATAAAGTCTATCTGGGTCTGAAGAGGGAAAACAGCAGTTGCCAGGTGATCTAGGCAGGGTATTTACAACTGGGGCACCACAGCCAAGAATGCACTCTGTCCAACAGCAATTTATCTGGGCTTTTGGGCTTTTTTGCCATTTTTAATCCCAATGTCAAAACTCTCCGAATTACCTAGCATTATCTCGTCCATGAGACTTCAAAAAATTCTTGTCCCGATATTTTGTTAGAAATGTCACCAGCTCCTCATTGGTCCTGCAGGGGGCAGCAAATCAAAAGAAAGAATTAGAAAAAGCAGAAAACTGACAGGAGACTGGTCAGCTTTCTGGGGAAGGCAACCTGAAGTACATCCAAATGTTTTGGATTACAAAACCCACAATTCTTTGCCCATACTTTGGCTGGATGGGCCCTGTGATAAGTTAGTCCAATACACCTTCAAACTTTAAGTCATGATCAGGAGAGAGGAAGAATGGAGTTCCAATATATACACATTTGTGGAAGCTCTGAAATTAGACCAGTTATAAAGCTGTACCACCCATACACGACTGGAAATTCTGTTTTGTCAGGGCTCCCATTGTACAAAGAATCTTGTTTGTTTATCTATCTATCTATCTATCTATCTATCTATCTATCTATCTATCTATCTATCTATCTATCTATCTATCATCTATTAAATTTGTATACCGCCCTTCTCCCGAAGGACTCATACACTTTATACACTTGCACACAGATAAGACTGCCATAAAATCATTACTAATCTTTTCAACAATAGAATAGAAAATGCAACACCAAACACTTTGTCAGGGACGTGAATTTGTTCCTGGATAGACAAATACTAGAACAAATTTATTTAAAGAGGAAATTTTTTAGAGGTTATAGAACAGTTCTTTAGAAAAGGGGAATCGGCACACATGACATGCATAGTAAAAAAGCCTAAACTTTTAAGGCCATCTTTCCAATCTGGGTGTCCTCTAAATGTGTGAAACCTTCCTAGTAGGATGGCAGAGCTTCTATCCCCAATTGCTTCTAAAAGTGTCTCTGCAGCACTGTCCTATTCCGAGAAGAATCAGATTAAGACTGAGCTCGAAGACAAGAAAACAAAAGGAAGAGAGGGATCGGAGAAGAGAGGAATGAGGAAGAGCAGAGAACAGATGCAAACAGAGCAGAATTAATACGTTCTCATCTACGTAGATTTCCACTTAACCACATATACGTTTCCCAACCTTCCTTTTTAATAGTCATTTTCCTTGTCTCCTGTATCTTTCAAGCAACAGTTATCTAGTTATTGAGAGGCTTTGGCAAAATCCAGGACCAAACCGTGTCTCCTGTCATTGTCCCAAAGGTCCTTTTCCAAAAGGCAACTGGACTTTCTTGATTTTTTTTCCTTTGAAAACATTTCACTTCTCATCCAAGACGGTTCTTCAGTTCTAACCCAACCCACTCAGCACCAAAACTTCTCATATGCTGTGGCCTCTTGTGTGCTCTGAAATTCCCTCTTTGTTTTCCTACCTGCATTTCTGCATTAAACTGGGGGGTGGGGGGTGGGAAGAAGGAGAACCCTGATGCTTTCCATTCAAAGCTTGTCTCATGTGATCTCAATGTTCATAGGTCATCAGCATAACCCTTTGCTGCCTGCTGCGCCTTTCCTTTTCCTAAAGACTGACCTGGTGGGGTAGTCGGTGGCACTCAAATTGATGAAATAGTCCCAAGCCCAGTCTGTCACCTCCAGCAGGTCCTTCATGCTGCGCAGGTACATCTTCAGCAAGCTGGCCCCACCCCAGATCGTGACCATGCGCCAGGGGGTAACCAGGATGTTAGGATAACGCTGGGCCAGCTCCATCACTTCACGGTGCAGGTACGTAGAACGCTGTAAAGGAGACGGGAACAGGGAGAGGAAATTGAATGCCAGGGCTTAGGATACCTTGAGGATCACCACATCTCCCTTTGGCCCCTTCTTTCCCAGAAGGTGTCTGGTAGTGCAAGCATGTAAAGAAGCTCCAGCAAGTTCTGGGGTGCGGCACAGAGACTTACCTCCCTGGTATTGTAGTTGATTTTATTGTTTTAACCATTGAACCTATTATTCCCCAGGTATAATACGTATATAGACTGGAGTTTTTGCTTCTTATCCTTTTGTTATTCTGATAGTTGTTTTAATCCTATTTATATAAGTTGCCTAGATTTATCTGAGTTATTGAAGCCACTTACAAATGGATGGGTGGGTGGAAATAAATACAGAAATGCTGGCTTTGACAGAAGTTTCACATGTCAGCTTTCATTTGCAAGATACAGAGTAACAGAGTTGGAAGGGACCTTGGAGGTCTTCTAGTCCAACCCCCTGCTCAGGCAGGAAGCCCTATATCATTCAGACAAATGGTTGTCCAGTCTCTTCTTAAAAACTTCCAGTGTTGGAGCATTCACAACTTCTGGAGGCAGGTTGTTCCACTGATTAATTGTTCTAACTGTCAGGAAATTTCTCCTTAGTTCTAGGTTGCTTCTCTCCTTGATTAGTTTCCATCTGTTGCTTCTTGTCCTACCTTCAGGCGCTTTGGAGAATAGGTTGATCCTCAGATGTCCGGCTTTCACATTAAAAATAAAGTTAACAACACACTGATAATATGTATATTTTGTAAAAAAAAACCAAACAACAACTTCAGAACAAAACCCCACGTCTACTAGAACAAGATAGAATTTCTGATATTGACACAAGACTTTATATTTATTCTTTGTTTCAGAGGTATTGTTCTGCCAACTATGCAAACAGCTGCTTCCTACACTATCCTCATCTCTGCTTTACCCTTTCAAGTTCTGCAGCCCTTCCACTGAAATTAACCTAATTAATTAGGTTAATTAACCTAATTAACTTGAACAGCATGGTAAATACTGGTACTCTAAACCATCTGAAGTGCAAGACTCCCACTGATTATGCATTAAATCTTAGGATTTGTCTTGCTTTCCCCAAAGGTTTTCCTTGTGTCCAAACCAAACAGTGATTAGCAGGAAGCAAATCAGGAAACTCTATTCATCCAAAACTCTGGACCTTGTTATTTTAACGTATGCCTTCCTCTAAATTTGTATATTTAAACTGGTGCTTTATCTCAACATGCACCACAAGATGTCTTAGAGGTTTTTGCCAATGTGGTTAGCCAGCGTCTGAACCATCATATTATTATAGAGTAGAAGGCTGATGAAAAATTCTAGGGAATCAATGCAAAATATATACACATAAGAACAGGTTTGGGTTAAAAAAACATCCTTTGGGACGCCTTGAAATAGAAATGCCCAACACCACAGACATAAATTATTTTGTTCACTGATTGAGCATTTTTCCATTGACTTTTGCAACAGAATTCTGGAGGTTTCAAGACAACATAGGGAACAAAGCAGGTGGAGTGTGGATGAAGGCAAAACACAACACCGATCATGAAAGTTGGTTTCATCCACAAGGGCTACCTGCCACTGAGAAATTTTTTCTAACTCCCTCAAGGACCCAAAATGAAGACTATAGCTCCTGGCTTTAATCAAATATTGAATAAAGAAAAATAAAATCGACTTGTCTTTTTTTAAAAGGGATCTGCAAGGATCTCAGTGCAACAGGACATCTAGTAAAATAGGCAGTATCAAAATTTTCAGTCTGGTTTTGGCTAGTTGTAAGAAGACATTAAGGGGTAAAGTGGACATCAGCTTCCCCTGGGTATTCTCAATGCCAACCCACCCTGTTTGTGGTGGATAGCTTGGGATTTTTGTCTGTCTTTCCAAAAGAGGGTAGACCCATGAGGTCTGCTTTATCCAACCATTCATTTATTCATAATAAAATCTGGACTGCATGTAGGAAGGATGTGAGTAAGCAAATATCACCTCTTCTTTTGTATTGTCTACAGCGCATACACACAGGAAATGAGATTCCCATATCTAGTATAGCAGAGGATAGAAGCTGAGAAACAGATGCTTTGGTCTAGAGCAGGGGTCAGCAACCTGAAACAGTGAAAGAGCCACTCGGAACCGGTTCCCTCACAAAAGGAAAAACTGGGAGCCACAAAAAATGTGTGCACATGCGCGTACATGTGTGCATGTGCAGAACAGGGTTTGACTGAAGAGTGGAGCCAAGGTGAGATATGCACCTACCCTGCATATTTGAATTGATTGGTTGAACTTTTTTAGTCCCACTTTTTTTTTTGGACTGCACATGACAGAGGACTGGGAGCCGCAAGAGATGGCTGAAAGAGCCGCATGCAGCTCTGGAGCCACAGGTTGCAGACCTGTGGTCTAGAGATCTGTGGACCCCTGGCTCATTTTATGTCATTACTCTCCTCTTAAATGCCACATGTCTTACCTTGTCCACATGTATGTAGAAGAAATGCTGCTGGTGATACACAGCCTTTATGAGGCGCTTCAGCTGGCGAATGGCTCTCCCATGAACCACAAGCATGTATGCAATTCGAACTGGCTTGTCCATGGAGGCCCGGACCATTTTGCTCTCATCCCATTGGATCACAGGACTAACCTTCCCTGCAGAGATTGAAAGGGATCACATCTACGATCAGCATGGTCTGAATGAGAAAAGCGGGGAGCCACTGAATAAGCTCCTTAGGCCAAGTGACCTTTAGATTACAAGCCAAACTTCTCCTGGTCCACACACACACAATAAGGAACGACAGCACTAATGGCAACTCCCTATTTTGATCCAACTTGCAGCTGCTGTTCTGTACCAGCCTGCTACCGGCCATGCAGAAAAGGCAGGGACAACCCCTTTAGAAACGGCAAGAGGCTGGAATTACGCCTGCCAAATTTATTCACATAAAACAGAGCAAGACAAGACACCAACCATAAAACACGAGCTAAGAAGCAGGAACAATCCAAGCGGTTGCCTTCAGCAAACCAGCCCTCCCACACATTCCCCTTAAATACAGTTCAGGGCGTGGCCTCTCTGTGCCTCTTTCCGAGGTGCCCCATTGCCTTCCTCTGTTTACTCCTGACTGACTGCCTCCTGCGTCGGGCGTCCTTGAACAGGGCCAGCTGTGGGTCATCTTCATCCACGCTGTCAGGCTCACACAGCTGGGTCTGCATCGTGACCAGATGAGAGGGGCCTTGCTGGGGGCTCTCATCAAGCTGTCCAATCCCCTCAGCAAGCTCTTCAACACCCCCCTCCTCCTCCTCTGAGTCGTCCGACCCAACTGCCGAACCCACAGGCTGATCCTGAATCACAACAGCTGCTGGAAAGCTTGTGCTGTGCTAGAAACCTCAAGAGAGGTGAGCAAAAGCCACATTCTCAGTGCACCATTACTCCTCTCTATCTAACTGGTATGGGGATAGCCCCATCGCCCCAGGTGGCCAAGCAGGATCTTCCTGAGGGTGACAGGCTCTTGCTCACAAAGCCCAGAAAATACTGCTCCTAATACCTTCCCTATTTGGGTAAAAAGGCCCCTTTTAAAAAAATAGAAATGGGAATACAAAAGGAGAAAGGACCAGCGTAGCAAGGCCAGAAGAAAGGAGCTAAAAGGAAAGAATGCTCCTGGGACCCTCATTAAACGTTCCAACCGGGGAACTCCAGGGAAGCAAAGAATAATCTTTCAGTTCAGGAATTCAGTTTGTCTCTAAGGTATAGGTAAAAGTTTTTTTGCCAAGAATCTGTGATTGGATCTTTGATTTACTGTAAAGTGTATGCTTGTTACAGTCTTTGTCTATGATGACTACTGTCCTGTTTCTGAGGATTACTGTATCTGTGCAAGCCAGTTATTATACCCTGGGCTCTTTGAGCAGCAGAGCCCTTACTACACCTTGGATCTCTCCCAATTTTATATCTGCTGTGACTGCTTTTTATGGATGATTCCCATCTTTATTTTTAGCAGCTCTCTATTTTTATCTCTTTTGCCACAGAATGTTTAACTGCATAGAGTTTAAAAAGCAGGCTTACATTTCCTCTGTACTTCATAAAGGTTTTTTTAATTATACTTTATAATTATACTTTTTTTGACCCAACTGTCATATCAGAAGACTGATTTCCTCAGTCAGACATTTACCAGAAGGAAGCTACAGAATGCATTTGATTTATTTCATTCCTTGTGTCCCATATCTTTTTACATTTGTGTTTGCCAGGCATGCCAGTGATGGTGCACTTATGTAACGTGTGTCAAATGTGACACGCCAAAATGTTTTGGATGACACACCAGTGTCCACCAACACCTGACAGTAACTACTCTTGAAAGCACACCCTGTTCCTGTGCAATTTTCGGAGGCTGTGCCAGAATGTGGTGTCTCTCATGCAACCCTTGGACCCCCCCAGAAGTTGTGCGAGAGGGACAGGTTCTTGCAAAACTCTGGAGCCTTCAAAAATCATGTGCTTAGGTGCAGTTTTCAGAAGCTGCCCCTTCAATAACTAAGACCTTGTGCGACCTAGAACAGCCTTGGGTAGGCCGTAGAGGTCTGTCAACAGAAAGAGAACACTACCCGAAGGTAAATGGCAAGTGGCCATTCCTGGGGAGTGCTGGACTGCAGGGACAATTGCCCCTTGGGGAACAGCGGGAGGCAGCCTTTTTGAGTGGCACCAGTGGTGCTAGGGCTGAAGTCGAGACCTTGACTTCTACTTCTACTTCTCCCCTCAGGTCCCTGCTGTAGAGTAGAGGTCCCCAACCTTTGGGGCACCGGGGACCAGTTCCGTGGAGCAAGGTTTTTCCGTGGACTGGAGGGTGTGTGGTTTTGTATGCGGCCTGCATCCCACAGATGGGGCTTTGCTTGTTTGCGCGGCCCGGTTGCTGGCATGCTGCGGCCCAGTACTGGTCCACGGACCGGGGGTTGGGAATCCCTGCTATCGAGCACTGCATGCCAAAACAACCAGACGTAAAGACCCCCCCCACTGCTCTGCTGAACACTTAATTCCCACAGCACTGTCTCATTTCTCATCTTTTTTCCTCTTCTCCTCTTTCCTGCTACCTTCTCCTATTAGTTTCTTATGATTTATCAATTGTTGTTTGTAACTTATACACTGTGAGCTTATGCACCGGCGACAAATTCCTTGTATGTCCTATCATACTTGGTCAATAAAGTATTCTATTTCTATTCCTATTCCATTCTATTTTCTAGTTCAGCCTTGGAGCTACTGCCAAGTGCTGCTATTCGGGTTGGTCTAGATGGGGGAGACAGAATTGTTTCTTCTTCTGGGTTTAAGAACTCTCATCTCTCACTCTCCAGATTCAACTCTGCTGCTACCCTAGTCCACACATGTTTGCAAACATGGGTTCAAAAATGCCTCATGGCACTCAGTACCCAGGATGAGGCCAAGAATGATCGTCGAGATATGTCCAAGATTTAACTTTTTGGATTCAGAGGTTGTCACTTTGCTACATTTTAATTTTATTTTTGCCAAGTATAAAGTTTAGAGAGTTCTGCCTTCAATTTTTAATGGTAGATTTTGGGGAGTTGGGCCCTTATCTTTTTGCAGGTATCGGGCCTTAAGAAACAAGAATGTTCACCCTTAAGTTCAGCGAGAGGTCTGAGAACAGGAATGTCTCACAGCAATTACCACATACTAGAAAAAAGCGGGAAATGGGGAAAGGAAATCATGTTGCACACAGCCATTCCGGTTTGTCTTGGTTGCACATCTCAGGGATTACTGACATTTGAACTGTTCCTAGTAGAGGTGGAAGATCTTCAAGCTATTTTCAAATTCCTCTGCAAGCAATTCCTTAGGATCTGTCTGTCCCTTTTTTCAGAAGGACGCTAGATGAGGCGGCAGAAACAGCAGCTCTGTGTGTGTGTGTGTCTGTGTAAAAGAATGTAACTCTGTCATAAGCCATCTCATCACTGCCTTTTCTCCACATACCACTACAGGTAGTCCTCAGCTTATGACCACAACTGAGCCCAACAATTTCTGTTGTTAAGCAAGGTAGTTGTTAAGTGTGTTTTGCCCCATTTTACAACCTTTTTTAACCACAGTTGTTAAGTGAATCACCACAGTTAAGTTACTAACACGGTTGTTAAGTGAATGTGGCTTCCTCATTGACTCTGCTTGTTAGCAGGTCACAAAAGGTGACCACATGACCCCGGGACACTGCAACCCTCATAAATATAAGTCAGTTGCCAAGGGTCTGAATTTTGATTACATGACTGTGGGGATACTGCGATGGTTATGTCCAAAACAGTCATGAGTCAATTTTTGAGTGCCACTGTAACTTTGAACAGCCACTAAATGAATAGTTGCAAGTCGAGGACTACCTGTACTTTCCCCAGAAAGATAAGCTTTCCTGATTAAGTCTTGCGGCATTCAGACTAACCCTTTCCCCTTTTCTCCCCTTGGCTAGTTGGCAACCTCTCAGACGCTGAAATAACATCAGTGGAGCAACCAACCTCATTACAAGTAGAATTCATTTAGTCAACAGAACGGCCTTAATTGGACAGTCTGTACCTCCTTTAATCAAGGAGTCTGTCACAGGTTATTATGTTGGTGGCCACGGCTGTGTGACACAGCAGATGTTCTGAATGCAAGAGGTCTGCACTCCAAGGGATGGCCTGGGCAGGAGGAGGTGAAGGTTCCCAATCAGCAAGGCTGGGACAGGACTGTGGGCTGGCATCCCAAGAGGAACAACTCAGGTGTTGGTAAATGGGCCTAAGCCAAGGGGCAGCTGCACTCCTAAACTGTGCATATGGAAAGGATAATCATCCCTGTCCTGATACAAGGCTCGCACACTCCCACTCAGTTCATGGGGGACAATTCTCCATTCTCACCTGAGAGCTGGCACTGCCGTGGTACTGACCGTGGCATCAGGTTTCCAGCTTGGTGCAGGCACACCACATTGGCAATCTCCTGCTGACACTGCTTGCTGCTAGCTCTGGCTAATGCAGACAGCGCATCTTTGCCTGTGATTTCACACTTTGGAGTGAAGTTGTTCTCCGTAGGCTGCGGGGCCCCTTCCACGCTGCCAGTGTCTCCGTGCTGGAACATGGCCAGCTGGGCATCCCTTCTAAGCTGCGTCCGGTTCCTTCGGCTGGAAGTATCCAAGTAGACTGGCAGCTGGAAGCTTGGTTCGTGCTTCACTGTGACGGCCCTCACCACTTTGGCAACCAGCACGCCAGGATTATCCAGACGATTCTTCCACCTTTCGTGCTTCCTGTTCAAGCTGCCTCGCCGGCCTGCAGAGCTATCTGAATCCTTTGACCCATCACTGTTTTCAAGAAGCTGGGGCTTCCTTTGCTGAATCTGCTCCGGTTCCATCCAAGAGAGAGAGAGAAGGAGAGAGACACGAACACAAAACAGACAGGATGGAGAAAGAATTAGCTTGAAGACAGTTCACTTAGCTACTCTGCTGTGTGTTTTCAAGCAACGTTTTATTTTTCCAGATAAATATTCAGTCTGAAAGTTTTACATACCTCATTCATAATGCATCCTGTTTAGTACAGACAATGGAACAGGGAAAATAATAATAATGGGCACCAATATGAATTTGTTAATCGTGTCCGTAGAACAACCCAGGATTAAAAAATAGAGCATTTGCATCTACTATCAGCCACTACGATGTCAGAACAGCAGAGTAAGGCTGGAGAAGCCCACTTTAAAATCCCCCCTTCAGCCATGAATAAATGCAGTACACGCTTAGCTATTCATGACATGAACAGACAGCTCACAACTGGCATTGCAGGTCTGCAATTGCTCTCTAAGGTAGGTGACTGTTATCCCCATTTTACATTAAGTAAAATGAGGCAAAAAGACTGTGTGGCCCTGGGCTATGCAAATAACGGAAGATATGAAGGACAAAAGTGGGTTTATAATGAAAAAGATAAAAAATGTAATGTATTTTGATGTAAATCAATCACAATTTTATTCAGATTTAGACAAATGTTGAGTTTCTTGCATGAATGAGGGACTTATGGGCTACAACCAGATGCTTTGCGTGTTCCGTCCAAAACAAGTTCCATTCAGCTGAATATAGCAATAGCAATTACACTTATACCACACAAAGGATTACATTCTGATTCTAGAACATATGATTTATAAATGTGTTCTATCTTCCTGAACTATATAGCCCTGAGAAGATAACTATCAGTCCAAAACCTGAATAAAAACCATCAAGCTTAAGTGCCTATCTGCTGAACCATATCGGTTTTGGCATTTCAGAATGGAAGGGCTCATCTACATACAAAAATGTTGAGAGAGGAGGAGAGCATGTGGCTTTTAAAAGGGTTGTCGTCAAGGTTGACTCAAGTAGCATTGTTGCCTGGGAAGCAATTAATTCTTCTGTCTGGAGCCCCCCCCACTTTAAATTCCTCACTTGCACAGGAATGGAAATTGTCTCTGCCCATGTGAGCACAATCTCTGCTGGTCATCCTCCTTCTTCACTGCCATCTTTCAACTTACCAATTCCCATTAAAAGGCTTCTACCGCAAGGACTCTAAATCTTTTCTACCTCTTTCCAAATAAGGGGAAGGTAAAATCATCGGCAAGGCGATAAACCTCTTGGCTAGAATCCAATCCTTTCCCTTTGCTAGGTGCTATCAGAGAGCTTCTCTCCACCTCCCTTCCTTTCTTCCTCATCCGTGTAAAGATTTGGGTGCTGATGGGAATCTTGACCTCTTGGTAGACATGGGATTGTCTTCCCTAAGAAGGGAATTCCCATATGTGAAACAAAAAACCTAACCAAGCAAGAAACAGGATGCATTGATGAAGTGTCAGTTCATCAGGCAGCCACGGTGTATAACTGTTCAGTGTCCTCCACCTAAGAGGAGGCCATGCTACAGTGGTACAATTGGAGCTTCTGACAGCTACTCCTCATGTTCTGCAGAAGGTTAACATATGAGTATTTTCCCCACTTTCCATAGAAAGCAGCATGTTTCTGGTGGGTCACCTTGACCCTGCTTCAGCCTGCCTCTGCAGTTGGTTGGCACCAAGATGGAGGCTGTGCTGTGAGGACATCTTCTCAGTGAACAATAAGAGGGGCATCAGAGCAAAAAGACTACGTGGATGAGATGGACTAAGGATGACAAACAGAACACATCTTTTTCTAATAATACTTCCATTCAAAATTATACGTCCTGACAATTTTCATCAAAGGTTTTTGAGAGGCTGAAAGCATAGAGCCCGTTTTGTGCAGTGTTGATTTTCCATCCTTTGCTTTACTAGAATCTCTAGACAAACTGCTCCTCTTTTCTTCAATATCCTGTTATAAAAGTCTAAACTGAGTCTCAAAAGTACATTCATGAAATAAATTGATGGGTTTATCAATTTATAGGTCCAACGAATACCACTCAATTTAATTGGGAATTGACACCAATTCATAGCACAGATTTGCCTTTTCTAACCTCGTGCAATCGGCGTTCTTGTTATTATTATGGCCCTTCAAATTTGCCCTGATTTGTGATGACTATGTGGAAGGTCTGTGCAGTGTTCTTGCCAATACCGTGTCATTTTCCCAGGTTGAGTGACAGTGAGTAGTCCAAAGTCACTGTTTTATGCAGGGCCAGAAGTCAGGTTTCCCTGCTCCCTATCTAGTATATTTAACCACCACACTGTCTCTCTCTCAAAGCAACTTTACTTTGTTGATCTGATGAGATTTATATTCTCTGCATAAATGGAAGGTACCAGATTAAGGAATAGCATGTGGAAATGATTTTGGGGGGAACAAGGAAAAGCCACACTCTAGACCAGGGGTTCCCAACCCCCGGTCCGTGGACCAGTACCAGGCTGCGGCATGCCAGCAACCAGTCCGCACAAACAAGCAAAGCCCCATCTGCAGAATGCAGGCAGTACACAAAACCACGCACCCTCTGGTCTGCGGAAAAACCTCTCTCCATGTAACTGGTACCTGGTGCCCAAAAGGTTGGGGACGTCTGGTCTAGACAATGGTCTGATAAGTGAACTTAAGAGGAGAGATGCTGAAAATGCTTCAGAAGGGATTTTCCCCTAGTCTTCAGGAGAATAAAAATGAAAGAAAGAGGGATATTTTCATCTCTTTCCTTGGAACATTCTGTTATTGTATGGACTACCTTGAAGGGCTAACAGTCTGTCCACCCATTGCTTCCTTTCGTCAGATATCCAGTTCTCCTATAATTTTAAATTGCTCCAGTGAAATCTTCTACCTGATCTTGTACCTGTGCCCTTCTTTCTGCTTATAACAAAAGGTCAAAGGATAGCACCAAGAAGCCTAAATTCATTTTTCGGATGTGTGTTCCTTCAAATCTACCTTGAAACCTGATGACTGCCTGGACAAATCCATGGAGTGAGTGTTCATGAAAGAATTTTAGAAATGGATTATGACTGCCTCTTTCCTAAGGCTGAGAAAGAGCAACTGGTTGAATATTACCCAGCTGTCTTTGTGCTGAAAGCAGATCTAGAACCATGGTCTCCTACTATCTAGCCCAGTGACTTTAACTATTACACCAAGAGGTTCTCAAACTAGCTCTAGGGCTGCACAAAGCTTTTAGCAAGGCACTTTAGCGGTAGTCTCATCTCAAATGTCTTCTGTGCAACCCTCCGAATAATTTGCAGTCTTAACCGGTACTTCTGAAACAAGATAGGCTTAATATTTAGTACTGTTCTTGGATACGGAGCCCTGATGGCACAATGGTTATAATGCAATTATTGCAGGCACACTCTGTCCACAGCCCGGAGAGTGCAATCCTGACGAGGGCTCAGGATTGACTCAGCCCTTCATCCTTCCAAAGTTGGTAAAATGAGGGCCCAGACTAAAGGGGGCAATATGCTGACATGTAAACCACCCAGAGCATGCTGTAAATCACTATTATGCGGTATATAAATCTAAGTGCCATTGCTATAATGTCCATCACAGAAATCTTCCTAACATTCCTATCCTAACAGTTTGGGACATTTATTTTTATTGCTGGTTGATTGATAACTGACAAACTGGAATCTACCAAAAAAAAAGAGTGAAGTCTTCTAGTTTCTTTTCTCCCCTTTTCTGCTTCTCATTCCCATTGTATTGTAGCTACACAGTCATCCTTAGACTGCTGGGCTTATTTTTCCCTCCTTTCCTATCCTGCAAATATTTTCCCTACTTTTGCAATCATCAATGTTTCCCCGGAGCATGGTGATATATTCCTCTTATTTCTCAGCGGCCCCATTTTGGCTACAATCTTGTTGGCGCTCATCAGCTGACTTTGCTATTAGACAGAAAGATGATTAGATTTGAATTCATTTTAAATAACAACTGACTGCAAAGCTTTTCATACAGTCCCTCCCACTCGCTGTTTTTTAACTGCGTGGGAAGATGGTTACTTAGGCTTACAACTCTGATAGCTTGTACAAAGGGAAAAAGAAAAGTGTGCTTCATCCCAAAAGCAACATGACGCCACTTCCATTCCCATTTTTCACAATTTGTTTTTAATTTGGCTTGCATGCAATTGGAAGAAGGAGGGGGGGAGGGATCAGGTTGTGCACACAGAACATTCTTCAACCACAAGAGTACATGCCTAACGCTGGAATTGACTGAATCTCAGGCAGTTGGAAGGCTGATCTATAACTAAATGTACTACTCCATTAAGGATACAGAGACAGTTATGAAATTGTACTAGGAAGAAAAGGCTTTCCAGTCCTCACGTCAACCTCCTCTGCACTATTTTTGTACGCTGAGCATTTACACTGAGCTAGCATAGTGTAAAGGGGTCCATGCGTGCTGGGAATAAGACAGATTTTCTTTGCTTGATAGTAATGATTTCTATCATCGGAACAGCATCCTACAAATGCATTATCCTGCTTCAGTCAAGATAATAAGTATTCTGAATCTTCCCTCAACCTGGTGTCCCTCTAGGTATGTATAGATGCACCTTCCAAAAATTCTCAACTATTAATGTCCAAGACACTCCTGATCTCAACATGCCTAGAAGACACCAAGGAGGGGAAAGCTACTCTACAGTTTCTCTGGTTTTGCTCAGTTTGATTCACAAGACCAGACTTGTATGTAATTGAAGGGACAAAATTACCCAACTGGTTTAACCATAATTTTGAGAAACGAGAGCACCCTGGAATAAGTTTAAATAGAAAGTGAATGTGCCAATAAAATCTGCTCAGTTGACACATTCTTGTACAAACATTGGCACCCATGCTTATAGGGGATTTGAAATATAATCTCCTTTATTATACACCTTTATGATTAAAAGTCATTATTGCTTGATGTCCCCTCAAGGGAAAGTGCTTTACTTAAAAAAGACAGTTGAAGAAAGTATATCTACTCCCTCTATTATTGTGGCCTTCTAACCTCTCGCAATCTTTGCTCTTTTTCAAGCCAATTACTTTAATACGGGTATCATTAAATTATGCTGAAGCTTGTTATTACAAGAATCTAAGTATAGGTTAAGTATTAAAAACCAAGGAAGAAGATGCAAACAAAGCAGACTGCTTAACAGGTGAAAAAGAGAATTCACATTCTAACTTTTCTATTTTGAGTCACCATGGATGGTTGGACATAGGTTAACTCTAAATATTTTTGAATTACAAGCTTAAAATATCAACATCCATATACTTACCATGATATGGCCAGAAGTGACCATTTCTGATCTACCACCATCACCACCATACACAAACTAATGGAAAACTGTCCTTTTTTCTTAAAATTAATTTGTACAGTTAGGGCCAGTTGACATATAAACAATTTTGAAGCTACCCCTTCTAAGTGGTCAGCTGGAAGGACAATGTGTATCTGGAAAAAATGACATCATTTCATAAAATACCATTTTAACTACGTGCTTTCCACCTGGAAGAAAATGCTTTACTGTCTTTTGTCCCAGCACAGACCATTGATATGACAAACTCATTCTATAAATACCTCTGTCTCCTGGGATATTACTTATCTATTATACTTTAGTGGCAACCCTGGGTTTAGCTTTAAATTTATAGTTTCCATTTCAAAAATATCCAAAGGGTTATATCTGATTCAAGCTAAACTGATTTTGTAAAAAAAAATTACCCTAGTAAAAGGGAAGGATAATAATTAAATCTTAAATCTGGATAAACTGTGGTCATAAGAATGTTACAGAAACCCACACAATCTGAAAATTAAAAAGTTATATGGTATTATCTTCTCATTAAACTACTTTTCCTCAATCTAAATGTGGAATTCTGCATGTGGGGTTCTTCAGACAAGGCAAGGAAAGACTTCATCTGGAGTCTGTTACTCTGGAGGACATGAAAATTGGCCAAGGCTTCACTACCCATTGACACTGACTCAAGCCAGTCACTCTACCTATATTTATTACTTCATAGGTTCTCTAACTGTGACATTCTTATCTACTAAGTCAGTGCTTTTCAACCCGTAGTACATGAACCACTGGTGGTACTTCGGTACCTTGCAGGTGGTACGCATACGACGGGTTGAAAAGAACTGTAAAAAAAAAGTGTTAAAAAAATGTAGTGGGAGGATGAGCTAAAGCTGCGGCAGCACTGCACAGGCTTGTGGGAGAGTCAGCTGGAGCTGCAGTATTGCCCAGGCTCTGCTAAGTGCCCAGGATCAGTTTGGGACTCCAGCTGATTGGCGCTTCCGGGAGCAGAGTGCAGGCTTGGGCAGGAGGAGTCAGCTGGAGCTGCACTGGAAAGAAAAGGAGGGGGAGCGGGGAGAGAGGAGAGGATACAAAAGGAGGAGGTTTTGGTGGGAAAGGGAGAGAGAAAAAAGATGGGGAAAGAGAAGGGGATGGGGAAAGGGAGATGGAGAAACGCATAGCCTTGGGCAGGAGTCAGCTGGAGCTGCACTGAGGAGAAAAGGAGGAGGGGAACAGAGGAGAGGATACAAAAGGAGGAGGTTTTGGTGGGAGAAGGAGAGAGAAAAAAGACGATGGGAAAGAGAAGGGGTGGAGAAAGAGAGATGGAGAAGAGGAGAGGCATCTTTGAGACAAGTGGAGGGAGAGAATAGGATAGAACAGTGCAAAGATTAATGTCTGAGAAACAGGCACAAGTTTCCCATTAAAAGTGTGGTAGGAGGGTGTACAGATAGTCCTCAACCTACAACCACAATTGAGGCCAAAATTTATGTTGCTAAGTGAGAAATTTGTTAAATAAGTTTTGTTCCATTTTACTACTTTTCTTGCCACAATTGTTAAGTGAATCTGGTTTCCCCATTGACTCTGCTTGTCAGAAGGTTGTAAAAGGGGATCACAGGACCCTGGGACAATGTGACCATCATAAATATGAATCAGTTGCCAAGCATCCAAATGTAAATCATGTGACCCTGGGGATGCTGCAATGGTCATAAGTGTGAAAAATGGTCACAAGTCACTGTTTTCAGCGCCTCTGTAAGTCACAAAGCGAACTGTTATAAGGCAAGGACTACTTTATCACTCCCCCCCCCCTTTTGGTCATGTTTTTGACACCTTTGCTAGGCGACTGGTGGTACTCGAATATTGCCATATCCTAAAAGTGGTACAATCTGTGAAAAGGTTGAAAAGCCCTGTAGTAAATGATAGATGCAGTATTCTATAAGAAGCATAGCCAGAGAATTAAGTCTTTATTTGATCTTCTCTATTATAGTGCAAATAACTCGAACCTTATAATTTGGACTTATATTGAAGTCTTCACATGTATAACAGCACATGTGAAACCTTCCTCACTACAGACGTCCTGCTGCACTCCTGGACAGCCAGCTGCTCTTCACAGATGCCACAGTGTGGAAAACTACCTTTAAACTACCTTCATGGCATGGGTCAAATTTACTTGAGGAACCATCTCATCCTAGAGGTTGGCCCACCTGGGCTGGCAGAGAAGGCATGGTGCAGGCCCCGTCAGCCAGGAAATTCTGGCTGGCATGGTCCAAGAGGAGAGCCTTCTTTGCCATTCCTCCTGCCCTTTGGAACATCTTGCCCCCAGGAGTGAGGTCAGCTCCGATCCTCCTGATTTTCCGCAGGAGCTTGAAGACCTGGCTCTGCCACTTGACCTGGGGCTCCAGTAGGGGAACCTCATGCTTGAAGTGGTGGACCGATTAATAACAGATCCCACCTGCCCCTCCCCATGCTCAGCTTATTCCCTCCCTCCCATCTTTTAGCTTAATTTATAGCTGATAATTTGTATTTTTATAATGTTTTAACTCTTATTATATTCATATTGTTGTATTGTTTTATTTTTTAAATATTGTAAACTGCCCAGAGTCACCTTGTGGTTGAGATGGGTAGCAAATAAATAAAAAATAAAAGAAAATAATAAAGAAAAGAAAAGAAAAGAAAAGAAAAATCAGCTTGTGGTTGAGATGGGTAGCAAATAAATAAAAAATAAAAGAAAATAATAAATAAAATAAAATAAAATAAAATAATAAAATAAAATAAAATAAAATAATAAAATAAAATAAAAAGCTGCTCACAATAGCTCATGGGTTGATTTCTACAACTGTTGAACAAGACTGGTTGTGGATTCCAGAAAAGCTTATCCTAACCAAGATAAAATATGGAAGGATGAAAATAAATGCCAACCAAATGAGATACACATGCCACAAAGTACACTTCTGATCTACTGAAAACAATGTACTAAAAGCCAAACTAGCCCATAGTGTTTGCACCTTTCTGATTTTCACACCGTCCACTGAATTTTTAACATTTCAATGATCAAACCGATCAACTTGTCCTAAAGAGGATTTAAAAAAATAAAAAAATCAGCAGTTCTGTTTTCTAAACAAGCTTAACACAAAGATCAAACACTTCCGCAGGTTTCTACTTCAAATGTGCATCCTAGAGAGATGCTAGAACAGGCAGAGATAACAGTTCATTAGTCACCAGCCGGAGCCATCTGTTCAGGGATTTGCAGGCCTGTTTTCTCCACTCAGGAGGTGAAAGCCAAAGAAGGAGACAGGCAAACAATGGAAGTCTTTCTCCCCTTTCAATCCACGCATCCTGACAAGCATCCTTGCTAGGAAGAAGACAGTTCCATCTTTTTGTAAAGTAAGGAACTCAGCTTCCCTTTCAGCTTGGGCAAGCAAGGACCTTGTACTTTGGAGCCACAGAATGTATTCGCCTTAATTTCTTTCTAGAACAAAACTGTTTTATTTAAATACTTGAATTCCTGGTAGGATCTGTGCTAAAAGCTTTCCTTTCTGTATTCTTGATTGCCTTCTGGTGATCAAGCTCATGGCATCTTCTTTTTGAAAAAAAGTGCTCTTCAGCGCAACACAAAAATGCCTTCAATGCAAGGAAAGACAAGGAAAGACCAGCTGTAAAAACACTTGTTTGCTGTTCTTCCTTGTTCCTCTTGTAAACGTGGCCTGCCAAGCATTAAAGCTGGGCCTTCTAAACAGTGCCTCCAAACACAGCTGTAGGCTGATCTTTTCCCCAGAAGCTCTTCATGTGAACCATGACTGGCAAAAGCACATCCATCCAGGTTTTACACCTGCTACCAGCTGCCAGTTAAGGAATTCTATAGCTCCTAATTGTTGCATTCATTAATGCCAAAGAAGTCTCTTCTGCTTGAATCACAAAGGAAAAGAAATACAGTGCTGCAGATTTCTGGGCTGGCGCTGACTGTGTCTGGGTTAAATGTCCACCCCCCACCCCTAAATCCCCTGCTTGCTCCACCTCACTACACTAAAGGGGCAGCCACACATTCTTCAAAAGCAAAAGGAACTACAGAGCATCTTATACAACCTCAAGGCATCCAGAGGCTCCAATCTTGGCAGGCAACAAGAAAAATGCTATTACCGCTCCCCAGGTGGTTCTCATGGCTCTACTTCACCATCTGTCACAGCTCAGATTCCTATACCTGTAGAACAGGTGGACTGCGGATGTACTTGGCCATTCATTAGAAGACAGATTTCTTGGTAAAACATAACATGATACTTATGCGCTTATATACATATCTCCCAGAAAACAAACTAGTCGCCATCACAGTAGTACACATCTAACAGGGAGTCAAGAACATGAAGAGCTGGACAGCATCTGGTCTGGACATAATCCACACTGACTGGCTAAAGAAACTAACAGCATTCATGAACACTTAGCAGCATAGAGCAGGGCTTTTCAACCTTTTCACTCATTGCGCCCCTTTTAGGGTATGGCGACATCCGAGTACCACCAGTCGCCTAGCAAGGGGTCGAAAACTTAATGACCAAAAAAAAAAAAAAAGGAAAAAAGTGATGAACTACAGGTAGTTCTCGACTTACAACAGTTCGCTTAGTGACTGTTTGAAGTTACAATGGCACTGAAAAAAGTGCCCCCCCCCAAGCCACAGCTGAGCAAGACACCTGCCTGCCTGCCCGGCAGCGCTCTTCCTCCCGTCAAGAGGTTTTCATTGTTTTGAGCATTTCTGTTGAGGATTGGCAGCGGGGGTGGGGTGGGGGGTGTTTGGTTTCTATTCCCCCCCCCCGTATGCTGGGTGGTTGCAGCAGGTTTTGGTCACTTCACATGACCCTGGGACACTGTGACCATCATAAATATGAATCAGTCGCCAAGCATCTGAATGTAAATCACAAGACCCTGGAGATGCTGCAACATTCCAGCTGATCGGCGCTTCTTCTGGGCTCAGAAGCGCCAGGATCAGCGCCGAGCTCCAGCTGGAGCCTGGCGCTGATCCTAGCACTTCCACTGAGCCCTGGCACCCCTGCAGCTCCAGCCATCTCTCGCTCAGGCTTGTGCGCTGCTGCCACCAGTTCAGCTCATTCCCCTTCTCTGCTACCACTTTTCTAGGATGGTTGCATACCACCTGCCAGGTGCCAATGTACCACAGGCGATATCCATACCACTTGTTGAAAAGCCCTGGCATAGATGAACTGGCTTTTAGCAGCTGGCTTCTACTGGAATATCTAACACAAGGAAGGGCAGTGCTGATTATGAAAGAGCCCCACAGAGGAACATCACTTTCTTTTTTTTTAATAGGTTTTATTATTTTTTTAAAATTACAATCTTTAGAGCTTAATAGACAACATGTTGTCGGGGTTCACATATTTAACATTAGAGTCTTTAATATAAATCTATTCAGTACTGCATAATCCAGTATTTTTTCTTTGATCTTCCTTTCTTCCCCATGTTTTTCCCTTTTCTTCTCATTAAACAATTACGATTCTTAGTACTATTGACGTATACAAAATTAGATATAGTTATCTTCATCATATTTTACTAATATTATAGAAATAACAATAATATCAATTCATAAATCAATATCCTGTTGTTCGTGCTCTTAAGTTTGATTTCCCATCAGTTTTTAAAATATCTTTTCAGTTATGATTTTCTTAATATTAATTATATTTATATAGCTAAAAAAATTGATTCATACCAATCCTCCTATTATTTTCAAATTTCCCATATCAAAAGAAGAAGAAGAAAAAATGCTATTTTAAGTCTTTCTATTTTTGTGAAAGCTGCTTGGCATGAGAAAGACAATTAGATAAAGTATTTTGGGGGAGGAACTCTGCCCATCCATATTCCCTAGACGTTTCTGTTGCCCGCTCTATCTTCCATTTTCTAGAATCTTCTTCCTTGTCATCAGGTGTATTTTGGAGAAAGGAGTAAAGGTTCTTTTGTATTTTCATTGTTATAGATAGGTCTTGCAGTATTTTATTTGTGTATGACAGTCCATATTTCCCTTCTCCTATCTCCTCCATCTGTAAGTCCATTTCTTCAGTTTCACCCTCTGATTTCTGGTTTATTTGTTCATACTTTGTAGTCGTTGTCTGGGAGTTTTCCAGTTGTAGCTTCAAGTTGGAGATTTGGTCCTTTATATCATCTAGGTTATTTTTAGTCTCTTTATGGTTTCTTTTTATGTCCTCTTTGTGTGCAAGAATTGTTTGATGAATTTGCTGTAGCAAAGAGAGTATTTCCTTCTGAAAGGGATTTGTTTTTTCTTGAGGCATCATTTCCAGAAATCCTGTAGTATCACCAGTCTCAGTAAGACTGGAACAAAATTTGCTCTAGTTTTCTGGTATTTGTATATAGCCTTTATAATCTAATCCTAATAGCAATATTTTCTATAACCCTTTCTCTCAAGTATCCTGAAAATTATCAGTCAGACAAGGTTGTAATCCACAATGTCCCCAGTGTTCATAACATTCAACCTCCTTGCAGCCAGACATATTCAAAAGTCAAATTTTTCTTTCTCTCCCTCTGGCTCTTGAGATTAAAAGTCCAAGCCCAGTAGGTATTTATAGACCATGAAGGTCAGGATGATAAATATGCCAAAATATTTTCCTTTATTGGCAAGTGTTCCCTCTTTAGCTGAAA
Organism: Vipera ursinii; assembly: GCF_947247035.1. Taxonomy (NCBI): domain Eukaryota; kingdom Metazoa; phylum Chordata; class Lepidosauria; order Squamata; family Viperidae; genus Vipera; species Vipera ursinii. The sequence goes on along the minus strand of NC_139513.1, from coordinate 121,901,567 downwards.
GTCACCAAGCAGCCAAGGAGCTAGTTATAGTGCTGTACTCAAATCCACCACTAGATCTCATCCAAAGTACATTATCCACTTTTAAAACAAATGATTGATGTCTTATTTCTTATATTTCATCTCAATAGCTTTTTTCCCAAAGGGAAAATCTTAACAATTATCTCAGATTTATCAAAACTGTAGTTCTGTATTACTTTCATTTCAGTATTGTGTATTTCTGTCCCCCATACAAAATTTAAAACGCCGCTTCCTTTCACATCCAGAGGTTTTAAGCTTCTTGGGAGACTTTCCCAGATAATTCCGTTGTAAAATAGTAAAGAAAGGATCAATATTCTCACCAGTACTAACATGCTGTTTACGATGTGCTTATTAAAGCTTTTGTTCTTTGGTTGTCAGCAGTTAATGGCCGGCCGCAGGGGTGTGGCCAGTCTTTCCCCTGCCAGTTTAGAGGGTTTTCTTGGATCGAAGGGAGAGACCAACATCTCTCTGTGATTGACAAGGCACCCCTCCTTCATCGCCTTTTCGGGGTGACTTTAGGCCCTTTTTGCTCCTAGCAGGGCAAAATTGGTCACGGAAGGCAGAGCTCTGCCTTCTTGGGTCCCGTCTCACTGCAATGCAAAACCTGAAGTCTGGGAACAACACTTTCTAACTACCAGCCAATAACCTGCCTCCACACAACATGGAAAGTCCTACTGGGCATCATAGCTTTCATATGGGCACAGCTCAGAAGAACATTGGGAAAAACACCAGGGGCTCAAAACGCCAGTTGTTCACAGATACAGCAATTGCCCAAGATTCAAGGTCTAGTAAGAGTAATCTGAGCAAAACTTGGATAGAATATAGGAAAGCCTATGGCTCAATGCCATACACATGGATCTGTGAATACCCTAGGTTGGGGGAGAAGCTCCAACAGATTCCAGGAACAACTTTGTCATTCTCTGTCCAGAAAAGTGCTAGGAACAGCTAAGGTAACGTGCACAACCCTCAAACTCTTCTCTGGTATAGGACCCGAGATTGAGGAAGACTCTTCTGCATAGGGGTCAGAAGAGATTTTTTTTATTATTATTAATTTAGAAATTTTCAACATAGTAAAAATATACAGACCCAAAAAAGGACATAAGAAATTAAACAAAGAAATAAAAAAGCATGCTAGTATGCCTTCTGCCCTCCTATCTATCAAGTAATTATCATCTTAAGCTTTCCTCCAATCTCTTTGTCCTTTTAAATCTCCAAGTCCCAACATTATCAATCTGATTTTTCTTGTTTCAACCAAAAGTCCCCATAAGGTTTCCAGTGTTTCTGAAAAACCTTTTATCATTTTTCCTCTGACTAAACTGGTCAGCGTCGCTATTTCTGCAAGTTCAGGTAAGTTTATAATCTAGTCTTCCACTGTAGGTCCCGTATTTCATTGTATCTCTAGCTTGTTGCATACAATAACGTAAGGTGATACTTTTTAAAATACTGACTTCAAGTGGGGATAGGAATAAAACGGTTTAGTATCTAAGACAAGGAGAATGATGGTAATTTAAAATATAACCAAGAAAATATGGCTTATATATTATTCCTAAGAAAATCAACATTTTATTGTTTCATTCTTTGGCTCATGATCAAAAAGGGATCCCTCTTCCTTTCCTCTTTTGTTTGCACAACTAGACATTTGAGGGATGCAATGCATAGTATCTGGGGCTTTTTCCAGACTGATCCAGTAAGCAATAATTTTTATAGTAATTACTTTTGTTCTGTTCTGTTCTACCCAGCTCATTCGTTCTCCCAATCCCCTGGCTGCGAACATAACTTTCCATATGCCTGCCACTGTCCCTAGTCTGATGTTGATCTATGTGTATATAAACAGAAGCTGAAAATTAAGTTCTGTCATGCAGTAGCCAACATTTGGGCACATATTTTGATCCATGTCACATTTTATTTTAAATGAACTCTAAGAACAGTCAAATACCATTGAATAATGGTACGAAATGATTTCTTCTATCATATTCACATTTTTTTTGGAGATTGGGCTTTAAGGATATTTTGAAAAACCAACAGATTTATTTACCAACAGATTCATTCAGATATTATTTTGGTGGGTTTTTTTTGTGTGGATTCTACCTAAAATGTACTTGGGTTTGCCAGAAGAGAAACTGAAGCATGTACAAAAGAAGGTTTTGTACACAAAAGAATCACAGGCCAATCCAGTGTTGAAAGCAGGGATCCCAAGATCAGCTACTACCATATATCAGCTGGAACCTAAAGTTTAGCAAGGAAATGCAGAAAGCCTGGCTTCCAGAATTTATATTTCTTTCCACAGAGATGTCACACTACCTAACAATCAAAGAACAGCTAATCCCTTCTCTGGTTATTCCTTTCTGTGCCTGAGAGAGTTTTTAGAAGTTTCAACCTACAGACTCTAGATAATTACCGTAAGTCAATTCTCACCCCAGCCATTACATGTCTCTCTGAAGCTTCAATCCCCCCAACTACAAAATACTGTGAAAAATAAATAAAGCGTACGAACTGTGACTGTTCCACACCCTAGCTACCCCAAAAGCTAAAGATCCTCCGCTTCTGATTTCTGAAGCATTAGCAATTATTATCCTCAGCCATGAAGGCTAAGGGAAAAGGGACTTCCCTGAGTCGCAGATTATGTTCTGAAACAGCACATAAGCTGCTTTTTGGTGAGTTACAGACTGGATGAGAAGTTATCCAAATTCTAAGTCGAAATGTAAGAGTCTAAAAAAAAAATCCTTTTCTTGTGGGGGGGGATGGAAACAGTTTTTACTCAAATTGTATAGAATGAAGAGCAACACTCTTCACCATTACATGATTCTCCCTGCACATTATGTCAGGCACTCACCAATTTTAAGAAGAATTTTGGTACTTAGTAAATTTAGCATTTTAGAAAATTCCTTCCTGCTGCCTGCTGGATTTTCTGTGCTTTAGTCTGGAGATACCAGGAGCAAGTATTCCAGGCTTGCCCCAAATATATGAACTGGAATACCAACAAAGTACAGGTAGCCCTTGATTTACGACCACAATGGAACCCAAAATTTTGTTGCTAAGTGAGGTATTTGTTAAGTGAGTCTTGCCCCATTTTACGACCTTTCTTGCCAGAGCGGTTAAGTGATTGCAAAAGATGATCACATGATTCTGAGACACTACAACCGCTGTAAATATGAGTCGGTTGCCAAGCGTCTGAATTTTGATCACCTGATCATGGGGATGCTGCAGCACTCGTGTGAGAAGCAATCCTGTCACTTTTTCCAGTGTCGTTGTAATTTTGAACCATCACTAAATGAACTGTCGAAAGTCGAGGACTACCTGTATTAACATGTAATTGTTGTTTTTATATAACCAGTGTAGAGGTGTTGAGGTATCTTGTTAAGACTGAATTGTCCCCGCTCTTTTTATGAGAATGCTCTCTGTTCAACATGTCAGGTTGTAAAGTTAATGCAATTTTCTAATTTCCTTTTAGGAGACATTCATATATATAAATAAAATTAGCATAAAATATTCACAGAGATGTTTCTCATCTCTCCGATTTGAACTCTCAGTGGATGTTTTAAATAAAACAGTGCAACCAAGAAACACTTCAAGCAACTGAGGACCCCACAGCTGGAATGCTACCATGTTTACTTTGAAGTGCCACATGAATTTAAAGGACTTTATTTCTTGAATGTATGCTTTAGAATGAAGCCTGTTTACATTCTATTTCATGTTGCTTTTTAAAAGAACATCCTCTTGTTTCAACAATGGAACTATGTATACATAGATATGCTATATTGGTGACTTATAAAGTATGGGGTTGTTTTTTTTGCAAATTAATACTAGTTCCTTTATACGAACAATGTACAATCTAGGAGAAAGACACCTCTTACCACCTCATCCCTTACCATCCCATCCCCAACCCACCATGATGAAATCTGGACTCTTAAGTATTTGTTAAATGCAACATTCTGGAGCAGGGATGCATCACCCTCGCTCCTGATCCTCCATGCCCCCTCCGTCATGATTGCTAGCAACAGGGGCGGGAGCCACCCTTACTGCTTTGCTGAACGCTGACAGTAGTTTCCTGCTACAGGCAGTCCTCAACTTACAACAATTCATTTAATTAGAAGTTACAATGGCATTGAAAAAAGTGACTTATAACCGTTTTTCACACGTGGGACCGCTGCAGCGTCCCCATGGTCACAGGATCAAAATTCAGACACCTGGAGGGCCGTTGCAGTGTCCCAGGTCATGTGATCACCCTTCCCGCCTTTCTGACAAGCAAAGTCAATGGGGAAGCCAGGTTCACCTAACAACTGTGTTACTAACTTAATAACTGCAGTGATTCACTTAACAACAAGTGCAGGAAAGGTCATAAAATGGGACAAACTCGGTTACCAACAGAAATTTTTCTACTCCGTTGTGGTCATAAGTCAAGGACTCCCTATACACTGGAAATGAGAAAGCATGAAAGGAAGAGTTAAGAGCTCTAAAGTTAAAACAAAGGAAACCTCTAGAAACTCAGCCCCACCCATGATATTGATGTGGTCCCACCCAAGGCACAGCTTCCGGGCCTTCCACTGCTTTAAACAATTGCTTTAAAAAGTTCATCTTCTTTTCCTTTTCTTCCAGAACTCCCATTTCTGTTCCTGAACAACACAGCCCACAACAGCGTCCAATTTCACTCTTAAGGTAGGCCATACAAACACTATACTTAAGCGAAAGCCTTTGTCTTCAAACAATACTTGAAGAAATCAGGAAGGGCAACAGAAAACCCCAAACTGTTGCTTTAAAAGGCGTGGTTTGAATGACCCGTTTTGCAACTAATTGTCTCTTTAAGGAGTCACATAGCGCTTGCAGGCAACCATTGATGCTTTCATATATCACGAAGAGATAAAAGGTGTGTTGGGAAAGGCTGGTTTCTTTTTTATATTTCAATATCAAGATGCACAAAGACTGCCGCTCCTGAATCTTCATAATACAATCAGTGGGATTTCTCCTGAAATAAAGGAGCCATGAATTGGGAGTTCAGTTTCAACTGGCAACTGACTTTTGGAGTATGACCAGGAGAGCCTTTGAATTCTTCACTGTTCATTCAAGCTGCGCTCCTCTGTCAAGTACAACAGTAAACTCCATTAAGTTCAAGAGCAGACACACTTAAGACTATAGTATCACTTCTCCAACTACTATCCAACAGCCCCCAAATCAATAGGTCATCTTGCTTGCAATTGACTAAAATTACATTTTAGGATGTAATTGGCTTAATGGATATTTTTTCCAGAGAAGCAGTAACTAAACACTGGGAATTTATTTTTTGTCAGAAGTCCCTTAAGGAACCATCCAATCAAAACCTGATAAAATCATAGCAGATAAAAGATAAGCCTCTAATTTATTTACATAACACCACCCTCCCTGCAAAGAAAAATAGAATCATCATCTTTTGAATTAATTATTTTATATGCACTGTGAATCACAGTTCTATATTGGCTTGATTAAATATATACTAACTTCTCTTTTTTTAGCCTGTTTTAATTTGCATGATAATGTAGCTACTGCATTTTTCAAAAGAATACTGGGTTGGTCAATAAAGTGACTAAATAGAAATCTTAGGAGGGATGGCTTCCATGTCTTCACTTGAATGAGAAGACACATAAACCCTTTCAGATAACAAAAATAAATTATTCCACAATCTAAAATATTTATTTCCTGCTTTTATAAGTAACTCAAGGCAGCCAACAAACAGAGAATACTTCTTCCTCCTATTTTCCCACAACAACCCTGTGAACTAGGCTGACCTAAATCATCCAGCCAGCTTTGAGACCTAAGGTGGGACTAGAACTCACAGTCTCCCAGTGTGTAGGCCAGCACCTTAAGTACACACAACCTTTAGTTACCAAGTTTGAGAAACACTGCTTTAGAATATTCTGACGTGTTCAACAAGATGAATCACAACAGTAAGTAACTTTGTTGTTGATATTAGGGTCCGCTAAAAGAAAAAGAAAAAAAACCCAGAAAGCTCCTGAGCATCTAAGAAGAGGTAACAGACGTGAAAGCAGCTCCATAAAAATATTTTCAAGAAGGATCGATACAGAAGGATTTGCCAGCCATTTTAACAGCTCCATAGGGCAAATGTGTTTCTTATTTGGTAGAACACTGAAAGTGACCTCTAGCACAGCAGATGGCAAGACATCAAATTGGACTTTTAAAAAAGCTCTAATATTAAAATAACAGGCAGACTAGATGAATTGATTTGAGAAAGCCAGCACATTTTGGACATAGCTCTTGCCCATGCTTGCTAGGACTGATGAAACTTTAGCCCAAAGGTTGACAGGTTGAATATTACTTTTTATCACATTCTTCTGAAATAACAGTCTTAGGGGAGCTTTACTGTATGATTGTTTAGTCCAAAGTCAATTAATTAAGCCCAGAGTGTGAAGCAACCAATATGACTAATTTACCTTTTGTATAACCTACTTAACTTGTTCTCTAATTGGAAGATCCTTGACCAGCTTTTGCTCTCCAGATGTGCTAGACGTCAACTCCCATGACTGCCCCACTGACACGCAATTTGTAGTAAAAACATATGGAGAGCGCCATGTAGGGCAAAGCTGCTAATGCAACAGAGGGTACCAGTTATGTGGATTACTACCCGACTGCATCCACATAACTGGTGGCTGTCACAATGGCAGAACTTCTTGTCCGGAAGTTTGATTTCTATGGCTTCTTCAGTTGCATTTAATTTTAATTAAGAAGCAATATTTGTTCCTTCTTCTTATATGGCAGTTTTAATTTAACTGCCAAGCAATACTTTGTGCTTCTGAAAGTCACAGAATCTGAAGACAAGTATATGAAGTCCTCAACATACAGCCGTTCCTTTAGCAACTGCTCAAAGTTACAAAGGCAATGAAAAAAGTGACTTGCAACTAGCCCTCGCACTTATGACCATTGCAGCATCCCCACTGTTTCGGGAAGAAAATTTGGGTGCTTGGCAACTGGCATGTATTTAAAACTGTTGCAGCATCAGGGTGTGTGTGTGTGTGTGTGTGTGTGTGTGTGTGAGAGAGAGAGAGAGAGAGAGAGAGAGAGAGAGAGAGAGAGAGAGAGAGATGTGATGGCTATTTACGACCTTCCCAGCCTGCTTCCAACAAACAAAATTAATGGTTGAAAAAAGTAATAAAATCAGGGGTGACTTGCTTATCAGGAGAAATTCTAGTCTCAATTATGGTCGTAAATCAAGATTATCTCCAGCAGAAAAGTACTCAACTATGATAAGGGGTTTGGAGACTTTTCCTTTGTTTTTTAGAGGATGCGTTCTTAAGTCACCCATAACTTTTGATTTCCAAACAGAAAAGCCAAACACAAATCTCTTCATAATTAGCCTGTCACATGTGACGGCAAAGGCATATTAATAATTCTTATAGTAGGCCTTATAAGAAGGATCAAGTCCATCTCAAACAACTACGCTATTTTATATACCTGCAAAAACAGTACATGTATCTCACCATATAACTCGAATATTCCACAACCAATACAGCTTTGAAAAAGCTGCACTACTATATTAAGAAAATCAGGGCGGAAAATACGAAAATCTGAAGAACACAAATTAGAAACAAATATTGGAGAACTTCACAGCAACAAGTAATTCAAATTCTTCAGGTGCTTGAATGTCTTTACCAGGATTAAACTCCAGTCATAACTACGGTACTTTATTTTAATTATACACACACACATGCACACAGACACACATCTGTTCAACTTAAGGCACGTTGAAAATTATGGAATGACTTAGCGTGACCCAAATTCCAAATTCTCATATGTAACAAAATGAACATTTCTAAGTTATTCCAAGTTGATGCTTCTCAATTCACGTCCAAGGATATTCCCCCCCCCACAAATATTTATTAACTCAATGAAAGAAACAAAAAAATGGCATGCATTATTACTATTTTTGCTTTACTTCTTCAATAAACTTGAGGTGGCTATGTTGACCTTTGCTGTGAATTTTTCAATGTACTTTCAGAACTCTGAATGCAAGTATATATATCCTGAATGTGACTGAAAGAAAATGCCAAACCAACTTTAGTTTGAAACTCGGTGAAGAACAAAAAACATGCTAATGTAGATAGAACCAGGCACAATCATCCAGGGCCTAGCACACAGGTCTGCAACCTGCGGCTCCGGAGCTGCATGCGGCTCTTTCAGCCGTCTCCTGCGGCTCCCAGTCCTCTGCCATGTGCAGTCCAAAAAAAAAAAAGTGGGACTAAAAAAGTTCAACCAATCAATTCAAATATGCAGGGTAGGTGCATATCTCGCCTTGCCTCCACTCTTCAGTCAAACCCTGTTCTGCGCATGCATGCATGTATGCACATGCGCACACATTTTTTGCGGCTCCCAGTTTTTCCTTTTGTGAGGGAACTGGTTCCGAGTGGCTCTTTCACTGTTTCAGGTTGCTGACCCCTGGCCTAGCATGAATTACACCTGTTTTGCTTTTCTCCTCCTTGAAATATTTCCCTGTCTGGGCTACTATATTTCTACATGGTGAATAGTAGGGCTTAAGCTGTTAGTCTCTGTCCTGAAGCTCTGGATACTCCCCCTCCTTCCCCATGCAGGCCCTGTTTTCTGTCAGTAGTTTGATTACTGTCTAGATAGAAGATCCAGCAGCAGCTCACCTCCTGGGGCGAGATTATTTTTGCCATGCCCAGTGGAAATAACCAAGCCGAAAAAAAATTCTTTTTATGCTACAGAGTGACAAAAATAAAATCCATATATAGATATAGCTCATAATATAGTAGCATCACAGAGCAACTCAGAGCAATTTTAACATGCAACACAGTCTTGAAATAGAGGATTTATCTGTCAATTTTCCAGATATTTTCCATTTTTCCTGTACTGTATTTAATGATGATTTAACACCATTTAACATCCTTTTATTCCCTCCGGCTGCAACACCATCTCATATTCCATCCACCCTTCTGCATTTCGTTTACCAAACACAGGCAAATCTTCAGATCTTCCAAAAGAAATCCGGGAGCTTCCTATATGTATATATATATATATATATGATCACTCTTATTAAAGGGAAGCTGGGCTTCATAATCCATGTTTCTTAATTGCAGAAGGATCCATAGGGAAATCTGCCAACTGCTCGGTATTATTACATGCCTCTAGATCGCCACACCAAGTTTTCTCGGAGGGCGTACAAAGAAGCGCGGGTCTCCCATCCGCAAGACCAAGCCAACGTCTCGGTTGCATTCATTCCAGGCTCCAATTACAGTAACTTCACGAGACTCTGAGGTTTTGGGAAACAGCTCCCAGTCCTCCTTCAGAGAAACAGCTACGGTACGCGAATCCTCGCCGCTCCGTCCTTCTTCTTTTTCCAAAGGGCCAATTCCAAGATTCAGCCCTGCTTTTGCCACACGAATTATCCACTCCCAAAACTATATGGATTCTCCACCCCCCCACCCCATCCCCATTATCCTATCTCGATCGTCCGGGCGGCCCTTGCTTGTCGGTCCCTCTCCCACTTCCCCAGCGCAATTCCCCGTGGCAAAGTACTCCGCTCCCGTCCATCACCTCTACCCCGCTCGGTTCTTCACGCACTAGTGACGCCTGACCCGAAGGCATCAACACCCGCACGCCTCCGAGAGCGGACGGACGCCTTTCCACTCCAGAGAGCACCATTTACCCGTACATCAGGGCTGACCGCTGCGCCGCCGCTTAGGTCTCCCGCTCTCCCAGCCCCAGACGGGAAAGTCCATCGGCAGGCAGCTTTTGGCACCGATCCCGCCCCGACCCTCCAGCGCCCACTTTTCCCCGGCGCCAGCCTTCTTCCCTTCCCCGGGAGATAGTAGCTCTCCCGCGCGATGCAAATCCCCGCAGGTTCCCGCTTCTGCTTTCTGCCTTGCCCCCTCACCTCTCCCCGATCGTCTTCCTCCAGGCTGCTGAAACTCCACACCACCAGGCCCTGGATGAGCAGGATGGCCAGCGCCGTGGCGATCGCCAGCTTGTACCGGCGAACCAGCTTCTGCACCCGGACGCTCGCCACCATCTTCATTCCAGGCGGCGGGCAAAGGGGGGGAGGGAGGGCGTGGGAGGAGAGCAAGGAAGAGCCCGGCGAAGAAGGCGGCAGAGTTGAGAAACCCTGCAGACCGCGGGCGCGAGCACGCACAGCGCGGGGACACACACGCGCGCGCGCGCGCGCGCGGGCGGGGAGGGGGAAGGGGCGGGGCCGGGGAAGGCAACCCGGATCGCTGAGAACCGTTGCCGAGGCGGGCGTTTCGGCGAGTTTTGTAAATCCCAGGATGGGAAAGAGGGAGGGAGGGAAGGAGGGAGGGTGAGAGACGGACTGACGGGGACCGAGGCATCCCGGAGAAGAAAAGAACTCGCTGCTTGAACGTCTGACGAGCCTCCCACCCACCTCCTTCTTTATTTTATTTATTTATTTATTTATTTATTTATTTATTTATTTATTTATTTATTTATTTATTTATTTATTTATTTATTTATTTATTTATTTAAATTCCATTTATATCCCGCCCTTCTCCGAAGACTCAGGGCGGCTTACAAGCTTTATCCTTGCCAATAGGGCTCGTCAAGGCTACAAGACAGCCGCGTTTGCCTGAGGGGGGGGGCTCTTCGCCTTTCTCCCCTTTCAAGTGCAAAGTACATTCACACACACACCCCTTCTCGCTGGCGCTTCGTGCCCGGCCATAGGTCGCCCACCTCCCGCAGCAGCCCTTTCTGTACGACGCGAGGTGGGTACGGGGAGGGATTGAAAGGGAATCAGCGACGGCGACAACGTTGGAGGCAAGGATGAAAAACTACGAAACGGGCATTTGTACGAGTGGAGGATAACTTTTGTTCCGGCTGAATCGGGACGGTGGAGGGGGAAATCCATTGGGTGACCTTGGCGGGAACTCTTTCACGGCTTTAATCTACCTCAGGGGTCTTCAAACTTGGCCCTTTTATGACTTGTGGACTTCAACTCCCAGAATTCCTCAGACAGCGTATGCTGGCTGAGGAATTCTGGGAGTTGAAGTCCACAAGTCATAAAAGGGCCAAGTTTGAAGACCCCTGATCTACATGAATGAGACAGATCTGTAACATGCCGTTCTGAGATCTTTTGAAGAAAAAGGAAGAACGGAAATATAATATTAAAGGAAGGGGGCACTTTTTAAAAACACGCATGCGCTTTTTTTCTTTTAAAAGTTATAAAGCTGTTTGGACCGATATATTTTCTTTTTTGTTGGTTGTTTTGACCATGCGTGTTCCAAACTGCTCCCAGACACGCTACGTGAGTACAACATGTACAAAAGAGTTCTGATGTTACTCATCTATGAACTTGTTTGTGGAAAGGTCGATATGGTGTGATTCAGGGATCTAGTGCTGCAAGATAGTTAATGTTCTCTGCCATTGTTACAAGGTGGTGGTTCTTTGTATTCCAGAGTTGCAAGATGGGCTTATCCACCTCCTAGCAATTTATTTTTGTTGGATGTATAAAAGAACACACTGAACATGCACTTAAAAACATCTAGGTTTGTACTCAGACAACAGTCTCCCTCAATAACGTTGGATCATCTTCTTCAGTATGAGTGAGTGTGGAATTTGCTCATTGTTCCAATTCCTGGAAGCTTGACATTTAAACAAACCAGTCATCAATTGCCACATAGAAATAAATCATATTTACACACCATTCAAAAGAGACAATACAAAAGATAAGAAAAAGAGCAGAACACATCTCCAGCAGCCAACACCCAGATAAGTAGGGATTAACACCAAGCAAACAAAAAAGCAGAAAACTATATCCTAACCAAGGAACTACCGAGGAGAAAACCATACCCGTACTAAAACTGGTAGGGCAAGCTACTGTATATAAACGGAGCAAACTCCAAACTCAGCTTGCACTGATGTTAATACCTAATTAGGTAATCAAATATCTGCAAGCCAATGACCAAACTCAGAAAACACCAAGGACCCCACAGTTAAACCCTGAGCTATAAATAACTACTCTTCTATTGGAACTTTGTATGTCACTCAGTCCTACCTGCAGCTCACAGAAACATTTGCCTTTTAATAAAATACCTAGATTTCTTTTGAATTTTTTTTGCCACCATGGATTTGACACCACTCTCCTACAAAATCAGTATTTTAGCTTAATTATGAAAACAAAAATGGAAGGAAGAGAATGGGGACAGAGCAAACAGCATGTCAACTGCTTTGCATTCTGGAGGAGACAGGATTCAAATCAGGACTGTCAAGGCCCCTACAAGGTTTTGTGTAACCCGTGAAGGGCCTTATTCCAAAAATGACAGGGACCAGAGCCTTTAGGGAAAGAGTTTCAGGAGTTTCCTAGGGTGAAATTGGTGCCTTTTTATTTATATATTCCATTTTTATAGCTGCTCATCTGAATCTAATGGACTCTTTCATTGCTGGCAAAAGCTGAGGCATTCCTCTTGCCCTGTAAAATTTCCCCAAACTCCAATATTAACAGGAAAACTGGCAGGCCACATTTTTGCACTTCATTTCTAGTAGCATCATAAATAACTTCTTATAAACATATTGATTTTTATTTAATTATTACCTGTGAACCTTCTGATTCTTTTGCCTCCAAGGATTTTATTGGATCGCGCACAATTAAAAGCAAAGCCAAACAAGATAATTAAATCCAGAAACATTAAAACATAGTTTAAACAGTTAAAAGCTACAATAACAAAAAGGGGAGAGTGCATTCTAAACTACTCACTATCCAACCATGTAACAGGCTCCATACTTCCATGGTATCTCTAGGCCTGATGGTAGAACCAAATATTACGGTAAGTACTTCCCAGAAAGCTAATGGAGTTGGAGCCAATCTCACTTTGTGGAGAATGATGTCCTAGAGGGCAAGTGCCATTGCAGAAAAGGCTCCTCTCCTGATCCAGCCAAACTAAGGTCCTTGATTAATGGAATCCACAACATGTTCCTTGTGCCAGACCTCCTGGGATCTGACCACTGTTGTCTCTGTTCTTAGTCACTGACATACTCCTTCGGGAGAGGGGCTGTATATAAATCTAATATAAATAAATAAATTATGCTGTGCAATGATCTAGGTTGTAATTCTCTTTTTTTTTCTAAACTTAGATGATTAATTCCTGATCGGATAGATATCTATGTGGCTTCCTACACTATGTATTAATTTCATCATGCAGAAGTGTTTGCTAGAACTTCATGATATATTTGCAATAGAAGTATAATTTATGCCAACTGTCCTTAACCAGTTACATGCATATCCATTGTGCTATTTACTTTTGGAGTATGCAATCTTGTAAAGAGAACAGAAAAAGAGTAAGAAAAAAGTCAAAGAAATTACAGGAAATAAAGAAAAGGAAGACCACTTACACTGGTTTGCAGGAACACTATTGCCTTTCTGTGTCTTTCGAATCTTGCAAACCATATTTGTTTCCACCAATACATTACATTTTTTTTCCACCAATACATTACATTTTTTTTCCAGACTTCTCATCTCTCTTTCTGTCAGCCCTTCAAATAAGCTAGATCAAAAAACAGACAGTTCAGGATATATCAGCAATGCTGCTTGATTGTTACCAATAGCAATAACAATACTTGATAAGTTGTAGGATACAGTCATATAACCTTGAAAGCCTGTCAAGGTGTCTCTCTGTCCCGTCTTATACTAAATAAAGTTAATATGAGGTTATTTGGAGTTTATCTTTCTCCCATTTTTTTCTATCTCTGTGTTACAGTATCTCTTGTCCAAGTTCCTCCTCAAAGGTTTACTCCTCTCTTCCCTCCTAAATGGCTGCCTCAAACTTTCCCAAAGATGAATGCTTAATTGAGCAACACGCAGGAGGAAAAAAAATCTAACACAAATTTTTGGATTGACTGGTTATCTATTTCTTCAAACACAAGAAGATGCTAGTTATGTTCTAGCAATAACTTTCTGAGGCTTCCAGAAAGAACAATGATAGTCCTTTGTTTTTCTCATTTGGATTTCTCACTTTCGTTTTAAAAGGGCCAAATTTGGTATATGTCTACCAGAAGGAGGGGTTGGAGGATCTGGCTTTGTGTACATACAGCTTTCCCTTCTTGAAATGAGTGTACTATAGGAGAGGAAGGAACGTACATTTTGTCCGAGCTTGTCTAAAATGAAAGCTACATCTACAGCAACTATACACTATTCTTCTACCAGAAATTAAAGGTACATTTTAAGGAAGTTGGCTAAGACAGGGGTCCCCAATCCCCAGTCCGTGGACTGATACCAGACTGTGGCATGCCAGCAACCAGTCCGCACAAACAAGCAAAGCCCCATCCGTGGGATGGAGGCAGTACACAAAACCACGCCCCCTCCAGTCCACGGAAAAACTTTTCTCCATGGAACTGGTCCCTGGTGCCCCAAAAGGTGGGGACTTCTGGGCTAAGACATTCATATACCCATACAAGCTAAATAAATAAATCAAGCAAGCAAGCAATCTGCAGGATAGGAAAGGAAAAGGATCTGAAAATCTGAAAAGTTCTGATCACAAGATCCCCAGAGCTTCATGGTTTCTTGTATTTGCCTACCAAATGAGATCCTAGGGCTTCTGCACTGCATACTTGCTGTGACAGATTTCTCTTTTCTTAAAATCTCCTGGCTTTGCTGTACCGTTGGACAAGGAGAATTGTATGTGCAGATCTTCTTTGGGCTTTAAATTTTCTCTGACAAAGTTAAACTGGATTCCGTCTTGATTTACACACCATTGTGGCAGCACTGCTGAAGGAAACTGGTTTGTCTTTTAGGAATTCCAGTGGAAGCAAATCTCAGAAATAGCTGCTGAATAAACTACAGGTCTAAGATGCAGTTAAGTATCAGGTGATAATGTGTCACAGGATGTTGGCTACTGATGTTGGCCCAATCAAGCTATAAATGCATGTTTGAAGTTCAGATGCCAGGCAGAGTCTCATATTATTTAATTGCTCCTCACACAAAATTGTGTACACAAAGTGGGTATTTGTCAGGGTGAAAAAATACCTTAAAACTTTCCCATCAAATTTCATACAACTGCACCCTTTCTTTAATGAAACAACGTTCAATCACATCAGCTTGTCCTGCAGATTAAAGGTCTATCTATTACAGACACAAGCTCCACATGTCATGAGAATAGACTCTAGACATTTGAATAGGTTTTGTAAAGTTGCAGACCAAATGGATATACTTGTGGGAACTGGATGAAAAACACCTAATCTCAAACTGTGTCTTCTTAAATGAATGCCATTCATGTGCAAATTGTAAGCCTTCTTACAAATGACACATTATGAACTGAGAACTCAATAATTAATTAATTATACTTTGTGACTTAATGAACTGTGGATTATGAATTAATAAGGTTATTTAATGTCAGTCACAGTTCACTAAGTTTTTCAGAGGAAATGATCTTTTAAGAGCTCTCTGAGGAAATGAGTGCTCACTTCTGACCAATAATATTGAAATATTCTGTTGAATTCAATGTTTTGATGGTAATTCAGGTCATTATATAGGATTTGCTATTATTTGGATTCAGGTCCCTGACACTTTTTTTTTTTTACCAAAATTTCAAGGCACAGAGGAAGAATTCAGGAATAAGACACTAGCTGCAAATACTGTAGAAGAGATGATGATACTAAGATCTGAATCAGGAAATCTGTAACTCAGTGTTGTCATGTGCCATAAATTATCTGAATGCACTTATTTTCTTCCAGATAAATAATATAAAATCATAGACTAAGTTACATGCTTTGTGTAATTCAGACCTACTTACAACATTATTGCAAGGTTACAGAATTGCTTCAAAGACTCACAACATAATACAAGTGATAATCATCATGATGATTGAAGGCCACAATCCAGCATGGAAAACATGGGCTGAATTCTTCCACTGTTGTTTTATGGAAAAAGTCTAAATTTATGTTTTTCAATGTAAATTTTGAGCATCAAGAATCTCAGAAATTTTCCTCAAATTTCTGCCCTTGAAATGTGTGTGGGAGAATGGGAAATCTATCTGAAAATGGAAGGCTGGAGTCAACCACATCAAGAAGCGTCCTGGTTGAAGAAGGTTGGCCTAGAATACAGGGGTAAGCAACCTTGGCTCTTTTATGACTTGTGGACTTCAATTCCCAGAATTCCTGAGCAAGCCAGGCTTGCTCAGGAATTCTGGGAGTTGAAGTCCACGAGTCATAAAAGAGCCAAGGCTGCCTACTCCTGGCCTAGATTGTACACCAGTGTACAAGAGTCAGTGTACCTCTTGTCCTGCAGTGAGTTGTTCTGCAGCGAGTTGACTGTGGTGAGTTGGCTGTGATGAGTTGGCCGTGGCGAGTTGGCCGCAGCTAGCCTCTGCTCTTTGGGATGTGAATAAGCTTGTATTATGTTGAAGAACTGGGCATGGCTAGTCTAGTGAAAAGAAGGACCAGGTAGAGTACATGAAGCAGTCGCTGAAAATTTGAAGTATATGGTAGTTCAAGTGGCACACTTCAGGCAATTGAATGTTTCAAGGGCACGAAGACTGTAAGATTGATGCATTTGAATGCTTTCTCTTCTATGGTTGCAGAGGACAGGTAATGAGATGATCCCATATATATGGAACAACCTAAGCCCCTGAGGATTGGCCAACTCGAGAGGGCCAAGCACATCCTTCAGTGTGTGCTGCATAGAGACGTGTAATAGTTTTATCTCTCTGATATTGACAAGGCTGCCAGAGCATGCTGATGTGGCTGATGGATTATAATCCCTCTATAACGTGCAAAGTGCTGTAGTTTATATGGCTCATCAGAAGCTGATTAAGTACAAGCAAATTTTGTAAATTCTGAAATAACATTGAATAGATATTTACATTTTACAAATTATAACTAAATCAATACTGATTTTAATTACCTTTAGATAAAGAGTTTATTAATGGTTATTATAACAAGTTTTAATACTATCTCAGTGTTATGTAGCGGGTTCTTCACGCAGGAAAGGAGATGAGGCAAGTGAGTTCAACAAAGCTCATGGTTTATTGCTTGCAGGATCTGAACTGAGAACTGGGCTGCAACTAGCAGCAATTTATAGCCTAGCCCGTAGGCGGCAGCCAATAGATTTAAAGCAACCATTGCGGCCTATGGAAAGCCAATAGCAGCACTGGAGACCTGGAGTCTGGGTAGCTGGAAAGCCGTTAGCTGCTCCAGCTAACCACGTGGTATTACAATTGAGCCCAATACATAACACTCAGCTTGTATTTTATTGCTTGTATTAGCATCAGTATAAAACTTGCAACTGTAATGTTTACAGTGTTATGGTAGTAATATTAAATTTCAGTTGCTGAAATGGTTGCTCTTGTTCTGTTTGTATAATTTTATGGGTTTTTTTGCTGGTCTGTGACTGAAATAAAGATTATTATATTACTTTTAGTGTTGTCATTAAACATACACACAGAGAGACAGAAATGTTCCTTATTCCATTTTTTGACTTGGTCAATTTCTAAAGTTACATTCAGTATGGTAGAGCAGGGCTTTTCAACCAGTGGTACGGGTACCACCTCTGGTACATTGGCACCTAGCAGGTGGTACGTAACCATCCTAGAAAAGTGGTAGCGGGGGAGGGGAATGAGCTGAACCTTTGGTAGCACCGCACAAGCCTAAGCGAGAGATGGCTAGAGCAGCTGGGTTGTCAGGGCTCAGTAGAAGAGCCAGGATCAGCACCAGGCTCCAGCTGGAGCTCGGTACTGATCTTGGCGCTTCTGCTGAGCCCAGAAGAAGTGCCAATCAGCTGGAATGTTACAGCATCTCCAGGGTCTTGTGAATGTAAATCACATGTGATTTACATGTAAATTCACATGTAAATCACATGTGATTTACATTTACATAGCAACTGATTCATATTTATGACGGTCACAGTGTCCCAGGATCATGTGAAGTGACGAAAACCTGTTGCAACCACCCAGCAGAGGGGGGGGGGGAGAATAAAAACTAAACCCCACCCCACCCCCGCTGCCAATCCTCAACAGAAATGCTCACAACAATGAAAACCTCAGACAGGAGTAGGAGCGCCGCTGGGCAGGCAGGCACATGTCCGGCTTGGCTGTGCCTTGGGGGGGGCACTTTTTCAGTGTCATTGTAACTTCGAACAGTCACTAAGTGAACTGTTGTAAGTCGAGGACTACCTGTAGTTCATCACTTTTTTCCTTTTTTTGTGGTCATCAAGTTTTTGACACCTTGCTAGGCGACCGGTAGTACTCGGATATTGCCATATCCTAAAAGTGGCACAATGGGTGAAAAGGTTGAAAAGCCCTGTGGTAGAGGAATGAGATTTTAAAAAATGTATAGCTGTCCTTCTGGAAAAAAAATCTACCATGATTATTATTAAGAACAAATGTAAAAGTTTAAAAATGATGGGATATTAGAAACAATGTAGGAAACATAAATCAGAGGATCACAAGAAGACAACAGGAAAGTGAGTCAACAAAGATACAAACTGGCCAGTCCAAACAACTCCCAGAGAGAACTCTCCATGTGTAGCTTTTATGCCAACGCCACACTATATCCCTATGATGTCCTCCTTTTGGGGTAATTTAATCTATTTTTAATTTCATCTAAGAGGACTGAGGAATTACAGTACTGACAATCTGTTAGTAATGACAAATAACAAGAGATTCAAGGATGATCAAGGAACTAAAAATTAAGTCCTGTGAAATAAGATCAAAAGGGGGCGGGGTTAGAGGATGAGAAGGGATTTGATTTATGGAACTCTGTGAGATATTTTAATCAATAGGACATGGTGTCCATCTGTAGTCTTCCAGCATCAATTTCTGAAACCTACCCTTGAGAAAGATTGCAACTGCCAGAATCCAGATGGATTGGTGATACATCCATATTATCCAATGGCTGATAACATCAAATACTGCAGAGATTATTTCCATCCACCAAGTCAGATGGAAATAAATTCAGATAGACAATATATAATCCAGAAATGTCTAGTTGCCATCACTTTGGGCATATGTACAATGAAAACATAGTAATAGTACTGGTTTATGACATCATTCACCCACTCCCAATTCAGGAAGGAAAAAAAATAGTACTTAAGAAACACTACACATCTGATGCGCCTTATTTTATCCAACAGTCACTGAAGTGATACCTTGAATAAAGTGAAGATTTGCAATACAAAGGCTAAGAATGGGTGGGTCAAAGATGATCCCAGAGATACCCTATGGCGCCAAACCGCCTCCAAAGTTATTATGGAGTCCCATGATAGAGACACCAGAAGATGAGGGTAAGTTAGTATTCATGCTGATGGGATCTTTTACTGTAATATGAATTGTTGCTGAGCTTATCCATTGAATAGCTATAGAATATATTTGCACATGCATATGTATTTTTCCCCTTCTTTTCAATTGTGATGGATTCTTAGAGACTGCGTGGAGAAGCCCCTGCAGGGTTGTTGTGTGTTGGTTTTTTTTTGGTACGGTGTTTTAGAAGTGACTTGCCCTTGCCTCCTTCCTAGAGCTGAGAGAAAGTGACTGGCCCAAAGTCAACCAGCCAGCTTTGTGCCTAATAAAAAAAAGGGACAGTGTAAATACATTACAGTACTGAATGTAAGGCAGTGGAGTTACGTGAGATATCTTTTCTTTTTTTAATAATAAAAAACAAATGCCAACTTCCAGTTCCTTTGTTCTTTGAGCAGCGATGGGGAGTAGGGTTCTCTCTTCGTCGTCTATTATTTTATTTTAGCCTTGAGCTAAACTATTATGGCCATCACCTAAAGGTACCGACAACACTGTCAGCTGACCAGTTTAGTGCTATTGAACAATTCTGATAGATCTCTACAGCAGGACTCACTTTAGTGAAACAGGAGCAGAGTGGCAGCCAACCAGGCTGAGCAGGAGCTAGAGGGAAGAATTATAATGCCCGCATGAATCTGATGTGGCAATAAACATCACTCCAGTCCCAGTCACTACTAGTTACCTGAGATTGCCTTTGGCCCTAACAGGTAAGTTCAAAGCATATCACTTGGATGCTATCAGCTAAAAGTGGAAAACACCACTCAGAACCCAGTACAGGTAAACATAAACCTCTATATGTCTCTCTCATTGGCTGGGGTGAAGGGAAAGTTTTGGCAGCATACTAGAAATAGGATGTTGTCAGGATATGCTCCTACCATAACTGAGTGTGATTATTAAAGTATCTTCCCTATCTCTGATTTTAGGTTCTGGTGGCTGCTAATTAGATTTAACACTCTTGACTCCTGTACCTATTGGCTCAAAGATAAATTCAAAGAGATTTACAGCCAAGAATGATTTTTAATCACATGCTCAGCACTTTGGGGACCCAGCACGTTGTAGAGTAATGATTGAAATATTGAATTAGGACTAGAGATGCCCTACCATTTAGATTTTCAACCGTTATGTTTATTAATGGAGTATTTTTCAGCCTAACCAGTATGGAGTTCTTATCGGGATGAAATTAGGTAGCAGGGAGGGTGGATGACATATATCTCCTTTAGCTCTTAGAGAAAAGTTGAAATAAAAAAATAAAACAATAGTACAAAATAGAAAATAGAAATCAGAGGATTGGAGGAACAAATGCCCTGTTTTGCCTATACTGCTTAAAGACAGTATAGGCAAAACAGCACATTGTATACAGTTTTGGTCCCCACGATGTAAAAAAGATGTTGAGACTCTAGAAAGAGTACAGAGAAGAGCAACAAAGATGATTAGGGGACTGGAGACTAAAACATATAGGGAACGGCTGCTGGAATTGTGTATGTCTAGTTTAACGCAGAGAAGGACGAGGGGTGACATGATAGCAGTGTTCCAATATCTCAGGGGGTGCCACAAAGAGGAGGGAGTCAAGCTATTCTCCAAAGCACCTGAAGGCAGGACATGAAGCAACGGATGGAAACTAATCAAGGAGAGAACCAACCTAGAACTAAGGAGACATTTCCTGACAGTTAGAACAATTAATCAGTGGAACAGCCTGCCTCCAGAAGTGGTAAATGCTCCAACGCTGGAGGTTTTAAAGAAGAGATTGGACAACCACTTGTCTGAAATGGTATAGGGTTTCCTGCCTGAGCAGAGGGTTGGACTAGAAGGCCTCGAAGGTCCCTTCCAACTCTATTGTTATTGTCATTGTTATTATATACCTTGTGGTTTGTGCCTCTTATTTTTCATGTGCTTTCTTTAGCTTTTCTTAATCTAATGAGCTTAAGAAAAGCGCGCAGATGCATTGCATTTGGTTAAAAAAAAGTTAGTTCAAATTAATGGCATTGTACTTAGTAACTAAACCAAGGCAGCATAATGATCACAGTCTCAGATTGTGACTGGGGAGACCCAGTTTAAGTCCTGCTTGCAACAGATATCCCTGGGTAGCTTTTAGGCTAATCCCTATCTCTTGCTGAGCTGTTGTTGTGGGAATGAAATGAGAGAAGAGCTCTCTCTATATTCAATATGTAAACAAATGAATAAGTAGACCAATTTTTTTTTGCTAAATATGGTGGTTTCTCCATCTCCTGTGCTTCACTCTTTACAGCGGCCAGAAAGGCTCAAATCAAAACACCAAAGGACTCTTTCCACCAGGTATGTGACTTTTGCTTGTTAGTTGTGAAGTCTCCTGATACATGCCACAATATATGCATGCACTTTCCACTTACGTATTTACACTTTGTACCTTATACCAAAGATGGTTTGTACTATAGGAGGACCTCGTGGTACAAATCTTTCTTCCCTACCTTACTAGATTTTCATTGTAAAATTAGAAGTAGATCCTGGGAAGGAAACAAAGAGGAGCACATTCAGTGGTGGAATTCAGCCGGTTCGCACCACTTCAGCAAAACCAGTAGCTATTTTTTTTGTTGCCCAGGCCCAGGAATGGACTTCTGGAAGTGGCATCCACACAGAGAACCGGTTGTTCACATATTTGCATGCCACCACTGAGCACATTAAACATTCTGTGAAAGAAGCTGTATGATTGTACACTAATCCTACATCTGGAAGCATCCCAGGAGAAAAGTTCAGGAGTGGATCACTGCTCACTCTGCAGGACTCCTGAGTTTTGCATGAACCCAACGAATGATAGTTTAATAGGTGTGATGGAATGAAGTGAGGTGGTGGATCGCCAGGAGGGAGGGGGATGAATTGCAGAGGTATAAAAGGCAACGTAGCCCGGATATTATGTGTGAGAGAAAGAGGGGGAAGACAACACTTGCTTAACTGGAGCCCTGGCGGTGCAGTGCTTCGAATGCAGTATTGCAGGCTAACTCTGTCCACAGCCATTAGTTTGATCCTGACTTGTTCAAGGTTGACTCAGCCTTCCATCCTTTCAAGGTTAGTAAAATGAGAGTTCAGATTTTGGGGGCAATATGCTGACATTGTAAACTGCCCAGAGACTGCTGTAAACCACTGTGGGGCAGTATATAAATCTAAGTGCTATTGCTATTAATAGTTCACAAAATATTTTATAGATGCAGATAGTAGAAGCCTCAGTCTGGTCTGATTTGTCTGTGGGTGTGAAATTTGGAATAATTGCCACATTCCGTGTGGGTGTGTGTAAGTGAGATAGATTTGGAATTTTTAAAGTCAGCTAAATTTGCTACTAGGTTCAGGTTTTGCTAACTACAGTCAGGGGCTCAAAAGTAATTATTTTCAAGACTTTCAAAAATGTATCCTTCATTTTCTTTGCCAAGCTTTCTTTCTTACAGCAGCCTAATTTAAGAAGAAAAAATCATGTTGCATTTTAATGGAGCTTGTTTTAATTGTTTTAAATTAATTGGCTTTAATTGCTTTAATTTTTGTTACTGTGCATTTTAAAATGGACATTTGCAAGTTGCTTAGAGCAAGAATTATATTAATTGTGTAATAAAATAAGATTGAAGAAATTGCTCTTGTTAAATGATTGGGAGCTAGCAATCCTTCCAGACCTACTGCAGATCATCCAGGGATCTGGTGATAAATTCCAATCTACCATCTACCAACAACTTATCTAGATGAGCTTTGCCATTCATGACTAAGAGCAACATCTTGGTGTAGGCTCTGATTAACTTTATCCTGCATTCTCCCACCATTCACATTTGGCATTGCCCTTCTGAGGAAATTACAGTTGCAATTCATGAAGCAACAAGCCCAAGTAGCAAATAAATTATTTCCAGGACTCCATCAATAGGGAGGGGCATGCACTTACTGACCTAAATGAAAATAAAGAAACTAAGTTATTCAGACTGGATGAGAATTTCGGTATAAGGATTCTGAGACAAATAACCAGTCTTTAAAACAAAGGTGACTTTTCCTTTGAGGCGAGTTCATCTCCTGACGACTTCACAGATATGTCCATGACATTTTCTTGGCAGTTAATATGGATGCACTTCACCGTTGTGTTCTAGTTTGTTTGCTTGTTGGTTAAGTAACCTTTTAGTCTAGTTTACAGTCCTAGATTTTACTGCTAATTTCATATTCAAGAACCACCCAGATCTAGCCCTGCTCAGCTTTCTGAAATCAACCATGGTGGTCTAGGATTGCCAGGACTACACCATTTAGTGGACAACAAGTATGTTTCTGACAACATGAACTCTATGTTTTGTGCCCAAGGCAATTTTGACGATTTTTGTTTTTAATCTCCCTCCAGATTCCTTCTGAAACTTACCCATGTAGTCCTTTCAAATATAGAACCAAAATCTACTCATTTGATCCTGGTCTCATCCCACCTAGAATTGTAGAGCTACCTGACCCAGCCAGCTTGAAGAAGCAGTGCCCATATCGCAAGAAATTGGAACAGGCGAAATCTAAGTCTGTAAAGAAAAGGTAAGGGATCGGATACTGAGTTTCTGTTACTAGTAGGCAGGCAAGTCCAGTTATATTTATAGCATCAATTAACAGTTGCCACCTGCAGTGCAAAAAAAGGGGGGCTTATTGTGTTTGGCTTATATTATACCCTTTGGTAAGCTGACCACTTGCTTAGGCTCATGGTATCCTTTGCCCAAACAAATAGATGGTACAGTAAAATAATTTTCAACAATTAAGGTTTGGTCTTTTGAAGCATATCTAACTTTCCGAAAATATTTTGTTTTGAATAATGGAAACAATTACCCTGAAGCAAAAATTAAAGTTATCTTTTAAACTTGCAGGTTGGACATATAGGTAGTCCTTGGCTTACAACAGTTCATTTAGTGACTGTTCAAAGGTACAACGGCATTGAAAAAAAGTGACTTATGACCCTTTTTACACTTAACAACCATTGCTGTGTCCCCAGGGTCATGAGACCAAAATTCAGACGCTTGGCAACTGACTCACATTTATGACGGTTGCAGTGTCCTGGGGTCGTGTGAATCCCCTTTTGCAAACTTCTGACAAGCAAAGTCAATGGGGAAGCCAGATTCATTTAGCAACCATGTTACTAACTTAACAATTGCAGTGATTCACTGAACAACCCTGACAAGAAAGCTTGTAAAACAGGGCAAACTTCACTTAACAAATGTTTCTCTTAGCAACATAAATTTGGGGTTCAGTTGTGGTCATAAGCCGAAGACTACCTGTAGTGGGTGCATCGGAGTCCCCATTACCTTTGAAAGGTGCCCAGTTCGGGGAAAGCAGCTTCAGTTAATACTATAGTAGATCCTCCTTCTACTATATTGCTCAGCTAAGGGGCACATTTTTACTTTTACTTGGAAACGTACAAAAATATATAGTTTAGTTCCAAATTTTGATTTGGAAGTAACATTTCCCCCCCCCTAGAATCCAGTTAATGGATGTATTACAGAGACCATTATTTTTTCTAAACCAGAGAACTTGGGTTATTGTCCTATTCCAGGAGTTAACAACCTATCTTTTCAAGTATGCAGGTTGGTCTGTCTGTGCGAGATCCGCCTTGCTGAGTTCATCCATGCTTGTATCCAGTGGACTTCTCGGTCTTGAATAACAATGGGCTGCTCACATGCAGATCGTATCATTTGCTGCTGATGGAGCACTTTCCTTACCACTTTCATTGTTTTTCAGGAGATGAGAGGTCAGGATATTGTAAGGACACTACAGTGAGGATTAAGTTATTCAATGCCCCTTCAGTTGACAACGGGGAAACTTTCTCTCCAGGCAGAGTGCAATTATTTAATGCTGTGGAATGACGCAGATCTGTCTGTGTGGTGGAAATACAACCAAGTGGTTTAAGATGTGGCTTAATCATGTGGCTGGAATTATGGGGAAAACACAAACGGCATGGAGAGAAGTGCATTTATGTCAGGTTCTACATATGTTTAGATTATGGTCTTACCAACGTTTGCTGTGGAATATTACTCCATTCTTAGCCCTGATTAAAATAATCTTATTCCCATTAGCTGCACTGGAAAGGAGAAAAGGAAGGGGGAAGGACTCTAGACACAGGCACGCTGATGACTGTTGTGCCCATATTGTAATAGCTGAGGGTTGGATTTGAAGTAACTTGGTGCCTAACTAGAACTGTGTACATAAACTCCATGAAATAGATTAACTCTCAGTGGAGAATACAAATCTCCCAGCTATTAACTACTCAGGAAACAGCATTATTGCCTTCCATTCCCTGTTCTGATATCAGAATAGACCAGATCTCAGCTGAAAATCCAGACAAACCACCAGATGGCCGTATAGAGATATTGAAAACTCCAATTCTTTGTTGCCATATTATCATGGCCCTATAGCTGAGACCTGGGACAACCGTCCCCAACCTATCCCAAATGTCTTGAGACAGTGTCAGTAGTTCTTGGCCATTCCTGATGGCTGTAATCCCAAGAATTGCCACTCCATCTTCTAAATCACTGATTCCCAGTTTGTGATCTATAGAGGGGTCCCTAACCCCCAGTCCATGGACCGGCACCAGTCCGCAGCATGCCAGCAAATGGGCCGCACAAACAAGCAAAGCTTCATCCTTGGGATGCAGGCAGTATTCAAAACCACATCCCCTCTGGTCAGTGGGAAAATCTTTCTCCGTGACAACGGTCCCTGGTGCTCAGAAGGTTGGGGACCTCTGATCTATAGAGATCTCTGGTGGCCTATGCAAGTACTGCAGATGGTCTCTGGAAAACATTCCAAAATGATTTTAAAAAGGATACTGAAGTCCTCAACTTATGACCAGAATTGAACCTTGAATTTTGGTTGTAATATGTTGTGATCATTAAGTAGGTCAACATGGGATCTGACTTGCTTTTACGATTGTTTTTGCTGTGGTCATTAAATGAGCCACTGCAGTTGTTAAGTGAGCCACATGGTTGTTAAAGCATAGTCAGCATATCCAATGGGCATTTTCTGCCAGAGAATGGCCAAGTACATAGCAAAATGTGGTCACATGACCTGTCACTGTAACCTGTTGGAAATGCAAGCCAGTCGTCAAGCACCCAAAATGCTCTCACATGACTCTGTGTGTGTGTGTGTGTGTGTATGCATGTGTGTGTGCGTAGTAGTCATGACTTTAAAGATAGGCTTTGAAGTCTATCATAACTTCAACTGATCATTAAGCAACCGGTCATTAAGGAAGACTAGATAGCCAATATCCTCTAGAAAGTTTCTGTCATAAGGCATTGACATTCTTACCTGAAATCTCAAAATATTTCAAGAAGGAAAACTGGCTTTCATAAGGTTTGGAAGTCTAACACAATTATAGACCTTATATAAAAATGACAATTATATTTAATTCATTTAACTTTTAAAATACAATTCTAAACTGTGCTCTGACGCCTGATGCTTGCGCAGTGATCTTTGTATTGTGCAATAATCCTCCCTAAAAGAAAAGAAAATACGGAGTCAAGCGACATATGCCTTAATGATATATTCTAAATTTTCATTTGCTAGGATGTATTATCCCCTTAAAAACACCTTTACAAGGCACAGAAACTAATTTGTAAAAAAATGTTTAATGATGTTTTCTTTTTTCATTCAGGTCTCAATTTTTACTCTCCAAGTTTATCAAGTCAGCGGTCCTTAAAAAAAGAGAGATTTACATTTGGAATGAAACATTGAAACCAGAAAGGATCAAGGTTAGAAAAAAGAAATCTTATAGTAAAGCATTTTTCAAGAATATTAGGTTTCCTTGCTGTGGGCCATATTTTCCAAGCTGACACATTCCACATTTGTTCAGCCATAAGACAAATGATCCCCAGCTAATATGGCCATATAGCCCATCACAAGTGGCAAACATCAGGATGGGAAAAGTCTTGGTATAAAACTTGTGTACTGTATTTTTTTATTTATTTATTTTAATTCCATTTATATCCCGCCCTTCTCCGAAGACTCAGGGCGGCTTTACAAACTTAGCAGTAGCCTTCATTCTATGTATATGCCTGCTTATTAGGGCTTTCGCCCCCCCCAAGCGGCATTATTACAAAGTCAGCTTATTGCCCCCAACAATCTGGGTCCTCATTTTACCTACCTCGGAAGGATGGAAGGCTGAGTCAACCTTGAGCCTGGTGGGACTCGAACCTGCACGAATTGCAGGCAGCTGGTGTTACTTAAGGAGGCATTAGCCCACTGCTCCACCAAGGCTCTGTAGTCATTTAAAATGCTGGATTAGGAGTGGGGATACCCAGTTCCAGTCCTCTCTTAGCAGCTACGTGATACTGGCCCAGCTATACTCTCTCAGTTGTAGACTGGAACTTTGCAAAACATCCCCAAATAAGGTAATGGTGAATCACTTCTAAAAATGTGGCCAATAAAGCTTCACAGAGGTGTTATATAGTCAACAGGAGTCCAGACTGACTCAAAACAGTAAAACAAACAAAGAGCTCCAGTCTAAATGACCATGAGAACAATGACTGCATGGTAGGCATTGCCCTGGGTAAGATGAGCAGTAAAACCCTCCACTCTAAAGCTACTAGATATTTGCAGCAAAAATTAGAAATGACAGTGAGATGGCAAAAAGAAAAAAAGAATAATTTCAAAAAATGTATGGGTCATTATTATTTGATCAGAAATAGGACATCCACCATATGGTTTAGAGCAGACATGTCAAACACAAGGCCCGGGGGCCGGATCCGGCCCATGAAGTGGTTTCATGTGGCCCGCGAAGCCATCCTGGAAACAGTGAGGGAATGGCCCCCACTGTCTTGGCCCTGGCCCAGAGACCCTCCTTCTGCCAGAGACCCTCAGATCTGTCCCATTCCTGCCCAGGCCCCCATAGGCACCCTTGAGGCGAACGATGTGGAGCTGGCCACGCCCACCCAGTAGGACATACGCACTCTAGCCATGCCCACCCAGTAGGCCACGCCTACCCTGGCCACACCCACCCGGCCCTTTGAGGGCAACCGCAATGCTGATGCAGCCCTCAATGAAATTGAGTTTGACACCCCTGGTTTAGAGGAAGCCTGCGACACTGGTTTTCGTAATCCCCTACGGGAGATTAATTAGCAGAGGTTGTGGAAACTGGATAATCGCTTTGGCTTCAATGCAAGAACTACAGTGGAAGATTATACATTTTTGGCGTTTGACTCCCGTCGGATTGTCATATATGTATCAAAATTATTCTTCCAAAAGTTGGAGAAGTCATCAAAAAAGATTTTTTTCATTTCTGGTAATCATGTGTTTAAGTCATATCCTTGTGGCCTGAAATCTTTGGAGAGATAATCTAAGTATTATTACTAATCTAAGAATTGAATGTACCTCAATGCTATGTTTTACTGCACTTATTTACAGGACCAAATCATAAGCTTAAAAATAAAGAACTTATTATTCAATTGTAGCAGCCAAAAATAATAATTATGCAACATTGGAAAACTTTAGATAACATAACATATACTGTATACAGTATATGGCAAATCTGCATATGTGCAACACCTGCTCTTTATTCTCATTGCATTACATTTTTTTGTGCTTTCTGTATTTTTTCTTTTTCTGTATATTTTGAATTTGTTAACGTAGTTGCCTTATAAAATGTAAACAAACATTTGCTATCATATCATGATGATCTGGATGTTTACAGCCAAGATCTGGTAACTTGCAGATTTATCATATTGTTGCCATGTGCAAATAGAGATAGTAAAGGAAAGCTTGTGAGTTCCTCTGCAAAGGACAATTTGAAGCTTTTCAACTTAGGAAAAAGAACAATGTAGATATTTTTCCCCTCTCTCATAACATAACAGAGATTGGAGATTTTTACCCTCATTTCCTTTCCTTTTTTGAACATTTGCATTTCTTTGATTGATGGATGGATGGATGGATTGGTTGATTGATTGATTGATTGATTGCAGGTTCTCATAAAGTCTTTGGCATCTCCTGTGGAACTTGAACAACTCTATGCAGCTCAGGTAAAAGAAAGCTTTAGATATAATCGTTATTAAGAGGGATTTTGGATGTCTGGAAAAAGATCTGCACATTCCACATCAGAAGTCATACCGCAGTGAAGTCCCTTGACTGGAAGTGAAATTTTCCATGAAGAAAAGATTCAAATCCAAAAATCCCTCAGATATATAAGACACACATAGAGTCGTGCACTCCCACTGGCTTCAACACATTGGTTAACATAGATGTTATTTATTTGGAACTATTTATTGGGAGCTAACAATGCAAGAATCCAGAAAGGCCACTAAAAGGTAATAAAAGAATGTAGAATGCTCTTTATCTTTGTTGGCATCTTGTGGTATAGAGTTTTACAGCCACATTCTGGCAGACTGACTTTCCCTGCTGTCCTCCCTCTTTCTTTCTGACTGGAGGAATCTGACTTTGTTCCAAAGCTATTAATAAGAAACATTAAACTTGATATAAGTTAGGAACTGGCCTTTTTTTTTTTTTGGTCTTCACATGGAGGCTATCTGGTGATCTTGAACAATGGCCCTCCATCTTCTAGCAGCCCAAATACCTTATGGGATCTTGCCTGAGAAAGCTGAAATCTAATGACTTTTTATGTAAGATGTGACAATTTTTGTGCTTGATTTACCTCAATCCTGTTAGATTTGATAACCTTGCAGGATTTCAACCAGGTTTTATTTATTTATTTATTTATTTATTTATTTATTTATTTATTCGTTTTATATACCGCCCTTCTCCCGGAGGACTCAGGGCGGTGTACAGAGCAAAGTAAGTATACAATAAACCAACAATAAAACAAATAAAACCCCAGATCTACAAATAAAACCCCAAATCTATCAGGCCAGGCCGGCTTGCTGGAATAGATAGGTTTTTAAATCTCGCCGAAAGGTGCGAAGGTCGGGGGCCATCCGGATTTTGGCTGGTAAGCGGTTCCAGAGGATTGGCGCACCCACCGAGAATGCTCTCCCCCTGGGGGTCACCAGCCGGCATTCTCTGACCGGTGGCACCCTGAGGAGGCCCTCTCTGTGGGAGCGCACAGGACGGAGGGGTGTTGATGCTTTCCTAATCATTAAAAAAAACATTTGACTTGGGAGAGGATTAAAGGGGGTGTTGCTTTTAGACCTCTTGTCATTTGTGGGTGTTGCTCTATGCAATACAGGTAGTCCTCAACTTATAACAGTTCATTAAGTGGCCATTTAGATTTACAATACACTGAAAAAAGTGACTTATGACTGTTTTTCACACTTACAGCATCCCCATGGTCACGTGATCAACATTCAGATGCTTGTCAACCGACCCATATTTAAGACACGTCCTGGGTTCATGTGAACTGCTTTTGTGACTTTTTGACAAGGAAACCCAATTCGCTTAACAACTAACTTACTAATTTGACAACTACAGTGATTCTCTTAAGAACTCTGGCAAGAAAAGTCATAAAATGGGGCAAAACTCACTTAATTCATGTCTCATTTAGCAACATAAATTTTGGCCTCAATAGTGATCATAAGTCGAGGACTACCTGTACAGGATCTTCATATGATTTTTGTAACTGGTTGTATGTTTACACCTATACCATTGCCTGTTACATAGAGACAGGTTTGCTTAGAGTGGCCTTCCTGATTTACAGCATATTCTGTTAGCCAGTTGATTTCAGAGTTGGGGCAATGAGAGTTATTGGTAAAGATTGGTAGGAGAGTTTGCATATTGTTATTTCGGTTCTTCCAAATAAACACCCCGGTTTTTTTTGAGTCCTACTGATTGCTTCAGATATTTCATATAGAGAACATCCCATCAGCTACATCCAGTGGTGGGATTCAGCCAATTCGCAACACTTCGGCTGAACCGGTAGCTAATTTTTTGTTGCCCAGGCCCAGAATGGACTTCCGGAAGTGGCATCCACACAGAGAACTGGTTGTTCATGTATTTGAATCCCACCACTGGCTACATCCTTCAGGTTTTATGCCTCCTCAAGCAAGGATTTACTCCTGTTCTTGTGTCCACAGATAGGCACAGCCAGGTTTTGTCTCAACCTCAAGAAAAATCTATGCATATATAGTTGCCTCCTTTTGGGATGGTTCATATGATAAGCCACAAGGCCTGAAAGTAGAAAGTCTAAAGACGTGATTCTACTGTTTCCTCCATGCAGCCAGAATGCATATATGGGAGGGAGCCATCTTTAAAGGTCAAAGAATAGTCAAAATTAGAAACATACCCTGAAGAATTTCCCCTCTCCCAATAGGAAAAGGACAAATCTGACCTTTGCAGAGCCCTGTGGTGAAAGATAGGAGTCCAGTCCCAGATTCTGGAAGATGGAGAAAAGAGTCAGTGTTTGCTGCAATGGCAATGTTCTTCCTAGTTAGTTCTTAGCTTCAGACTTTAAATAGAATGTCTGATTTGTACATCACACTAAATGAATGACAGGCAGAGTTCTCTGTAGTTATTATCTGCTGGCAGGAGAAACCTTGTGGAAGTGTTCAGTGTGACTGTTTCTTCAACAGCAAAACGGCATTCAGAAGTGACTTCAGAATGGGCTTCTCCTGCTCGTAGGCGAGAGGGCCATTGGAAAAGAAAAGAAAGAGAGTCCAAGCCTGAAAAACAGAGAAATGGGCAAATTGTGTAGCCAGGGCAGAATGATTTGGATCAGAATGAAATAAAACAGGGATAAAGAGGTTTTCAGGTCAAGGGCTTTAATATCAGGTGCAAAGAATCAGGACTATTTGCAAGTCTGCAACATTGAAGATTTATTCAAGCCTACACAAGAGAATCTGGCCAACTAAAGTTTGACACCAAATTGATGCCAGATAAGGGTCAATGGAATTCAGGAGGGGCTGGAATTGGAGCGCGTGTGCAAATGATGACTCTAAATCAGGCGTCTTCAAACTTGGCAACTTTAAGACTTGTGGACTTCAACTCCCAGAATTCTTCAGCCAGCCAGCTGGTTGACTGAGGAATTCTGGGAGTTGAAGTCCACAAGTCTTAAAGTTGCCAAGTGTGAAGACCCCTGCTCTAAATTGACAATGCACTTAACTCCACCCCACAGCTCTGTCTGCGCTTCTCCTACACTTAAAGATTGCTTTCCAAATCCAGCAAGAACATGACAGATTTTTTTCCTTTACAAATTCCAAACAGCTAATTTTATCATAGAAACACTGCTGAAAGGGAACAGTTTAACTTACAATTTATAATTTTTTCTGACATTCTCCAACTAATTCAGAGATGAAGTATTGAAACTGGACGTCAGCACAATTGTATTATTCCAAACAAACATTAAGTTCTGTTAAATATTTATTTTATATGCTAATTTACTTAAATGGTTTGATGGCTTTCAGACTTGTCATTTCTTTCTAATGCTATTTGCTATATCATTCAACATGACCCGTGCCATCAAATTATAATAATTTGCAGCCTATGTTTGTTTTGCAGTAGCTGCTATAGATTTCCACCCACCCAAATCTTGATTAATCACTCATTATTTTTATGCTTACTTCTTTTAATTTGTGATATTTGTAAGTTATGTAAGTGAGTGCATTAGAGCAAAAAAAAAAAAAAGAAAAGAAAAGGCTGACCTCACATTATGTTCCCCTGGAGGCTCTTTTTTTTTGCTCAGTAGCAACTTGCTTTGATGCGTACTGCTCAGTTCATATTAGGGATAAAATTGAGTGCTGAAGGTCTGTTATCAGAAGAGACAGAAGAATACAGACTAATCAAGGTCAGTTAAGTCTATGTCCTATCATGGACTTTTTGGACATTAGTCTTTAAGCTTCTGGTGTAATGTAGTGGGTCCGACGCAAGGAAGAGACGCCAGCCGGAGTACGAGTTCAGCTCTTTATGGGGGGGGGGTAGCATACTGGAGAATGAGGGTTACCTGGCCTCCGTAAATACCTAGCCAGGTAGGTGGCCAGCCAATGGGGTTGGCCCTAGGTTTCCCGCCGAAACTGAGTTTCCCACCAAAACCGTTCAGGCCTACGCCCCCTGGGGGCTGTTGCTATGCAGGTGCCCGCATACATAACATCTGGCATGTTTAAATTCCCGCCCCCCGCCAAAAAAACCCACAAACCTCCTTGAAGTTTCCTTCTCTTAGCTTGAGCTGAAATTCTGTAGGACCTGGATGCAGCTGTCATGGACTCCTTTATTTGAGGACTGTGTGGCAGCCTGGAAGCATCTTTGGGACTATTTCTGTGGTCCCACGTCTTTCTGAGTTCAACAGCTGGCATTGTTTGGTTCAGCACTGAATCTTCGAAAGTCTATTTCCCTCACTAGCTGGACATTTTCCTCACTTCCTGGCACCTGAATTCAGGGAAATCATTGGCTTTTGTCTCTGTAACCCCCAGATAACTTTCATTTAAAAGATTTTAGTGGAGGGGATTTTGTTTCAAGGCAATAGATGGAAAACCACCACAACCCAATAGCCAAGCTGCTGAGGTAAAGGGGGAAGAGAATCCAGCTCTTTTTCAACATTACCCGTTCTCTGTCTGGACTGCTATGTACCCAGGAAGAGTGGCAAGCATATGGCAGCAATTAAAAACTGCTTGGTTTGCTATATCCTCTACTTTTGGTCCTCTGCTTTTGTTATTGAAGGAACAAGCTAGAACTACTGTGGAAAATTCTTGATAGAAAACATTGACGACATGCTATCCTTCCAGTTTCACTGGGTTATAATGTTTTCTGGAGGAACGATAGACCTGTGCCAGCTGAATTCTTCCTGTAGCCATCACCCAGATTTCTTTTCAAATGAACAGAGAAATGCACTCTACAGGCATTGTAATATATTCGGGGGTGCTATCTTACACTTTTGTGTAGAATGAGGGGGCAGGTAGTTTTATTACTCCAGGCACAGCAGCTGATTTGAGAAAAAGGCATTTTTGATTGCTTTTTTTTCCACTTTAGTCAATTGGAAGAGCCCTTTGATTGGCTCACTGTATGTCCATGTCTCAAGGCTGCAGTATGGAACTTCTTCTAACTTTCATGGCTGATCTTCCTAGGCTCTTGGACACCTTGGGATTGCTGAAGAATCTGTTATAGCTGCACTTTATAATATTGTAAGTATGTGGACTCCTCTTGAAGTTTTAGAAATTTCAGAGTTTCCTAAGCTTCAATTCCCCTCCTTTCTTTGGACTGTTTACTTGTATGATTGATGGCTAGGAAGATGGGAACTGTAGTCCAGTGTGGTTGATCCACGATTCTCTAGTATTTGTAATGAGCAGCACTTTTCAAGTTCTGAGGCCATGTTGCTATGCTCTCATATCATGGTGGGAGGAGAGAGGTTTACCCATTCCCAGAATGATGTGCATTGCCAGCCACGAAATACCCATTTTCAAAAAGGAAAACTGGATGCCCCATTGTGCTCCCCCATTGCCAAATCCAGCTGTCAGTTTGATCCCAACCACTTTACCTTAACTTTGTATTTGTCATGAATAGTCAGATCCAAGCAAAGTAGAGTACTGAGTTATATTTTTATTTTCTAAAAATGCTTCCATTAAAATAAGTGGTCCTCGAAGCAGGGCAGGAAATAAAGGACAATGATTGAGGCATGCAAAGCTCCCATTTCTTATCTTTTTGAAATGAGAAAAAACTTTAAAACAGGGCTTTCCAACCATGGCAACTTTAAGACTTGTGAACTTCAACTCCCAGAATTCCCCGGCCAGTATGTTAAATTTGCCAAGGTTGGAAACCCTGCTTTAAAATGGGTTGAAAAAGATGGAAGTCTGCTAGGCATCAAGGAAGCCGAAGGAAGCGTTAGTGTGTCCATTAGTGGAGCAGGACAGAGAGACTACCTTGCCTTGCTTTTGACCCAGGTTGCCGTGGAGAAGGATGAAGGAAGGGAGGGACAGTGGCAGACATAAACACTGATAATGGCAAGGCCTTCACAGTAAATTGGCATGTATGTAACACTATGACCATTACAGGGTCAATTCTAACATTTCTCATTAATATGGGCTGTATCAAGATACAGATTTTTCCTTTTAGACTCTATCCTGAATGGGTGGTAATTTAATACTTCACTTGCAGACCCACTCTACTTCAGGAATAGATCATTACAACAGGATGTCACCCAGCAACATGGCCTCGTCTATCCGCTTGGGGAATTCTTAGTGTTCCTCCCAAGGACTTCTTCCTTTGACTTAATCCTCCAAAACTCAGAAAGAAAGTGCCTTAGATTTTCCTAGCCAAAATTAGCAATATGAAATTTAACAAACTGTGTATCTGAAGGTGCCTTCAAGGAAGAGGCGAGTACAAAACCTTGGAACTGATATTGTGGCAACACAACAAATATTTCATCTTTTTGACATTAGGGTGGTTGGAAACAGATAGGTTTGTGCTGCCCTTTAAACTGTGCGTTATGCATTTGGGGAAGATTTTAATGGAAAACTCATCTAGGAAACCAATGAGACCCATCTTTAAATATACAGTAGAAAGGAGAAATAAAGGCAATAATCATACATAATTTCAAATAAAACCTTGGCTTTGCTGAACTAGCTTCTCGTTATTAACTGCTTGAATAAGGTTCTGGATTTCAGAACCTATTCAGAGTTCACTGCAGAAATTAAAACAGAGAAAGATCATTGCATGGATGTCCTCTAGTAAGCTCTCATTTCTTCTTCTGACCTTGGTTGTCAATTTTACAGAACTGGAAGGATAATTGAAGGCCAGCCTTTTCCAGGGGTTTGATGGTTCCCAATTCCAGCAAATGGCCAGAGGCTTGCTGGTAAATCAAAAATCTCTGTAGGCTGAATTCACTTTTCTATTGACCTTTACTTGAAAGATAAAAACCAGAGCTAATTTTAATTACTTTTACATTGGATAAAAAGGATCACGTGAGTGAGGCCTTTTGCATTAACATAAACAGGCCTCTGAACAAAGGGTCAACTTATTCTTTTCTTTCTCTGTGTGTGTGTGTGCGCGCGCTATTGTACCATTTGAAAACTTAGGGGTTGGATATACACCTGACTTAAACCTGACCTATTCCACCAAGGAATAACTGATTTGATTGGAAGGCACAAAATAAGGAGAACTACAGTATTTATTAAGGGGAAAAAAATCTGTTTCTTTGTAAAAGGGATGACAGGACAATCTCAGAGTTGCACTCTGGGGCGAAGTTTGAGAACGATACAAGAATGGAACATTGGCATCTCTTCAAATAAGATTCCAGATGAGAAGAAATATTTCTGTGGGTTTCTGAAGTTTTAGCGAATGAGGTTTTGAAATTTATTGTGGCTGTACTACTAGAATTTGGTTTCCTACCATTTTATGGTGGGGCATATATTCGTACATACATGCATACATCAATATATACTTACACACGTGCAGACATGCATACATACATATTGTTAACACAGTTTTAAAAAACATCAAAGCGCTCATTACCCTCAAGATAAAGTAACCAAAAACAACATTAAAAATAAAACTAGATTATGGATTTGGCTCAGTTCCACATCCTGTGACCCACATCCTGCCCCAAATCATCAGATGTGGTATCTGCCTGCAAAACCTCAGTATGACGCTTAGGGTGATAGAGCAAACCCTGCTCCCTTCAGCCTTTCTTGCCTTCGTATTTTAATTTTCTCTTTTTTAAAAAAACCCCATTCCTCTCCACACATACAATGTGTAGACCTAGGAAGTAAAGAACAAGACAAAGGAATTGCAGAACCCAGCTTAATTTTCCTTAATGCTTCTGGGTCTCAATAGGGAGCCCAGAGGCATTATTGGAAATTTTTAGTCATATATTAAGCATCACACCACTAGGCCACATACCAAGTGGTGTGTGACCTAGTAGTGAAGACACTTGCCTGCCATTCGGAAGGTTGAAAGTTCAATCTGGGTAGGGGCAGGTGTTTCACTCCTTGGGTGTGAATAAAAAACTATCTGCTGCAAACTCCCTGTGGCATCAGGAAGGGCATCCGCCCAGTAAACACTCAGCTCCATCCAGTCTCCCTGACTCTACTCTGGATTAAGGAATTACAGGGTTATAAAAATCTCACCAATTGCATGTTTGGTACAGGTAGTCCTCGTTTATCAACTGCTTCGTATATCACCTGTTTGCAGTTATGATGGTGATGGAAAAGTAACTTTGCAACTAGTCCTTGCACTTACCACTTCTGTAGGTCTGTAAAGCAAAGGAAAACTGAAGTATGATCATAAACACAACTACAGTTTTACTTAGCAGCTACTTTACTTAACAATTGAATTACTGGTTCCAACTATGGTTGTTAAACAAGGACTACCTTTGGAGGTGTTTTGCTCTTAGATTACAAATGCAAGAGCCATAAGCTCAGAAAAGGCTGGTTTTATATTGAAAATACAAAATGTCTTGAGGTACTGATAGTTACCGCCCTGACACCGCCCTGAGTCCCTCGGGAGAAGGGCGGTATAGAAATTAAATTATTATTATTATTATTATTATTATTATTATTATTATTATTATTATTATTATTATTATTATTATTATTATCATTATTATTATTATCATTATTATTATTATTATTATTATTATTATTATTATTATTATTATTATTATTATTATTATTATTATTTGCCTCTTGTGCATCTGTTCTGTTCTTATACTACACAGTATTCTTGTTTGGGCTGCAATGAGTGAGTTTGAATCCTTCCAGTTCTTTGTTTCTGTGGTATTTAAGCAGGATTTCTTTTTTTAGTTTTTTATCAGTGCTTATGCCCTCAGGTTCAAGAATGTGACGATACCCCTTTGCAGTATGAGGCAGCTCGATCTCTGGCTTTGCTTGGTGAGTGACTTTTCTTCTCAAATCACAGACAAAGAAACCTCCAGTGGAAAGGCATTAGATTGGTGGGGCCTGCTGATTTTAGATTGTTCAACTGGACGATTTGATTTCCCCGCTGGTCCTTGTAATCCTGGGCCTTTGCCATAGTGTTTCTTTACAACAGGACATCATTATAAACAGCGCGAGGGAATAGAAGGGAAACTCATCAGATTTGCAAATGACACTAAACTGGCAGGAATAGCCAACACCCCAGAAGACAAGCTCAGGATCCAAAAAGATTTTGACAAACTTGAACAATGGGCCCTATCCAACAAAATGAATTTTAATGTGGAGAAAAGCAAAGTTTTACATTTAGGCAGGAAAAATCAAAGGTATAAGTACAGGTTAGGCGAGACCTGGCTCAAAAAGACGATCACTTGAATATGAGCCAACAGTGTGCGGCAGCGGCCAAAAAAGCTAATACAATCCTGGGTTATATAAACATAGGCATAGAATCAAGATCACGCAAAGTATTAGTACCGCTTTATAAAACCCCACACCTGGAATACTGTAACCAATTTTGGTCACCATACCACAAAAAAGATGTTGAGACCTTGGAAAAAGTTCAGAGAAGAGCAACTAAAATGATCAAAGGCCTGGAGATTGAAACATATGAAGAACGGCTGCAGGACCTGGGTTGGCTAAAGAAGAAACATGATAGCAGTATTCCAGTATTTGAGGAGCTGCCATAAAGAAGACAGCATCAAACTATTCTCCAAAGCACTGGCGGGCAAGACAAGAAACAATGGTTCGAAACTGACCAAAGAGAGAAGCAATCCGCAATTAAGGAAAAACTTCCTGACAATGAGGACAATTAGCCAGTGGAACAGCTTGCCTTCGGACATTGTGGGCACTCTATCACTGGAGGTTTTTAAAAAGAGACTAGACAGTCACTTGTCTGAAGTGGTATAGGTTCTCCTACTTGAGCAGGGGGCTGGACTAGAAGGCCTCCAAAGTCCCTTCCAGCTCTATTTTATTCTAAAGTGCTCATTGCAATTGTTTTCTTTGTATCATGCATTAAACCAGGTGAATTACTTAAGCATTGAAAATACAGTTAGCTGTGGAAGGTGGTGGAGTGGTGATGTACATGAACACTGAGGCAAATTTAAGTCAGGCCTCTGGAAGGTAGTGGGGTTTCTTGCCTTTGGTCTGAGGAAGAATTCTTTATTGATTGTGTGCTCACTCAGATGGTAAGAAATGGGAAAACAGGGATTCAAGCTGAGAGGCAGGCCAGGCATAATTTTTATTGGATCTCTTTCATTGGAGAAGTAGCCTCTGGACTGAGATTTTTTTTTATCCAAAAGCGATTGCTGCCTAGCAGGCATCGTTGAATGAAAAGAAAGCAATACCTCCTGTCTTTCTCAGATGGTTTAATGCCACTTCCCAGAGCACAGTGGTCTAATTGAGGGGAAAATAGACAAAATATGGACAAAAGTTTTTTCAAAGTCAACAAAATGAGCACGTGCACAGAAGTAATTGATTAGGTACATAGCAAAAGCTCTATGTAGCTGTGGAGTGGGGAAAAGGTAGGTGAAACAGGAAGCCACACAGCTGTTTCAGGCAAAGGATAAAAATATTAATAAAAAAGCAATACCCCACTCCATATGACAGTTACAGGTGTCACTATAGCAGACATGTCCTCCTTGCAGATTGAAACTTTTAGAAATCTTAAAACCTTCTTTGCGAAATGTAGGATGAACGAGAAGAAAAATCTGATGGCTAGTCAAGGAA
Organism: Vipera ursinii; assembly: GCF_947247035.1. NCBI lineage: Eukaryota > Metazoa > Chordata > Lepidosauria > Squamata > Viperidae > Vipera > Vipera ursinii. The sequence continues at coordinate 121,861,840 of NC_139513.1, read as the reverse complement.
GAATTTCTGAGAGAAAAATAAGGTTGGCGGTGCTGAAAGGAAACACAAATCTAAGTGCTCAGATATTTGAAAGGGTTGTGTGGAGAATACTCGCATAGGAATGTGCCTCAGGCCAATGTTCTGAATTAGTCTCATGGAAAGGGTGGGGATTTAGCTGTCATGACTTTTTGTGGCAGAGAGTGCAATGTATATATGATTCTTATTAATTTTATCAGATGCAGACAACCACAAACCTTGTGCAGCCTGGTATTTAGTATAAGAGCGCACATTTTTAAAATCAAGGCTAAAATTGGTTTCTGTTTCCAAGAAAGGGACTAATAACCAGTTTTAGCATTGTAAACTTGTTAAATTTCTGGGTCTTAATTCTAAGGCTAGTATCAAACCTTATGGAGAAACAAAGATATATGTTGAGGCATATATTTCCAGGCGGCCTCTGGTTTGAGGTTTAAGACAGGCAACTTGTGCACGACTGGGAGTAAACCTAAGTGCAAGCAATGGGCCATATGTGCAAGGAATTGTACATATGATTAGACTCCCATTACATTGCTCAGTAATATACACTTCAAGGATGGAAATCACAAGAACCTTGAGATCTTGCTACTGTATATTGTGTGACTGGCTTTCTGATCTATTACAGCTTTTCTAGTATATAACAGTTCATTAGCTATAATAACAAACTAGTTTATCAAAGAGCTGTGTCCTGGAGGCTGAGGCTGCTAGTCATTGTCAGTAAAAGTGTAATTGTAATGGATGTGTTTGGCCTCTGGCTCTTTGCTGTCTGACCATAGTCCTCCTAGCCTGACAGTGAAAACTCTTGCTGAAATGATGAGAAAGGACTGTAGCTCAGAACTCCTTGTGTTTTTTTTTTAAAAAAACTGAGGACAATGCTAGATGTAATCCATTACATACATAGGCTTCTGGAGGAAACTTAGAACAACTCCCCCATTATTTGCCCCTAGACTATACGGTCTGTGACTGCTGATGAATTTTCAATGAAGGTGTTTCTGTTTGTTTGTTTTTGTTTTGTCTTTCTTGGTCTCATTATTTCTTCATTCTCTGGAGCAGGTTGCCTAGAGACTTGTGTAATGAAAGTGCTGATTCGACACATGAAAGTGGCAAGCTTGAATCGGAGGGAAGACACGCTGGCTGCTCTGAAAGTTGCTCTCCAAGCATGGTCAACAACACCCTCCTTGGAGGTAATATATCAGAATGTACAACACTATGGATAGGCTAATGCTGACCCAAGCTCTGGGCAGCCATTTCCTTTCTGGAATGCTACTCACGACAACACTGCTATACCTAAACTAATTCACTTCCTCTCTCTTCGCAGTATTATTGCATTGGGGCTCGATCCAGTTTAATTCGAAATCTGAAACGCCTGGTGAATTTGCAGGAACCCTTAGACGGCATCACCTTCAATGCAGCTCTTTGCCTGGGGTACCTGGACAAGTCCAATCCAATTGCCCAAGAGGCAATGTTCATGTTTTTGACCCATGTAGAGAGGAAGAAGAAGTTTCAGGTGGGGAAGCCACATGTGAAGGCAGAGATTTAAGCTGCATTTCTATCTTCTCAAAAGGTTTCGAGGGTATCTCAGGAGCCCAGGAAAAGGAAGGGAGGAAACGAGATTTGACCTGTATTTTAATCAGAGAAGAAAGCTGTCTTGGGGTTATTAATACTTCTAATTAATATGTAGAATTTTTTTAAAAAAAATGATCTTCATTGTTCTCAAAGAGCTTTGCTTTCCTTTTCTACCTGACAGCCCCTTTTCTAGTAACAACCTTGATGAGTAAGAGAACAAATACACAAAGCTACACAAAGAATATCTGACTTATATCTGCTCTGTGGCTCCACCCAATGGTGAATGGAAGTTTTGATCCCGACTGAATTAGACAAGACGTTAGAAAATAAATTATTAGATCTCCAGGGAAGAAAAAAGCTGCAGAAGATGGAATGGAAAATTGGATTGAGGCTATAGCGTTAGGACAACAGACGTAGCATGAATGTATTCTTCACTGCAAACTTGCATTAAAACCTGCACTTTTTTTAAAAGGCAATAATAAAAAGCTAGTGACGAAAGCTAGGATTGAGATGACAATTTTTCAGATGCAGAATGATAGGTTCCTATGATGTAAAAATATGTTGCCATTAGCCTTTCCCCACCTGTACCTAACTATGGCACAAACATATTTGAGCAGTCTTGTTTTTCTGCTCTTTCCTCATGAGGTTGCCTTTATGTGTTGCCAAACTCATAATTGATGCAATTTAAAGTAATCCCTGGCTGTTTTGGAGTTAAGTATTATTGTCCTCCTCAAGCAGGCAACAGGTCCTGGCAGATCTTCCATGAGTTTTAAGGGGTGGTATCAGCCTGATACCTATTGGCTACTATAGAATGGGGTAAGTAGACATTTCCTTGAACACTATCCACTATGGCCATTCTTCTTTGAACTATGGGAGAGTCTGGTTCTTTAAAACTGGGCTATCATCATATAGCAGCCTTGTCACCAAGATATTCTATGATTTGGAGCCCTGAATCAGTCCAAATAGCTGATCAGTGTTGGTGAGGGATGAGCAGCTGACTATCCGGTAGAGTGAGAGTAAGTGTGTGTGTGTGTGTGTGTGTGTGTGTGTGTGAGTGAGAGGGGGGGGAGAGGGAGGGAGAGAGAGAGGGGGGAGAGAGGGGGAGAGAGGGGGGAGAGGGAGAGAGGAAGAGAGAGGGGGAGAGAGAGGGGGGAGAGAGAGAGAGGGGAGAGGGGGGAAAGAGGGAGAGAGAGGGGAGGGGGAGAGAGAGAGGTAGGGGAGAGAGAGAGAGAGGGGGAGAGAGAGGGAAAGGGGGGAGAGGGGGAGAGAGAGGGAGAGAGGGGGGAGGGGAGAGAGAGGGAAAGAGGGGGGAGAGAGAGGGAGAGAGGGGAGAGAGGGAGAGAGAGGGAGAGAGGGGGGAGAGAGAGAAGGGAGAGAGAGAGAGGGAGGGAGAGAGAAAACTCTGCCACTTGATAGTATACCACTGCTCCTCCACTTTGCTCAGCTGTTGTTTGGGTTGCTTTTGAATATGGGTTTAGCACTCTTCTCAAGGGATGCTACTCATATTAGCTCATTTTGAAGCATTCTAAACATAAGTCCTAAAATTGCTGACTGTGAATTCTTGGCTCAAGGTCTGGTGGGTAGCCCTTTGGCTTGGCCATGAGGAAATGTCTATGGAGATTCTCAGTCACCTAGGTCATGGTTGTCCCAAAGATGCTTTTTCAAAAGGAAACTTAACTTTCTGGACAGAAACTGGACAGAAAATACAGCTGCCTTTTGAAAAAGCACCTTTAGGAAGGCCACAGGGAAAGGTCTTATGCAAAGACTCAAACAATTTAAAAAACTGCAAAAGAAATTTTGGAATCTTCTTGTCTTGAGATTTGTCAGGAGTTGTTGGGACAAGTAGCTAGCAGAAGAGAATCACATTTACAGTTCAAAACCTAGCTTAGGTAGCCTGAGGCTTTCCTCATTTTCCCTTAATGCCGTTTTATCTAAATAGGCCTTTGGGAGGTACAACGTAAATTGTTCTTCTCCTTTTCCTTCTGAACCTGGGTTACTCTAGCCACATCTCCCTTCTGTAGGCTTTGGTTATGCTGGTAAAGCACATGGGCATAATGAATGCTATCATTATCCGGAAGGTCTTAGAACAACTGGAATGCTCTCCTGTGTACGAGGTAAGAGATTTCATTTTATGGCTGTGTGAGCCAGTATTTAATTTTTGTTTGACTTGTTTAATTTAATTTCCTACCAATGCGCCGGTCAATAGATCTTTCTCCTACTGCACACTGTCTTGATTTGGCTGTTCAAGATTGTTGACTATCAGTCTTTAGTATATAGACTCTAATGAATCTACCTCTTTTGATTTTTCATTCATTGATTCATTCATACTGTAATTCCATCTTTTTGTCCACATAATGATTCAGGTGATGTTGTAAGCATTAAAATAAGTCTTCTCAAAATGAATACTGTATAGTTAAGAATGAGAAGCTTGGTGGATAAGTTGCAGAATCAAACAGGATGGGGGACAGGAGAGACCGCAAAAACTACATGGAGTCTGACTTCATCACTACTAGGAATCTATGCTCAGTTCAAGTTTTGTTTTAGACATTAGGGAAAGTTGCAGCTAGAACAATAAAAATAAATACCTTAGAGTACTTTATTCAGCATAAGGTTTCAAAAACATAACTCATGTACAGTGTCCTACCCATTGATTTTTCAGTAAGAGACTAGCATAGCTTCCCCTCTGTATGCTGTTAAACAGGGCAATTTTGGCTCAGGCAGGATTTAGGTCCAGGTCCTGCCTATTTAACCTATATGCAGAGCACATCATGAGAAAGGCAGGGCTAGATGAATCAAAAGTTGGAATTAAGATTGCTGGAAGAAATATCAACAACCTAAGATACGCAGATGATACCACTCTAATGGCAGAAAGTGAAGAAGAACTAAAGAGCCTCTTGTTGCGGGTGAAGAAGGAGAGTGCAAAAGTTGGGTTGAAACGTAACATTAAGAAAACCAAGATCATGGCATCTGGCCCTCTCAATTCCTGGCAAATAGATGGGGAAGAAATGGAGGTAGTGACAGATTTTGTTTTCCTGGGCTCCAAGATCACTGCAGATGGGGACTGTAGCCAAGAAATTAAAAGACGCTTGCTCCTGGGGAGGAAAGCCATGGCAAATCTAGACAGCACACTAAAAAGCAGAGACATCACCCTGTCAACAAAAGTGCGTATAGTCAAGGCTATGGTCTTCCCAGTTGCAATGTATGGCAGTGAAAGTTGGACCATAAGAAAGGCTGAGCGCCAAAGAATTGAGGCCTTTGAACTGTGGTGCTGGAGAAGACTCCTGCGAGTCCCTTGGACTGCAAGGCGATCAAACCGGTCAGTCCTAGAGGAGATCAATCCTGACTGCTCTTTAGAAGGCCAGATCCTGAAGCTAAAACTCAAATACTTCGGCCACCTAATGAGAAGGAAGGACTCACTGGAGAAGAGCCTAATGCTGGGAAAGATCGAGGGCAATAGAAGAAGGGGACGACAGAGAATGAGGTGGCTGGATGGAGTCACTGAAGCAGTAGGCGTGAGCTTAAATGGACTCCAGAAGATGGTGGAAGACAGGAAGGCCTGGAGGAACGTTGTCCATAGGGTCGTGATGAGTCGGACACGACTTCGCAGCTAACAACAACAACCTTTTATACTCATTTTTCATCCCCCTTCCCCAACTATTTTGGAGAATGAAATCTCCTTCAATATATTTGGATGGCTACCAGATTGAAGAACACTGCTATGAACTTTTGGGTAGGAACTAAGTACATCAATAAAGTAATTTAGCTGGATATATTATTTGATAAAATCAGAAAAGAGTTTAAAACACCTTTCCTAGAATATTACAGCATTATTGAAATAAATGCATGAGTCGATGGGTTCTATCTAATTTATTTATTTGTCATATTTAGAAACCGCCCATCTCCCTCATAGAGTGATTTTGGATGGTGTACAGATAATTAAAAAGAGCTGTGGTCTAAGAAAAGTGGAAAAAGAATAAAGTTTATAGCCTTTCAGCAGACTTATTTAGGTCTGGATTTAATGGGTTACATTTCTAGGAAAACTATGCCTGGTACTAAAGCTAAATGCAAATTATGATGTTATAAAGACCACAATGTATATATTCCTTCTGGACCTCTCTGATGTATGTGTTCTTCCATACGTTTGGTGCGTGAACAACTGTCAATAATAGGAAACAGGCATTCCACTTGATGCAAAATAGTCTAATAATAAAGGCCAAGCTGAAGAAAGCTTGTGCTGAAATCCAAATCCTGTTACTAGCTGAGTAGTTCACATTCCTGTTATCTCTTTCCATCCAGCATCGTGCTGATTCCACAGATTTGTTGACCACCATAGGCCTTGAAATAATCCAACAGGAAGGACTAGAGGAGGATGTTTTTAATGTGCTGCTCAAGAAGATATCTGACGAGCCTTTTCTGGTAAGGATGAAGACATTTTGTACCTATTTATTTATTAGATTTATATATAGGCTTTCCTCTAGTAACTCAAGGTGATTTACATAGCATTGTCCCCTTCAGTTTTTCACACAGTAACCACCTTGGGGGGGGGGAACCTGAGAGGATTGATTAATTGATTGATTGATCACATGTCTATGGCTGCCCATTTTGCAAGAAGCAACTCTTGAGTATCCAACTCAAATTAACCTGGAGAGTTTCCATGCCTGAAAGTAGACATGGACATGGTTTTCTCTGGTCCTAGTCTAACTTTATAACCACTATATCATCAAATTGTGATGGTTCATTATTGAGTCTCATTATTTTTTTCTTAGGACTCAATTGGGATCAGAGGTCCTCTCCCTCTGTCCCTTGACACTTTTCTTTCTACCACATTTATTCTGTACAGTGGACACACTTTATCAGTCAGGGGAAAGACAAGGCTGTCTGAGCTTCGACTAGGTGATTGCTGCTGACCATCTAGCCTTCTAAATAGAGCTCCTTGTGCTAAGCCAGACATGGAAATGGTTCCTGAGAAGGTCCAGGTCCCGGCTCTCCAACCAGTTTGCTCTGCTAGTTTGGTAACAGTATGCCTGTGTTGTGCTGATAACCACTCCCAGAAATAGCTCAGCATATTAAATGTGTTCCTTGAGTTAGTCAAGACTGATCTAATCCATGCTCAAAGTCAGATGGAGATCAAAAATCAGGGGGACCTGGTCTTCATGGAAAATGGTGAACAAGAACTAACCATGGAAGTTAAAAGTCTGTGAAGAGGAGAAGGAGGAGGAGGAAGAGAACAGGAGGAGGAGGAGGAGGAGGAGGAGGAGGAGGAGGAGGAGGAGGAGGAGGAGGAGGAGGAGGAGGAGCTGACTTGGAGAAAAGCATAACAGTTTTATAGGAAGAAAGGAGATAGCAAGTCATGAATATGGCATTGCAAAAATTCCCACATTGCTATTGCCCACAGGCCAGGGAGCTTCCATGGAAGATCTTATGCATATTTTCTGTGGAATCTGTTGAGACCAGAAAGATAAATGAGTCTGGAAGGAAGTTTGGCACAGGTAGAACTGTTGCTCTCTTTCATGTTCTGCTGCAGATCAAATTTTAGGTACATCGTCTTGCTTATCCAGCTGCTGCTCTCATTTCTGTTCTAACAGGGTCTTCACAGATAAAGTTCATGTTGTACCTCAATTATGAGGTCTTTATAGCTATGAGATTTGAAAGAAACAGGCACATTTTTTTTTATCTTGGATCTTTCACGGAAGTAATTAAAACAGCAGCCTTCCCAGGTTTGCCAGAACTTCAACTCTCATGTTTCCCAACTTCAGAAGCTGTTTATTGTACTCAGATTCAGGGGAATTGAAACCCTGCCAATACAGAGATGGCAAAGTGGTCCTAGAATGGGTATAGGTCCCTGGTTCTAGTGACATGCTGCTGCGGTATCCAAGAATGCACAGTTTATACATTTCAGGTGGTGTGCTGTAAGCCATGGATAATATTGATTTTTTATTTATCATATGCCATCAAATAATTTTTGACTCTTAGCAACCACTTAGGCAGATTTTCTCTATGATGATCTATCCCTAGCCTGTTTTTTTCAAGTCTCTCAATGGTGCAGCCACTGTAACTGAGTCAATCCATTTTGCTGCCAATTGTCCTATTCTTCTATTTCCATCCACCTTTCCCAGCATAAAAACCTTTTCCAGAGAGCTGGGTTTTCGCATACAGCAGCATAAAAAAGCTTATCGTAAATGCACCCCCTACATGGGAAGCGTTATGGAAGGAGCTCACCAGCTAATTGGGAAGTAATCCTTGGGTTGAGGCCTGAGGTTCTAGCCCACAAAAAGGACAAATTCTCCAACTCAACAGTTGTCCCTCTATTAAGGCCAGAAAGTTTGCAAGTCTGATAAGCGTCAGGACTCCATCTCATATTAGGAAAATCCAGTCATTGAGTCACGCTGGATCATTTTGCTCAAATATTCAGTGCCCCTTTATTTGTCCCTAAACCTTTCACTTGTTTCTTTCCATCAATCATTCAGATAGTCAGACAGAAAATGGCTTTGGCTATTGAAGAACTCAAAATGAAAACGCGAGTTTGGGAAATAGTGGAGAGGTAAGTTGCATACAAATGTAAAGATCTGCCTCTCTTTCAAGTGACTTGAAAGTGACCCAGGGACATCTTAGCTGCTGCCGTTTTTGAACCGCCGAGAACAGACAAGCCAATCAGTGCTCTCTCCTGTACTGACAAATCAGAGTGCAAAACATTCAAACAATCCTCCTCCATATTTTAGTACAGGCTGGACACATGTGCTTGGCAGGGGCATTTGCCAGTGGGGGGGGGGGGGGGTAAGAGGTTTTTAAAAAGTCAAGTTGGCAGTCCAAACTGTGTGATCAAGAACCTTGTGGGATGGATAGGGGAAGGTAGGTGGTGGTGGAGGCTTCTACAGCATTCCTGTGGTTAGTCATAAGGCTGAACAACTGTAGGGGCACTGCAGTGGCTAGCTTTGAAACGTGGTTGTAAGTAACTTTGGGGGAGTCTGTCATAACTTTGAGCAGTCACTAAGCAACGGGTCGTAAGTTGATGATTAAAGTATTAGTAAAGTATTTCGTACAGTAAAGTAAAGTATTTCGTACAGATATGTTATGCCCTTCTGTATCTCAAGAGAGAAGTTGACTTTAGTGTGATTTCGGAAGTATGGCTGTTGGGCCAGAAATAAATCAATTCACCTGCCAAAGAGAAGCAAAGGAGTTGGTTGATGCAGTGCTGATCTGGAAACAGCCCAAAGATCCCTTCTGGAAGTTTTCCTATTGTGCTCCATTTTTCCCCCTTCAGCTCATATGAGAAACCCATTAAGAGACAAAATTTGTTTATTGCAGCAGCACTGTGAGAATTCTGTGAGCTTCATTCACATAATTATATTCCAGAATAATCACTGTTGTGTCTATTCTTTTGTACACGAGAGACCACATTCTGAAGGTCGCAAAATCCTCATTTATACACAGATGATTATTTTTTTAGAGAGTCTGATAAAATATGGCATAGACAGCTTTATCAGTATTGGCTATATGTATGTATGTGTGCGTGGAGTTAATTAAAAAGTGATGAGAAAAACACAGACTTGCTGTAGGGTAGTAAAAGTGATAAAATCAGAAGATGCTTGCTCTAATCCTGCCCTCAGGATCTCTCTCTGGGTACTGTAGGAAGAGGCTGTAGTTAGGAATTATTAACATTAAAGATCTAATGGGATTCTATCTCTCAGTAGCGAGACTCAGGCCTGCTTGGGTGACTTTGCATTGTAACTCTGAGGCCTGGGTACAGAAGACCAGCACAGCAGGAAAAGTAAACTGATAGTAATTTCTACTGGTCCAAATAAATATGGAATCTCATAGGTACACTCCAGTCTTATGTAGGTTTACTAAAAAAATAATTTTCACTACCTTCAATGAATCTTACCTATAAACAATTGTTTCCTAACTGTAGAGATTCTGCAACTGAGTATATCTGGCAGAAGAGGGTTGAGGAGAGGCACAGATTCCAAAGATCTATAAACTAGCATATGTGTTCTGTACCAGCCTGCTACCAGCCCTGCAGAAAAGGCAGGGACAACCCCTCTACAAACGGCAAGAGGCTGGAATTACGCCTGCCAAATTTATTCACATAAAACAGAGCAAGACAAGACACCAACCATAAAACACGAGCTAAGAAGCAGGAACAATCCAAGCGGTTGCCTTCAGCAAACCAGCCCTCCCACACATTCCCCTTAAATACAGTTCAGGGCATGGCCTCTCTGTGCCTCCTTCCGAGGTGCCCCATTGCCTCCCTCTGTTTACTTCTGACTGACTGCCTCCTGTGTCGGGCGTCCTTGAACAGGGCCAGCTGTGGGTCATCTTCATCCACGCTGTCAGGCTCACACAGCTGGGTCTGCATCGTGACCAGATGAGAGGGGCCTTGCTGGGGGCTCTCATCAAGCTGTCCAATCCCCTCAGCAAGCTCTTCAACACCCCCCTCCTCCTCCTCTGAGTCGTCCGACCCAACTGCCGAACCCACAGGCTGACCCTGAATCACAACAATATGGTAGTAGAACAGTCCTTACTGGCCCAGATAAGCAAAGGACTCCTCTCTCTCTCTCTCTCTCTCTCTCTCTCTCTCTCTCTCTCTCTCTCTCTCCCTCCCTCCCTCCCTCCCTCCCTCCCTCCCTCCCTCTCTCACACACGGAGAGGCAATGAGGATAGCTAAGGCAAAGATGGAGACTGAAAAGTATATCCTGTCCAACCCTAGAGTGGAGCCAGAAGCATAATGCTGGTACAAAGTTAAATGAGGCGGAGGACAATCCTGATTCATATCCAAAATATTGAATCCAACAAAAACATCAACACCTGTTCATGTCCAGCCATGTTTACTAAGAGAAGCAGCATAGTTTCAGCTTCTCCAGTGGAGACTCCTCTGGCTCACTGGCCACACTGACCACTCAGAACTGGGCTATTCTTTAGGGTTTGTCATCCAACTCGATAAGCTGGGAAATACAGATAGTCCTCGACTTACAACAGTTGGTTTAGTGACCATTCAAAGTTACAACAGCACTGAAAAGAGTGACCTATGACCATTTTTTTCCACACTTACAACCGTTGCAGCGTCCCCATGGTCCTGTGATCAAAATTCAGATGCTTGGCAACTGGTTCATATTTATGACGGTCACGGGGTCCCAGAGTCATATGATCCCCTTTTGACACCTTCTGACAAGCAAAGTCAATGGGGAAGCCAGATTCACTTAACTAGATGTCACTAGCTTAACAACTGCAGTGATTCACTTAACAGCTGTGGCAAGAGAGGTCGTAAAATGGAGCAAAATTCACTTAACAAATGTCTCGCTTAACAACTGAAATTTTGGACTCAGTTCTGGTCATAAGTTGAGGCCTACCTGTATGGAGCGGAAAAGCTTCCCTATTTGAGAATGGATCTTTAGAAAGGGTTCTTTCAAAGAATGGTATACTGGAATGCCTCTCCCTTTCTTTTTATTAAATATCAAGGCTATGGAGAAAATGTCTTTTTCTATTTCATTTAAATGTCCCTTCCCCTTCCACAGGCAGCTTGAGGATGAGAATGATGTGATCCGGAAGCAGGCGGTGATTACCTTAGTAAGTCTTAGTTCCTACCTAGCCCATTACCTTCAACTTATCAATCTGCAATCTCCAAAAGGGGTCTTATAGGTGAAATTCAGGAGGGAAAGAGAGAAGCAACATGGAATTAAGGAGAAACTTCCTAACAGTGAGGACAATTAACCAGTGGAACAGCTTCCCTTCAGAAATCGTGGGCGCTTCATCACTGGAGGTTTTTAAGAAGAGGCTAGACAGTCACTTGTCTGAGATGGTATAGGTTCTCCTGCTTGAGCAGGGGGCTGGACTAGAAGATCTTCCAACTTCTATTCTATTCTATTCTATTCTATTCTATTCTATTCTATTCTATTCTATTCTATTCTATTCTATTCTATTCTATTCTATTCCATTCCATTCCATTCCATTCCATTCCATTCCATTCCATTCCACTCCACTCCACTCCACTCCACTCCACTCCACTCCACTCCACTCCACTCCACTCCACTCCATTCCATTCCATTCCATTCCATTCCATTCCATTCCATTCTATTCTATTCTATTCTATTCTATTCTATTCTATTCTATTCTATTCTATTCTATTCTATTCTATTCTATTCTTCTCCCTCCCAGCACTGGATGTTCCTTCAGACGCCATGCTGAGGGCCTCCGACTTCTCTGGAGCAGATTCCATTCCATTCCATTCCATTCCATTCCATTCCATTCCATTCCATTCTATTCTATTCTATTCTATTCTATTCCATTCTATTCCATTCCACTCCATTCCACTCCACTCCACTCCACTCCACTCCACTCCATTCCATTCCATTCCATTCCATTCCATTCCATTCCATTCCATTCCATTCCATTCCATTCTATTCTATTCTATTCTATTCTATTCTATTCTATTCTATTCTATTCTATTCTATTCTATTCTATTCTATTCTATTCTTCTCCCTCCCAGCACTGGATGTTCCTTCAGACGCCATGCTGAGGGCCTCCGACTTCTCTGGAGCAGATTCCATTCCATTCCATTCCATTCCATTCCATTCCATTCCATTCCATTCCATTCCATTCCATTCCATTCCATTCCATTCCATTCCATTCCATTCCATTCCATTCTATTCTATTCTATTCTATTCTATTCTATTCTATTCTATTCTATTCTATTCTATTCTTCTCCCTCCCAGCACTGGATGTTCCTTCAGACACCATGCTGAGGGCCTCCGACTTCTCTGGAGCAGATTGGGGCATTGCCTAAGAATCTGCAAGGGAAAGGCTGTTGGGAGATATTTGGCTAATTAGATGCAATCCATAAAGATCCCCCTACTTTGTTTTTAACTAGGGTGTTCTTGGTATCCGCCGTACAAGTGTGTTCTTAGCCTTGTTGGAGATGCTAGAACTGGACACCAATGAAGCAGTTTGCATACAGGTGAGTAGAAGAACACTCCAGGGAGACAGAAGAGGGCTGGCTACGTTCTCTGCATCATTTTGATTGGTCAGTATTTTGGATGTGTTCCCTTCCATTACAGGTTATCAGAACCTTTTCCACTCTGGGAATTGATAACATAAATGTGAGGAAGAGCCTTAAGAAGAAGAAACAAGGAGGAGGAATTCTGGGCAGGTATTATGCACATTAAGAGTAGCTGTTACTTTAGAGCAAAAGTATAGAATCATATTTCCAACTCTAAACAAGTGCTTATTTGAGAACCAAAAAGGAACTTTGGGGCTTATCCTGGTATGAGTCCTGTTATGTATGAGTGATGCCAGGCTGGAGTTGACACCAGACACCAGGTGGCATCAGTCAGCTGGCCTGATTGGTCAACCAGTCCGGCGGGAAAGGTACAACGGCGGGAAAGGTACAATGCCGGGTTGGGTGTTACCTGGCCGGCGGGAAAATAGAGCAACCGGGTTGGCTTATTTTCAGGGGCTTCAGTTGCATAAATGGGGGAACCGGGGGTTGGGCTTCACTTTTTCCATCATGTAATCAATAAACAACATCACGTACGATGCTGACTCGTTATTGTGTCCATGCGGCCGCACCTGATTTAACAAGTCCTGTACCTGAACACGTCCTGGTGGTAACTATTTTTACATACCGAGACTGTTATTGCCTTGATCTCATCCCCAGCCCTCAAGTGAGGCAGTTTTGTCTTTAGCTGTTCCAGTCTGATGGTAGCACTAAAGGCTGTTCTGATCAAGCGGTTTCAAACTAGGTTCCCCTAGAGCTGTGGTGGCGAACCTATGGCACTCGTGCCACAGGTGGCACACAGAGCCCTCTCTGTGGGCACCTGCGCTGTCGCCCCAGTCCTATGCCTTCAGCTGGGTTTCATAAAGCCTTTTTGCTTTAGGCCTCCACTGCCGTGTGCCAAAAAAGGTTCCATCAATCAATCAATTTCAACTTCTCACGGGGGAAAAAAGATCTCGTAAAGTTGGAATTGATTGATTGAATTTTTTAGTCCCACCCAGTCTGCCATTACCACGGCAGCCATGCCCACCTGGCACCCAATGATACATAAGTGGGTTTTGGGTTGCAGTTTGGGCACTTGGTCTCTAAAAGGATCAACATTGCCCTAGAGAAAACTGCTGACTCACAGACATGGACGACAGACTCCCCTCCTGGCTGTCTACTCTGGAAACATTTTATTTATTTAATTTTAAGTTAAATGTATATGCTGCCCAACTCACTATCCCAAGTGGATACACTCTCGATTAACAATTACTTTGAGGAGAAAGAAACTAGGATCCGATTTATGGCATTTATGAAGAGGAAGTTTAAAAACCCAAGAATTTCACTTGAATGCCATGCCTTTAGATGAGAAATCTATCTACGTATAAACAATTTATGATGAAAAGATTCATGTTCATTTCCTGGTTTTTTTTTATAGGAAGGGCTGTCAGCTTGCCTCTTTTTGTGAAGGGCAGGCAATCTAATTTTTTTTTCTTTATTTTGTTAATTGCTAGATATTTTATCAGGATAAGAAATAACTCTCCCACTGGATCAGCCTAAATAACAGTTCCCTAGTGGTGGTTGCAGAGTAAAGCAAGAGAATGAGAACTAATATTAAAAATCTGCCTTTTCCAGATTCTCCTGCAAACAATTCTAGCTGTGCTCTAAACCTTATTAACCTGTGTTTAAAATAGCATAAGTTTGGGTGGTAGACATGAAGCAGTTGTGAGAACAGCAAGAAGCTGCATCGTGAGTAGAGACTATTCCCTCAGCAGTTATTCTGCTTTAAGTAGGGGTTCACTGCTGTTCTGAAATGCACTAAACTGGAGGTCTCCAACCTTGGCAACTTTAAGACTTGTGGACTTCAACTCCTAGAATTCCCCAGCCAGTGCTGGCTGGGGAATTCTAGGAGTTGAAGTCCACAAGTCTTAAAGTTGCCAAGGTTGGAGACCTCTGCACTAAACCCACACTTGAAAGCACCACAGCATGGGTTTAGCTCTTTTTCAAAACAGCAATGGATCAGTGAAGCAGGTCATCATTGCTTCACTGCCCTACCTCCCTTGTGCCTTTCTGCTGTTTCTCAGGCTCTCTGATAGATCCTCTCTGCTTCTCCTGCCGCTGTTCCCTGCCTGAATCAGTCTAGCTTAATGTCAGGGCTTGGAAGGGAAGCAGGAGAAGCAGGGAAAGACAGTTATTTATTTGCTCTTTCTTGGCATATGGGGTCAGTGAGCTGGTGGATAAAAAGCCATCTCCTCAGTTTATGCTGCCACTTTTCCCCTTGCAGTGGTAGGGGTAACTCATGGATGGCTATCTCTCCAAACTCTGCATCTTCTCCCCAAGTTGCAATCCCAACCCCATGCAAGGCGAAGTGAGGCGTGACTGTTGTTCCCACTTGCATGTGATGTTCAGTGGGAGGGGAAATTGAACCAGGAAAATCCATTCATCGTTTATATTAACCTGCCCTATATTAGAACTGGAAAGGCAATGTCCTTCCTCACCTTCATTCCAGCTGCATGGCAAAATGCGGTTGGGTAGTACGGTAACAAATTTGATGCCAACATGCTGGTGAACTATAGTTTGATTTGATTTGATTAAATTTATATGCCGCCCTTCTCCCTGAGGACTCAGGGCAGCTCACAACAATAAAAATTAAAAAAAACATAGAATAATTTTTTTAAAAAAAGAATTAAACAATAAATGCAAAATTACGAGACAATTTAACCCGGTAAAAAGCCTAATTAAAAACCGTAGTCAGTCCAGGCCTGCTTGTTGGAACAACCAGGTCTTCAGGTCATGGCGGAAGGACCGAAGGTCAGGGGCTGTCCGCAGCTCCAGGGGCAGTTCATTCCAGAGGGTCAGTGCACCCACAGAGAAGGCTCTCCCCCTGGGGGTCTCCAGCCGGCATTTCCTGGCCAACCCTGAGGAGGCCGACTCTGTGGGAGCGAACCGGGCGATGGGAGGTTGACAATGGCAGCAGGTGGTCTCGCAGCCAACCATTTGGCTGTGCCCTTTGTCAAGCATGCTGCGTTTGCATCTGCACTGGGGTAGGATTAAACACCTCCAGTGTGTTTTCTAACGGTAGCTGGGAGGGTGCAGGGAATGGTGGGGACAGGCAGTGCAAGTTGCTGAGTGCTTAAGCGTGCTTTAGGACAATCTATGAAAGTACTCAGAGTTTCACTGCACTGACTAATAAAGTGGATCTGAAGACTTAACTGGACGAGGTCCAAATCTGTCCTTTGGGGACCCTGCCATAACGGAAGTCAAAAGTCACAGTTCAGCAGCGTCAACTTTCCCAACGAAGATACTAAGTCAGCAAACAAACATACTACAAGGGATGTAATCCGACCTTCTTAATGTTTCTGAAATACACATATATCATAAGGGAGTTTTGTTGGCAACCTTCCTTTCTGTTTTTGTTTTCTTTGCTTCTCTTTTTCCCCTTTCTAACCTCTGCCTCCTTTTTTTCCAGGGAGTCTAGCAAAGCCTTGGAGATACTTGACCAACGCTCAGAAATTCAGAAAGAATTGATGCTCCGCTCTTTTATAATCCAATGAAAAGATTTTTTTGGGGGCGGGGCATGCAGACACAAATGGTGCATTAAAACATTGCCTCTGGGTTTCCAGTGTGCCGAACAGACCAAATATAGGGCCTGTTTTTCGACCAGGCGGGTTCAGGGTACCATTTGCGTTTGTAGGAGATTCAGTAAATGCCAGATGTTCAAGCCATCTGTTTGAGGCTCTCTGTGTGCAGCCAGTTTTCCTGCAGACTGTTGGCTCTACCTTGCCATGTGGTTAATGTAATTCCAAGTTACATCTATCTTGCTGCTGTCACCTCAAGCAAATACCAGGGTCAATTCTTCAGAAACTGTTGCCCAGGCAAGAAATGAACTCTAACTAGGAAAAAGCCCTGAAGGTGCATCAGCTCTAGTTTTTACCAGAAACTTTTTTCAGATTTTGTTCCATAACACTGAAAATCAGAAGAAAGCATTTGCTTTGAACGAGAGAGTTTTGAATTTTGGAGAAGCTGAAATTCAGGTCAGCAGATTATTTGATATACTGTAGATAAAAATGCATAAGAAGAAAGGCCGCAATTTAGGAAAACTGAATTTCTAATACACACACTGGCACACATCACCTTTGTGTTTAAATATTTTTCTTTCTTGCAAATTGGTACTACTGTATTTCTGGCCACTAGTTGCCACAGCAAATGCAAAACTACTTTTTTTCTGGTTATAGTGAGTTGTTGAGCCTGCCTGTTTTTAACTCTGTGGATCAGCAGCAAAGGGCTATCTTCCAGGAGAGGAACGGTTGCTTTTTGAAAGGAAAAAAGGGAATCGTAAAAGAAAATATGGCTATGATCTGGAACAGGGGTCTTCAAATTCGGCAACTTTAAGACTTGTGGACTTTAGCTCCAGGAATTCCTCAGCCTACCAATGCTGGCTGGGGAATTTTAGATGTTGAAATCCGCAAGTCTTAAAGTTGCCAAGTTTGGAGGCCCCTGGTCTTAAGGACTCACTGTATGAAAACATGGCAGTGCACTGAGTGGGGCATTTTGTGTTTCCTTGGGATTGTTAATAGTCAGGCAGCTTCTTTGCCATTCCAAATAGAGGGCTTGGATGGAAACATCCATGCTGCCATGGGTTGGTTGCTGCTGCATTTCTAAAATAACCAGCTTTATAATCAAACCTGATTTAAAAAACAACAACAAACAAATGCAAACGATTGTGTAAATGGAGCTTGGCCTGCATCAATGCAGAGCAGCATGATTACATATTTTTCATCATGTTTAATTAAACGAGCACTTAAGCTTTGCAAAATAAATATGTGCCAAATATTAATATGTTTGCAATTGATTGGAGGATGGGAAGAGGGGGATACAGCTTACTTCTTAGTGATTAACGAGGATAGGTGTTGTATCCACTGAACACCTGGATTCAAGTGGCTTGAAACTTATTTTGGTAGAGTTAAAAAATGAGAGGAAATGATCAGACCGTCTCCTTTTGTCTGAAGACAATGGGCATGAATTTTAGCAGTTTCTGATAGCAAAAATCTATTAAAGATGGTGCACCCAGATTGCAACATGCAAATGTTTGAAACCTGTTCTGAGAATACTGAGAATTTGGAGAGCGTGCCATGGGCTCCTTTACAACTTAGTTGCCAAAAGAACTTTACTGAATCATGAAGTGGGTGTCATAGGCATGCCTGGCTAATTCTGACAGTTCCATTTCCCTAAAGCTAAAGTGTTGATGTTGTTCATTGCCAACCTTATTTGTCTATCACCCACCTCCAATTGCTCTCTACTATCGTAGCTTAGCCTTTTCATTTTTGTAGGCACTTCTCAACACAGCAGTGAATTGCCATAGTGTTTATATTTTAAAACCATGTGTCCACTAGTAACTTAATAGCATAGTCTAACTAGAGGTTACCCAGCCTTTACTCAATATTTCTCTGTTGGCCCAATGATGGTTAGAACACTCTAGAACAGGGGTAGGCAACCTTGGCTCATTTATGACTCATGGACTTCAACTCCCAGAATTCCTGAGCCAGTTGAAGTCCATGAGTCATAAAAGAGCCAAGGTTGCCAACCCCTGCTCCAGAAGCTGACTTCTCTGGTTTGCAGAAAATCTCTAGAAGCTCTAGAAGCGCTGAATCCTCACTATGGATGCAGAGGGTTTTAGCTGGGATAAAGAAGCATTCTTCAAAATAAAGATATTAGAGGCTGATGCTTGCTTTTTGTCTGCCAAATACCTCCCTCTTTTTTTATTGAAAACATATTTTTTAAAATTAAATCAAGAAGGACAGGGGTCTGGTTGGAAAGTATTTCTGGGCACCCTGTCCTCCTAGGATTCAGACTGCATTTCTTTGACTTACCACAATTTCCCCAAAGATTTTTGGTCACTTGCAAGTTTATTGCTAATTTGCTTTGGGATAGACTTCAAGAATCCTTTGAAATCCCTCAGCATTATAGGCATGTAAAAAGTAAAAAGCCATGTCTTTTTTTAAAGTCTTGACAAAGTTAAGACTGGTGAGTCGCTACCATATTTTAATGTTGATTTTTATGCAACTTCATATTGCATAATTTAGAACTTCCCCATTGCAACTGCCTTTACTTCTGCACAGTGCTTTTTTTGTAAAACAAAAAGGTGCCGGAACTCACACATGTCATACAACCCGCCTTGCCTACCCTACAAGGTTCCATCCAAAAAAGGTGCTGGAACTCCGTTCTGAGCGTTCTGTGAGAAAAAAAGCCCTGCTTCTGCGACATGAAAACTTGG
The DNA here is from genome assembly GCF_947247035.1 of Vipera ursinii. NCBI lineage: Eukaryota > Metazoa > Chordata > Lepidosauria > Squamata > Viperidae > Vipera > Vipera ursinii. Next base: position 121,843,019 of record NC_139513.1, on the reverse strand, counting down.
ACAATTCTCTTGTTTTTGAAGACGACCTGCTGACTGTTCACATTTTCATGTCTTCATAATGGGAAAATGTCAGCATGACAAAAAAAATCCCCCTAGTATCTGCCAAAATCTCCTCCCTCTTCCCTTTGGATAATAATTTATCTTGGAGCTTCTTTTAGAAAAATTCTCAGAATCTAGAAGGCAGGCAGGAAAGTTCCAGGATCATGACCTCTTCTAGAAGGCAACTGAGCTCTAGAGGGTTCTTCAGAAAGGAATGAGTGGCTGGGATTTTCTCTTGCTTTGGAAGCATTCAAGTAGTGCTAAGTGAACTCATATTCACATAGCTGAAAGGCTGATCACCTTTGAACCAAAAAACATAAGATGTGATGGATTCTGTTTTCCAAAATTATTTTGGTTTAAGTAGGATCCAGATTTCAAAAATAAATTGCCATTTCTGCAGAATGCGCCCCCATCTTTCAATAACGGGAAGCTAAAATGAAATAAACACACTTGGCAACTAGGAGTATAAATGTAACTTTATTTTAAAATTTCCAAGACAATAAGTCCATAATCAGTTCTTCTAAGTCAGGGGTGTCAAACTCAATTTCATTGAGGGCCGCATCAGCATTGCGGTTGCCCTCAGGGGGCCGGGTGGGTATGGCCAGGGTGGGCGTGGCCTACTGGGTGGGTGTGGCTAGAGTGCATATGGCCTACTGGGTGGGCGTGGCCAGCTCTACATCGTTCGCATCAAGGGGGCCTAGGGGGGGCCTGGGCAGGAGTGGGACAGATCTGAGGGTCTCTGACAGAAGGAGGGTCTCTGGGCCAGGGCCAAGGCAGTGGGGGCCGTTCCCCCACTGTTTCCAGGATGGCTTCGCGGGCCGCATGAAACCACTTCGCGGGCCGAATCCGGCCCCCGGGCCTTGTGTTTGACATGTCTGTTCTAAGTGAAAGAACATTCAGAGACTGTAATTACAGCATACGCATACTTTTTTTTGGTGATAAGCATGACTGAAAAAAAGACTGAATAGACATGCACAGAACTAAACTACAAATGGACTAAACTTCAGATCAGGCAAAGGAAGCAGAGATCTGAACAATTAATTACGTACTGTTTGTTGTTAAGGACAAGCTAATTGTTTAATATGATGAAGCATTTGAAAAATGAATGCTAAGACTGCATAATAACTTGGAATGATTACATTTATTTGCTTTCTCATGTTTGGTAGATTGAAAATGTTTTTCCTGAAATGAACGCAATGGACAAAAATAAGCAGGAAAAAATAAGCAGATTCAACAAGAGGTTTAGGCAGTAAGAAACATCTGCTAGGCTAAATTTCTACTGGAGTTAACTGTATCTAACAGGAGATATTATAGTTCTGTTGCCCATCAAAATGGACATTTTGTTTTAAAAGGCCTCCCCCCTCAAAAAAAAAAAAAGATTGAGATGCTTAGAAGCTGCTTACTCCTCTGACCCACACCCTCTCTCCTTCCTTTTCATTTGACCCTCATCATTTTTCTTCTGCCAGTTTGGTCAGTGTTGATAAAATGGTCACTTGTAAGAATGAGTCTAGTCATTATGAACTTAATATTCTTAAAGGAATTAAGGATACATCTGACAGTGCACAGCATTCATTCTTGCTTTGGACACATGAGGTTGTCAGTACTCCTGTGGGATTTCCAAGTTCAAACTGATAATGTCTTGACTCATAAACACACCAGATTGAACTGTGATTAAAAAACAACAACCCTGTAGATAATTGATGTGGGAACACCAGGGGACAGTAGAATAGATGACCAAGAATTGGAAAAGATCAGAAAATACCAACAACTGAAAATCAAAGTTCAAGGATTATGGCACGATGGTCCCAGTGCTTATTGGCACACTGGATACCATACAAAAATATCTTGGATGGCACTTATAAAATCTGCTCATTGGCAAAATTTCCGTCTGTCAGTTGCAAAAGCCTACGCTGCTTGGATCTGCACAAATACTGTACCAATACATTATGACATCCTAGGTCTTGGGAAGAACTCAAAGCATATGAAGAACTGACCTCACATTGTCATGACCAGATAATTCCTAAGCTGAGTGTTTAAATTGATGATAGGCTTGATTACACAGATGTCATATTCCATCTGGTCTTCTACATTTTCAGAATATTGCAATGCTTAACAAATGGTCACTTATTTTGTTATATTTTGCCATTGCCAGCAGTGGCACTGGCAGCATCTATACCAGTTGCATAGCCAGGTTTTTTTTAACTGAATGAAATGCCCTCTAGTTTATACACAGTAAAGAGATTGATTTCACAACTGAACATACTCGCAAAGTGTGTGTATGTGAAGTGGGTAGGGAGCAGAGGAATGTTTTCTATGACAAACAGCCTTGAATGGATTTTCCCCGTTTTTTCTAATAACTCTGTCACCGTTGAATAACTCCAATTTCCCTGGAGTAAATAGGGTGAGACTGCAATCAAAATATAGATTTTTTTTTAAAAAAAATATGTTATATCATTTTCCTCCAAGGAACAAGATTTATATTCAAAACATGGTTGGGAATTGAGAAACCAGTTGGTTAATAAATCTTTCCAGCACCCACTGGTTTTGCCCTTCCATCATTCCGGTGTGGTGAGGGTCCCTTCTGGTAATAATTTATTCAGCCACAAAGATGTGGTATTTTTTTCATGCTTCTGCATGCTTAATCAGGAAGAACTTTGACTGCTTTTATTGAGGCTAGAGCACGCAAGCAAGGAATTGTTGCCTTTTTCAGACAGATGCAGGGATAAATTATTATGGTTTGTGCATACTAGGTTCAAATGGAAAAAGGAATAGAGGAGTGGAAAATGGTAGGTAATTCACTCAAAATAGATCAACACTTCTCTAGGGAAGGTAGGCATAGAAAGGACAGACATGACTCTATAACTGAAGCCTTGCCTCTGAAAATGCATGTAAAAAGGAGGCAGAATCCAGTTGTGGCTGTTCTCTTGGCTTTTTTTGACACCCCCCCCCCCGAGACATCCCTTAACCTATTTGTATTTCTCCTTGGTACAGATAATTTGATTGTAATGCATGCCTGTCATTAAGAGCAACATTACATGACCTGATTCGAGTTTACAATCAGTTTTGTGATGCTAGCACGTCACCATGACTGTTAAGTGGACCATCTGGGGTTGTTAAGTGGATCCATTATATCCAATGGGCCGTTTTTGCCATTTTCTGTCAGGAAACGGGGCGGGGGGGGGAAATGTCGTAAATCATTTTCACGTGACCGTGGGATACTGCAACTTGTAAATGTGAAGCAGCTTCCAGGTGCCCCAGTGCCGCCTTCTGATTGTGTGTGGTGTGGGGAGGAGGCAGTCATAATTTTGAGAACAGTTCATAAACTGGACACTATTTTTGTGTCCATTGTAACTTTGAAAGGTTGTTAATTGACTGGTTGTTAAGCAAGGACAACCTGTGTCTCAAAGCCCTGGAAGTAAGAGACAAATAAATAACAAAAGGTCGCAATGTATCAAAATGTAAAAGAGAATTTGTTGCTCAAAGAAAAGTGTGAGATCTATTGTGGCAACTCTGAAAATGGCTCCTGCTTCTGGGATGGTGCCATAAAGACTGGGGCAGGGATAGGGAACCTTGGCTCTTTTATGACTTATGGACGTCAATACCCAGAATTCCTGAACCAGCCATGCTGACTCAGGAATTCTGGGAGTCGAAGTCCACAAGTCATAAAAGAGCCAAGGTTCTCTACCCCTGGCGTGGGCATATTTAGAGATGTAGCAACCTGCTCTCTTTCCCCAGTGTGGAGCTCTAGAAAAGATAAGTGGACGATTTGTGATGGGGGTGGGAGTGAGGGGGCGGGGGTGGGAACTGGTAGGTGGGAAGCAGGCCCAAGACTGGGGACCCTAAGGGGGAAGATAGGTGAAAGCTCCTGCTGCAGCATCCCTGTGGCCAGTCATAAGGACGAATCTACCCGAATTTTATGTATGTCACTGTGAGGGGTACTACAGTGGCCATATTTTACTACCAGGTTGTAAGTAGCTTTTGAATAGGTCTGTTGTAACTTCGAATGGTCACTAAGTAACTGGTTTAAGTAGAGGACTACTTATCTCTGAGAGGTAGACTTTAAAAAAATCTGCTATTCTTCTTACAGAGAAGAATGTCATCTTAAATCTAACATTAGCTTCATTTGCAGAAACGTTTGCTATTTATCCCAACCATGCCAGCATCGCATGGTGGATAGTTTTCTGAGACAGCTAGTTGCAGTTTAATTTTGGGTTTCAAGCATTGGAGCTGCTAGGTTCAATGATATTGTCCTGTTGGAAACTGAGGAAAAAGAAAGAAAGAAAATCGTTGTATTTCCAGGAGAGAGTTAAGAAAGCTAAAACGAATCCCAGTATTCACTCTGTAGAAACAGAACTGGCAGTAGATTTTGCTGTTGTCTGGAGAGATTAGGTCTGGCTGCTTAGTAGCCAGATATAATTTCTTTTTTGATCTATGGTGCTAGAGAAAAAGCTGCTGAGGCAAGAAACGATAACAAATAATGAGGAGTTTCAAAACAGCCCTTCTCAGCTTCCAGAGGGATGGACTTGAATGCCCAGAATTTCCCAGGTAGGATGTCTGAGCCCGAGAATTCTGGGAGTTATTTATTTTATTTTATTTATTTATTTATTTAATTCCATTTATATCCCGCCCTTCTCCGAACACTCAGGGCGGCTTGAAGTTCCAAGTTTGAAAAGACTTCTCCTTGGAATTAAGGAGAAACTTCCTGACAGTGAGGACAATCAACCAGTGGAACAGCTTACCCCCATAAATTGTGGGTGCTCCATCACTGGAGATTTTTAAGAAGAGGCAGTCACTTGTCTGAGATGGTATAGGTTCTGCTGCTTGAGCAGGGGGCTGGACTAGGCAGCCTCCAAGGTCCCTTTCAGCTCTATTCTATTCACTTTCTCCAAAAGCTCAACCTTCGTGCTAATGTACAGAGAAGACATGTTGATCTATGCCAGTGTTTCTCAGTCTTAGCCACTTAGCAAGGCTGGCTGGGAAGTTCTGGGAGCTGGTCCACACATCTTAAAGCTGCAAAGATGGAGAAGCACTGCTCTATGCCTTAAAGTTAAAATATAAATTTGCACAGGGCAGCCATCTACTCTCCTACGTCCCTGCACGTCTGTCATTTTAATAAGCAAAACAGGAGAACTCCCTGGAAAACACTGATAGATATGAAAAAAGGCAAGCCATTCACTATCACAAGAAACACAAGAAACTTCCAAATTTATTTCTCAATACTTGTTTGGAAGGATTTCTTTATCTTAAGTTGTCTTTGACAAAGTTTATTGCATCCAAAGCATGTTGGAGGATGTGAAAACCAGTTTTTGGCAAGCCAAATCTTCATGTTTTTTTGCAGAAAGCAGAATTTAATTTCTTATAGATCAATGTCACACATGCCAATTGTCTGGGGAAAAAAAGATGTAATAAAGATTAAATTTTCCTCTCAATTCATTGTGGGACACAATGTATCAGAAATGGAAATAAATGGAATTAATTATAACAATACAAACAGAATTGCGCCCATGAATTGGAAAGGAAACTTTCCATTACAGACCTTCCCAAAGAGAGAGAAAATGAATATACATCTACCTTTTTGAACTTCAGCTTTTACAGTCATAGTATATTTATTAAAACTCTAGGTGTCAAGCTTGTTTGAGTTCTCAGGATTATAATTTAAGATACAGCATATCAGGCAGCGCCTGTGAATTGTTCTCTTTTTATACAGCGAGCAAAGCCACACGAGCATTTTGATTCAATTCTAAGCAACATTTCTTTACAAATTCCTCCTCTTGGCCCAGATAACACCCGCAATAAATCCAATAGCAGCAGGTTGAGTTAGAAGTGACTGCCCAGGCATTTGAGAATGAATTCTTTCTCTACTGGCAAAGTAAGGCTTCCTACATCTAATGAAATCTCCCTTGTTGTGTTGGTAGTCTAGAGCAGGGGTCCCCAACCCCCAGTCCGTGGACCGGCACCGGACGACGGCATGGCAAAAACTGGTCTGCACAAACAAGCAAAGCCCCATCCGTGGAATGCAGGCAGTACATGAAACCATGTCCTCTCTGCGGAAAAACCTCTCTCCACGGAACTGGTCCCTGGTGCTCAAAAGGCTGGGGACCTTTGATATAGAGAGTTAGCTAAAGATAGTATGAGTACTGTTACTCCAATATTTTACTCCCCACTTAGATAAGCATAGGATATTTATCCCAGTTGGCTTTTCCTCCATATCTCTCTGGGTGGCAGCTGCTCTCTCACATCTGTTAGGATGTACACTTCCCCATTCTTTTCTGTCTCCCCACCACAAAGACCATCTGCACATGGTGGAATTTCCTCCAGAAGGCTCCACTTTTTCTTTAGTAACTCTTGTCCATATTCAGTCTGTTCCACTTCTCTGAATCTTGTCCCAGCCTCTTGTTAGACCAGGAACAACTTTCAACAGCCAAAAATGTCCAACTTTGGCAGTGTCTACCCATCATTTCCCCTTTGTCCCTCTTCTTCTTTTTTCCTCCAGATGTCACCATCAGTCTCCTTTCTTGCCTGCTGAGCAGTAGTTCCCCTTTCCAGTGGGAAAGTACATTATATTATCTACTCTCAGGGTTTTGCTATCAGCTACAAAAAAATAAAATAAAATTCCAGTACAGTATCTGAGTATGTACATGACAGTATGCCAAAGAGTCATAGGTGACTATGGATTGATTGCTTGAGTGCTTGATTGATTGACTGATTGATTGATTATCTACCATCAAGTGGGTGTTAACTCTTAGCAACTACATAGATTTCTTCCCCAAGACAATCTGTCCTTGTCCTTTAGGGCATCCATTAACAATATAACTGTGTCCATCCACCTTACTACTGATTGTTCTCTTCTTTTCTTTCCCTTCACATTTCTCAGCATTTCAGCCTTCTCAAGACAGCTTGGTCTTCATATAATGTGTCTAAAGTAGGATTTTTCAGCCTGGTTCATCATGTCTCAAGTGAGAACTCTGATTGGCTATTTACTGGCTCAGTCTGACAGAAAAAAGGGATGAAGCCAAATTATTATCAAAAAATACCTAGAAAAGGTATTCCATGATTATTCCATCCAACACTTCATACTTATTCCCTCCTATGGGGCAACATCTGCTGCTGGACCAACACAAGTCATTTCATTTTAATAATGTGAAGCATCAGAACGTGCCCTTAAAAATGGAGTAATTCCGAAGTGTTTTGAGCAACCAGCATTACTCTGAATAAGTTGCTGTCTTCTCATTGCTTCTTTCTTGACTTTGTGACTCAAGCTTTGCTTTTCCCTTTCAGTTTGGCCCATGCATAATCACTGCCTATAGTTTTTAAAAGAATGCTGCTGAAATATTCAAGAATGGGAGCCTTGCTAGCATAGCCATGTGAAACAGCCTCATGGATCTGTTGTTTCTCTGCTTAAGCTCAAGGGTAAAGGCTAACTGATCTGTCAGGAAAGGAAGCTCAAAATGGTTTCACAAAGTTTTGCAATTGGAACAGAATCACTAGCATAATTTGAAAACAGAACAGTTTGACTTTCCCCAGAAACTAGAAAAAGGGAAAGCATGTGTTACTTTTTCAACACCAGGTCTACTTCACTCATCCAGAATACTCTAAAAATGGTGCAAGAGTTATTATCTTTAGTTTTGTGGGCACCTTATTGACCTTCCCTTTCCCAAAAGCATTCTAAGGGAAAGGATTCTCCCTTTTTTGTTACTTAGGAAACATAAGGGAATCTTAAGATGAGGCTCAGATTTTCTATCACATTTTACCAGATTACATTCCTTCCAACTCCAAGATCTTGGCACCAAAATATTTTTTTTTGAAAAAAAATAATATCTACAGTTTATTAAGTCAGTGGTCCCCAATCTTTTGGGCACTAGGGATCAGTTCTGTGGACAGAGGTTTTCCCATGGATCAGAGGGGGCGTGGTTTTGCATGCTGCCTGCATCCCGTGGATGGGGCATTGCTTGCTTGCGTAGCCCGGTTTCTGGCATGGCACAGACCGGTGCTGGTCTATGGACCAGGGGTTGGGGACCCTGGATTAAGTCATACAACAACAAACAGGAGCATCACTAAGACAGAGTTAAAGAAAAAAAACTATGCTTCTAAAGAGGAAGAGTTAAAAAAAGGAACAATGGTAATCATCCAAAGCACAAGCAGTCCTCAACTTATGACCACAACTGAGCCCAAAATTTTGTTGCCAAGTGAGACAGTTGTTAAGTGAGTTTTGCCCCATTTTACGACCTTTGTTGCCACAATTGTTGTGTAATCACTGCTATTAAGTAACATGGTTATTAAGTGAATCTGTCTACCCCATTGACTTTGCTTGTCAGAAGGTCTCAAAAGATGATCACCACGATCCCAAGAGACTGCAACCATCATAAATATGAGTCAGTTGCCAAGTGTCCAAATTTTGTTCATAGGACCATGGGGAGGCTGCAACGGTTGTTAAGTATGAAAAATGGTCATAAGTCACTTTTCCAGTGCTGTTGTAATTTCAAACAGTCATTAAAAGAACTGCTGTAAGTCAAGGATTACCTGTAGATATTAAATATAAGAGAAAAGTAGCTTTGAAATGAATTGGACAATGACTGAACACATCTAAAATGAAGTCAAACACTAATGCCACTTTCTTTCTAATTATATTCCATATCTAGAAGTCTGGGTTAGATTATCACGTACAAAACGTGCTGGATGCAGAGCGTTCCTCTCCTTGAGACCCATCAGTGCTGCTGTCCAGCCACAACTATTCCTTCCATTTTTTAGCCTGCTCAAATTCAGACAGCACTTTCCTCTTTAAATCTACCAAAAAGGAATATCAGTCTTATCAAATGCCAGCATTTGGTCTTCCATGAGACTAATATTCTTCTGACTGGATGGCAGGAAGGCACGAAGGAAGGCTGGAAGGCAGGAAGGAAGGAAGGCAGGAAGGAAGGAAGGCAGGAAGGAAGGCAGGAAGGAAGGAAGGAAGGAAGGAAGGAAGAAAGGAAGTTCCTGGATGAGGTTCTTCTGCTTCCAGCAGCTAAACAGCCATAGAACGTAGCAAGTGGATGGGGAGGGGCAATCCTATAGCCAATCAATCCGGCTGGTCACCAATATCTGAACACAACTTTCCTGCAACATAGAAGGTCCACCCATTGTCCTAGGAAAATGCGTTTTCAAGCTGGAACTTCTTGAATCAGCAGTGGCCAGGCAATGACATGGAGGCTGATTAGGAGGGCATGTTCTTGAAAAACGGTACGTGGCCCCTTTTTGAACTGGGATGAGGACCCCTGAGTGTCATTGTTCTTTGAGAGGAAACTGGGAAAAGAATTCTAGAGAACATCCATTCCAATTCAAGTATTGAATTGATTTAGCCAAGAATATCAAAATTTTGGAAGAAATTTAATCATATCTGTTTTTGCAATTAGTTGTGATGAATCATTTGGTGGTGCTCAACCACGTGTTTACGTGAGACATACTATATAGTCAGATAAAATGAAAGAAGAAATTCTGCTTTCCTGAGCCTTGAAGGCAGTTATTGAGAGTGATACCTCTGGAGCTGTGTCAAAGCAATCAGAACTAAGACAAATGGGTTGGGGATTCAACTGATAAATAGTCTATTAATGCTGGATTCATGTTCAGGATTTTGGGGGAGGAGCAGGAACTCTTTACATATTTTGGAGATTTAATGTGTTACTAATCACACACCTGCTTGCGAAGCTCTCCCAGCAGGCAACAAAAAGACCTCAACCTCATTATCAAGTTAGTTAATTACATGAAAAGCAGTGTATTATTTGCTGTTGTTTGTGAAGGTTTGGGAACTGTTCATAAAATGTTGCTGTTCCACATTAATTTCAATGACTGTCAAAGGGAAATATGCTTGGATGGATCTGAGAGCTGAAGGAAGTTGTCCTATTTTTAGAATAATATGGAAAACAGACTATGTGAAGCTTTAAAAAAAAGTAGCTTTCAAATGAGATTGGTATATCTGGCAGATATATAAAACTCCTAGAACACCCAAATCTGAAGCTTCAGGATAAAAACATCACTATCATTGCTCATCGTAGCATAGTTCAAATATCTCTAATCAACATCAGCTATGAATACAGCAAGTTGGGGTTAAATGTGTCTATTTTCTCTTGCTGATGAAACTTTCAAATATATGGTTCTTGAAAATGCCCTTGAGGGGGAAAAAGAATTGAACTTTATCTAGGCAGCTATAGAATGAATTCAAGTGATATTTCTCAGATGTCATGGCTGAAGATTTCATTTTATTTATGTATTTAAATAATTTATATGACTACCCATCTCGTAACAGTGACTTTGGGTGATGTACAAATATTAAAACACAACAATTATAACAATTACCCATGGTATCCCAAATAATGACACCTTCCATTCATTAAACACTTCGTCTTCTACTATAGGGCTGGCTTAATAGCAATAGTAATAGCATTTAGACTTATATACTGCCCCATAGTGCCTTACAGCATTCTCTGGGTGGTTTACAATGTAGTATTATTTCCATGTGGCCCCCAACAATATGGGCCTTCATTTTACCAACCTTAGAAGGAAGGAAGGCTGAGTCAACCTTGAGCCCCATCAGGATCGAACTCCAGGCTGTGGGCAGAATTTTGCCTGCAATGCTGCATTCTAACCACTGCGCCACCAGTTAACCTCTTGGCCTGAACACTTGGAAAAACAGCCAGGTCTACACAGCCTTACAGAAATCCAATTGTATTGAGGGCATTTGCCTCTCTGGGGGATTGCTGTTTCCACCAAGCAGGCACTTGTACAGAAAGTGTGGCATTTGATAGGTTGTGAGATCTGTACAACAGTGGGAAACTCAATATATGGAAGTTGTGGTTTCTCTATCATTAGGTGATTTTTAAAAAAAGAGTCTTGACCTTTTAAGAAGAGCTTAATTGTTTTTTTGAGAGGACACTGCAAAGTGGTCATTGAGGCATTTCCTGTGGTCCCTTACAAATCCACAGTTTGAAAATTCTAGGAAATAGTATAACTCTGATGAAAATTTGAAGCATTTTTCTAAGATTTACAATTGTTTTGTTCTTAGTTACAATATATCATTCGTTTTAAAATTTTGTGGTAAATTATTAAAGGAGACAGTTTTGAAGGGGGCATAATATGGTCTTGGGCGACTTTAATCTACCGTCCCTGGGAGGATCGTCAGAACTGGCTCGGGAGTTCATGGCTTCCATGGCGGCCATGGACCTGTCACAAATAATTTCTGGACCGACTCATGAGAGAGGCCACACCCCAGACTTGGTGTTCTTGTCTGGACGGTGGCGTGATGATATCGGTGGGGGCACCACAACTGTTACGCCCCTGTCATGGACCGATCACCATCTCCTGCGGCTAGACTTCCCCCTTGCCACCCCCCACCGTGGGTGCACGGTGCCAGTCAGATGGTACCGCCCTAGGCGCCTAATGGACCCTGATAAGTTCCAGGCAGCGCTTAGGGACACGCATGCACTCCCTGCTCACAGCTCGGCGGATGCCTTAGTGGAAGCCTGGGAAAAGGCAGCCACGGAGGCTCTGGACCGAGTTGTACCCTTGCGGCCTCTGACCCGGCGCAGATCCCAGCGAGCCCCATGGTTCACCGAGGAGCTCCGGGAGATGAAGCGTCGGAGACGGGGCCTAGAGAGCCGTTGGAGATCCAGCCGATCCGAATCCGACCGATTGCGACTAAGAATCCTCACCAGGTCTTATCTCGCTGCGATAAGGGTGGCAAAATCCAACTATTTTTCCACCCTCATCGCGTCCGCAGATAATCGCCCGGCTGCCTTGTTCAGGGTGACTCGCTCCCTATTAAACCAAGAGGTGAGGGAGGAACCCTTGCAGGGTCGAGCCGAGGAATTCGGTCAATATCTGCTGGATAAAATTGCTCGGATTCGAACTGGCCTGGACTCCAACTGGGCTGAGATGGAAGAACAAGACATGGACAGTCTTGTTGACGTCATCTGGGATGAATTTGATCCTGTAACTCCTAAGGAAGTGGACAGGATTATGAGAAGGTTGAGCTCCTCCACATGCTTACTGGACCCGTGCCCTTCCTGGCTGGCCTATGCAGCTCGAGAGGGGACACGTGGATGGTTCCTAGCGGTCATCTCTGCTTCTCTGAGTGAGGGTCACTTCCCCACCACCTTGAAGGAGGCGGTGGTGAGACCTCTCCTCAAGAAGCCCACCTTGGACCCATCCTCTTTAAATAACTTTCGTCCAGTCTCCAATCTTCGCTTCCTTGCGAAGGTTGTTGAGAGCGTGGTGGCGCACCAACTTCCTCAGATCCTGGATGAAGCGGTTTATCTAGACCCGTACCAATCGGGTTTCAGGCCGGGCTACAGCACGGAGACGGCATTGGTCGCTCTGATGAATGATCTCTGGAGAGCCCGGGACAGGGGCTATTCCTCTGTCCTAGTCTTATTAGACCTCTCGGCGGCTTTCGATACCATCGACCATGGTATCTTGCTGCGACGCCTCAGGGGACTGGGAGTGGGAGGCACGGTTCTGCGTTGGTTCTCCTCCTTTCTCCAGGGTCGCTCGCAGTCGGTGCTGACAGGGGGACAGAGGTCGACCCCGAGGCCTCTCGCTTGCGGAGTCCCTCAGGGGTCGGTCCTCTCGCCTCTCCTGTTCAACATCTACATGAAACCGCTGGGTGAGATCATTCACAGTTTTGGAGTAGGGTTCCATCAGTATGCTGATGACACCCAGCTTTTTATCTCAACTCCAAACAATATCAGTGATGCCCTAGACGTGATGTCCCGCTGCCTGAAAGCGGTCCGGGAATGGATGGGGAGGAACAGGCTTCAACTGAACCCGGACAAGACTGAATGGCTGTACGTTCCGGCAAACCAGGATATTCAGAATGTCCCATTGCTTAACATCGGGGACATGTTACTACCCCCTGTTGATAGGGCCCGCAACCTGGGTGTCCTCCTAGACTCGCAGCTCTCCCTAGAAGACCACATAGGAGCTGTGACCAAGGGGGCCTTCTCCCGGGTTCGACTAGTTCGCCAACTACAGCCTTATCTAGACCTGGATTCCTTACGTACAGTCACCCATGCCCTTGTGACCTCTCGCCTAGACTATTGTAACGCTCTCTACATGGGGCTGCCCTTGAGATCCACTCGGAAGCTTCAGCTGGTGCAAAGTGCAGCGGCACGGACACTCTTGGGAGCCTCCCAATACTCCCATATCACACCTCTCCTCCGTGCGCTGCACTGGCTTCCGGTTGCCTTCCGAGTGAAGTTCAAGGTGCTAACAATGACATACAAAGCCCTACATGGCATGGGTCCGGACTACCTACGGGAGCACCTTCTGCCGATGTCAGCACCCCACCGTCCTGTGCGCTCCCACAGAGAGGGCCTCCTCAGGGTGCCACCGCTCAAGGAATGTCGGCTGGTGGCCCCCAGGGGGAGGGCATTCTCAGTGGGTGCGCCGGCCCTCTGGAACAGTTTACCAACCGAAATCCGGATGGCCCCCGACCTCCGTACCTTCCGTCGCGACTTAAAAACTTTCCTGTTCCAGCAGTCCGGCCTGGCATGATAGCGTTAATTGGGGTCCCAGTTTGTTTTCACTATTGTTTTTTATTACTTTTTATTGTTCATCTGTATACCTTCCTCTGTACACCGCCCCGAGTCCCTCGGGAGAAGGGCGGTTTATAAAAACTAATAAATAAATAAATAAATAAATAAATAAATAAATAAATAATATGTTTATTAAAAAGGGGCATGGATTCCAAAATATTGAGAAATAGTATTATAACTATAATTAGTTTGTGAACAGGAAACATTTTCTGTCTAGGAGACATTTTAGGGGCCAAAGACAAAACTACATATTTTTTTTAGTTCACTTTTCAGAGGCAGATTGCAAGGGGGGTCATTTTATAGGTCATCCTTGAAGCCATCTGATATTTGACAGACTCTGATGTAATCTCAAGGCAATCTGGAATCAAAGATTGAAGGTAGGAATGGATGTGTGCAGCCCATGAGTTGCTCAAACCTAGACTTGTATGAGCTGAACAAAAACATACATATGCACACAATACAAATGTCAACGATTGGCAATAAGCTGCTGTGACCTCTGTATAAACAACTTAGCATTGAATTCCCAGTAGAGCAGGGATGTCCAGCCTTGGCAACTTTAAGACTTGTGGACTTCAACTCCCAGAATTCCCCAGCTAGCCATGCTGTGGTAGAGACTTAGCATGCATTTGGTGAGATTTGTTTAATATCAAAAGCCTACTTGTCCAGCAAATTCAATTCAACCTTTAGCCCACCATTAGTATGTCAGGACAGATCCAAGCTTCTGGTTCATTGTACTGCAAGCACAAACTATCAACTATTTTTGAGAGGCAGGAATTGATATGAATGCTGCCATTGAGAAAGCAGTGTGATTGTCTCTGGAGACTTTTGAGCAGTTTGTGCTGGAATTGAGGAGTGCACAAAAGAGCCAAATGTATTTGTAACTTGGAATCATTGTTTGCGAAATAACTGCTGACACCTTCTATTGACTTCTGAGGTTAGTGAGCTCACTAGAAGTATCAGTCCTAGTACAGAAAAAAATATGGATTGATTCATGAATGATGATGTTAAATGGCCTAAACTCAGTTCATTCAAACAGCTCAATCTTGTCATCTTGTCATCTTCCTAGCCACTCATTTCTAAGTAAAAAAAAATCTGTCGGCTGGAAATACCTCATAACGTTCAGCGTGAAACCCAGCGGGGCCTGTACTAAGGTTTAGAGTTTGTGAAAACAGATGTTTCTGATGTTTGCAGAAAGCTCAACGTTATCTGAGTACCTTCAGTAGATTACACTTGTACATTTATGGATGGTATCTTTGCAGCGATACTCCTCATCCAGCAAGCTTTGTGACTTGTGCATCTGTGTGCTTTGGAATCAATCAGTTTTGACTCTGACTGTCTGGACAAGTCCCTGCAATTTTCTTGGGAATGTTTGTAGGAACTGTAGTCCAAAATGTTTGGAGGTACCAGTTTGGGAAAGACTGATCTTTGCAATTTACTGGTAAATATCCCATGATGATGATGGTGATGGTGTTACGATTCACCTCTACTACTGCCATTGTTATTACTGCCATTTATGTCTCCTACTGACAGTTATTTTTTTTTAGATTTACTGCCACCTTCAACACATACCAGGATTCTGACATTTACTGTACATATTACATTTATTTATTTATGCTATATGGGAAATGGAGCCTAGGATGCACTGTGCTATATTTACTGTTCTCATCTGGCAAGAGTAGCCCAGGAGTAAGCAAGAACAGCAGTTCCATTGTGCTGTCACTCTCCCCTTTCTCCCGATATTGCTAATCTCTTTCGTTTTGAAACAGCTGCAAAAGTCGCAAAGATGGGGACAGCAATTGCTGTCTTAGTACACAGTGATATATGGCCACTAGATAGCAAGGATACTTCCAGAGATAAATACACATTATTAAAAAAAAACCAGCAAAGCTAAATTTATTTAAAGATGTTTCCCTTACAAATGCAGACAATGTGATTTTTAAAAAATTCACTAGATGACTCTGTCAGGGCCCCGATAGGCAAACATATTTTATTAAGGGCCAAAAGCTTTGGTGAGGCATAGCTTATTTCCTCTGCTCTAGCTCATCAGGCAGCTGTAGTTCACAAAAAAACGTATATAACAGTTATCAGATTTTGGGCTACCATGGACTAACATGGCTCTCCTCCGCCTTGTCCAGATGGCTCTGTGGACCCTAAATTGTTTTTCTCTCCTCTACTAAACCAGAAAGCAAATTCAGCCATTTTCAACATTTGTGGCTATTCAGAATAGACTTAAGAATTCGTCTGTCCTAATAAATATTGCTGAAAGACCTTGGAGGTTGAAAATGTAATACATTCACTTAAGTATATAAACATGCTAAATGATGAATGGTGATGGAGATGGATGCTGGGAATTGTAGTTCAAATGTTGAGAAGGCAGCTACAGACCATGTCTAGGGAGATTCTCAGCGATCCGGGTCACGGTTGTCTCAAAGGCGCTTTTTTAAAAGCAACCGCCCTGTGTTTTTCTTTTTCCCTTGAGAAAGAAGAAAAAGACATTTTGCTTCTCACCCAAGAAGCTTCATTAGTTCTGGCTGGAGGGGCGGGGGTAATGGAAGGATTAGTTCTCAGAAAGATTAGTTCTGAGAATCCTTCCATTCCCCCTCTCCCCCACCATCCACTCAGAACTGATGAAGCTTCTTGGATGAGAAGTGAAACGTCTTCCTCAAGGGCAGGGGTAGGCAACCTCGGCTCTTTTATGACTCATGGACTTCAACGCCCAGAATTCCTGAGTCAGCTATGCTGACTCAGGAATTCTGGGCGTTGAAGTCCATGAGTCATAAAAGAGCTGAGGTTGCCTACCCCTGCTCAAGGGGGAAAAAACACAGTCCAGTTGCCTTTTGAAAAAGCACCTTTGAGCTACAGACCATGTAAAATATGTTCAGGAGGCAAAAGAAGACAATAAGCAAGGGTGAAAGAGTCCATAAGCGAAGAAGAATGAAGGTTCTGACCTCAGCTATGTATTTTCCCTGATTAATATTGCTGGTTTACCATTGAATGATGTAAATTAACCGAAGCTTTTCCTCTTCTTTCGTAAGGTAGTTGGGTAGAGCGTGGTCACAAGCCATCATTATTAGAGCATTTATGAAACTTCTTGGGGTGAAATTAGCAGGTCAGGTTCTTGGATTTCTCCAAGGTGAGAAAGAGACAGCTACTAGAAAGCAAAAAAAATAAAAAAATAAAATAAAGTTATTTATTCAAGAAATAACACCCAAATAATTGTCTTAGGTCCTTATTGTCTGGATATTTGTATGACCTTCATCTCAAGAGCTACTTTTGATTATGAGAAAAAAAATCTGTATAAATGATTTTGAATGCTTGTGCTATTTATGACCGCTGACTTGTTTTTCGAGTAGGAATTACTATTAGGCAGGAAATAATGTCAGTCAGACAGTTTGACAGTTTGGTGGCAGTAAACATGCTAAGTAGCTTGATACATTTTTATAGGTCAATATAAAATATTCCACAAATGACTATAATAGACACACATGGTTGGCAAAAGAATTATCTTGTGTCTGTGCTGTGGTTGATGCGATAACGTTTCTGGAAAGTCTGATTTGACTCAATTTAGAATAACAACCCATATTTATAAAGAATTTATCCAATCTTAGAATCTAGGTAAGCTCTCTTACACAAAATTGGTTCTCAGCACCGGAGAGGCACAAAATACATCTGTCTGATCTACCCCCAAACCAGTCTCTTTATCCTGACATACCTGAAAAATCTGGAAGTTAATGATTGAAATTGAATGAAATGAAGTCATTCATTATCCATTTGCTCCTTCCGTTCCTGAAATCTGGATACCGGAGTGTTTTCCTCTCCTGTACCACATGTGCACCCAAACTATAGCAGCCAGCATAGTTAGAAAGATGGGTATTTTCAAGATGAGCTGGATTTGAAAATCAAGGCTTCTGGGTTGGTTTCTAAACAGAGAAATGTCCCACCATTTTATTTTGAATTGATCCTCATTATGACAAGTAAAATGAGTATAAATAAGTCACTCATTTATTTCACTTTTAATTTATATTGATCTTTCAGTACAAATAGAACAAATGAGGTCCCATATTTTCTGTACCGTTATTGACCATTATTTTGCTGTGTTTATTTTCTACCCAGCAGTAGAATTATTCTCCTGTACCCAAAATGTTATTTTTTTGTTTCCATGTCACTCGTGTCTGCTTTCGGACTATGTAAAGAACCATCATCCTTTATGTACAAGTAGATCTGCTTATAGTTTATGATCATTATTACAAATTATGCTACATGTCTCACCATCTAATTCATATCATCTAAGTGGTTGTGGAAGTAGCTCTAAAGAGGAGTTAATGATCATGGTGCAGGCAGGTTGAATGGCCCTAGAAGTCAGATTTTGCTTACTTGGTAAAATACAGAAAAACAATCCTGCCTCCAGATCAGAAAGAATCTTTCTTAGAGGATGAAGATAAAAAGCTGAAAGGGGAATAAAGTAACTCTAGTCAATGGATCTAATCCATAAACTTGTACAGGTGGAGATAAATTGTAGCTGTGAGCTGAACAAATAGGACATTGGGATCAGCCCTTTGCAAAGTCAGATCATTTACGTTTCCACATATGACATGTTGTCATCATTGGTCTCTGTAAGGATGGAGGCTCAATCTCAACTGCCTTAAAGATCCAGTTGATTTTGGGCAGGGGTTTGAAGATTATCTTAGAGATTTGGTAGGCAGTTAAATTAAGTTCTGGAAATCTGAGTTAGTGGACGGGAATGCTCCTGTCTATCTCTGTGTGTCAATGCTGGAAGACAGCTTCTTCTAAAAACCCACCCCATTGGTTTGGGGTGAGGCATCATTGATACGTGGCTGATACCCAGCTATAGATTTATAGCCCAAGCCACATTGGAAGTGCTCTTAAGGTCTTCTGGTAGTGATTGAAGGCTGTGAGGAACTGGCTGAAATAAAACAGAATCTGGGCAATATGGAGCTAGTCCAGAAATCAGTGGGCTCCTTGTAAGTACTTAAGCTGGCTCTGGATAAAGATGCACTCTCCTTGAAAGAGCAGGTTTGTGGACAACTTGGTGGTTCCCAGGAGTCATGTCTCCTGTTTAATGACCAGACTGATGTTATGGCCATGGTTTGCCCAGACAAGTGACTGTCCAGTCTCTTCTTAAAAACTTCCAGTGTTGGAGCATTCATTTGAGCTACTGTCCCACTTGTAGACCTTAGTGGGGTCTTCATCACCCTGAGGTTGGACTACTGCATTCTATTTGGAGCTGCTTATGAAAGCTATGCAAAAGCTTCAGCTGGTAGAAAATGCAGCTGCTCTTATTTTGACATTTGAGAGCTGCTTCTTCAGGGTGTACTTTTTCTGTGGGGACTGCACTGTCTGCAAATAGGTTTCCAAATATTATTCAAAGTGTTGGTGTTGACTTAGAGTTCGCATCTTTTAATTCTTAGTTACTTACATTATCCTCTTCTTCAAACAGAACTATATCCTGTGTGTTCAGCCTTGAAGGAGATGCTTCACATCCATCCACAAGGGGTGGATGGAGAACCCAGAGTTAGGCTGTCGTAGTGGCTGATATAAAATAGCTTGCCACCAGATGGTCCTTACTCTATGAATTTTTAGGAATATGGCAAAAAGGTTTATTCTACTGGGTGTTTAGAACCTATATGGCTATTTGGTTGGTGGTGATTTTTAATTTTATTTTTAATTTCAGTGTGGTTTTTTAGTTTGATTACAATGTTATAAAGTAGCATTTTGGAGTTTTGTGGGGATGAATGGTGCTGCTTTATTTGTATTTATGGACTGTGAACTCCCTGAGTATTATGATTATATCTATTCTAACTACAGTATCTTTCTCTCTCTCTATCATCTATCTATCTATCTAATCTATGCATATTCTAAAAATAAATAATAAATAATATGAAGTGAATGCAAAATGCCACAAAAGCAAAGGTGCCTAACAGAGAAAAATCAACATGGGAGACTCTATACAAGTATTAATTTGTAAATGTCAGAAACCCCTGGGCCAAAATGGAGACGTAATGGAGCATGAAGCTAGGAAAACCCCCCCAGAAAGCATTACAAACATCTACTACAACAGAGATAATTAAAATTATAGAATAATTTTGGGACATAAGCATTATTGAAGAGCATCTTTGGGGGAAGGGTACATTTGTCTGATAGATCAAAGAAGATGTAAAACCCCTATACAAATGGAGCAAACTCCTCTAAAAAATTACCATGGGCTGTTCATAGCAGTTCTTGGATGACATTTTTGGGCCTAGTCTGTCTACTTCAGCACCAACAAGGAAGTCAGGCTAATCTTCAGATAGAAAGTGAAATCAGAGAGGTATATCTGAAAAACAACTAATGATAAAATGGTGGACAGTTTCCATTACCTTCAAGTAGGTAGAAAAATGGATGGAGTTTGTAGTTATGTTCCACCATTTAGACATACAATGTTTTTGTTTAATATAAGCATCCTTTTAGCAGAACATATTACCTATGGAATTCTTGCCAGAAAGTGGCTTTTTCCTAATGTAGCTTAGGCACGTATTCTGTGCTGAATGCTCTAGAACAGGGGTGTCAAACTGCCGGCCTGCGGGCCGGATGCGTCATGCGGAAGCTGCACCCACCCCAGCTCCGGCAAGGGGAAAAAAGTCACAATACGTCACAATATGGCACATGACACCACTGCTCTAGAACATAGAATAAATAGGGTTGGAAAGAATCCTGGAGGTCTTCTAGTCTAACCCCTTGCTCAATCAGGAGACCCTATGCCATTCCAGACAAACATTTTAGTGACCCCTTATTTTAATAGAGTTCTTATATTTTCTGCTCTATTCCAGTGTTTCTTGCTTTTATGAAATATTTTAATTGACATGTTTTCTGATATATTTTCTTGTGCATCAGCTGCTGGGCCCCACAACTGGTGAGTGAAATTTAAGGATTCAGCAAAGCAATAAACAAATGCATGAAATATCATATTTTGGTAGAGTGGGAGGAACAAAGAAGATGTGCTAATCGTGGTCTCTGACATGCAGCTAGGGGAAAATTAATGAGCGCCTTTCATGTGTTCTGAATTTCCACATCTTTGCTTTTGGTTGTGATGGCCAGGCTGTCCAGAGATAATCAAGTTGCTGCTAAGGTACAGTATAGTTTGGCATTCTGTTTTACTTAAGAAGTATCTACTGATAGACTGTCTGGAATTTTCCTTCGAATATCAAATATAAGCAAGTAATTAGAATACCTTTCAGGAGATAATGGAGATTCACTTGGCTCTACTGTTTTATATTCTTCATTTCTAGATGTAGGCGTGGAAACATCATCTGTAAACAATAACATATTTTGTCAAGTACTAATGCAGGAGATAAAAATGAATGCATTCACATTTCCTGATTTATGTACTGGTAGTTATTAAAAAGAGGTACCAAATTGGACTTAGGTTGTTTCAAATATTATGATGATAATAAAGACTGCTGTGTGCAATGTGCAGTTTAAGAAATATAGCCCACAGTGATCCACGATGTACTCTCTATCTATGGCCAAATCTACAGGAGGAAAGTCACATGTATTGTATTGTGCATCTAGGCTTTGAAAATACCTAGCCAATGGTAAATATTTTAAAATATTTATGTATATTATATTATACATTACTATTCATTTAAAAAGGGATGCGGTGGCTCAGTGGGTTAGGATGCTGAGCTTGTCAATCAGAAGGTCGGCAGTTTGGCGGGTCGAATCCCGAGTGCCGCGTAACAGAGTGAGCGCCTGTTACTCATCCCAGCTTCTGCCAACCTAGCAGTTTGAAAGCACGTAAAAATGCAAGTAGAAGAATAGGGACCACTACGGTGGGAAGGTAACAGCGTTCCGTGCACCTTTGGCGTCTAGTCATGCCAGCCACATGACCACAGAGATGTCCTTGGACAAGCGCTGGCTCTTCGGCTATGAAACAGAGATGAGCACCGGCCCCTAGAGTTGGAAACGACTAGCACGCATGTGCGAGGGAACCTTTACCTTTACCTTTACCTACAGTATTCATTTAAAAATATCCCATTTGAAAGAGCAAAAATCACAGTAGAACAATTCTCTCCACAAAATCTTTAGAACAAAACTTTACCTCTCATTGTTTAAAAACAAGTTGGGAGACAAGTCATCCTGAAGTACATTATGCAATTGCTCTGGACAGTAGGTAGAGACAGCAACTAATAGGACTTTGGCAGGCTTTCATTTTATCTAAAGAGTGCTTCTGAAGGATAGTTGTGTTGGGATATAAATTCTAGCCAAATTGTTTTTCAAGAAGACGGCACAAGCTTTAATTATACAGATGGACAATGGGCTACATCCCTAAATGCAGCTTACAGAAGTAGTAGCATCTGGGATGTTGTGAGACGCTGTTTAGACATCTTTACATTATTTCTACAAGCTTAAGGAAGCTATAAGTGTGTTGTCTTTTAAAATGGAAACTGTAATTCTCTGAAATCTAAGCAAAACCAATAATGAATAACCACAGGTAGCCCTTGACTTACGCCTGCAACTGAGCCCAAAATTTCGGTTGCTAAGCAAGACATTTGTTAAGTTGAGTTTTGCCCCATTTTACGACCTTTCTTGGCACAGTCGTTAAATGCATCATTACAGTTGTTAAGTTAGTAACACGGTTGTTAAGTGAATCTGGCTTCCCCCATTGACTTTGCTTGTCAGAAGGTTGCAAAAAGTGATCACGTGATCCTGGGACACTGCAACCCACATAAATGCATGCCAGTTGAATTTTGATCACCTGGCCGTGGGGATGCTGCAGGGGTCGTAAGTTTGAAAAAACGGTCATAAGTCACTTTTTTCAGTGCCGTTGTAGCTTGGAATGGTCACTAAACAAATGACTGTAAGTCAAGGACTACCTGTACAAAGTTCTGATGTTAGATAGAAACAACAGTGTGTCGTCTTCCTACGGTCGCATGATGACTCTCTTCCTAACATAATAACTACAGCAAAAGGATACCTGCGATAACGATTAGTTCCACCGGCTGCCAGATATCATATTTTCTCTCCACGCCACACAGGTAAGCCCCGGCATCGTTGTGAGTGAGGTTCTCCATGACCACGCTGAATTCATGAAGTACACGGTTGTCTTTGATGGACATTCCATTCTGCTTCACCTCTTCCTCCGATCCTGTGGTTCGGATGGTGCGGTTACGAGAGCAGAACCTAAATCTTTCTTCTTTGCACCAGTACTTGACAGCTTCTTCATCACCTCTTCTATATTTGCAGCGGATAGTCACTGAGCCACCACGGGGTGAAATGACTGATTTGGGATGCTCCAGCATCCAGCAAACTGAAAAACAGTTACACCCATTTTTTTTTTACTAAAAATGAAAATAACACCAGCCCCAGTGCATCCAGAGTTCCACTTAAGTCTCTGTAGCCTGCATGAAATTAATTGGATTAAAAGGGAAAAAAATTACTCATCTTTCCTAAACATGTTGCCCTTCAGAAGGGTTCATCCTCAGTTATCCCCAAGTTTAAGAAGGCTTGGGAACTATTAAATTTGGTCCCAGATGTCCGAAGAACACCGTGTGAGTCAAAGCTGATTTATATAATCGCTTTTCTTAATCCATGAGTCCGACATGGATTTCCCTCAATTTGAAATGCAGCAGTCTACAGAATGAATCAGCCTGCCCTGTGTGTCCAGCAGACCTGGATCAAGTGCCTGCCTGCAATCCCTTTTCAGCAAGCAACGTTCATAGATGTTAGCATCCATTTGAAAAAAGTTGCAGAGCGATCAGCAAAAAAAAGGAGGGAGGGGGGAATAAAAAAAATTCAAAGAATGAGCAGGACAAATATTAACACCTTATTTCAAGAGTGAATGAAGCTTCTTTGAGAAGGAGATTTCACAGGCAGCCCTATTGCTGAGAAAATCAAGCCGGGCAAATGAGAAAAATGCATGGGATAAAAGGAAAACTTGGAAATGAAAAGAAGAGGAAGAATGAAAAGAAGAAGGAAGCTTTCAAGAACGTGTATCCATGCCGTCCCGCCCACATGGGATCTCTTCTAAACTCTTCTGCTTTGACATTGGAATGGAGCACAGTTTGTCCTTCTTCTTGTTTATATAACTATCTCTAATGAAGGCTTGTTGATGCACATTTTTCCTGTGAATGTATTACCATTTTAATATGTTTATTTTAGACAGATGGATTTTTCACTAGAGAAAAGGCTGATATTCATTGTTGCCTTTCATGCTGCAGGAGACTTTCTTTAGTCAATCTCATTTCACGAATCCACTCCTGTAGAAACTTTTTGCTGATTTTTGTTAGGAATTTGGATTATTACAATAAAATCTAATATAAACTAAATTGAGAGAAAGAAAAGAAAATAGAAAGACTAAAAAGGAGCAATGGAAAAGGAAGAAATGAAAAAGTAAGAGCACAGTAAAGAGAAAAGAAATATATAAAAATGTGACTTCTAATTTTCATTACCAGTTTAAACCAAAATAAATCGCTTCATCCCATTTCTCATCTCTTATCTCTACATAAATCCATAAGACATTTTTTTCAGTCCTTTCATCAGCCAAAAATCCAAAAAGAGTAGCCAGAAGTAACAATATATCTTATTTTTAACCTTGGTCAAATAAGCCAGCTTTATATTTGTTCCTTTTACAGTCTTAATCTTTAGTTGTTAGACATTGTCAAAGGATTTGATTCCTCTTCATTTCTTCTTTGTCCTATTACACAGACTTCTTCAAGGCTTGAGGCTATTTTTCCCCCCTTTTAAATATCCCATATCAGGCTTGAGGGTCAGAATGAATGGAAATAGGTTAAAAAAAATCGCCAAACACAGGATGATAAAGAACAATATCACAAATTGAAGCATGAATATGAAACATCAACATCAGTTCAAAATAAAATGATTGCCTTTGACCCAACACAAACAAATCTGAGAAAGAATGGATCTATATTACTCACTTAGAATGGTGTTTAAATGACAATGCATTCTTTTTTAAAAAAGAAAAAAAATCTGATATATTGCTTACCCACTGATTTTTCAATATATTCTGAAACCAGCTGCCATTAGATTAGTAGCCTAAAACATCCCCAGCCCTACTTTCATTCCTTGATGTAATTGTAGCCAAAAGCTAGTACATTTCTATCTCACGTTGTAATTTCTCTATTGCAATAAGACTGTGAAGCATAAAATGGGTGTCCCTAGATTCTAATGTTCTATATTTGTATTCGTGCCTTCCTTTCACAATTTTGTCATCTGCCAAAAGGACCAGAGAGAAACTGTGCTCCACATCACTGTCTAAAATTTTGTCCAACGTTCATATATCTTTGTTGCAGGTAACTGAACCCAAATCTAATCTAATCCCCAGTTCTAATAGTTCTCACCATGGAATAAAGTCCAAATCAAGCCATAGAAAAGTTTCATTGTTCTTTGTTTAAGCAGCTTCTCTGAGAATCTTCTTTCACTTTCATCTCAAATCACAGACTTGGAGTTTTTTTGTTTCTCAGACTGCATGTGGTATTCTGTTGAAATAACTAAGTTTCACCAGAGGAAGAGGTCAGATCTTGCTTAATTTTTTAAAAAGAAAACACATGATTATTAATCCTAATATTGGCATATTTGTAACTTAGAAACTGTAAATTCCTCCTCAGACTAGAACAGATTTTACAATTATTGACCAATGCAGTGGTCTTAGATCCTTCCTATTACAAATATGGACACGGATAACACTGGGTTTGGGCATGTTTAACATTTCATTGTTGTAGTAGCTTTAATGTATAATTTCTTGAGCTATAATGATTGCAAGCACTAGTACTAATTGCTTCCAAAATGGAAATAGTAAATTACATCACCTCTCTACCAATGTGGTTCATGTGTCTTAAAGTGAATAAATGTGACAGAGTGTAGTAAGGAGGTAGAGTCCCAGGTGGGAAGAAGTGCAAGAGGCAACTGGGCTTTCTTGTTTTTCTTTGAAGACATTTTGCTTCTCATCCAAGAAGCTTCTTCAGCTCTGACTGGATGGTGGGGAATGGAAGGATTTATAAATTGCAAGGAATACAAATCCTTCCATTTCCCACCATCCAGTCGGAGCTGAAGAAACTTCTTGGATGAGAAGCAAAGCGTCTTCAAAGAAAAACAAGAAAGTCCAGTTGCCTCGTGAAAAAGCACCTTTGGGACTTCCAGCTGCAGTTGTTCCAGTAAGCTGTTAAGCAGATGGTGTTTCAATTAAGGAGCTTGGGGTGTCTCAGAGGGGTGGGAGAGGCCCCAGCAGGCCTGCTGCGGGTTGCGCAAAGGCTGGAGAAATGCTGCAGTGTGGTGCAAAGCCTGAAGGGGCTGACAGACCACTCAGAGACAGCAGGCTAACATTAACTGGTTTATTAGGGAATCGGACAAACAGGTGTTTGGGGTTCGGACTTTTATAGCCGGCTGCTGGCCGGCTAGTCCAATCAGCGGCCGTTCTTCTCCCTCCGGGATTCCGGGGCCAATCCGCTGTCAGCTGTGTTTGACAGCTCCTTCGTCCGCGTGGCTGGGCGGTTCCGCGTTGTGTTGACAGCCGAGAACTGTCAACTGGCTGCGCCTGCGCCTTCGCTGGGGAGGTTTTGACAGCTGTCAAAACTCCCGTGTGTTCAGCTGTCATGGTGTTTACCTCACGACTAATATAACTGTTTAACTCGTAACGATAACGATCTTACATATAATACACCTGCCCCATCCCAATCCTGCACTGTGGCCCTTGTCAGTGGAAACCCCGGGGCTGGGCCTGAAGAAGCCGAGAGCCTTCAGCAGTCTTAGCCAGCTGCTATTGCATTCAGGCCTTGACTTCAGCCCCAGTGCTGCGGCTGCCTCTGACAAATGCCGCCAACTACTCCAACTCTTCTGTTGCCCCATCCCACCTCAGCCACAGCAGCATTCATCTTTAGCCCTGGGTCTGGGTCTGAAGTAGAGGTCCAGATTCTTCAGCGGTCTCAACCAGCTGCTATAGCCCTTGGACCTCAGCTTCAGTCCTGGGGATCCAAGAAAGCCAAAGCAAGTTCCTCCCTAGAGAGAAACTATCTTCCTGGAATATTGCCTCCTTGTTCTTTCAACAACAACCCCCCCAATACTTGTAGTCTTGCCCTACCACCTCAAAATACACCTAGTTGGCTCAGTGACTTCATTAGGCACATTTATATTCATATACTAGCTGTTGTCTTTATCTAATCAAATGCTTTGCTGCTGATCCATCACATGTACTCTAATTTGCGTAAATGTATAAAGAAGGACTGGGACCTCTTCCCTCTTTAAGCCTATCTTTGCCTCCAGAACTGTCAATAAACCAACCAATTGTACTTCAGTGCAATATTTCCTGGTCAATAATTCTCCTACATCCCAGCCGCCTGAACACATCCTTTGCTTTCTTTCAGTGCAAACATTATCTTCAGAAGAGGTTAGTCAGATTTGCTTTTTGTCATCACGGGCATATCGAGCTTCATCAAGAAGGTGAACTTCAGTATACTTGCATTTTTATAGGTGCTTAATATCATATCCTTGCTCCCCTGATCATGTTGTTTGCCATCCCTTCCCTATAGGACAGAGGTAGGCAACCTTGGCTCTTTTATGACTCGTGGACTTCAACTCCCAGAATTCCTGAGCCAGCATGGCTGGCTCAGGAATTCTGGGAGTTGAAGTCCACGAGTCATAAAAGAGCCAAGGTTGCCTAGCCCTGCTATAGAAGAAGAGCAGGCAGAGCTGGGGAGGAGGGGTCAGAGTTAAATGTGTCATCAATTCAGAGTCCTTGTGTTGCCACAAGAGATCAAAGTCCACCCCCCCTGAATTTTGTTGACCCTTACCTAATGACAATTTAGTGCTGTTAGTTAACTAGATTCTTGTATATGGATTTGAATAAAATCTTCTCTGCTGCAACTTTACAAATGATCCTGATTCTTTGCTCTTGACGTTCTTTCTCCCAAACAAGCTATTCCGTGAGTTATTGCTGTGTGAATGTTGAATGTGATATTGTATCTCAGGGCTTGCTAAGTCCTACTCAACCTTAGCTAAAGAGTGTATACACAAACCACCGGAGACCAGGTCTTGTGACCTTTCCTCACCCTCTATTTCAGACATGTCAAACACAAGGCCCGAGGGCCAGATCAGGCCCGCAAAGTGGTTTCATGTGGCCCGCGAAGCCATCCTGGAAACAGTGAGGGAACGGCCCCCACTGCCTTGGCCCTGGCCCAGAGACCCTCCTTCTGCCAGAGACCCTCAGATCTGTCCCACTCCTGCCCAGGCCCCCATAGGCACCCTTGATGCGAATGATGTAGAGCTGGCCACACCCACCCAGTAGACCATACGCACTCTAGCCATGCCCACCCAGTAGGCCACACCCACCCTGGCCACACCCACCCAGCCCCCTGAGGGCAACCGCAATGCTGATGCGGCCCTCAATGAAATTGAGTTTGACACCCCTGCTCTATTTGGTAAAAGAGGCTTCTTTAGAAGAGGATAGGAAGGACCAACCCTCTGGCAAGTTGTTGAACTGCCTGCCCATGCTGGAAATAGAAAGCACAGAACTATTTGGGTCAGTGCTCCTAAGAGCATTGCTTCGGGGAGATGCAATTGGACTGTCATGTAAAAATCTGGAAAAAGATCAAGGACGTTTTCTTCCATACAAATGCACACTCATGGATGCATTTTTGTGACAGTGTGGAGAGCAGCTCTTCAGTGTAAAGAGATGGGTGAGATGACAGGTGGGCGAGGAGCAGAGCAGAGCATGAGCATGTACAGTGGTGGAGCCTTGGTGGAGCAGTGGGCTAATGCCTCCTTAAGTAACACCAGCTGCCTGCAATTAGTGCAGGTTCGCATCCCACCAGGCTCAAGGTTGACTCAGCCTTCCATCCTTCCGAGGTGTAGGTAAAATGAGGACCCAGATTGTTGGGGGCAATAAGCTGACTTTGTAATAATGCCGCTTGGGGGGGGGAAAGCCCTAATAAGCAGGCATATACATAGAATGAAGGCTATTGCTAAGCACATTGGTTTGTGCTTAAATTGTAAGCCACCCTGAGTCTTCGGAGAAGGGCGGGATATAAATGGGATTAAAATAAAAATAAATAAATAAAATTATAGGTTTGGCCTTTAAAAAAAAAGACAGATCTTCATATACAAATATGGGCATCTCTTCTTGAGGGTCTCCAGCCTCATCTGATCACCAGAGGCCTGATCTAATTTCTGTCTGTCTCTGCTGTACTTGATTTGAAATAGAAGCAAGCTTGTGGTTCCTTTCCACTTCTCACATTCTCTTTCCCTATTCATAGCACAATTCACCCAATTAGCTGAAAACTACACTGGCATCAAAATTTGCTGTCCCCATTGCTAATCATTATTTGCCTCTACTACCTCTGTTTTAAGTCGCTGCAGTCACCTGACTTCCCTCCCTTGGATGTCCAAATTCAATGGCCCAGACTCTTTAGCTCCTACTGGTCACAAGAGGGCAGTAGGGTGTAGATCGAGATGTCTATGGAGATTCTCAGTCATCCAGGTCATGGCTGTCCCAAAAGTGCTTTTTCAAAAGGCAACTGGACTTTCTTTGTTGTTTTTTTCCTTGAAGATGTTTAATTTCTCATCCGAGAAGCTTCTCCAGAACTGAAAAGTGAAATGCCTTCAAGGAAAAACAAGAAAGCCCAGTTGTCTTTTGAAAAAGCACCTTTGGGTTTAGATCAAGAGTTAAGGATTTCACTAGAAGGAGAGGATCGGTAGCTCGGGATTGAACTGTGGAGTCCTTGAAGCTCTCTGAGCTTGCGTATCTACTTGCAGACGTTTCATGATAGGTAACATCGTCCGTGCTATTTATTTTGTGTCCCCTGTTTTCCTAAGAGATTCTAATCTATGTAATTTTCCCCTGCTTTTCTTCCCAGACCCACAGTTTTTGACTCGCCTCCTGGTAGGAGGTATCTAACCAGGTGATGTCATGTATTACCTGTACAGTTGGTCCTCACTTAAGAACAGTAGTTGGGGTCAGAATTTCTATTGCTAAGTGAGATGGACATAAAGTGCAATATTATAAGACTGTTCAGTGACAGTAGCTCCAGTCCTTTTAATTGCTATCCATAAACAAATCCTATACCATCATTACATAAGTATGCGACCTGGTCACTGTTTGTGACTTCCTGGCTGCTTTGACTTTTCTTCTTAGAAGCTAGAAACGAAGTCCACAAACGGCAGCCGTGTGACTGCAGTGACACGGCACCCGTTGTAACTTAAGAGGGCTGGTTGCAAGTGACACTCATTCTGCACCATTGTAAGTTTGCATGGTTGCCGAACAAGTGGTCTTTGCAAATACAGGTAATCCTCGACTTGCAACCACAATGGAGCCCAACATTTATGTTGCTAAGTGAGAAATTCATTAAGTGAGTTTTGCCCCATTTTGCGACCTTTCTTGCCACGTTTGTTAAGTGAATCCCTGCAGTTGTTAAGTTAGTAACAAGGTTGCTAAATGAATCTGGCTTCCCCATTGACTTTGCTTGTCAGAAGGTCGCAGGAAGGCAATCACTTGACACCCCCCACACACACTTTTTTCAGGGCAGTTGTAACTTTGAACAGTCACTAATCAAACTGTTGTAAATCAAGAACTACCTGTACGTCTCCTTTCTGTTACAGTTGTAAATGCTGCTTCTCTAATTATCGCTCATATTAGATATCCATTCTCTGGAACACTAACAGGCACACACAGAATGCTTCAACTATTAAACATTCAAGAGACAAATCTCGAATATTTGAAATCTTTTGGAGCGTGCGAATAACAGAAAACATGCTATAGTGGTAAGTGATACAGCCAGTGGTGGGACTCAGTAATACTATTAAGAAATGGATCTACTTTTCCCCATCTGATATGAACACATGAATTAAGGTGTACCTGGTTTAAAGGATTATTTCGTTACAGAGTGGCATAACCAGTGGTGGGATTCAGCTGGTTCGCATCACTTCAGAAGAACCGGTAGCTAATTTTTTGTTGCCCAGGCCCAGAATGGACTTCTGGAAGTGGCATCCAGACAGAGAACCGGTTGTTCATAAATTTGAATCCCATCATACAGCTAAGGGTGACTTAAGGCTGGCTCCCTCAAGGACTGGGATAAGATGAAGGCAACAGAATGAAGACTCAACAGAAAAAAGATTTGCTTGCCAGCCATCCATGCTTGGGACATGGTTCACTCAGTGGTATGGGTACCACCTCTGGTACATTGGCACCTAGCAGGTGGTACGTAAACATCCTAGAAAAGTGGTAACGGGGGAGGGGAATGAGCTGAACCTTTGGTAGCACCGCACAAGCCTGAGTGAGAGATGGCTGGAGCTGCAGGGTTGTCAGGGCTCAGTAGAAGAGCCGGGATTAGCACCAGGCTCCAGCTGGAGCTCGGCACTGATCCTGGCGCTTCTGCTGAGCCCAGAAGAAGTACCATTCAGCTGGAATGTTACAGCATCTCCAGGGTCTTGTGATTTACATTCAGATGCTTGGCAACTGATTCATATTTATGATGGTCACTGTGTCCCAGGGTCATGTGAAGTGACCAAAACCTGCTGCAACCACCCAGCAGAGGGGGGGAAAAATAAAAACTAAACCCACCCCCACCCCACCCCCGCTGCCAATCTGCAACAGAAATGCTCACAACAATGAAAACCTCAGACAGGAGGAAGAGCGCCACTGGGCGGGCAGGCAGGTGTCCTGCTCGGCTGTGCCTTGGGGGGCACTTTTTTCAGTGTCATTGTAACTTCAAACAAACACTAAGCGAACTGTTGTAAGTCGAGCACTACCTGTAGTTCATCACTTTTTTCCTTTTTTTTTCGTCATCAAGTTTTTGACACCTTGCTAGGCGACTGGTGGTACTCACTGGTGGTACTCGGATGTTGCCCTATCCTAAAAGTGGTACAATGGGTGAAAAGGTTGAAAAGCCCTGCCCTACATGCATATTGAATGGCATTGTAAAATGGAGAGGCATTTTCAACTAACATGTTAACAAAGACTTGAAAAGAAGGGGGTCTGTTGTCATGCATAATGCAGACTTAGGCTGTGCTCATCCAAGCCTTAATTAAGCTGTGGTATGGAAGCAAGTCCCTTTGGAGAGACAGAGATGTTTGCTGGTAAAGGACACCGAGGATCAGTGCCTCTGTAAATAATCCAAAGGAAACCCACGGGCTCATTAAAGCTCTCCAATGGCATGGAGCACAATAACACTTTGTAAGAAACTTATTAGAATGCATTTGTCTTTGGGTACACAATTAACACATTTCATTATGCTGTAAGTACAAAGCTTTTGCACACATGTATTTCCTCTTCTATTATTCAGATATTTATAAAAAAATACTTAAACATCTCTGCATGCATCGGATGACACTGGCGTTATTTTTTTAAAAAAAGGAAAACACCAACTTTTTTCCAATTTGGCAGATTTCAAATGTGTTAATACTGCAATGTACAAGCCAGCAGCATCTGCAAATGAGCCTCTTGGGTATCCATGCAACATCCTGACATGCTAAAAAGAGGAGTGGGGCTTCCGTCATAGAATCAAAACACTGGAAACCTCTTTTTGGCAATCTGAACATCCTTCCTCACCCCTCTCACCAGCGCTGCTAGTCTAGTCCCGGTAGTCTTTGAATTATAACCCCTTGTTTAGTGACTATTTGAAGCTACATTGGCATTGAAAAAAGTTGAACCCGGACTCTGGGTAGTGCCTGCTAGCCTATTTGAGAAGGACATGGGTAAGTGTGGATGAGCGTGTGTGCACGTGTGAGAAAGAGCAAATATATACTTTAACCAGGAAAACTTTTGCTGTTACTTTAAATTCACTGGCTCTCTGTATATTCCAAAGAACTGTTGTGCTTCAATGACTGGTTGATAGTGACTTGAGTGTGGCTGTTGACCAAGGCTGTGAGTGTGTGAATGAGTGACCATAAGCCAAACTTGGGATGGTATGTAACACCATCTAAGAAAATAATCCATGGCTATGAGTTTGCTAGATCTCATGGAGACAAGATCTCTACATCTTTAAAATATTCGCATCTTGAGCAAAGGTTACTGGAGGAAACTGAGCCTCCAATCGTGGGCTGCTTATCAGATTGGATATTACTTTGATTGGACCCAATAAGAGAGCCATCAGATTTAATCTAAATCAGTTGTATATCTTCACAGAAAGATACTAGAAATGGGACCATTGAATCCTCTCTATAATTATTTACAGCACAAATGCACCAGAGATCTTTAACACAAGATGTTTTCTTACTTAATTCATTATATGTATTTTTTTCTGTTTTCAGGCTAAAATAAATAAGGAAACACTGCTTGAAAGTTTGCCTTCCAGACTCCATAAAACAACACAACTTGTTTTCTTACTTACCTAATTCATTATATGTATTTTTTTCCTGTTTTCAGGCTAAAATAAATAAGCAAACACTGCTTGAAAATTTGTCTTCTAGACTCCATAAAATGGGGTGGGTGGGGAATGAAGAACCCCTGCTTGTTTTCAAAAGATGAAAGTTATCCTGAAAAAGATGAATAAGAGTTGCGGAGATGTCCAAATGCACAATGATCACGATAGAACTTTAACCCAGTTTAGGGAAAAAAAACCCAACAATAAGTACACAGGAGTGGGCAATAAAGTAAGTAATTAGTTTTTATTACACCAGTGTAACCATCTTAAAATGAATGAAGCGCCATGGACTCATTTCACCATGTGGTTGAAGCCTGGAAATAGCACAGAAATAATGTCTGCTAAAGAACCATTTAACACACCTTCTCCTGCTTCTGTAGCCTTTGGCTTAGCTACAGTCTCTCACTGATGCCAAAGGAACCTTGCAGCTTGCCAGGAAATTCAATTAACTAATTAAATGCTTTGGGGTTGGGATTCACAACACGAAGCATCCCTGCTTGGGTTTTTTTTTTCCATCTCTCAAGCAAGGGTGACCAAGCAATCCACATGGTGCTTGTTTAGTCTGTCTCACCAAACTTCAGCTAGTTCAGGGGTAGGCAACCTTGGCTCTTTTATGCTAGCTCAGGAATTCTGGGAGTTGAAGTCCACGAGTCATACGAGCCTTGGTGGAGCAGTGGGCTAATGCCTCCTTAAGTAACACCAGCTGCCTGCAATTAGTGCAGGTTCGAGTCCCACCAGGCTCAAGGTTCACTCAGCCTTCCATCCATCCAAGGTAGGTAAAATGAGGACCCAGATTGTTGGGGGCAATTAAGCTGACTTTGTAATAATGCCGCTTGGGGGGTGTGTGAAAGCCCTAATAAGCAGGCATATACATAGAATGAAGGCTATTGCTAAGCACATTGATTTGTGCTTTAGATTGTAAGCCGCCCTGAGTCTTCGGAGAAGGGCGGGATATAAATGGGATTAAAAAAAAATAAAATAAAAGAGCCAAGGCTGCCTAACCCTGAACTAGTTCATTTTCATAATTGTCCAATGACTCTGCACAATTTAGCATCTGAGGGGGAGGGGAACAAGAGAATTATTCAGATATATGGAATCAGCACAGAGTCTACTTTTGCACTTGAAGGTAAAAAAAAATAGTCAAGAACATCCAAGAAACATTTTGTTAAGACAGAGACTGGTGGCTGCGGTCTACAAAACTCAGCACTAAAGTGACAGCCGAAGACTTTGGTTATTGAGATTTAAATGGCCAGAGCAGTTGATCATAGGTTTCTTGAAGAGTCACTAGGTGGCAGACATGCAGAAAAAGCTAACAATAATGAATGGTTACGTCAAGGGTAGTTTCAAAACCAGGCTGCAGAAATCACTGAAATAAGGAATCCGTAGCAATAGCACTTAGACTTATATACCACTTCACAGTGCTTTACAGCCCTCTCTAAGTGGTTTACAGAGTCAGCCTGTTGCCCCCAACAATCTGAGTCCTCATTTTACCCACCTCGGAAGGATGGAAAGCTGAGTCAACCATCCAGAGCAGGATGTGTCCAACTGATGCATTATTTCACATGTAGAAGGGAGAACTGGCTAGATTGTTATTATTAATTAAAAAAATTTTCCTGTGTGAAACGATAATAATCAGGACATCAAACGGCAACTGCAAATATAAATAAAAAAAACCCTAGACATTTGCATCAAATAAAGTGACCTTGCCTTAATAAACTGTACATATAGAGTTCTGCACAGGCAACTCCAAACAATTTTTGTAGTCTTTCCTGTGTTTCAATCCCTCCCCCTCCTTGATTCATGCACTTTCTCTCATCACTTTCACTTAGGCTTGTTGCTTGTTGCTGGGGTTTGGGGGGTGAAGGTGGAGCTGGAGCTGGAGCTGCAGGGTCTAGGACAACTCACCGTGGCCAGGTTGCTGTGGACTGCTGGGAGCTGCCAGATTAGTGCAGAAGGGTCAGTATGGCCAGGTTGGCACGGACCAGTTTCTCCTGCAGAAGTGTGTTTCTCAGCCTTCCTCCCTTGCTTCTTTGTAGGTGTGATGACACCCCTGCATGCTTCCCCATATACCTCTTGAGATGTCAGTTCGTAGGAGGATGAACCAGTCCCGGGCACATCAGGAGGGGAGTTGGTCAAAGGATCCGAGAGGCTGGCTGAGAGGGATTTGGCTGAAGCAGGACTGCCCTGAGGCTTCAGGTGGGGAAAGTATGCAGCTGTAGCCGGTCAGTGATGAGC
The DNA here is from genome assembly GCF_947247035.1 of Vipera ursinii. NCBI lineage: Eukaryota > Metazoa > Chordata > Lepidosauria > Squamata > Viperidae > Vipera > Vipera ursinii. The sequence continues at coordinate 121,807,810 of NC_139513.1, read as the reverse complement.
AAGAGGAACTGCCTTCTGCACCTGACCCAAGAACACATAGGACAGAGAAAAGGTAGGAACAACAAAGGTCATCCCAATTACTTGCGAGAAGGCAGCCTCACCCCTCTTGATGGGCTGCACCAGAAGCTGGCTATTTAGCATAGCAGAGAGATGGAGACAATGCTGGGAACAATGTATTCATTTCCTAGCTGTTTCCCGGTCGTTGTGATCCCTGCATTGCTTTGGATTAACTTTGGGTTGTGCCTTGTGAACTCTGGACTTCTCTTGTGTTGTGGATTTAATTTTGCCTGGTAGATTTGCCTTGTTTGGGAAACATTCAAGTACCATGACTCATTAGCCATTGCTCTGTGGACTAGCATTGGTCTGTTTTTGGCTGGACGTAATTGGGATAATTCTGGGGGTTTGATGAAGGAAATTGCTGGGGAATATTAATAAACCCACTAAACCACTCTTCCTGTATGTGTATGTGCGAGTGAGCAGCATGGCACAGTAGGGGGAGCTGCAGGCAGAAGGTCAATCCTTTTGTGGAGTGCTCTTGCTGGCATCCCAAGCAGTCATCCCTAGAACAGCAGCAGCAGGGCCACAATCTGGAGAAGGATGGAGGCTCGGCGAGTCCAGGTGCTTGCCAGGTTGCGCTTCCCATTCTGGGAGGTGGGAAGGCATTTGGTAGGGCAGGACAGCCCTAATTATGAGGTCCACCACTCCGTCGCATCTCAGGCCAGAATGGGACAATGTTTCTTTTGGTGTGGGGTTGGGGGTGGGGGAAGTGCCTCTCCTCATCCTGCTTAGCCCAAATTGTCCTGCATCAGTGATTCCCTTCCCCACAAGTTGTCCCTGTCCCCACATCCCATCAGTCAGCACATTAGGGCCTGATGTTTCTTCTGGTGTGATGCTGAGTTATACTGATGTCCAGTTGGCCGGGGCCACCTGTTCTGCATCCAGTCAGCAGGGCTGAACCATCTGCATCCATCCATCTGTGCCGACCCATCCACAGTGACACATCTGCACTGAGCCACCCACAGGCGTCCATCCATGCCAACCCGGTCATGCCCACCTGTTTCCTCCTGCTACATCTTCAACTGAACATTCTTCCTCTGCCTGTCCCTTGATACACACAATATCTCTTTATTTATCTATTCTTTTTATTAATTTGTTATGCTGCCCATCTCCTCTACAAGGTGGTCTCTTAGGCTGTTTTTCTGCACTCAGATTTCCAAGTTGACGGCTGCCTAAGCAGTTGTCTTTCTTTACCTCATTCCAAGCCTATGGAGGGAATAGTTCATACAAATAGCCAAGTGGTGAATGATTTATGTCCTAACTCTCATAGCAACCACTAGGATATAGTGTCATTATAGTAATGTGCCTTTAAAATGAAGATAGTTCCCCCTCAACCATCTTGTGTGAAGAGCTCCACTCTAGAGAATAGAGGTGAAAGTGGATAATAGACAAGCTCTTGCCCTTGATTGAAATTGTGAGTAGGGAGCAATGGAAGCTTCCCAGACCCTGTCAGACTAGATGCAACTATATTAACCAGAGATAAAATGGGAAGAAATAATTAGCTTTGAATTAATGGTGAAAGTTCGGTCAGTATCTAAATAAAAAAAGGAGAATATTTGTAGCTCAGGGGTGACATGAGGGGTCCTTGGTGCTCTCTGAGCTCGCTTGTTTTCTTGCAGATGTTTCGTTGGCCAAACTATGTAAACGTCATTGGGGCTAATGAGATGCTACTAGCACTGATGATCTTCGGATAATGAAATGTCTGCAAGGAAACAACCAAGCTCAGAGAGCAACAAGGATCCCTCAATATCTTAACATTTAGGCTGTACAGTAGATTTATGAATCCAGAACATGGCATATCTGGGATCCATGAAGAACTTAAAATATAAACACCCAAGCATTGGAGTTTGATAAAGATGTGGAAGCACTGAAGAATATTATTGTTATTTCCCAGATTTTGGAAGAAAAGGAACACTCTTGTGATAAGCTTATTAGAAATCTGAAAACTGGATTATTTAAAAGACACAGACAACTCACCCAGAACAATCTAGTGAGTCTACCCATAGACGTAGAGGAGCAGGAAAGCTTTGTTAATGTACATGGGAGAATGCGTTCATGAAATCTTCTCATTGAGAAGCTAGGTAAAGGTAAAGGTAAAGGTTCCCCCGCACATGCGTGCTAGTTGTTTCCGACTCTAGGGGCCGGTGCTCATCTCCGTTTCAAAGCCGAAGAGCCAGCGCTTGTCCGAGGACGTCTCCGTGGTCATGTGGCCTGCATGACTAGACGTCAAAGGCGCGCAGAACGCTGTTACCTTCCCACCGTGGTGGTCCCTATTTTTCTACTTGCATTTTTACGTGCTTTCGAACTGCTAGGTTGGCAGAAGCTGGGACGAGTAACAGGCGCTCACTCTGTTACGCGGCACTCGGGATTCGACCCGCCAAACTGCCGACCATCTGATCGACAAGCTCAGCGTCCTAACCCACTGAGCCACCGCGTCCCTTGTATTGAGAAGCTAGGTGCCTGCAAATTCAGAATGAGAGAAAATCCTTTATGGAGCTCTTGCCCCTATAAATGTTAAGTTTCTGAAATCCAGCATCAGAGATGATCTTCTTCAACTCTTTAAACAAAGTACATTGAATGAAAATAATTATTTTTCCAGATCTTGTGAATGTATGTATATATGTATGTATGTGTACGCACATGCACACAGACATACACAAGCAATCACAAGATCAAGAAGTACTGAAAATGTGTTTAAGCTGTGCCAAGGTACTAAGTGCAACCTAAGCTTCTATATAAAAAATGTCTCTCCCATGATGTTACTCTGTAAGTGTCTCCTAGCATTTATTCTTCCTTGCAACATTCTTATGTGATGGGACCTTAGGGCTGCTTCCTTCCTGCATGTCTATCACCTGATGGTTACAGCACATGTTAATTTTCATGCATTTGAATGGCTTTCCACAGCAATCAGTTAATGTGTTGAGCCATGCAAAGAATCAGGCATACTTAAAGGGCTAATGTAAGTAGGGAATGAGCCCATGATAATGTCATGCTATCACTTTAGAGAAACCTCTTAAACTGCAATAATGTCAGAGCCTGCAGCTCAGTACCTATTTTCCTCCATACTTCAACACCCCCCACCCCCCAGGTTCAGTCAACTGATTCACACCAGGCAAGTAAATGAGAACAGCATAGAACAAACATTCACCTACTATTTTGGGGGAGGTATTTATTTATTGTATAAGACTGTCCTACTTGCAACTGGTGATTCTTGGTGGAGTGCATCAAGAAAAAATGTTAAATCAATATAGCAAAAATAAATACAGTACAACATAAATGTAACAGAACATAATCAAAATATAGCTGGGGCTGTCTATAGGAAACGCTCCTTCTCACAATAAAATGAGTTCATCTGCTATATTGTTCCAATGCACAGGAAAAAAAAACCAGGTCTTTTAGGACAATGCACCACAGCCAACTCATTATGCCAACTTGCCATAATGAAGAAATGGTGGAAGAGAATCATTAAAGAAAGGCTGAAGAAGGAAGAATAAAATGAAATGTTAATGACAAAAATTAAAATAACTTTTTAATTATTTAAAATAATTAAATAGAATTGTTGAATTGTCCCATGGTGATTTGTCCCACGGCAAGCTGGTTATGGTGAGTTGGCATGGTGGATTGGTCCTGGCAAGTTGGAAACTTTCCTTCTCACAATAGAATGTGTCCACCTGCTATATTGCTTTAATGCAGAGGAAAAAAGCCAAATCTTCAGAAGTGTGATAAGGTTGGGGCCACCTCAACCTCAGAGCAGGGGGGAATGCTTTTTAAAGGGCAGGCACAAAAACAGGGAAGAGACATCTCCTAGTCCCATTACATGACACTGCTTCAAGAAAGAAGACCAGAGAATACACCAAACCCCAGCAACAAGATATAGGTGGCTCTGCCATCAGCCATATTCCACATGGGATATTGAATTACACAGGATCCCGCACCTTCTCAGCTTATACAGATTTCCAAGTGCAGCTATTTTATTTGGAAGGAGGTAGTACATCTTTGTTTTCTTTTTAAAGGAACATAATTTTTATTAAAACTTTTAAACAAAAAATAAAATAAAAACTAATGCAAACTAATATAAAGTAAGGGGGAAAAAGACAAAGAAATCAAAGAAGAGGCAAAACGTGCAAAAAGAGAAAAAAAAGTTGAAAAACTGAAAAATGGAAAAGAAAGAAAAAAGATACAAAGAAGTGGCTTCTGATCTTCTTCACAGCATTTGTAAGTACAATACGTCTTCCTTTTCACTACCTGATTGCAAAGCTAATGCAGTCAGGTCCCCTGGCCATACATCAGCAATCCAGAAGTACATAATCTTTTTTGTTTGTTTGTTTGGAAAAAAACATGCATGTTTAATTGCTTGATTAGATGTAGGATCAGATTACTTTTACCTAATTCTGCAGAACATGGGGGGGAAAAAAACCCTGCAGTCGAAAGTTTTAACAGCTATTCATATCCTTTGGGTTTACCTTGAAATCCGCAGTGCTAGATTAGAAAGTCGCTGGTAGTGCCAGAATAGGACCCAAGGGGCAGTGTGATGTAAGAGGGAAAGACTCGATGTTTATTCAAGTTTAGAAAATAGGGACCGCGCCAAAAGCTTGACTGCGGTGTACTTCTCTCTCTCATTCTCCCTCCCTCCCTCCCTCTCCGCATCTAACCTCGGATGCGGTGCTAATCAGTGGTTTACAAACGGTGCTGGAAGGGTTACGACGCGTTCGGACTTTGCTGGGTCGCTGCTTTGACTGGCGCAAAAGAGTCTTTAAATCTCGACACGGGAGCTAACCTTGGTGCTGAAAGCGCTCCGGGCTCTGCAATCTTTTGAATCTTATTGAAGCTTCGGGGCTCCCGTTTTTTTTTTTAGCCCTTTGCGACCTTCCCTCCCATCCCACCCGCCATTTTTCACCTTTGTTTCATTTTCACTTTTTCCTTTTCCGGATAGGAGGGAAATGTAGCAGACTCGAGCTGTGCTTGTTTGCTGCATTGAGGTTTGGCCCGGAGCCGTTTGCTTCTAGCACTGCCGCAAGAAAATTCATCTCAAGAAAGGAATGGAGACTTACTGGGGATATCAGAGTGGGGCTGGAAGCCCTTGTGCCTACTCAGAGCTGAGTGCCAATGAGTTTGGTATCCAAAATACAAGTTACTATAATGAAGATATACTGCATAAGGTATGTACATCTGGGATTGGGATGTGGTGGGTGAGTGGGAGAGAACATAAAGATGGAAATGGGATAATATTCTAGACCTCGCATGAAGGGACATAAACAAGGAAGTGGCACTTTTGAAAAGAGGGGATTGATAAATGCTGAGAAGTCAGTTTAAATGGGATTTTTATTTATTATACTGTGGATATGGTACTTTGCAAGTTGGCTGTGTGGGACAAATAAATACTTGGCTGCCAAGAATTTGCACCTCTCTTTAAGTATAGTTAGTTTATTTTAAAAGAAGGAGAGAGGAGGGGGGGGAGAGGATGAAACCAGTGTTGCTAAAAGAAATTGTGGTTAATTGCAATTGTACCCTTCCTTTTTTAATTGAAGGAAAGGAAGTTGAAGCTAACCTCACCAACTCAGTGAACTCAGCTTAATTTCTCTGTTGTTTTCATGGAAGAAATTCTAATATAAACCTGCATGCTCTTTTTTTCCTAAATTAGTGCTACTGAGCCTCTTCTGAGTAATCTTTATCAGTCTGTTGTGCAAGATAGCAGCACAATATTATCTAAGAGAATTCGTAACTGTGAATGTAAATATATGCAGTGTTTGTAAATCCTAGATAGTGAGTATGAGTCCTGAATTTTATGGGACATTTGTGCCAGGCTTTGGTATCATTTATAGAATTCCATAAAGAACAAAAACCACAAAAACCACCCTTTCATTTTGTCAGCAAATCATGAGGAAGAGTTCTGTTTGGGATCTATTGAATTGTAAACACAACACAGCTGTTGGATAACCATTAGGCCTATGTTTATTTCCCAGTTGTAATGAGGATAATTTGGGAAGCAAATACAAAGGAAGAGATTAAATGTAAAGAAAAATAGGATGTCAGGATGTCTTTGCAATAATGGAATCTAATGTGAATTTTTGGAAACTTTCCAAGTGAGATATATTGTTCCATTCTGTAATTAAAGACTTTTATGGAAAGCCATCATTAATCATATTATGGCAGTTTTAATTCTCTGGTATAAATTTTTAAGCAGAAGAGCAGCCCAGTGTGAGTTTTAAATACAGAGCAGAAGTCCAGGCCATACATGCTGGCTTTATATCTGCACAATCCCCAAATTTGCTATGTTAAGCAAGGTATTGTATTTTTTTTAAAAAATTCATTATGGAGGTAAAGTGAGCAGAATCTTTATGCAGATCTTGCCAATAGTTAGAGAGAGACTGGAGAAGCTCAGGAACACCATGCTTGGGAACAGGAATAGAAACAGCAAACCTATCATATCCATTTATGATACAGTCCCTATTTGAAGTAAACCAATAAATGCAGTTTTGCTCCTATTGTTATCCCTTGGCAACAGCACTTAGGCTTATATACCACTTCAGAGTGCTTTACAGCCCTCTCTAAGTGCTTTACAAATATCAGATTATTGCTGCCAGCAATCTGGGTCCTCATTTTACCTTGGTAGGAGGGAAGGCTGAGTCAACCTTGAGCTGGTCAGGATCGAACTACTGGCAGTGGGCAGAGTTTGTCTGCAACACTGCATTCTAACCACTGCACCCCATGGTTCTTAATTTTGAAAGATTATACATTTAAAATAACAGATAAAATACTTAAAAACACTTCACTAGCAAGTACAAAGTTTATGGATAAACTACGCTACAGCATGCTGAAAGTTAACAACTGATGGGAAACCTCTCTCCAGTCATATTGCTGCTGTTTATGAACTCTGAGAATTGTCATAATTTCAGAGTTAAGAAAATAAGTTGAGGGCTATATTACTGCAGATTTAACTCAGAGGATCTCAATTTGGTTCTCCATCTATTATCCAAACATCTATGATAGTCTTTTGATTATGATAAGCAAAACAAATTTGAATGAATGAATGTATGTATAAGTGATATTTTGGACCAAAATCAACATAACAAGGGAAGTTGTGATAAATTACTTGTAATTTTAAAAAAATAATGAATGCACACCAGGAATTTATTTATTTGATATTTGGATTAAATTATGCACACCAAAGGGGATTAACTCAGCCTTTTCCAACTATGATGCACCCCAGATAAATAAATAGATAGGGTTATTTGTTGGTTGATTTACAAATGTGAAATATATCCTGCCCAATTTTACAAACTTTTATATGAACTTCAAGCTCCAGAATTCTCCTACAAGCACGGCAATTGCTGACAGTCCTGGGAACAGAATTTCAACATTTGAAAGCAGTAAGATTAGGGAAAGTTGTTGTACTAATGTTCCAATCTGATCTACTTCTTGCTTTCAAAGCTTCTAGTGGCCATCTTGTGCCTCTACATCTCTCCAAGGGTTACAGGTGCATATTAGTTTAAGGAAGAGAAAGTTCAGACTTTAAAAAATGGGATAGTGTAAAGAAGTAAAGCTGGGGTTGCTGTCTGCAACTTTGTAAAAGCAGCTGCAGCCAGGCAGAAATACTTCCCAGCCCGTTTCTCATCTCTTTTCCCAAACTGCTGTAAAAGTTTACAGTCTCAGAAACTGAAGCTCAATTGAGCTCATTTTGTAGGCCCCTAGCCTACAAAAGGGAAAGCCAATACAGAGAGTATAGGAGTCTGTAGGAGAAAAAGCAATAAAGGCAACAAAGAGAAGACAACAAGCCTGGGCATTTACAACCATTATAGGCAAGCAAGAGGATTGTCAATCAATTGCCAAGACCACAAGCTAAGGCCTAAAGATCAAAGACTTTGTGGCTACTTCAACTTGCGGCCAATTGTTGGGGAAGATGTGTGCTACAATAAAGCAATGTGTACAGTTAAGTCTATGGTGTTGTGTGTCCAGTCTTTGGAAAACAAAGGAACGCCCAGATGGAAAAAGGGAAGGAAATTAAAATCCTTCACCATTGTTTTTTTTTTAAATTCCATTTATATCCCGCCCTTCTCCGAAGACTCAGGGCGGCTTACAAACTTAGCAGTAGCCTTCATTCTATGTATATGCCTACTTATTAGGGTTTTCACACAACCCCCAAGCGGCATTATTACAAAGTCATCTTAATTGCCCCCAACAATCTGGGTCCTCATTTTACCTACCTCGGAAGGATGGAAGGCTGAGTCAACCTTGAGCCTGGTGGGACTTGAACCTGCACTAATTGCAGGCAGCTGGTGTTACTTAAGGAGGCATTAGCCCACTGCTCCACCAAGGCTCTGTTGCAGTAACAGTGTAGGCTGATTTCAGTGGGACTCCTCTTCCATAAAAACTGTAAGCTGGTCACCAAAATCCTAACGTCACATGGCTTTATCTTGTTGCTGATTTTAAGACATGTCTTCCAAATTGGCAGGAAGCAAGATGCTTATGGATCAAAGCCAGGTGCGCCTAAACTATATTGGTTGTTGTCTTCCTATTGTTTTATGCCTTCCACAGCTTGAAAATGACAGAAGTAAATCATAGTATTGAAAATACAGAAGGGATATGAATGTTTTACAACTTAGTATATCTCAAAATTCCTGGCTATTAAAATGTAATCTTACTTTTCAGCCAATTAAGCTACACCAGAACAGGAAGAAGCAACAAGACAAAAGTGCTTAAAAGGGGGACACTACGTAAAACTAAAGCAAGCCAACAATGAGTCATACAAGAAATGATAGAAATATGAACATACTGTCCCTAATCAGTGAATCTTTTCCCTGATCTGGCAAATCAATTATGAACAAGATATTATTATTTTTTATTTCTAGGATAATTTTCATGGCTGATAACCAATTCTGTCCTTGCTGGGAACATCTGATCCTGGTGCCTTGTTAGGCAGGACATTGGGAATTTCAAATTGGGGATGGATGAATTTCTGAGAACTACACATTTTGGGCCCTTATCTAACAAAATAAAATTCAACATAGAGAAGAGTAAGGTTTTACACTTAGGCAAGAAAAATCAAATGTATAGATACAGATTAAGTTAAGCCTGTCACAATAGTAGTAACTGTGAGAGGGACCTCAGAGTCCTAATGGACAATCACTTAAATATTTGTGGCGGCAGCCAAAAAAAGCCAATACAGTCCTATGCTGCATTAACACAGGGATAGAATCAACATCACGTGAAGTATTAATACCACTTTACAATGCCTTGGTAAGGCCACACTTGGAATACTGCATCCAGTTTTGGTCATCACTAGGTAAAAAAGATGTTGAGACTCTAGAACAGACGTGTCAAACACAAGGCCCCGGGGCCAGATCCGGCCCGCGAAGTGGTTTCATGCGGCCCGCGAAGCCATCCTGGAAACAGTGAGGGAACGGCCCCCACTGCCTTGGCCCTGGCCCAGAGACCCTCCTTCTGCCAGAGACCCTCAGATCTGTCCCACTCCTGCCCAGGCCCCCATAGGCACCCTTGATGCGAACGATGTAGAGCTGGCCATGCCCACCCAGTAGGCCATATGCACTCTAGCCACGCCCACCCAGTAGGCCACGCCCATCCAGGTCATACCCACCCAGCCCCCTGAGGGCAACTGCAAAGCTGATGCGGCCCTCAATGAAATTGAGTTTGACACCCCTGCTCTAGAAAGAGTACAAAGAAGAGCAACAAAAATGATTAGGGGACTGGAGGCTAAAACATATGAAGAATGGTTGCAGGAATTGGCTTTGTCTAGTCTAGTGAAAAAAAGGACTAGGTATAACATCATAGCAGCATTCCAATATTTCAGGGGCTATCACAAAGAAGAGGGCATCAACCTATTTTCCAAAGCACCAGGAGGCAAGACAAGAAGCAATGGATGGAAACTAATCAAGGCAAGAAGCAACCTAGAAATAAAGAGTAATTTCCTAACACTGAGAACAATTAACCAGAGCAACAGCTTGACTTCAGAAGCTCCATCACTGGAGGCTTCTAAGAAGAGACTGGAGAGCCACTTGTCTGGAATGATATAGGGTCTCCTGGTTGAGCAGAGGGTTGGGCTAGAAGACCTCCAAGGTCCCTTCCAGCTCTGTTATTTTGGTCTTAACTGCTTTTCAAAATTCCCTTGAACAAAACTTGGCTGATAGCAAAGCTTTGGCTCCTGCCCATAATTTCTCCACAGAGCATATTCCTCTGAAAGACGAAAAAAATTAGGGAGACTTTTCATTATAAACATTTAATCATAAGCTTTACATTAGATGTTTGTGATGTGGCTGGATGAAATGCATCATTCCAGAGATTCTGCCAATTGATGTGAAAAACTTGGCATAAGCTCACTTTTAAATACAAACATTTAAATTTCAAGTTAAAAATTAGGAGGAATTTCCTGGTGATAAAAGCTATCAGCCATTCAACAGGTTGCCTCATAGGGTGGTCTTTGAGGCTGAAAGAGTTATCAGAAGGATTGTCTCTACACTGTGAGATTGTTTATTAGAGTCTCTCCTGTCCAATTGCGGTACTTCACACTTTTCTTATTTCTTACCCGAATAAACATGACCATCTCAAACCCTCATGTTGCTTTTGACATTTGTTGAAAAGTTTATAAAAATAAAATTGTCCTAGCATTTTTTTTTCCAGTTTTAGGGTTCTGCTCTGTGATATTGATATAGGTGATCTTTTTCCTGCTGTTATTATAGTATTCTTTTTTTTATTGAAAAGTTTTACAGTACATTTTATCTTTAACAAAACAAAACCCCTCCCAACCCCCTCCCCTCCCACCCCCTCCCCACTCCCCAACCCTCCCCAGCCCCTCCCTCCCTTCCCCCTCCCCCCTCCCCGACTTCCCAGAGCTAAGTACAGGGTATAAGAATACAAACAATCATAATCCACCTTATGCAAACGATCATAAACTATTAAAACTATCGCACTTTAACTCATATAGATTAACTCCAAACAGTATAAATATCACATCAATAATTATTCAAATGCTGGATAATACTTTTTAGTCCCATATTTACTCCGTAGTATCTCTCTGTTGCAAATAGTCTTTCAGGTACACTAAAGTCTTTGCCATATCCTCGAAATTGAAAACTTTACAGTCCATTCTTCTATAATCGATAGTTCTTCCTTTTTACTAAAAGTCTTACTGCCATAGTTAAATTCAACATCCACTTGATATCCACAACAATAGTGTCAATAAAAATACCCAATAAAAACAATTACAGACAAAACAAATTTACATCAATCATTAAAATCCAATTTTCTATTCTTCTTTCCAGCTGGGCTTTAAATTTCCATACTAAAACCAAGTTTATGCAATCTTTCCTTCTCTTAATATATTATACAGCTTCAAGTACCATACATCACTTTCCAAACTTAAAATTTTTTATATATAATCACATCATTTTTATATTTTCTATTACATGTTTCATTATTGCCCATAAAATAGCTTACACATTACTTTCCAAACTTAAAATTTTATATATATAATCACATCATTTTTATATTTTCAATTACGTGTTTCATTATTGCCCATAAAAATAGCTTACAAGTTAGCTTTCATCTATAGTTTTTCCCAAACTTGCAACAGAGCATATCACAAAGTATATACCTTAAACACATTATCCACCTTCTTATCACACAATAGATATACATAACAACCAAATAGCAAATCATGACCTTCAAAATTTCAGTAAGCACTACTACAATTCTTCCCAATTAAGTTTTCGTAATTATCTTAAAATTAAAACAACATAAAATATTACAAAACATAATTATTTTATATAACTCTACATTTAAGGGTGAAAAATATATCCCCAAATATTTAACCCTTCTAACAATTTCAATTCCCGTTTACTCTTCTAAAACCACCCTGGCCTACAATCTCAGGAAAAGAAATGTCTGATTCAAGATGTTCCTCAGAGGTGCCCTATGCATGGCCACATACACTCTGAATCACATTTTACTCTTTATATCTGGAGCCCTGCCCAATTCTAATATAGTAATAAAGGTCAGTTTCATAAATATTTGATTCTTAAATCCATTCATTGGCTTGTTTTCAAGTTAAAGCTGCACTAATTCTCGTATGCATTTTCCCCCTTCTCTATGTATTTTTGTACACAACTTTCTCCCATACATGCACTGTTCATTTCAGTTTTTTAACTGAGGATTCCATCCCAAGATTTAGTGGACAAAGTAAGGGATTGGACCTATTAGGTCTCTTCCAACTGTACAACTCTTATTATTCAAACGTTCATTTGAAAAGTTGGGAGGAGTAAAGCTGTACAAAGCATTCAAAAGACATGCTCTGCAAAGACGTGTTAATAAGAATAGAAGGCTTGCCTAGGCTTTGAAGACTTTTCCTGATTGTCTGAATGCCTCTGTTGTTTGCTCTTAAATGACCGTATCCAGTGTTCATATAGAAACAGGAATCAGATGGGATACCACAAGGATCCTGTACTCTTCTAAAAAAGGTAAAGGGAAATGTTTCCCCTGTCCAGTTGTGTTCAACTCTGGAGGAAATGCTTATCTTAGTTTCCTAGCTGAGGGAGCCAGTGTTATCTGAAGATGCTTCCATAGTTATCTGCCCAGCATGACTATACAACAAGGCACAGGGAATGCTGTTACCTTCCCACCAAATTGTACCCATGTATCTACTTGCAAGGGACGTGGTGGCTCAGTGGGTTAGGACGCTGAGGTTGTCGATCAGAAGGTTGGCAGTTTGGCGGGTCAAATCCCGAGTGCCGCGTAACAGAGTGAGTGCCTGTTACTCATCCTAGCAGTTCAAAAGCACATAAAAATCAAGATCAAGATGGAAGGGAGGTAAGAGAAAGAGATACAATACGTGTGGCAATGGATGGGAAGATCTTAGCTACAGAGGATAGAAGGAACAAATCCGGTGAGTTAACAGAGAAACATGGAACTAGAGACAAGGAAGAGAGAGAGCCCCGAATCACGAGATCCACAAAAACCAGAAATAAGTAAGATGAAGGGAGGTGAGTGTAGTATTATGTCTGTGAATATTAATGGATTGAATTCGCCAGTGAAAAGGCGGAAATTTTTTAATAGGCTTATTCACCAACAATTGGATATCGTGGCAATACAAGAAGTCCATATAAAGGAACAACAAAAATATTTGTTAGTACAACCAAGAATAGGGAACCTATTCGTTTCCTTAGACCAACACAAGAAAAAGAGAGGAGTGGCACTATATGTAAACCCAAAATTGACTGCAAAACAAATTTATAATGATAAAGAGGGTAGAATACTGATAGTCGAGGTTATAATAAATCACAGGAAGGTCATGATGGTAGAGATATATGCCCCAAACCATAACCAAGAACAATTTTTCAAAACACTTCACAATAAGATATGTAGCATTGATTATGAGGAGATTTGTTTAATAGGAGATTTTAATGCTATCCTAGATATAAATTTGGATTATATGGGAAAGACGCTTAGGAAAAAGAAGAGAAGAACTCTACCGAGCTCTTTTCTTAACTTGGCTGAGGAACTAAATATCCAAGATGTCTGGAGGGAAAGAAATCGTAAGGCTAGACAATATACATATTACTCCAACCGACATAACTCATGGTCTAGAATAGACATGGTATGGATGACGAAAGAAATTAGTTCAGAAATAGACGAGGTACATATAGCGACAGGTACTTGGGCAGATCACAATCCTATTAAACTTATCTGGAAAGGTTCCAAAAAAATACCCAGATGGACGCTTCAAAGAGCAATTTTAAAAGAAGACGAATTCAAATCTAAGATGGAGAGAGAACTAAGTTTTTTCTTTAAGGAAAATAAAGCTATAGACACCTCAGTACAAAACAATTGGGATACAGCTAAGGCAATGATGAGAGGGGTAGCGAGGGCATATATGGTACATAAAAATAAGGGGAAAAGACAACAACGGGAAAGATTAGAAGAGGAATATAAGAGCTTAGAAGTTACACTCCAACAAGATCCACAAAAAGAGAATATCAAGCAATCTATGGATCTGATTAAACACAAACTTAACATTCTAGACAAAGAGAAATTAGCACAACAATTGAGAAACACGAAACAAAATTTTTTTGAAAATGCAAATAAACCGGGCCGGTGGCTCGCATACAAATTGGGAAAACAAAAGGGGAAAAACTGGATTCACGAACTACGAGATGAGGAAGGGAGAATATTTCACCAGGAGGAAAAAAAAAAAATTATAGCCCAGGAATTTTATGAACGTTTATATAAAGAAGATAGTCAGGCAAGTGTGGAGAAAATGGAGGAATATTTTCAAAGAGCCAAACTACCTAAGGTCACAGAAGATACCAGAAATATGTTAAACGAGGAAATTCGACTATCTGAGGTGATAAAAGCTATTAATGCACAAAAGAATAATAAAGCATCGGGACCCGACGGCCTTCCATCAGAAATTTATAAAGAATTACAAAATATCCTAGCTCAACCCCTAGTGGAGGTATTTAACGCAGTATTAGAAGGCGCAAGGACGCCCAAATCTTGGCTAGAGGCAAACATAACCCTTATTCCGAAAGATAACACAGACCATACATTAATCCAAAATTACAGACCCATATCACTTCTTAACTCGGACTACAAGATATTTACATCAATTATAGCGGAACGATTGAAACGATTTCTGAATGATTTCATACACGCAGATCAAAATGGTTTTCTCGCTAAGAGACACACTAAGCACAACATTAGAATAATATTAGATACATTGGAGTACTATGAATTACATAGCGAACAACAGATGGCATTACTTTTCTTAGACGCCCAAAAGGCATTTGACAATGTTAAATGGTCTTTTTTGTGCCAACAGCTTAGCTTTATGAATATGGGAGAAAAATTTATAAATATAATTAGGGCAATTTATGACAATCAGGAAGCAAAAATAATTATTAATGGGGAAGCATCTAGCAAGTTTCAAATTCAAAAGGGAACACGGCAAGGCTGCCCCTTATCACCGTTGCTGTTTATATTGACTCTTGAAGTATTAACGAGAACTATAAGAAACGACCCAAAGATAAAAGGATTAACCATTAAAAAGGAAACCTTTAAATTGCAAGCTTTCGCGGACGATCTGGTTTTTATTATGGAGGATCCATGTCAGACGGGACCAAAGCTATTGGAAGAATTATCTAAATATGGTGAGGTTGCCGGACTGCGAATAAATAGAAATAAGACCAAGATGATTGTTAAAAATATGACCAATAAACAAAAAGGTAATCTGGCCGAAATCACGGATATAGAAATAGTCAAGAAAATAAAATATCTAGGGATTAACATTACGGCTAGATGCACTTCACTCAAAAAGGATAATTATGATAATGTAGTGAACCAAATAAAAGGTGATCTGGAAAGATGGGGAAACCTAAAACTCTCATTATTGGGAAGAATCGCTGTCATTAAGATGAATATTCTGCCTAAAATCCTGTTTCTGTTTCAGAATATCCCAATTCAACTCGACTCTAAATTTTTTCGAAATTTGGATAAATTATCACTAAATTTTATTTGGCAGGGGAAAAAACCAAGAATTAAATTGAAATATTTACAAGACACGAAGGAAAATGGGGGTTTTGGAATGCCAGACTGGGAATTATATTACCACGCCGCGGCCCTGAGCTGGATTAGAGAATGGGTAATCTTGAGAAATAGAAGACTATTAACTTTAGAGGGTCACGATTTGCAATATGGCTGGCATGCTTTCCTATGGACGGAGAAACAAGGTCTTTTCTCGCATTTTCAAAGACACCGGATCAGGCAAGCGCTACTTAATACTTGGAAAAAAATTAGATCTCACAATTACACCAAAATACCGGTCTGGCTATCCACCCTTGAAGCGATAGTTTACCCAAATCTGTTTGATTTGGGTAACATAATCTCATACAAGGATATTCTGAATGAGGAGGGGGAATTGAAACTTAGGAATGAACTAGAATTACAAGGTATAAAACTCGATTGGTGGGCCTACTTACAAATCCAATCGAGATTTAGGAAGGATAAAAATGAATGGGGGATATATACCTCTGAAACAGCATTGGACAAAATATTATTGGGACCGGACTCTAAACAAATAAGGAATTTTTATAAATTACTTTTGGGATATAAGCTGTTTGAAGAGCAAGTGAAAGACCCCATGTTGACCTGGGCTAACAATTTAGGACATAACATCGACCTAGATACTTGGCAAACAATTTGGGATAGGAATAAAAGGATAACACTGGCCTCATCGTATAAAGAAAATTTATTTAAAATGTTTTACCGATGGCATCTTCCCCCAGCCCGCTTAGCAAAAATGTACACAACAGCATCTCCCAAATGTTGGAAGTGTTCTGAAGAGATAGGCACATACTTCCACACGTGGTGGTCTTGCAGTAAAACACAAAAATTTTGGAGAATGATTTGGATTTGGCTGAAAGAAATATTGAAACAAGATCTGGAGTTTAGTCCAGAACTTTTCTTGTTGGGAATCACGAAAGAAAAATATCCTAAAGATGTGCTATACTTAACGATCCATATTATCACAGCAGCTAGAATATCATTTGCACAAAAATGGAAAAAGAATGAGATCCCAGGACAAAAAGAGGTTATTAGGAAAATTTGGGATTGCGCTGAAATGGACAAATTAACTTTGGAATTAAAGAATAAAGATCAATCAGACTATTATAGAATTTGGAACAAATTGTATCTTTGGATGGATAAAAAGAAAGGTCTCTATTAGGTTTTACAGACTAGCTCACTGTTTTAAATATTGTGGTATTTCACCGATTTGTAATCTAAGTGTATTTAAGTGTATTTTTGATGTACATATATACATGTATATATATATATTTAAACATTGTAGACAAAAAGGTTTGTCAGCTCGCTGGTACTGTGTCCAATGTTTTTAAATAATAAATTTAATAAAAAAAATTAAAAAAAAAGCACATAAAAATGCAAGTAGAAAAATAGGGACCACTATGGTGGGAAGGTAACAGTGTTCCGTGCACCTTTGGCGTCTAGTCATGCCGGCCACATGACCACGGAGACGTCCTCGAACAAGCGCTGGCTCTTCGGCTTTGAAACGGAGATGAGCACCGGCCCCTAGAGTCAGAAACAACTAGCACACATGTGTGGGGGAACCTTTACCTTTACCTTTATTTACTTGCAACTGCATGCTTTCAAGCTCTTAGATTGGCAGGAGCTGGGGCAAGGATGGGAACTCACCCTATAAAGTGCTATTTATGTCTCAAACTGCTAACCTTCCAGTCGACAAGCCCAGTGTCTTAATCGCTAAGCCACCACATCCCTATTGTACTCTTCTAGACCAGAGGTCCCCAACCTTTTGGGCACTGGGGAACGGTTCTGTGGAGAAAGGTTTTTCCACAGACCAGAGAGTGTGTGGTTTTGTGTGCTGCCTGCATCCCACGGATGGGGCTTGCTTCTTTCTGTGGACTGGTTGCTGGCATGCTGTGGCCTGGTACTGGTCCATGGACCGGGGGTTGGGCCCCCCTGTTCTAGACCTTTTTTAATGACTTGGATGAAAAAGTGGAGGGAAAACTTACTGCTAGCTGGGCAAACATTAAAGAAAGTGGCTTTGCCTTAACTGAAAAGACCTTTTTCAGAGCTCTTACTGAATCTGAGAAAGATAGGCTGTGAGATTCTGCTCTTCTAATAATAGATTCTTCTAGTGCAGACATGTCAAACACAAGGCCCGGGGGCCGGATCCAGCCCGCGAAGTGGTTTCATGTGGCCCGCGAAGCCATCCTGGAAACAGTGAAGGAATGGCCCCCACTGCCTTGGCCCTGACCCAGAGACCCTCCTTCTGCCAGAGACTCTCAGATCTGTCCCATTCCTGCCCAGGCCCCCATAGGCACCCTTGATGCGAATAATGTAGAACTGGCCATGCCCACCCAGTAGGCCATACACACTCTAGCCACACCCACCCAGTAGGCCACACCCACCCAGGCCACACCCACCCGGCCCCTTGAGGGCAACCGCAATGCTGATGCGGCCCTCAATGAAATTGAGTTTGACACCCCTGTTCTAGTGAGAGCAAACAGCTGGACTGTTTCTGTTATGTACTGAATATATATAAAGTTGTGTTAAGCCCTGCTAAAGTGAAACTAACTTAACTCCAACTGCTTGTGAAGCTAAAATGAAACTAAGGTTAGTTTAGATGACCCTGACTGTTAACTCCAACTGTTTTGGAGGGAAACTTTGAGCATTCATATTTGGGCGGGCTTTTCAAGCATTGTGGTTAAGGCCCTGTGGGCTCAGAGTATAAATTACAGGCAATTGCTTGCAGTTCTCCAGTTCTAGTTTGAGTCAATAAATGATGTTGTAACTATGCTGTTCTGCTTCTTGCCTACTGAAACCCACTACACAATAGTTTCTGCTGCTGCTGGTCAGCCATGACAATGTCACACAGTTGGACATCTCCCTAGACTTAAAGTGGAAGGAAGCTGCTGGAGATCTGCCTCCCATCTCTGTGGACACAGGGAAGCTTAATCAGGGTGAATTGAATCATTCAGTAACAGTGACCTGGCATCAAACCAGAATTGACATAAACGGCTTGGCATCTGTAATAATAATAGAAAAAGGAAGTAAACAGTTTGGAGGTGGGCCAGAGATCTATTGAGAAGGAAGTGGGATGGTTGTGTTTGGAAGGTGGCTCAAGATCCAAAACAAATAAACTCACTTGGAATTCCAGCAACAAAGTTTTTATTTCAAAAGAAGCGTTTGCAAAGGCTTGGTGGACTGAAAGACACACAGGAGTTCAGCCACACCTTACAGAGTTGTTTGACACATTTTTATATCCTATCCCCAACGCAGATTCCCACTCCCCTATCACACTCAACGCCCCTTCCCTAATCATCCAATAAACTTTCCGGACCGCCTAAAACCACTGTCCTTCGCATGTTCCAGGAAGCCCCTTTGTCCATATCCTATCTTTCACCATCTAATTTTCTGTTACCACAGTCTGTCTCCTATAATTGTTTTGATATTTCCTCTTACAGTTTGTAACTTCTGCTTTTCACATTTGTACTTGTCAATACTTAGATAAAATATTATTTCTCATCTTCAGTTGGCTTCTGCTTCAACCTTTAGACTCATTAGAAATTTCTGAATAATACTTTTATTCTTTCAGCTGTGAATTTCTCTCAGCAAGGCCAAAGTGGAAAACTATGCATTTGAGAACTTATAGTGCTAATGTTGTTGTTGTTCTAACCTTTTAGTCATGTTCCACTCTTGGCAACTTTATAGGCAAATGCTCTCCATGCAACCTCTAACAGCAGCCTCTATTTGGCTTGCTGGGAGGAATGTCTGTGGAGGGCTCTTTCTAGCTTAACACAACCTCTAGTTCTGGAGAGCCAGGGACAGGAGTTTAATTTCCCCCCACCCAAAAAAAGAGCACAATTTCTGATTTGTATCAGAAGCTGGGAATGCATATGAGTCACTGCCATGTTCAGGCTTTAGCTACAGCCCTGCTTTGTTTTCCAGCTAGTCAACATACAACATCTGGAAATAAATGGTCTTTATGAGTGACATTTATTCAAGAAGCAGAAATTCAGCATGAGTTTCTTAGGTGAGGTAATACCTGGAACAAGCTCATTCAGTGAATCCTTTTCTTTTGCTACCAAAGCAAAAAAAAAAAGGGTGTTGGTGGTGCAAAGAGCAGAGCTATTCTGCTTAATATAACTAATGCTTGATATCTGTCCAGTCACCATTTCTGTTCTGTGCATGGGTGGCTAAGCCCATATCAATTTTGGTACTAACATTAGCCGTGCTGAGAGCACATATCTGGCTCAAATTATTAGGATTATTGGTGACTGGGGCTGAGGTTCTCAACTTCTCTGGAGGAAAACTCCTCTCTCATGTGTATAAATATCCTCCATATTTCTAAAGATTAATGCTGTTGCTTGATGTTTAGGACAGGGCTTTTCAACCTTTTCACCCATTGTACCACTTTTAGGATAAGGCAATGTCCGAGTACCACCATCGCCCAGCAAGGTGTCAAAAACGTGCCCCCCCAAAAAGGAAAAAAAATGATAAAAGTACAGGTAGTCCTCGACTTACAATTCGCTTAATGACTGAAGTTACAACGGCACTGAAAAAGTGACTTATGACCATTTTTCACACTTATGACTGTTGCAGCATCCCCAGGGTTATGTGATTTACATTCGGATGCTTGGCAACTGATTCATACTTATGATGGTCACAATGTCCCAGTGTCATGTGATCATCTTTTGCAACTTTTTGACAAGCGAAGTCAATGGCCCCGGGGGGGGGGCAGCTCATCACTCAGGTTTCAGGGTGCCTGTGTGGGGGGAATCCATGGGTCTCTGGTGGAGGGGGGTGGGACTGGGGTGGGTGCTCTCCTTCCTTCCTCTCTCCCATTGTCCCTTCCTTCTTTCCTTCCTTTCTGAAATCCAAGATAGGGAGGTATCAGACACAGTCACGCTTTCACTGCAGTTGACCTTAAAGTCACAAAGTTGGGCTTATTTTGCTTCCATAAAGATCGTTCTTTCTGGGCTTCTGGTTCCAGCATTTTGGTGCTCCCAGACACACAAGGGAATGGCTCCTCGTGTTGCCTGGATTTCTTCATCGGGGCCCCCCTGTAAAGGGGTCAAAAGTCACCCTGGAGGGGCGATGAGCGGGGGAGAGGTCTCTCCAGTCAGTGGTAGAAGGGCGGCGGCCCTCCCATCGGCTTGGAGCTACTCTCCGAACTGAAGAAGAAAGGATCGGCCACTCCCATGGCCCATCATTTAGCCATTTCCTGCCGAAGCCAAAAGCACAACAAAGCACTTGAAAGCACTTGAAAACTGGGTGAGAATTGCCTTCTTTTCCTAATTGTCTACTTTCCCTGCCAAAAGCTTCTCAAATTTGCTTCCCCCTGAGAGGAGAGAGGGAAGGGATTTTTTTCCCCCACCCTCCTTATGAGCGGCCTTTGTCTACATTTGGAGAGAAAAGAAACAGCCTTGTATTAAATTATACTGATTTATTGGACTTACTGCCTTTCTACTTTTGGTCCAAAGTTCCTATTTTTACAGAAATGGACTATTCTACTTATTAGTCTAAAAAGGGGGACAAAAATAAATGAATAAATAAATAAAAGATACTGTCTGAAAAGGTTCTGAAGTACTCTGGTGATATCTAGTGAATACTATTGGCAAACAAGCTTGCTTACATTTTGGACTGACCTTGGCATTAAGATAAAAACCTGAAACAGCTGGAGATGAATTTGGCTTAGACTTGTGGCGGTGGACTCTTATTGATTTTTATTTGAAAAATAGCCTCCACCAAGGACTATTTATAATTATTACAAAATGGAGAAGGATCAGCCACAAACCTCGCTTGACTATAACCTTATACTTGAAACAATCTACAGAGTCACTGAGATGTCTATCTCCAGATTTAACAATTTACATGCCAACCTTAAGTCAAAAATTGAAACCCAGTCTGCAACTAAAGAATTTACACTTCAGAATATAACAAAATTGGAAGATATTACTATTGAGACAGAGGAATATAAACAACAACTATCCAAAGAACCGACAACTTTAAAAGTACAAGGAACTATCACTATGGCAAATAACCTTAAGGACCAACAACGTACTATGGGAAAACTGAATGTGCAAGATAGTGATGCTAACATAGAGGACGTGGAAGATCAACAAAGACAGTTTCCTGAAAGCCTGGATAGCCAAACATTAATTACAAAATTGGATAAGACTCATTTAAAGCAGATGAACGCAGACAGAAGAGGAATCCAGACTGAACTGAAGATAAAGTTTTTAGAGCAAACACAGACAGACATGTCAAACACAAGGCCCGGGGGCCGGATCCGGCCCGCGAAGTGGTTTCATGTGGCCCGTGAAGCCATCCTGGAAACAGTGAGGGAACGGCCCCCACTGCCTTGGCCCTGGCCCAGAGACCCTTCTTCTGCCAGAGACCCTCAGATCTGTCCCACTCCCACCCAGGCCCCCATAGGCACCCTTGAGGCGAACGATGTAGAGCTGGCCACGCCCACCCAGTAGGCCATACGCACTCTAGCCACGCCCACCCAGTAGGCCACGCCCACCCTGGCCATACCCACCCGGCCCCCTGACGGCAACCGTAATGCTGATGCGGCCCTCAATGAAATTGAGCTTGACACCCCTGGACTAGAACTAACGGCAAAAACATAATGATTACAAATGGTTTGGTTTTTGTGGGCCACTGATGGCTAGATGGCCTCCTTCAATTCAAATAATATGTATTGGAGCAAAGGGAGACCTATCTGGCAATTCAAAGGCCTTGGTCTGGAAACCTGACTGGCAAAAAAAAATCCAGAATTAGATTTAAAAAATGAGTTCTTAGAGAACCATTAAAGGTTATACTTTTAATAATCAGTGACCTATCAGGATCTAAAATAGAAAATGTTTATGAGATAGAACTAGAATGTGTTTATGTATCTATTAGGCTTATTTTAGACATAATTTGTGCACTGACATAACGGAAATTTGGTTTATAGATCCCATGTTTGATGTTAAAAGATGTTTGATTATTCTATTTAATAATTAAGAATTAGCTAAAATTTAAAACAGAATCTGGTTGTGTATAAAGAGTTGTAGATTGATAAACATAGGTTGTGGTCCTGTCAGTAACGTGTGATGTATTAGGATGTGAAACAAACAATGTTTATTAGGTAGAACATAGCTACTCAGCCTCTGTGCACATGTTAGATGCTATAGTTTTTGCTGTAATGAAATAAGGGAAATTTGGGTTGTGAATATTATTTGGGATGTTAAAGGCTTAATTTGAATAATATAATTAAAATTAAAATTAGATAAATTTTAATAACAGGACATAGATATATCTCAATGAAATTGAATTGACAATTTTTTCAACTGACCATGCTATTTCTGGAAATTTATCAGTTTAAACTGGTTGTATGAAATGTTAAGGGAAATTGAGAAGGATGTTTTGATAATGTAACCTGAATTATGTACTGAAAACTCTGTTACTGAATCTCTGATTACCTAGTCATCATGATGCATTCTAAATATGTAGATTTTAACTGAAAAACCAATAAAACTTGTTTTTTTTTTTAAAAAAAAGGATCGTTCTTTCCCACGCGGGCTTTGGCTGCCTCAGAAGGCACGAGGGGCCTTGCTCCTTATCGGAGACGTGCAGAGGGAGGCCAGAAATCCATCCTCAGATGGTGGCGTTGGGGTGGGGGCAGAGCCTGGGGCTGGGTGGGTGGCACCCAACGGCCTCCTCGGGGATGCACCCGTTGGAAAAGGACAGCAGCTGTAGCAGCCACACAGAAGACAGGCATGGTGCTGAGGCAATGGACGGAGCGTGGTCTGGGAGGACGTGGTGTCTCTGCAGGCTCACTTTGGAGGGAACTCACGGCTCCTTCCCTGGGCGCTTCACGTCTAGCTCTACGGCAGGCCTGCAAAGGGCGATGGGAGAGGAGCGGGCACAGGGCCAATCAGGAGCCCTGCTAGGGGCAATGCCGCATGAAGAGAGAGTGCAAATGCCTCTCTGTGTCTCTGTCTCTCACTCTTTCTCTCTTTCTTTCTGCAAATGGTGGAGGACTGGGAGCCATAGTTGAAGGCTGAAACACCTTCAGCTGTAACTGCTTGCACGTGTTTGTGTGTGTGTGTGAGCAGGGATCGATGCTGCTTTCCAGGTGATAAGTGCTTCTTTGGAGCTCAGCAGACATGCCGGGATCAGTGCTGCTTTCCAGGTGATTGGTGCTTATTCAGGGCTCAGCAGCTCCAGCTGGAGCCTGGCACTGATCTGGTGCTTCCGCTGAGTCCTGACTGCTGAACAGCTGGAAAGCAGCGCTGATCCCAGCACTTGAGCCCTGGCAGCCTCGAAGAAGCACCGATCAGCTGCAAAGCGGCACTGATCCTGGCGCTTGAGCCCTGGCAGCCCCGAAGAAGTGCCGATCAGCTGCAAAGTGGCACTTGAGCCCTGATGATGGGGGAGGAAGGCATGCTCATGTACCACCAGTTGAAAAGCCCTGGTTTAGGAAATACAGCATTAAAATCCTTCTTCCTGCCATATTAATCTGGTTCTTTTAAGAGAATTGTGCTACAAAGAACAGTATAATAATAAGTGTACCTGTAAAATATAATTGTAACAGTATAATAACTGTTAAGTTATAACAAACAATAATGGCTGGCTGGGGAATCCTGGGAGTCCACACACTTTAAAGTTGCTGAGGTTGACAAAGTCTGCTCTAAGTCCCTAAATGCTACAGGCCTTCTGGAAAAGGTCAGATTCTATCTCTTCTTCAGAAAGCTGTAGGATCTCACACTTTCACATGTCCAGCCTGTCAACGCTGTGACAAAGGATGTCCCACGCTCTGACAACTAAGATTCAGCAGTCATTTTACCTTTGGTTTTAATGTGCCTTTTCTGTTCTTTTAGAGTTCAGATGTAAAAGGGGGGATGGGTAAATGCTTCAGGGTTTAGCTAGCTATGACAATGCGGAAGTGTGGGAACTCAAGGACATTGTCTGATAAGCTTTTGGCAGGCTGAGAAGCCAGAGAGAAAAGCCCACATTTTGTGCTAATTGGGGAATGTGATTTATGACAGCTTTTGTGGGGTGGGAATTGCAACTTGTTACTTTGTATTTGGGGGAGAGAATCTCAGTCTTGGGTTCAACTATGTAAGTGCCGATACTTTGTTTCCTGAATAAAATGTTCTTTGAGGAAGAAATTCTTGCCTTGAAGTTCTTTTAATTGGTGATTTCATCTATTGGAACCATGACATTAACCCAAGACTGAGATTCCCGCCCCCCATGACACAGCCTTCTCATCCTGGTTCCTAAGGATTTGGGATTATTTCTTCTCATGGGCAGTTCATTCCTTCTCCTCTTTATGATTACCCAGCCCTTCTTGCCTTCTTGCCTGTTCCCAAGAACCAGTCCTTTGCTGTTTGGGAAAGGGCTGGCAATTTCCTTTGGGCATTGCTTCCGCTCCCCCCCCGCCCCCCCCACCAGTGAGAGAATGGAGAGAAGGGCCCTTGAAACTTCCTAGGCCAAAAGACCCACTAACTTCCTATTATCCACTTTTACACTTTACACTTTTGGTACAGATATTGTAGCACATACCCTCTTGGTTGTTTGGAAGGAACTCAACAATCCCAAGTCAGCTGAAATGAGAATAAGAACCAAATACGGGTGGCCTCACAGCAGAACCAGTGGATGAAACCTATTGCTTTTATTTCCTTCTGCTACATCTGATGGAAAAAAAAACTAAGCAAGGACGTTTACCTGCCAAGTTACTCAGATACTAATGTTTACCTGCAGAATTGCTTAGGTATTCTTCTGGTCTCAACATCCAGCTCAAGAATCGAAATAAAACCCCAGGTTCATTCCATCTCTGAAAATCTTACTGTTTATTGAATACACTGCATGGTAATGTCTAAGAAGAACTAACTCTGAGGTTCCAACACTAATTCATAGACTTAAACAATAATTTTCCCAGCCAAACTCCCAATGTTTTAGGTAGTCCATATAAACAAGTTCACTTTGTTATGGGAACTGTGCTTCAAATCCACACCTGTTCTGGTATCCTTGAAAAGGTTTCAGGCTCTCACAGAATTCAGCGGAATTGTAGAAGTTTCATTTCTCAATCTAACCCACTTAAAAGTAACACCTCCCCTGCTTAATCTAAAGGCAAGTTGAAACACAGAGGCACATAGCTGCCAAACTTTCATCCTTGACAGCTGGATTTACTGTAAATAATCCATGTGCTTGAATGAATCCTGGGGCTATTGGCAAGATTGTCCTAAGGGAGGAGCAAATCCAGGGGATTCTGAAAGTGTTGAACTATAAAGCGTATCACACAAACCAACGGATGGCTTGGCTGGGGAATGATGGATGCTGTAGTCTAGGAGGACAGTTTTTAGATACTTTGGCTTAACACAGAAGTAATTGAAGGTGGCTCTGGAGTGCCATTCCACTTAGTTAAAAGGATGGGATTTATTGTATTGCATCTTTGCAGTAATGTATGTGATGCCAAAGGGTTGTGGTCTTCTACTTGAGGAGCTGGAACAGAAGGAAGGCCTCTGATGGAGAAGATTCTAAATCCTTCTTCTTCAGTTCATGTAAGGAGAAATTCTCAGGAGTGGCTTGATTGTCTTCTTTTCATATATTACCATAGATAGGTTGATCATTTAAGGTAGAAAATCTGAAGGAAGCATAATTAACTCTTTCTGTGTTTTGAGGAATCTAGGAAGTTAACATATAGCACATGTTACTAGTTACTAGAGTGATCAAAAATATTTGAAAAGGAGGGGGGAAATATGCATATTCGTGGTTTGCCAACAGGTTTTTCCTTAACTATGGCTGAGCAAATTAGGACCAAGGGGCTAGGGTTTACATATCACTTAAATCATACTTGGTAGATTCATACAACTCATAATGTCATCAATTATGCAACTATACTTCAGATTAATAGGTTGCATAAATCCAGTCATACACATATTCTGTAAGTTTTTAACTTTTAATGGTTTCACTTTGATAGACAGAGAGGGCAGTTCTTCCAGAATCGGGAGTCTTTTTCCAATTGCAAATTCAGAAGTCATGACTCTAAGCCCCCAACTCCATTACCCTACCATTATATTTGTACATATTCAAGGAAGTTACTTCAGATGAAATCCTAGCAACAGTGGGAACTTTTTCTCAGAGAATGCCTCCATGCAAGGCCTTTTCACAGTTTTAATCTCTAGGTCATTTGCAATGTTCAAATCCATTTATTTTTGTCTCAAGAACAGTGAACTTCAAACCACAGTAAAATAGTTATCTACTATTGAAATGTTGTGGTCTACGGAGCTTTTGAACTATCTATTTCCCCAATGGCAAGGTAACTATCTCACAATATCTCCTGGCTTCAGGTCTTTCAAGTAAATTTGGAATTTTGAAAAGATGTTATGGGCAGTCTCCAAAATAGCTGCCATAATTGGTGTTGATATTGCCAGTCAGAAAGGCCCATCTACCAGGAAATCTTCAGCATAACTATACCATATTTTTCTGAGTAGGTGAGCCCAAGTCCAAATAAAGCACTAAGTGAGGAATTTGAAGGAAAAATGGTGCCCAGGGGCTCTATGCTGGAGATTCAGATGATGAACAGGAAAGCAGGGAATGGTCATAACTGCCCAGCTCTGTTAAAACTACATTCAATTTACATAATTTGCATATCTGAATTGTCAGAACTTATTAGTAGTCAGGGGTCATGATGGCTCACTGATTAAAGATGCTGAGCATGTCAGCAAGTTTGAAACCAGTGTGCCATGCAATGAGGTGAGCTCCTGTTCTTGCCCTAGCTCCTGTCCACCTAGCTGTCTATGGAGAGTCTCAGTCATCCAGGTCATGGTTGTCCCACAGGGGCTTTTTTCACAGGGCAACTGGACTGTCTTGTTTTTCTTTGTGGACGTTTCGCTTCTCAACCAAGAAGCTTCTTCAGCTCTGAATGGATAGTGGGGAATGGAATGATTTATACTCCTTGCAGACAGCTGGTCATTTGCATTCTTTTACCAAGTCGTTGAGGCCACTCCTCAGGGTCATCTGAGTAATGTAAATGTGTGTGGAGCCCTCTTGGAACTGCTGAAAGGACTGTGTTGTAGACTGGAGATAGATGATGTCATATCCCTCCCTCTCTGTTGAGAGCGGGCTCTCAGATAGATGATACAACATATCTATCTCCAGTCTACAATACAACCCTTTCAGCAATTCCAAGAAGGCTCCACACACATTTGCACTACTCAGGTGAACCCGAGGATACAGATAAACCTCCAAGTGGCTTCAATGACTCTCTAAAAGAATGCAAATGAC
The DNA here is from genome assembly GCF_947247035.1 of Vipera ursinii. Taxonomy (NCBI): domain Eukaryota; kingdom Metazoa; phylum Chordata; class Lepidosauria; order Squamata; family Viperidae; genus Vipera; species Vipera ursinii. Next base: position 121,779,928 of record NC_139513.1, on the reverse strand, counting down.
CAGCTGTCTGCAAGGAATATAAATCATTCCATTCCCCACTATCCAGTCAGAGCTGAAGAAGCTTCTTGGATGAGGAGTGAAACGTCTTCAAAGAAAAACAAGAAAGTCCAGTTGCCTCTTGAAAAAGCACCTTGGGGATGTCCACCTAGCAGTTCGAAAGCATGCAAATGTGAGTAGATAAATAGGTACCACTTTGGTGGGAAGGTATCAGCATTCCAAGTGTCTTTGGAATATAGTCATGCTGGCCACATGACCACTGAAAGTGTCTTCGGACAATGATGGGTCCCTCAACCAAGAAATGGAGATGAGCACTGCCCCTTAGAGTCGGACATTACTGGACAAGGGAAACCTTTACCTATTAGTATCACCCTAGAAAATATAGGCATGCCAGCCAATTGTGGTGCAGAGATTTTCTTTTAAGAAGCTTTCCACCGGGGAGCTTTTTGGAACCTCCACAGAAGGAAAGGCATGGGGAACATCTTTCAATTGAGCTTCCTATTAATGTAACACTGGGAAATTCCAAAAGTAGGACAATACCGTTGGACACAACTTTAAGGAGATCCAGGATTATGGAATTAATTGCCCATAATATTTTATCTACTTTTGCGATTGGTCAAAGGAAGGTTGTCCTTTTGATTTTCCATATGTCTTTCAAACAGTGTAAACTTTTTAAAGACCTGCAACAATTAAAACTGATTTTGCATTCCATATATAGGTGTGACTTTTGAGAGGCCCATTGTCAGACTATGAGTTGGAATTAGTTGCAAGTGGTTGTTGGAAAGTTTCCCAGGCTTCTTTTCCTGGACGAATTCACCAATACCTTTGGTTTTGTTTATTTGAAAATAATAATAAATCAAAGCTAATTTCTTACTGATGTACCAAATAAATATATTGATCTTTACAATAAACACAATTGCAAATGTAACAGATAAGAAGAATTAAAAGTATTAACAAAGCTGAATAATGAAAAGCACCTGAGACTTAGAAGCAAAAGCCCGAGTTGGTATCACAGTTGTATATGTCACTTCTGTGCCATCTGTGGCTTGATCAGATGAAGGAGAAACCTAAATTAAAGGAAAACATGGTGCTATTTAATTTGGTTTGCCTGGTATTTCTCTTACCTTCACAGTACACCAGTTGGAACATCATTATGCTGACATTACTTTCTCTGGCTATACAGTATAACAGAATAATATCACAATCATATCATAATAAATGCTGTTCCATTTGTCCTGCATTTATATTAATTGTGTTTGTTCTGTAATGTATTCTCTTTTGGTGAGACAGGCTACCAACCTGTAGCACATCTTGAATACAATTGCCTTTGTTCCATAGAATTAAATGGCATTACTTCCATAGGTATTGAGATTATGTAAACTATTGATTTTGGTGATAGCCTTTAAGAAAGGAGATACAAGTGGCCAATCAGAAGCATCCTCCAAAGGAATTCAAATGCCAGTGGTAGGGATGTCTGTTTCTTTGATAAGCCTGAATTCTTAATCATAGAAAAGCTTCTAAGATCAACTGCACCAAATTTTGATTCACTGTAGGAAATCAATGGCTGAATGGGTAGAAGTATTGAGTTTTGTAGATGAAATAGCATCTCATTTCCACATAGGATATGGGGAAATAAGAATTCAGGATACCCATGAAGAAATGAAAAAGAACCAATACATAATACACAGGCCACTATGAAAGGAAGGCGTTTTCTTTAGGATGCTATTAAGTTGTATGATTCTTAAATAATGTACGTCTTTTTATTTTGAACTGACAGCCTTGAGAATTGTTTCTCTCTTCAATGATTTCTTTTAAGTCTGATAGTCAAACAGTTTTACCCGTTTACTGATCTTCAATTAGAAATTGAGACCCAAGGCTGTAAATAGTTCTTTATGACTCAGAAGTGAATCCAGGATTCAGGATTCATGAACTTGTCTTTTCTTGTTTTGTAACTGTGCCCTGACACTCAGGTTTGTGATTCTGAAAATCTGTTTAGGAAAGGCCTTGTCATCTTGGAATATGACCCAAAGGCCTAGTGACCTCCTTCATTAGAAGAATTTAAGTTCCTAGACATCTACCTCTTCCATCATCTTGGGAGTAAATTGAATTATTCTTCAATTTACTTTTTATTTATTCTTCACAAGCCTTCCAGATGTATTTAGCCCAAAATGCCCACACTTATCTGCCAATATCACCATGCCACTGAGAATTCTGGGAGCTTGAGTTCCAGAAAATTGAAATGCATTCATTTGGGAAATGCTGGGTTAGATGATACCTCAGTCCTTTCCAACCCTATTATTTGATGAAATATTTCAGACATGGTTTCTGGCATCATTGATCCAGCTGTATACACTGGATAAGATGGACTGTCTTACATCAATGTTCTGAATTGGGCCATGACTTTAAAAAGTGATTCTCCATAAATATGTTCCAGGTCAACTCCTATCCTCTTATTAAAGTCAATGCGCCTAGATGTATGCCTGCAAATTTTGGGAAATTGCTTACCATAGATGGAAGGAGATCCTTAGAGCATTTGGTACCTGAAAAAAAAACAATAAAATAGCATTAGGGCATTGCTGTACCATTGCAGCAGCTTTGGAAAAAAAAATAAATGTTAGTTGTATGGTTATCATTTCCTTCCTTTGCCCAAGTGAATTTTTATGATCTAACCAACTTTTTAAAAAATTAGGTTTTTCTCTCAGGAAATTTTATCAGATTATGGAGTTAGGCAGCTGTTACTCAGATTCCTGGTTTTTCTATAACTAGAAGTAGGGATCAGAAAAACAACTCCTTTTTCATTCATTTAAATTCATACAGTGATGCAAAGGATTTTAAAGGTAAATATTGTTGAGAAACCAGAGCTCCTTTATTGGGACTTATAGACAAGGAACTAGAAAAGGTTCATAGCAGATTGATTTTGTATATGGTAATGGCAGCAAAATTGTTGTATGCTCAGTGATGAAAGAACAGTGAAATTTCCCACAGTGGCGGAAAGGATAGTGAAAATGTCAGAATTTGCTGAGATGGTAAAGCTGACCGAGAAACAAGAACAAAAACTTTTCTAAAAGTCTGAAAACCTTCAATATATCAATATATCCTTATATTGATACAAGAAGGAGACCAATTTAAGATAAAAACATATGAGCAGTTGAAAGATAAGGTTGATGATTGGTTTCAATATTACCAAATGAATGAAGTGTATAAAATGGATAAAAAAGAGGTTTTCAAATAGAGAAATCCAAATTGGAAACGTTACTGTTAGATACAAAATTAAAGAACCTTTCCAAGATGTATAATTTATTGCTGGAGTGGCACACAGAAGATGAACAAGTGAAATCAGTGATGATCGATTGGGCTAATGATGTGGGGCACAACATTATGATGGACGACTGGGAGAGGATGTGGAAAAAGGGTATTAAGTTTACAGCATGCAATGTTTTGAAAGAAAATATGATGAAGATGATGTATAGGTGGTATTTAACACCGGTTAAGCTTGCAAAAATTTATCATACATATGATAACAAATGCTGGAAATGTAAAGCTGTAGAAGGAACCTTTTACCACATTTGGTGGACTTGCCCCATAGTAAAAGACTTCTGGGAAAAGATTTATAATGAATTAAAGAAAGTTTTGAAAAATACATTTATTAAGAAACCAGAAGCCATCTTATTGGGTATAGTCGGAAAAGAAATTCCCCAAAAAGATGTTACTTTCTTTCTGTATGCCACAACAGCGGCGAGAATTTTGATAGCCAAGAATTGGAAGACACAAAAAATACCAACGGTGGTAGACTGGCAGATGAAAATGATGGATTATATGGAACTCGCTGAGCTGACAGGGAGAGTCCGTGACCAAGGAGAAGAGTCGGTGGAAGAAGACTGGAAAAAATTCAAGGACTATTTGAAGAAATATCGTTATATCAACTAGTTTGAAATGGACTTGGAAGTGTTTATAAGTTGTAGTTTTAGAGTTTAATGTTTAATATTAAGGACAATATGAAATGATGATTGTTAAATGATAAGAAATTAAATATAGATAGATATTAAATACGATTTAAAATTATGAAATAGAAATTGCTAATGATGATTAATGAAGAAACGTAGATAGGGGGGACTCGAGGAAGTCACCCGAAAATGATTAGAAAGATTAGGAATAATGGAAGCTAAGTATTTTTGTTGTATTTTTGTTGATTGTATTGTTTATGTTATGTCTTGTGTTTTTTTTATATGTATATATATATTTTTGTTTAAATATATGTTTATATAAAAGCAATAAAAATTTATATATATATATATATATAAAAATAAAAGTCTGGAAACCTTATATGGACTTTTTGCTGAAAACAAACAAAAATGATATGATAATTTATGGATTCAAAGATGTGGGTGGCAAGGCGTCGCCGGAGACAGCCATTTCCAGGCTGTCAGCCCTGCGGCTTCGTAGAATCGCCGAAAACAGCGCTGATCAGCTGTTTTGGCGGCTCAGAAGCCCCCTCCTCGGGAGAAGAGGAGGGGGCGAGTAACCAGATAGGGGTAGAGCTCTCTGGGGCCGCCAGAACTTAAAGTTTTGGTGGCTGAAGGATTGAGCCCCCCCGAAGCCTGGGTTTGCTCTGGGCTGTGCGGCGTTTCTGCTCCGGGCTTTTAGGAGCAGAACAGGGCATTCTCAACCATCCCTGCCAGCAGGAAAGAACTTGGGAGAACGAGGATGCAGGCAGAGCGACACAGGAGATTCAGGTGAAAGTGGACTTTTGATCTTTAGCTCAATGGACTTTGCAGACTTTGAAAGTGAAAGTGCGTAGCAGGCAATAGTGGGTAAAAATGGCAGCTAAATCTTCTAAAGTTCGTAGAAGCGCGGGGGCTTCCCCGGTGCAGCAGTCTTCGTTGCAAGCTTTATTGCCCCCTGCACCTGCACCTACGCCAGCCTTGACAGTTAAAGATTTGCAGAATGTGATGCAAGAAGCTTTGGAAAAGCAATCGCAGCAATTAGCTGAGATTATAGATGAAAAGCTGGATGAGAAGTTAACAGAAAAACTAGCTGAGGTTATGGATGAAAAGCTGGATGAGAAGTTAACAGAAATAAGGGCGGACATTTTGCTTGCATTTCAAGGCATGGCTATATGTATCGAGCGTTTGGATGAAAGAGTGGAAGATCTCAGTTAAAATAATATCAGATTAGATGCAAAAATGTCAGAGACTGAGAATGTGGTGGATAAAATTGACAGTGACTTGATCTTGGTGCAGTATCATGAGATGGATTTGCTGTGAGGATCAGAGGCTTAAAAGAGAATCCTAAAGAAAATTTGAAGGAAATAGTCTCTGAGGCTCTGGAAGGGGTGCTGGGGCGGCCAGCAGATGGAATTGTGGAAGACATAGATAAAATTTTCCGTGTCAATTCATGGATTGCAAGACAAAGGAAACTACCCAGAGATGTGGTGGTTTATTTTACAAAGAGAGCAATTAGAAATGAGATCATTCAAGCCTCTTACAACACTAAATTTGTAATTGCTGAGCAAGAAGTCCTGGTTTTAAAAGAGGTCCCTCCAAGAATTTTAAGGAGAAGAAAGGAGTTTGCTTTTTTAGCACAAGAGCTCAGGCGATGTGATATTAAGTTCAGATGGGAGATACCAGTGGGTATGGTGGTGATGCATGAAGGCACGAGACATCGTCTTACTACAATGATGCAGGCACGTGATTTTTATAGTAATGTTTTAAAAGCAACCCCCATACCACTTTTGGAATCTACAAAGAAGAATGGTGAGGGAGAGCCTCAAGGTGCTGAAGGAACAACGCAGACAGATGAGAAAGCTACAGGAGTGGATCAAATTTCAGTATCATCGGAAGAAGCTAGAGACCAGAGGATGACGCGTGCTGCTTTGAGACGAATGAGACGAGAGCAAGAACAAGACCAGCAGAAAGTCATGGAACCTCCAAAGCATACCTATAGCGAAGCTGTGGGAGGGGCGCGACCTAAGAATGTAAAGGGGATTCTGGAAGAAGCTCTCCAAAAGCTTCGGGTCACTAAGGATGGCGACTAAGCTTCTAACTTGGAATGTTAATGGCTTAAATTCACCACAGAAGAGAAAGAAAATCTTTCAATATTAAAAACAATTTAAGATTGATGTTATTTGCTTACAAGAAACACATATTAGAGTCACGGACCAAAAGTACTTATTAAATTCAAGACTGGGTACACAATTTATTGCCTCTGCAATGAATAAGAAGAATGGAGTGGTTGTTTATATTAAGAATACTTTGACAGCGGAGTTAATTGAAGCAGATAAACAAGGAAGATACATTATAATAGATTTGTTAATAGAAGGCAAAAAAACGCTTCTGGTTGGATTATATGCTCCTAATCAACAACAAGCAGACTTTTATAGCTTACTACACAGCAAGATTACTCAGTTGGATTATAAATCTTTTATTTTTATGGGAGACTGGAATGGTGTCTTGGATGTACAAATGGACAAGAGTTGTTCTTTTAGAAGTACTCCAAGTCATGCTAAATTGCCTAAATCCTTTTTTGATATGAAGGATGATTTGGAGCTGCGAGATATTTGGAGAGAAAGGAATTTGCAAGAAAAGGATTATACTTTTTTCTGATAGACATCAATCTTTTTCTAGGATTGACTTTATATTAATTACCAATGTTTTTTTTCTAGGATTAAGAAGATAAAGATCTGTCCAAGAACTATGTCTGACCATAGTCCAGTCTGGCTAGAGATTGATAAGGATAATAGAGATAGGCGCTCCTGGCGTCTAAATGAGAACCTGTTTAGAAATCAGGAAAATGTGGAAGAATGTAAAAAACAGATGAAGGTTTTTTTTGAAACCAATATGAATAAGGGTACTTCTGTGGAAATGGTTTGGGACGCTAGTAAAGCTTACATGAGAGGTGTGTTAATATATTTGAATCACAAATATAGACGTAATCTGGAATTTAGGAGGAAAGAATTAGAGAATGAAATTAGGGAAAAAGAAAAGGCCTTAATTTTGAATCCATCAGATGTGAAAATTAAAGAGGTTATTAATTTATTAAGGGGACAGTCTGATAAGTTGATGGCTGATCAGGTGGCAACTAATCTACGGTTTGCTAGACATAATACTTTTTGTAATGCCAAAAAACCAGGTAGATGGTTAGCTTATTTGTTAAGGAAGAAGCAAAGGGCTTCTAATATAGATAAAATAGAACACAAGGGTAAGGTAGTGTATCAACAGAACCTTATTAAGGAAACTTTTGTTGATTCTTATTCTAAATTATATGCTAGAGATAAGATTAACGAAGCAGATATTGATGTATATCTGAGGAACACCAGTATTCCGGTTCTTACACAAGAACAAAAGGAAGAGATGAATCAATTGATAACTGAGGAAGAAATTCTTTTAGCAATTAAACAATTGAAAGTGGGCAAAGCGCCAGGGACGGATGGGTTGACCGCTGTGTATTATAAAAATTTACAGTTTGAGATGATAAAGCCATTAAGGGAATTATTTCAGACAATTCAAATGGGAAGAGGGGTGCCTCCGTCTTGGAAAACTGCTTTTATTTCTTTGATTCCGAAGGAAGATCAGGATGTCACTCAAGCAAGAAATTATAGACCAATATCACTTTTGAATACGGACTACAAGATATTTGCTAAGGTTTTAGCTAACAGATTAATGAGGGTACTGCAACAGGTAATTCATGGTGACCAAACTGGGTTTATAAGTGGTAGACAAATGAAAAATAACGTGAGGCATATAGTTGATTTGTTGGAATTTCTGGAAAGAAACAACCAGATCCCTGCAGCGCTGATTTTTTTGGATGCTGAAAAAGCGTTTGATCAATTGGATTGGCAATTCTTGATGAAAGTATTAGATAAAATGAATTTTGGGGATAAATTTCTACAACCAATTAGGGCATTATATCAAAAGCAAACAGCCCGTATAATAGTAAATAACAGTCTGACCGAAGTATGTAATATTGAAAAGGGCACAAGGCAGGGGTGTCCGTTATCACCTCTATTATTTGTTTTAACATTGGAGATATTATTGATTAAAATACGGGATTCAGAAAAAATTAAGGGAATTCAAATAAGAGATCAGGATTATAGATTGAGGGCGTTTGCAGACGATCTGGTTGTTACGGTGACCCAGCCAGAAAATTCTGTTGTAGAGTTGATGGAGATAATAATGCAATATGGGAAAGTTTCTGGATTCAAGGTTAATATACAAAAAACTAAAATGCTGTCTAAGAATATGACAGTATCACAAAAGGCTGTTTTAGAAGGGTTAACTGGATTTGAAATTGTCAAAAGGGTTAAATATTTGGGGGTATATTTGTCACCCTCAAATGCAAAGTTATATAAAAATAATTATGAAAAGCTATGGGGAAAAGTTCAAAAAGAATTGGATAGCTGGAAAAAATTACAATTGTCTTTATTGGGAAGAATTGCAGCAGTGAAAATGAATGTTTTGCCGAAATTTCTATTTTTATTTCAAATGATACCTATTCTTAAAAAGGATTCAAACTTGGAGGAATAGCAAAAGGGTATTAATAAATTTGTTTGGGCAGGGAAAAGGCCAGGAGTCAAATTTAAGATCATGCAGGATACGCGTGAGAGAGGTGGTCTCAAAATGCCCAACTTTAAATTATACTATGAAGCTGCTGCTTTGTCAGCGATATGTGATTGGATTAATTTAACACAAGGAAGATTATTAAATCTTGAAGGTCATGATTTGTTATTTGGCTGGCATGCATATCTATTGTATGATAAGAAGGTGTATAATGTGTTTAAAGTGCATATTTTAAGACATGCTCTGTTGTGAGTTTGGAAAAAGTATAGACACAAGTTAAATTATAAGATACCTCTATGGGCAATACCAAAACACACAATAGAAAACATAAATGTTGGGTTTAAACATGATGTGACTACATATAAGGAAATTTTAAGTTTGGAAAGGAATGTATGGCATTTGAAGCCGTATAATCTCTTACGAGGAGAAAAGATTGTTCAAACCTGGTTTCAGTATGGGCAACTACAGGCCAGGTGGAAAGAAGATCAGAAAATTGGTTTCTCAATGACTGATGAAAATTTGGTAAAGCAAATTAGAAATCAGGGTCAAGCATATATCAAACGGATATATCTTGCACTGATAGAAATTGATTCAGAGATAGAACTTGTTAAAGATTGTATGATAAAGTGGGCTCAGAATTTTCAAGAAGTTATTACAATGGATACTTGGGAAAAGATTTGGGTGAGAAATGTAAAATTTACGCAAGCTCAAAATTTAAGAGAGAATTTTTATAAAATGTTTTATAGATGGCATTTAGATCCCAACAAATTAGCAAGTATGTATCCGAGCTACCAGCCTAAATGTTGGAGGTGTGGTGGTGAAGATGCAACGTATTTTCATATATGGTGGACCTGTAAAAAGGTTAAAGCTTTTTGGATCAAAATTTGGTGGAATATGCAGAAGATATTTAAGAGAAGGATAAAGTTTTGTCCGCAATTCTTTTTACTGGGTATTATTACTGATACTACTGTTGTGGGCACTAAGTGGGCACTGAGCCTTGGTGGCGCAGTGGGCTAATGCCTCCTTAAGTAACAGCAGCTGCCTGCAATTAGTGCAGGTTCAAGTCCCACCAGGCTCAAGGTTGACTCAGCCTTCCATCCTTCCGAGGTAGGTAAAATGAGGACCCAGATTGTTGGGGGCAATAAGCTGACTTTGTAATAATGCCGCTGGGGCCCCCCCAAAAGCCCTAATAAGCAGGCATATACATAGAATGAAGGCTACTGCTAAGCTTGTAAGCCGCCCTGAGTCTTCGGAGAAGGGCGGGATATAAATGGAATTAAAATAAATAAAATAAATAAATAAGTTGATGTTGAATTTAATTACGGCAGCAAGACTTTTAGTAGGGCAATATTGGAAGAAGGAAGAACTGCTGACTATAGAAGAATGGACTCTAAAAGTTTCTAACCTGGTGGAAATGGCAAAGATCTCAGCGTATTTGAAAGACCATTCGCAACAGAGATATATTGTGGAGTGGAAAAAATGGATTGATTACATCCAGAATAAATATGGGACTAAAAAGTTTCATTTAGCATTTGAATAAGTATTGATGTGATATTTATATTGCTTGTAGTCATTTTATAAGAGTTAAAGTGCGATAGACTTAATAACTTATTGTCGTTAGCATATGGTAGATTATGATTGTTTTTACTTTTATACCTTGTATTTAGCTCTGGGAAGTCGGGGAGGGGGGAAGGGGAGGGAGGGAGGGTTGGGGTGGGTTGGGAAGGGGTGGGTGGGTTGGGAGGGGTTTTGTTTTGTTAAAGATAAAATGTACTGAAAAACTTTTCAATAAAAAAAAGATGTGGATTAAATGAGGGATTTGTCTAACATCTAAGAAGAAGGGATGATAAGATTATAATTATCTATTGAAGAAAAGATAATTATAGCCATTGTATTTAATAGCTTATGTATCTTCTTGCACTTTTTTCTTTCTTTCCTTTATTTTTTTAAAGATAAGTCTTTATGCATAATTCTTAATAATGTATTTTTTTTTAAAAAAATATGTCTCCCTCCCCAGACACCAAAAATGGTTCACTCCTGACTGTAGGAATGAACCAGTCAAAATTCAAAAGTTTTGGGCAAATGCCTCACCTTTTTTCTTCTGTAGCTTCCACATCAACAGAGTAATTCCACCTAAAATTAGCATCAGTACCCCAAGAACCGCTGGTAGCAGGATTATGAGATCGGGGTCACTGCTGGGACAGATATTAGGAAATTTGTGAGACTGCTGGACTATATTCCCTTTGGGTTGTTTGCCACATAGCTCTGGGCATTATTCAAGTGAATAAACTAGATTCATTCAAACTGGATGGCTCTGGACGCTTCTACCTCTGAGTAATCCTCCATGGAAGGATTAAATTGAGACTTTCTACAGACGAAGTCTCTAGAGAAATGTTCATTTTGTCCCTACTTCCATTGTTATAGCAAGAGTTAATCTCTTGGTGCGAAAAATCCATATAGGCTTTATTTCCAATCCTTTTAACAACCAGTTTTTCTTCCCCTGCAGATGGCCTCCATATAGAGGGCCAATCTAAAATATGGGTGGTGGTGGGGAATGTATTCACCAATGTTGAAATACAGTAGTTTCATTATGAAAAAGTCCATATCTACTACTTGGTGCTACATCACCATTTTTTGCACAGGCTGGATCTAGTCACAGACCACAAATCTTAAACATGTTGGAAACGACAACCAGAACCATTTTCTGAGGGCAGACATAAATATCTGCTTTTATTAACCTCCCCCCCACCAATTGCAAAACTGAAATCTGTTTTCCTGCCACAGTTTAAAAATACCCCGTTCCTCTTACGCTGCTTTGAGTTCTTCATTTTGGTTCCACTAACCCTGGAAACTCACAGGGGCAGAAATTTATTTATTTATTTTATTTATTATTGGGACTTATATGCCACCCTATCTCCCGAAGGACTCAGGGCGGCTAACAACAATAACATACAATAAATACAGAAGTTAAGATAAAATTAAAATTAAAGGTCTCTGTACAATAAATTAAAATTAAAATTAAAATAAATTAAAAATTAGAGTTAAAAAATTAAAAACATAATTAAAATCCCTGTCAGTCCAGGTCAGCCAGGTGGAAAAGGATTGTTTTGAGGCCGCGGCGAAAGGACTGAAGATCTTGGGCCACCGGAAGCTCATGGGGGAGCTGGTTCCACAGGGCTGGCGCTCCCACAGAGAAGGCCCTCCCCCTGGGGGTCGCCAGCCGACATTGTCTAGCTGACGGTACCCTGAGGAGGCCTTCTCTGTGTGAGCGTACTGGGCAATGGGAATTCGCTCCCGGCAGCAGATGGTCTGCAAGTATCCCGGGCCTAAGCCATGTAGGGCTTTAAAGGTAAGTACCAGCACCTTAAATCTCACCCGGAGGGCAACCGGTAACCAATGCAGCTCACGCAGGAGGGGTGTAATATGGGAGTATCGGGGTGCTCCCATCACTACCCGTGCAGCCGCACTCTGCACCAGCTGAAGCCTCTGGGTGGTCTTTAAGGGCAGCCCCATGTAGAGAGCATTGCAGTAATCTATACGGAAGGTAACGAGTGCGTGGGTGACTGTGCGTAGGGCATCTCGGTCCAGAAAGGGGTGCAACTGGCATACCAGGCGAATCTGAGCAAATGCCCCCCTAGCCATGACTCCAATATGATCTTCAAAACTGAGTCGTGAATCCAGGAGGATGCCTAGATTGCGTGCTCTATCAACGGGAGGTAACATCTCTCCTCCTATAACCAAAGATGGAACCTCTTGGACTAAATGAGATGCCGGTACGTAAAGCCACTCAGTCTTGGCCGGGTTGAGCCGGAGCCTGTTCTTTCCCATCCAAATCTGTACCGCTTTCAGGCAACGGGACATCACATCGAGGGCGTCACTGGGTTGGTTCGGGGTGGAGATGAAAAGCTGGGTATCATCAGCATATTGATGATACCTCACCCTGAAGCCACGGATGATCTCACCCAGTGGCTTCATATAGATGTTGAACAGGAGAGGCGAGAGTACCGACCCCTGAGGCACCCCACAACTAAGGGGCCTAGGGGTTGACCTCTGCCCCCCTGCCAACACCATCTGCGAATGGCCCGAGAGGTAGGAGGAGAACCACCGCAGAATGGTGCCTCCCACTCCCAACCCCTCAAGACGATGCAGCAAGATACCGTGGTCAATGGTACCGAAAGCCCCTGAGAGATCTAATAGGACCAGGAAAGAGGAATAACCCTATCTCGGGCCTGCCAGAGATCATTCACCAGTGCAACCAATGCTGTCTCCGTGCTATACCTGGGCCTGAAACCCGATTGGTATGGATCCAGATACTCTGTTTCCTCCAGAACCAAAGGGAGCTGCCATGCCACCACGCTCTCAACGACCTTCGCAAGAAAGCGAAGGTTGGAGACAGGACGGAAGTTATTTAAAATAGCTGGGTCCAATGCAGGTTTCTTAAGGAGGGGCCTTACCACCGCCTCTTTCAAGGCGGCAGGGAAGTACCCTTCACTTAGTGAGGCATTGATAACTGCTAGGATCCAGCCTCGTGTAACCTCCCGAGAGGCATAGACCAGCCAGGAGGGACACGGGTCCAACAAACATGTGGCGGCATTTAATTTCCCCATGATCCTGTCCACTTCATCCGGAGTCACAGGATCAAACTCTTCCCAAATGTTCTCGGCCAAACTCATCGTTTTCCTCTCGTCAGATACTGCCCAGTCAGAGTCCAGACCAGCCTGAATCTGAGCAATTTTGTCCACCAGATATTTACTAATTTCCTCAGCCCGTCCTCGTAAGGGGTCCTCTCCCATCCCTTGATTTAAAAGGGAGCGGACCACCCTAAACAGGGCGGCCGGGCGGTTATCTGCGGACGCAATGAGGGTGGTGAAGTAAGCGTGCTTTGCCACCTCCATTGCCACAAGATAAGATCTAGAAAAGGATCTTAACTGTGTTTGGTCAGACTCTGACCGACTGGTTCTCCAAATGCTCTCTAGGCCCCTTCTCTGGCGTTTCATCTCCCGCAGGTCCTTGGAGAACCAAGGAGCGAGCCGGGACCTGCGCCGGGTCAGAGGCCGCAAAGGCACAACGCGGTCAAGAGCCTCCGAGGCAGCCTGTTGCCGGGCATTAACTAAGGACTCGACCGGGCTGTGGGAGAGGGAGGTAGGAATCAATCCAAGCGCCATCTGGAACTTATCTGGGTCCATCAGGCGCCTGGGGTGGAACCATCTGGTTGGTTCCGCCTCCTGACAGCGGGGGGTGACATGACGGAGGCCCAACAGCAGGAGATAATGGTCTGTCCATGAAAGGGGTTGAGATGTTGGAGTAACCCCCCCAGACCATTAAGCCACTGCCCAGAGATAAAAATAAGATCAGGTGTGTTTCCCCCTTCGTGTGTTGGGTCCTGAATAATTTGGGTCAGGTCCATGGCCATCATGGAAGCCATGAACTCTCGGGCCACCTCCGATGTACCGCCCAGGGAAGGCAGATTAAAATCTCCCAGAACCATAAGTCTGGGAAATTCAACCGCCAATCCCGAGAGGGCGTCCAGTAGCCTGGGCAGAGTCGTTGCTACGCAGCTTGGAGAGAGGTATGCAAGTAGCAGGCCCAACTGACCACCAGGACCCCACCTTAAGAGGAGGGACTCACATCCGTAATGAGCAATAGCTTGATCTCTAAAAGCTTTTCCACCTTTGCTAAGATCATGCAGTAGCTAAAAGCTTTTTACTTTAGTGTAAGAAGTTGCCAGGATGAAACCCCAGAGAATTTTTTTAATTACTATTTTTCCCCCATTTAATAGCTAGCTACCTTTCTCTAGCTAACAGTGAAAGATTGCACCATTCCCTCAATCTCCAGAGAAAAGAGAGACTGGTGCAACCTTTCACATCCTTTCTTCTTTTAGAAAAAACCCCTCAGCTAGCTGTGAAAAACTAGTTAGCCAGCTGAAGGAATGGAATTAGCGTGTGTATGTTTATATTATATGTTCTTGCTGGGTTTGAAAACACCAGCATCTTACTAGCCAAAAACCTTAACCCCAGAGCTATTTTAGCAGCTTTGGGGAAAAAAAGTAGACTTTTAGAAATGCTTAAGAGTGGAAATTTATTGGTTTATTATTTATATCCCAACTTTATTATTTCTATAAATCTCAAGGAGGTGAACATACCCAACACATTTTCTTCCTCCTATTTTTCCCACAACAACAAACATGTGAGGTGGACTGGTCTGAGAGAAAAAGTGACTGCTCCCAGTCACCCAGCTGGCTTTCATGGCTAAGGTGGGACTTGAACTCATGGTCTCTTGCTTGCTTATTTGGTGTCTTAGACCAAATTAACTCTAAAACGGCCAACTAAGAATGCATCTTCAATTTTGAAGAGAGTTATTATACTTGCATTTATGTGTATTAACTTTGTGCATATATTTTTTGCATATAAAGTAACATTGTGTATTTAATTTAACTGTACTTTGTTTAGATACATTTTTTACAGATAGAGGTGACCACTTGTAGCTCAGGGTTGAAATGGGGGGATCCTTGATGCTCTCCAAGTTTGGTTGTTTTCTTGCAGATGTTTCATTACCCAAACTTCATCAGTTTGGGTAATGAAACATCTGCAAGAAAACAACCAACCTCAGAGACCACCAAGGATCCTACTTTTTCTACAGGTCTGTATGCTACATACATAGCAAAGTATACATGATCAGCATGATCTGCCCACCAGAAGCAGAGTGACTGGCCACTGCTTTCTTGGAACAGAAAGTGGGGAGGGTACAAGAGAAGGGGAATTATCCAATGGCAGATGAGAGCCACCTGCTGTCTGGGCTAAATATTTTGCCAGCTGTTGGGAAAGTGCATCAGTCCACATGCATTTTTAAAAGCAAGCTTAAAGTTAATTTGCCATCTGCATAGGATAGGGGCATCTGAAATGGTAAGTAAGTAAATATGCCCTTAGATTAGGCTTTCCTAATTTCCGTCCTGTTTTTGAGGAAATATAGACAGAGTCCAGGGAAAAGGCAAAGTACCAATTAATTGTACATTGTTGTAGTATATCCATCTTTCCCTTGTTTTATTGTATAGTTTTCACTGTTCATTTGTATTTATTTTGGTGTTTGTAGTTTTAGGGAAGGTGTGTACTTTAAGATTACACTCTAAGGAGTTGTGATGATAAAAAATTTAAGATCCCCCGCCTTTTATCCTTAAGTTCTGACAACTCCTGTCACTTATTCTATGCAGATCTAAACGTACCTCTTTGGACTTGTAGTTTCAGTAGGGAAGTTTGAGATGGTAGAAAGATATCCAGTTGTTGTAATAGGTGGCAGTTCTAAAAAAGAAATTAAAATAAGTACCAACCCATAATTTTCTAACCTATGCTTGCATGGTCTTGAAATTATACCAACAATGTATACAGATGATGATGGACCTGTCACCGTTGGAAAAACTTCCAAGCTTCAGCAGTAAAAGGTAACTTTTCCCTGGGAGGTTATTCTCCATTCAAATGGACTACAAGTATTAAGTGAACACAGAAGACAAATGTAAAGATTGATGATGTGTCAAAACTGTGATATATCAGGAGGAACTACTGATGCATGAGGGAGGTGGAAGGGAACAATCTGACAACGAAACGTTCAACAGACTTGACCCCTTCTGCTTGGCTCCTGGAAATACAGATATGGAATGATGGAACTTATGATATTTGTTTGCAATAATTCCCCCCTCCCCCCCGATCTAAGTAGTTTGTGTACTTTGGCAGAGGGTAGTCATTCTTCCAACTTTGGAAATAACTCCATGAAGGAGGTTAAATAAATCTGCAAATATAAAGAGCAAATATAAATATCAGCATGCTAAGAGGTCAGTAGTTTGTGTTTTCATGAAAAGGCATATTTTTATAGTGTTATACCAAGTATATTGGCAAACAGGGAACTGAACCAATTTCCTTCCCTTATTAAAATGCTTTGCTTCATCCTCCAATTTTTAACCACACTTTGGCTCTTAAACGTTTAGGACTCCCTTCTACTTTCAAAAATTATGGAGGACAGCAAAAGAGGGGTTTTTTGTATGGGTTATGTTTATCAATATTTACAGAAATAAAAAGTAAAATTAATGCATTTGCTGCCATTACCGCTTCTCAGAAAAGTTTGATGGGATTTTAATATTGTATTATTTTTCAAGATTGGCTGGCAAATTATTTTGATTTTGCACAGCCCTGAGAGGGTCTTGGGGAAATCCCCAAGGGTGCTGGGACCAGACTTTGAGAAAAACCAGCTTACATAAACTCAGGATGACAGCTATAAATTCCTGAGCTGCCTCTGCTACTGTGCCCAGGGAAGGAAGATTAACGTCCCTTAGCACCATAAGCCCAGGGAATCCTATTGCCAGTTCAGCCACAGCACCAAAGCAGCTTGAGCAGGAAGCCATTATGTGGCAGGAAGACTTGATGGAATGGCAGCCAACCCATCTGATTCTTAGTACCAAACCATGAATAGGTCTCACATTTGATTATGTGCAAGGTAGCATCCCTAAGCAGGTATCAGAGCCAGGCCTTGATCCAATGGAAAGCAACAGCCTCAAATGATTAGTGCATCAGTATCAACAGCACAGAGGTTGAGCCGTCTGTTGAACTGAAGACAATATGTAAAGCTGCATGCATTGGATAAGATCACCCCTGCACCCATCAGTTTTGGTGTGGAAGATGTGGTACATGTCTACCCACAGGTTCTACCTGTGCAAGGCACATAATTTTTTTTCCAAATCTTTCAATACGTCTAGTTAGTAGGTTACTACTGCATTAATAAACAAATAAGCAAACAAATAGAACAGTGAAAGAATATAGCCCCAGAATCTCAATTATTCTGAGGCTGGGAACATGCCACCCCTGAAGGACTCCAGTTTACTACTGGTGCTTTACACTGGCAACAATCAACTCTCTCCCTCTGTTCTTGCTGCCAGCAAGTTCCATGATGGAAATCAACATTCACATCAGTCAGATTTCAGAGTGACAAGAGCTTTTTTTTCTGCAGGAATGCTGCTGGACACAAGAGAGTTGGTCTATATTACTCTTAATCCACCACTTGGCACTGCATGCCATTGGAAAAAGTGACTAATATTTATTTTATTTTATTTTATTTTATTAGATTTATATACCGCCCTTTCCCGAAGGACTCAGAGTGGTTTACAGGGTATTTATAAACCAAACCAATACAAAATACAAAAGTTAAAAAACAATTTAAAAAGATTAAATTATCCCTAAAAATAAAAACCCCAGTTAAAAATTCTCAGCCTGGGCCGGAGAGCTCAAAGAGCCAGGACTTCAGGTCCCGGCGGAATGAACGAAGGTTGGGGGCAGTCCTAAGCTCTACGGGCAGCTGGTTTCAGAGGGCAGGTGCACCCACAGAGAAGGCCCTCCCCCTGGGTGTTATCCGCCGGCAATCTCTTACCGGTGGCACCCTGAGAAGACCCTCCCTGTGAGAGCGCACTGGACGAAAGGAACTTGATGCCAGCAGCAGGTGTTCCCTCAGATATCCCGGACCCATGCCATTTAGGGCTTTATAGGTCATCACCAGCACCTTGAATCTCACCCGGAGGGCAACCGGAAGCCAATGCAGCTCACGGAGAAGAGGTGTTACATGGGAGTATCGGGAGGCCCCCATCACATATCAAGTGTGTGTTCAAATATTTCTCCTTTCTCAACCAAGGATAATTCTGCATGGCAGATTTAAACTGCTCATCTCCCATGCTGAAACCAACTGGAAGTTTCATTTTAAGAAAGCATTACTGGATTTCAAGCTTTGGTAAAAAGGACGGGCAGGCTGTTCTGTCTGGATGGCAGTGATCACAGCCCCCAATGGGCAGAGTCTCCTGCTTCTTTATCCACAACCTATCTGTGCTGGGAACAAAGCCCTGTTGCCTTCTTTTCCACAAGTGGATCTTTAAGGATATGTTCTTTCCATTGGCGCTCCTTTCATATGAACCTCCACCCATGAACTGCCTGTTATAATGACATCTTGACATCTGGTGCATAAGCAAAAAGCTTCAGGACACCTGAGGAGGATGTTGCTTCATCAGAAAATGAACGTTTCTAGTGGGGCTAGAAGGGGAAAGAGAAAGAAAGAAAGAAAGAAAGAAAGAAAGAAAGAAAGAAAGAAAGAAAGAAAGAAGAGAAAAAAAGAAAGAAAGAAAGAAAAAGAAAGAAAGAGAGAGAGAGAGAGAGAGAGAGGAAGGAAAGAAGGAAGGAAGGAAGGAAGGAAGGAAGGAAGGAAGGAAGGAAGGAAGGAAGGAAGGAAGGAAGGAAGGAAGGAAGGTCCAACATTTCATTTGCTCTGTGAAATTCACTGGTGGAAAAAAGAAAAACGGTCATGGGAAAAGAAATCCCTAAAACTAATGCAGCACTCTTTCAGGAGATGTATCTGAAAGAGTTATAGTGAGTTAGTTAATGCAAGGCTTCCACAGTATCTCTCAGCATCTGGACTGGGCTGCCTTTCTTGAGATGAATATTCAATTTATTTCCCTCCCCCTCCACCCAACTTTCCCATAATCTTTTACAGGCTTTCATCTTCCTACAGTGCTTGATAAAATAGACTCACCTATGGTTACTGTAATATTTACTTTCCAACTGAAATCAGACAAGCTTCTTTCTATGGCGCACCAATAAATGTCCGCATCTTCCTCTGAGATGTTCTCTATTCTCACTGTGAATTCAAATTGCGTTTGATTGTCCTGGATGACAATTCTGCCAACCCTCTTTTCTTTCTCAGTCCCGTCCGTCATAACAACGCGTTTGCAGGACCACCAGTCAGAGCCTTGGCACCAGTACTTATTGTAGTTGTAATAACCTTTTTCATACTGACACTTTACAAACAGCGTCTTGCCAAGGGAAGCCTCCAGCACTGAAGGGCCTCCAACGATAGTTGTCAAACCTGAAAAAGAGGAGCATCCAATCTCAGGCAGCCATTCAAGCCATTACCTTCTTTGCAGGGTGAAAAAAGTGGTTTTGCCATAAAAGGAACGAACAACAAAAAAGAAGAGAAGTGTTCTAAAGATTTCCATCCCACAGAAACATTAGTTTCACTCTGTGGAGTCTTGACTTCCTCTGATGAAGAGATGACATGCAGATCCATTCTCTGTTAATAAAACAACTGATTGATAAATATATTTGAAAACTAAAAATCAAAAGGTGTTTGTTTGGTACATGGAGATCATGTGAATTAGCAAAATAAATTTAAAAATTTAGTATTCTCTCTCTCTCTCTGTGTATACAATCAAAATGAAACTAACATCAGCCTGAGTTCCTCCTCAGCTCCTTAGCATAACCGTAAGAAAGAGATAAATACAGTATTTTCATTCTAGTTTATAATTCACCATAGTCTGAAATCAAATTCACTATCATTTTCACTATAATTTGATAAATTAAGCCAGATTCATGAACTATACTTTGATCTTGACCTTCGCTTGTTTCGAGGAAACCATAATTAAAATTAGCCATGGATTTTTGGATGTCAAATCAAGCTGGGTTTAATTAAAAAAATAGATGTTCAGAACTTTTCCTTGTGGTTTTATCGAAGAAGGTAGGAGGGCATCTAAGCATATTCAACCCAAGGCTAAACGTCTCGCAGAACATAGGACTTAATGTGAAATTAGCAATACAATTGCAGATTGTATTTTTGCAAAAGACACACACACCCCCTATCAGTCAGAGAGAAGCAGACTAATCCCTGGAGCTCTTTTCTATTATTTCTTTGAAATCTGACGGTCATGCTGAACTGCCAAAGTGGAGGGCATTCCGCTAAAATCAGTGGCAAAGCAGTTTTGACAGCTATTTCATGGGCTATTTTTAATATAAACATGCAGGACTGCTTCATTTAGGTTTGGGAAAATTGGGAGTCTTCAGCTTGAGGTTTTGATAGGTTGAGTCAAACCCATTGAGACTTGGAGGCTGAAAAAAGAAGGAAACAAAACCAGTTTGTAGAATTTAGTATAGGATATAATAGTATATAAAAGGATATTTAGCATAGGATATAGCCATCTTTGAAGTTTAATTCAGGCTAGTGTATCAGGGAAGAGATAAATTGCCATTTTTTTTTTTACAGAGGGAAATTGCCATTGCGAGAGATAATTTGCATGTTATCCCAATGGGCTTTTGGGACAGTGAGTACAATCTGAGAGTAGTTTTAGCATTCTTCCCACCAGGCCAGGAGACAACACAAGAATCAATAAAGGAGAATATTTGTAGCTCAGGGTTGAAAGGAGTGGTCCTTGGTGCTTTCTGAACCTGGTTGTTTTCTTGCAGACGTTTCATCAACCAAACTAGGCAACATCATCAGAGCTAGTTCTAAAACTGTTACTGATGATTAGCACTAACGATGTTACCTACTTTGGATATTGAAACATCTGCAAGAAAACAACCAAGCTCAGAGAGCACCAGAGACTCCTCACAGCAAAGGATACCAGCATCATCCTGCCTGCTGTATACAGTTGGGATTTTCTCAGCTTGGTGACCAGGCCAGTGACTGATCCTATCCTGATCATTTCCCATTAAAGGAGGTGGGGAGAGGACTTTTAAGGTACAGGGATTGGTGGATTTCTCTGTCAGTGGGACAAAACTTCCATCAGTCACTTTCCTAAGTAAGCTGGGCCTAGCAACATAAAGGGACATTTTTCCATGTTTGATGAAAAACCTAAAATTTTTTGGATACAAATACATTAATTTGGAAGATTTTAAAGGATAAAGTATTACTGAAACCAGAGACTTTTCTTTTGGAACTAATGGACAGCAACCAGAAAAAAGTCATGGAACTTTGCTTTTATATATGATAACTGCAGTGAGACTATTATATGCTCAAAAGCGGAAAGATGTGACATTACTCACAATGGAGGAATGGCTGGTGAAGATAATGAGATGGAGGTTGCACTAATTAACTTCTTTGACTAGTGAATATATACATATGCATATATACATATTTGAGATATGTTTCAAATGACTTTCAAACCAAAAGCCCAGCTATATCTATATCTATAAATGTATCCGTTTCTGTATCTGTATTCGTATCTATCTATATTTATATCTATATATCTACAGATATATAGATATATCGATAGATATATATAGTATAGAAATACATATATATATATATATGCATATACATCTATATGATTGAAACCTCTTATAAACTTTTTTCATGAAAGAAAAAAGTGCATTCATGATTTGTGTTTTTAATTATTAGAAAAAACTGGAGAACAGAAAAAATGATCTCTTTTCCTTGATAATCTTACTCTTGGTTAATACTGTAATTGTGCTTATATTTGGTTCAGAAGTAATTTCTTCTTTCTATTTATTGTTCTCTGTCCTCTTCGATATTTCTTTTCTCTTTCTTTTTCTCCCTTTTTTAGTTTGGGTTAGTCTTTATGTTCTTTGTAAATTTTAATAAAAATAAAATAATAAAAATATATGTGCTAAAGTAAGCTGGGCCTGGGAGAGGAACTGTATTTTGACTCTGGGTCTAGGACAACTCGCTGCCACTGCATCGCCACAACCAGCTTGCCACCATTGGCTCACCACCAACGGCTCTGTGCTGCCCAGTCTCCACCACTGCCTTTCTGCCACTGGCTTGTCCTGGCTGGCTCGACACCAACAGGTCGCCCAAAAAGAAAACCTCTCACCTGCAGAATTTGGCTTGGTGACATAATGGTACAGCTATCTCACCTGTAATGAATTGTCCCATGGGGTAAGTTGCCTGGGGTGAGTCATCTTGCAGCGAGTTGCTCAGGGTAAGTTGCCTGGGGTGAGCCAGCCAGGACGAGCTGGCTGGGATGAGCTGGCAGCAGCAGGCCAGCAGGAACAACCCAGTGGTGGAAAGCCAGGGTGACCCAGTGGTGACCAATTGTCCCATTCCATTTAACTTTAGAGGGACAGGATTATCCATCTCTCTGAACCATTAAACATAATCACCTCTATCTGTTTTAATCAGAAGTTTCTGAATGTCATTTCCCAAGCAAAATTGCTTCTCCCTACACACTATTCCCCCTTCATGGATTACTGCCTTGTCGTGGCGAAGGGGCTTGCGTAATTCAATGAAGCTATGAGCTATGCCATGCAGGGCCACCCAAGATGGACAGGTCATAGCAGAGTGTTCTGACAAAACGTGATCCACTGGAGAAGGAAATGGCAACCCACTCCACTATCTTTGCCATGAAAAACCTATGGACAGTACCAAAAGGCAAAACGATACGATGCTGGAAGATGACCCTCTCTGGTCGAAAGGTGTCCAAATGGACTCCAGAAGATGGTAGAGGACAGGAAGGCCTGGAGGAACTTTGTCCATAGGGTCATGATGGGTCGGCCATGACTTCGCAGCTAACAACAACACTATTCACCTTCTTATAAGATGTAACAGACACTGTTGCTTAAAACGATGCTTTAAAATCCCAGATCAATCATAAAGAAACAACATCAGCTATTCAAATTCTTCATTTCAATCACCCAGATGTTTCAGTTTCTTATGCTTTTTCCCTAAAATAACTGAGCTACAACTGCTTGTGATCTGATATAATCAAAACTATATTACTTCTTGGAAAGAGCTGCCAATAAGAAATAAAACAAAATGTTTCTCCTGAAATGAAGTGTTTCTAACATCTGTCTGTTATATCTCCACACTTAATAACTGTTTACTGACATTGCTGCTGGTACATTATGGAAGGAAAATTTTTTTCCCATTGTTCTACAGAAATGAAATATTTTCGGGTGGAATTTTACACCACTCAGTACTGTTACAAAAAGTATAATAAATAAATGCAAGCTATGGAACCAATGCAAAAAAAAAATAGTTAACTCAAATCTTCAATTAACTCAATAATAGTAACTGTGAGAGGGTCTTAGAGTCCTAGTGGACAATCACGTGAATATGAGTCAGCAGGGTGATGTACTGTAGTTACCCAAAAGCCAAAGCAGACCTAGGCTGCATTAACAGAGGAAGAGAATCAAGATCACATGAAGTATTCATACCACTTTATAATGCCTTCTACACTTGGAACATTGTATCTCGTTTTGGTCACCACAATATAAAAAAGATGTTGAGACTCTAGAAAGAATGCAGCAACAAAAAACAAACCAAAGAAACAAATTAAGAGGCTGAAGACTAAAACATATGAAGAACAGTTGTAGGAATTGGGTATGTCTAGTTTCTTGAAGAGAAGGATGAGGGGGGACATGATAGCAGTGTTCCAATATCTAAGGAGCTGCCACAAAGAAGAGGGAGTCAACCTATTCTCCAAAGCACCTGAAGGACAAGAAGCAATGGATGGAAACTAATCAAGGAGAGAACCAACCTGGAAAAAAGATAAATTTCCTGACAGTTAGAACAATTAATCAGTGGAAGGACTTGCCTTCAGAAGTTGTGGGTGCTCCAACACTGGAGGTTTTTAAGAAGAGATTGGCCAGCCATTAACTGCAATGATATAGAGTCTCCTGCTTGAACAGGGGGCTGGACTAAAAGACCTCCAAGGTCCCTTCCAACTCTGTTATTTTGTTATTCTTTAGACTAGAGAACTCTCGCTTGTCACAGCTTGCTGCAGTTACCACTATTAACTCATAAGACCCCTCCCATTTATGGCTTTGATGCCTCAGAATTCCAGGAATTTGCTGGGAGACATGGATCCAACTATCTCTTGCTGCTATGATCCCTTAGTGCAGGGGTAGGCAACCTTGGCTGTTTTATGACTCGTGGACTTCAACTCCCAGAATTCCTGAGCCAGCATAGCTGACTCAGGAATTCTAGGATTTGAAGTCCACGAGTCATAAAAGAGCCAAGGTTGCCTGCCCCTGCCTTAGTGTAAACTAATATAAATCTCTCACCTTTTAAGAAGAGATCGAAAAGGAGGAACAGTCCCACAGTCAGGTACTGCTGTAGCATGCTGTCCTTCACTGCGCACTCGCATTCTCCTTTAACTTTTCTACCTTTTGGTTTGACTGTCATCAAAGATCTTCTCGGAAAGGCAACTTTCCCCTGTCATTAGCATAGCACACTCTTGAATGCAAATTGTATCACCATTACTTCTGCTTTTCCCACCCAGTTATGAGGATTCTACTTGCTCATGATGAAGAAAGAGGAAGCAGAAGTGCACCACCAATAACTTACCAATCCAGTTTTTCAAGCATCTTGTCATATTATGAAAGGAAGGAAATGTAACTGTAAGAATTAAGATCCTCAAACTTTCTCAACACAAGCAGGAATTAGGAAACAGCCATTTCCTCTGAACTGGGAAAAAGAGAAAGGCCATACACCAAGAGCCTTCTTTACATGAAAAATAAAATAGAATAGTTTTTGAAAGTGGAAATTGTTTGATTCTGTAAGCATTTTCTACCATTTCTGAAAGATTGTGACAGCACTTGGCTGCATATACTGTATTCAGAAGAACAGGTCTTATTATAAGCAAAAAAGGGGGGATCTAAAATATGAAGAGTCTGCAGTAACCAACTGCATTAACTTGCAATCCTTAAAATAAGTACAGAAGACTTAAGGGCTTCAGCTTCTGTGTAGATAGGGCAGAGGGAAATTCTATAGGTATGCTGAAAATAAACACATTTTATTGGCAAAAAGGGGCAGAATGACTAACGTGCTTGGTGATGAACAACAGATTTTCTGGAAATTTGATGAGAAAGTCTCCTCAGTGGAAAAAGATTCATATTCAAGTCCACTGAAAGCCACTTACACAAACCATCTCCACAATTTACGGCAACTCAACAGCACCCAAAAGGAACTGTTTTTGTTTTTTTTTAAAAAAAAACCTATTCAGATTAGCCTGCAACACACTGGAATTAACAAAGAGCAGAAATAAATTACAACACAACAAGTTTCAACACAATGGATACTAGTGCAGGTTCAGCAAAAATACAAGTCACCCTAATCACTAACAATGCAAATATTGCAACCCAGAAAAAAAACCACCTTGGAAAGTCAACATTTCTCCAACTACCTGGAATAACCACAGCATATGAAATCAACAAAGCCCCTACAAAGCATCCTAAACAAATCCAAAGTTCCAATATCAAAATAAGACAAAATAGGAGTTACCTACAAAATAAAATGCAATGACCACTATACAGGACAAACAGACAGAAATCTAGCAGAACATATTTGTGAACATCAATTAGCTGTGAAAAGTCTATCGTGCAACTTCATTAATTACCCTGACACCAGGGTGACACCAACTTACAACAGCAGTTGTTGCTGTTCCAATTTCCATTATTAGGCAAATCCCACACAGTTGGTGTCCTGTAGTCACAAGGTCACCATTTGTGAACCTCCTGCCAGCTTTCCCTTTGACTTTGCTTGTCAGAAATTGACAGAGTTGCAAATGTTGATCACATGACTTTGGGATGTTGCTACTTTCATAATTGTGAGCTGGTTGCTAAGCACTAAAATCATGATCATGTAATTGTGGGGAAGCTGTGATGAACACAACTACAAGGAACAGTTGTAAGTCCTCTGGTTCAGTGCCATTGTAGCTATGAACAGTTGCTGAACAAATGGGTATTAAACAAGGACTACTTGTAACTTCAACTAGAAAATAATGAAAATGGAGGTCTTCAAAACTGCAAGAGAATTCAGCTTCTGAGTGAGGTTCTTTGATGGACTAGACATCCCAGAAGGAATAGGGATGGCATTGTGGCAGAGACTGGGGGATAGATGGTGAATTTTGTCTGGTGTGGTCTCTCCTGACAAGGAGATATTGTGAGATCAATTATTAGCACTCTAGACAACTGCTCCTCCTGATGAGACTGCAGGAACTGAGGTTTCTCATGAGTCAAAAGGCTAGAGGTTGGTGAATTTCAGTTAAGCACACAATTGTAACACAACCTAACTGGACACAAAGTTCACAAAAGGCCTCACTTTCTTAATCACTATTGGATGTAATCAATTTACACTTGAAGAAAAAAAATGGAAAGCCTATCTTTTAGCTTCCCTCTTGTAATTGATACACCTTCATTTTGGATTAGGGTATTAGAATGGCAGCTACCCAGAAAGCCACAAAACTGATAGCTTTTGAAGACAGAATGGATGAAAGACTTGCACAGTTAAAAGAGGAGATAAAAGAAAAAGTTAAGAAGATGGAAAATTCTGTAAAACAAGTCACTGGACAAAATGACAAAGTGGAGAATTCAGAACATAAGACAGAAGTTACAAATGGAGAGAGGGAAAGAGATTGAGATAAACTAGCATTATTGGAGTTGAGAGATAAGGAATTTTGCTTGAGATTCAGAGTGATGACAGAGGATTCTGGTGACGATATTAGGGGAAAGGTAATTAAAGCTTTATCATTTATTAAAGGAATGTGATGAAGAACACACAGAGGCAGAACTTGACAAAGTTTATAGAACAAATACAAAATTTGCAAAATTAAGAAATGTTCTGAGGGAAGTCCTTTTTTGTCAGGAAGAAGATAAGGGAGTAGGTTCTGCAGCAGCACTTCAGTGCAAGATGTAACAGAAGCCATCTTGACCAAACTGCATTGGGAAATGCCGTGAGTTCAAGGGATTAAGTAGGTAGCCAACAGGGAGTCATCTACCATCTTGGTCAAAGTCCTGCCAAATGGAATAGAAAAGAGATGGCACGATTAGGAGCTTTGTCAATCACACCGTCTCAGACATGAACATTGCAAGATAAAGTCTGGTAGCTGAAGGATGTCAATGTGGATGCCTAAGGTGTTCCAAGAGCATGATCAACCATCATATCTAGAAAGATTGTGTGCAATATTCCTAGGACTCCATTCCCTTTTTAAAAGGGCATAAGAATATGAACAGATTGCTAAGGATGCCATTCCCAACCTCATATGCCTCAACAGAGTTGAGCAAGAACTCAAATCATCCCATCCAACCAATCTCAGGAAGATCTCATTGGAAAAGCTGCCTTTAACACAGCCTGAATATGTCTTGCTTCCTAGGAAAAACTAAGAAATGACTAAAAGCTTTAGGAGAATAAGGACCATTCAGAGTGAGAACTTAAAAGGAGTAGATTTATGAATTAAGTGGAATCAGGTCTGTCGTTTTAAGCATTTCTCCACTACCACCTTACATCCTGGAACATAAAAATGCAGGGAGGGAGGGAGGAAACATTTTGGTGA
This sequence comes from Vipera ursinii, assembly GCF_947247035.1. Taxonomy (NCBI): domain Eukaryota; kingdom Metazoa; phylum Chordata; class Lepidosauria; order Squamata; family Viperidae; genus Vipera; species Vipera ursinii. Next base: position 121,752,289 of record NC_139513.1, on the reverse strand, counting down.
TTGTATCATCTCTTTCAAGCTAAGAGACTAGGGCAGAGATCTTCAAACTTGGCCCTTTTATGACTTGTGGACTTCAACTCCCACTGGCTGAGGAATTCTGGAAGTTGAAGTCCACAAGTCATAAAAGGGCCAAGTTTGAAGACCCCTGGACTAGGGCAAATGAGCAAAGATAGAGAGACAGGGAAGGGTCTTCACACATTGTGCTTGAGTTGCAAGAGAAGGGCCATGTTAGTATATGGTAGCAAAAGGTCAGAGGTCTGATAGCACATTTTCAACTAGCACATTTTATTAAAAGGCATATGTTTTTGTGAGCTGCCAAAAGTCTATGAGAACCTCCCCCCTTCATTGAGAACAATCACCGACGTGTTGGATTCATCATCCCCATCCATCACAATATTCTCTTTAAGGTGCAAACAAAGAGGAGGAGTCAGTTGGTGTCCTACTTTCCATCTCTGTTCTGCTGCTGTATATGCATAAAGAGATTAAAGCTGGTCTAATCAAAGAATCCTCCCTTTGGGACCTTCTCTACTAATTAATCATTGCATTGTTTCCACTGGCTTTGGAAAATTCTGGGCCTTTTGATATAAACATCTCTCCCTTTTCTCTCTCTTTGTGTTTGCCTGCCTTTTATGCTGCTTTTGCCAGTTTTTGAAAATATATATATATACTGCTCAAAAAAACAAAGGGAACACAAGATAAGACATCCTACTATTAAATACAGTACATTGTGTTGTTTAAGTGTTCCCTTTATTTTTTTGAGCAGTATATATTTATGGATATTTCATAAATATATTTTTGTTAGCTGAACTGAGAGGCGTGTGTGCTTGCTCTGATCTGGATAAAGGGACTGACTAGGAGGCTGCTGGGTACAAACCAATTGGGAAATACTCACAATAATTTTCCAACATAGTGTACGTTCATAGTTAATTCATTGTAAAATTTTCAGTTGCTGGAATTCAAATTGTTAGTGCCAAACAGCCCTTTCTTGCTTTAAAGATGGATACATACTTCAATAATTTATACTCCACTGGTCTGTGGCTGAGTAAAGTAGATTTATTGTTGGTTATTACCTTTATTAGGATCAACCAAAATGACTCGCTTTGCTAACTTTCAAGATGTGCAGCATTTGTTTGTTTTTTTAACCAAATCACTTTCTGCCAGGTGAATTTCAGGTGAATTAAAAAACAAACAAACACCAGCACCTCTGTAGCATCATTTTTTTGTATATAAATTTTATTAAACAAATTTTAAATAAAAAAACAAGAACATTATTACAAAGTACTGAAAAGTGCATCAAATAGAAAAACACCAAAACATCCCAGACACCAAAAAAAAAACCCAAAAACAACAACATTAGACAGGACCGGGGAGTGTAATACTACCCCTAATTTCTTTTTTCTCGTGCATCCCAGGCTAAGTAACCTTTAATTACCAAATATTAGAAATCTATAATTGTATATATCTCCAGATATACCTCAAATAATAATACACAATCATCTGGTATTTCCCCCGTTGAGATTAAATATTCTATTTTGTAACCATGAATACCAGGAGTCCCAACTTTTATTGAAAAGTGATTCACTTTTCCCTTTGAGAATATATGTCATTCGATCTGACTCTGCGCATAGTAACACTTTCTCTATTACTTGATAGTCCGTTGGGATGTCCTTCGTCCTCCAATATTGCGCATAAGTCATACGCGCCGCTGTTGTAATATGTATTACTAGATACCAAACATTTTTTGGTACTTCTTGTGGCTTCATCCCCAAGAGGAAAATAGCTGGGTCCAATTGAAGATCATATCCTGTTATTTGAAATAACCAATTTTTTATATTGGTCCAGTAACGCCTAACCTTTGGACAAGCCCACCATTGATGGTAGAAAGTGCCCCTGGCAGAATCACATTTCCAACATTTGTCATTTGCATTGGGAAACATTTTTGAAATTCGTGCGGGAGCTAAGTACCATCTATACAACATTTTGTACAAATTTTCTTTAAATGCCGTTGCTAACGTTAATTTTATATTTTTCTTCCAAATTTGTTCCCACTCTTCTAATTCTATAGTGCGACCAATATTTCTCCCCCAGGCAATCATTACGTCATTTATTGTTCCCCCTTCCATCCCATGGAACAAAAGTAGATTATAGGTCTTAGATAAAAATTTAGCATCACTTCCCCATAAAATCTTGTCTAATTCTTGTGGGATTATATTGATTCCAAATTCCTGCTTATCCCTATTAAACCTTGAGCTCATTTGAGAATACAACCACCAATCCAACTCTATACCCCCAGAATGTAACTGCTCCCTGGATTTAAGATTGCCTCTCAGATCTATGAGATCTTTATACCTATAGTTTCTGTCTGGATTGTGTAACGTTGAATAAGTTACAGCTTCCAAAGGAGTAAACCAGCCAGGTATCTTTGTATAGATCCACCCTCTCACCATACGCCAAGAGTTTATCAATACATCCCTAATATAATGATTAGAGAAAACTTTATATTGATGTAGCATCATTTTGATTGTTTCTCACTAAAACATCACCAACATATAAATTACAAATTTTCCACAGAACAGTTGGTCTTTAAAACAAACAAAACAAAACAATATCTGAAGTAGTTGTAGCATTTTGGCTCCAGAGTATCTCTTTTTCTGACATTAGACCTCTTACCTTCATTTTGAAAATATGTAGAGCTGGGTTATTCTGAATGGATGACCAGAGGCAACTCTGTATTAACCATTAGGCCAGGGGTGTCAAACTCAATTTCATTGAGGGCCGCATCAGCATTGCGGTTGCCCTCAGGGGGCCAGGTGGGTATGGCCTGGGTGGGCGTGGCCTACTGGGTGGGCGTGGCTAGAGTGCATATGGCCTACTGGGTGGGCATGGCCAGCTCTACATCGTTCGCATCAAGGGTGCCTATGGGGGCCTGGGCAGGAGTGGGACAGATCTGAGGGTCTCTGGCAGAAGGAGGGTCTCTGGGCCAGGGCCAAGGAAGTAGGGTCCATTCCCTCACTGTTTCCAGGATGGCTTTGTGGGCCACATGAAACCACTTCGAGGGCCGCATCCGGCCCCCGGGCCTTGTGTTTGACATGTCTGCATTAGGCAAATTAAGCCCAGGATCAGGGGCTTAAGAGGAGCGTCAGAGTTTTCCCCCTAGTTATCTCTTTTCCCCTAGTTAACTCTTTTACTGCCACACTCAGCTTTAGCATTTCTCCCCTTGTATAACAATTTAATTACAACACGCATTCAAAAGGGTTGAAAATCTGCATTTTCCCCCCTATGCTCTAGTTATAAATAAATAATTTTCTTATTTTGCTTGCTATATTTAATGTTATTTTTTAAAATTTATACTTAGTGTAGTTGCAGGATCCAACCTAGGGGATGGCCTGGAAGAAAGCATTAATCTTTAATCTCTTATTTAAACTTCAACATTTATTGAACTTAATGATTTGTCACTGAAACAAAGGAAAAGCCGAGAGGCTCTATTGTTGGCCTGTTCTTGGGTATCTGTTAGCTTTAATCTGTACTTGACTAAAAACCTTTAATTGAAAACTTTCAAGACATGAGGTAGATCTCAGTGTGGCTGGCTGAGGAATTCTGGGAGTTGAAGTCCATAAGTCTTAAAGGTGGCAAGGTTGGACACCCCTGCCCTTAGGTTCAGGAGCTACTGAGAAACGAAGGCAACTTAGAAATAAGGAGAAATTTCCTGACAGAACAATTAATCAGTGGAACCACTTGCTTCCAGAAGTTATAGGTGGTCCATCACTGGAGGTTTTTAAGAAATGTTTGGACAACCATTTGTTTGAAATGGTAAAGGGTTTCCTGCTTGAGCAGGGAGTTGGACTAGAAGACCTCCAAGGTCCCTTCCAACTCTGTTATTCTGTTTCAAACCCATGCCTCTCTGCAGAACTGTAAGGCAAAGATAATTTGGCTCATGGCCGTATAGCAGCTGAAACATCACCAGTTTCCATTTGGTTCATAGATTTGGATCATTATTCCTCCCAAAATGCTAATCTGGTTTTCTGTTTGATTTTCTGCAGACCATCTTGGTGGGAGACAGCGGAGTGGGGAAGACGTCACTGTTGGTCCAGTTTGACCAAGGCAAATTCATCCCTGGCTCTTTCTCGGCGACTGTTGGAATTGGATTTACCGTAAGGACCCCTCGGGTGCCGCATCTGTTGGGGAATGGTTTACTCTGAAAGTCCTGGTGTTTGGCTTCTGATACAAGAGCTCAGCAGACAGTCATAGTAAATAAGTTCAAGTGAACAGATCTAGAGAAAAACAAATAATGGCAAATAATGTGGTCACGTGATAAATGTATTATGTTGGAATTTGGGGTATCTTGGTGAAGTGGCTGACAGACCACTCAGAGACAGCTGGCTAACGTTAACAAGTTTATTTAGAATCGGACAACAAGGTATTACAGGCTCGGGCTTTTATAGCCGGCAACTGGCCGGCTGGTTCAACCTGCGGCAGGTCTTCTCCCGCCGAGATTCCTGCTCCAATCCGCTTCTCGTATTACTGACAGATCTTTTGCCTCGTGGCTGGGCGGCTCCGCGTTGTGTTGACAGCCGAGAGCTGTCAACCGGCTGCGCCTGCGCCTTGCTGGGGAGTTTTGACAGCTGTCAAAACTCCCGCGTGTTCGGCTGTCAAAAGAGCTTTACCTCATAACCAATATTGTTTAACATTATAGTAATAACTATTTACATATAATACACCCCTTACCCTTCCCCCGGATTGTTTCCACCCCCCTGTTGTTGTCTGTTGCTGCCTGCCCATTCGGAGTCCTGGAGGTAGGCAGGTGCTTTCCTGGTTCGGTTGGAACGTCGTGGGGGTGTTTCATTTCCAGGCTCCCTTTCCCCCTGCGGAAGTGGTGGCATTGCGTCCCCGTTGGGTGGGGTTGGGTTGTCTGGTGTGGGGCTGGACGGTGCGTGGCCTTGATGGTCGGCTGGTGACGGGGGCGTGTTTTCAGGTTTCCTTGTTCTGAGTTGGTCCACGTGTCATCGTAGATGGCCTTCGGAGCTCGTGTTTACTAGGTATGATAGGGGTCCAGTTTGTTGTATTATGACCCCTTGAACCCATTTTTGGTTACCGGTGTAACTCCTGGCCCAAACGGTTTGTCCCGGGGTGAAGGTTCGAGGCGGGGGAGGCTGTTCTGGGTCGGCGGCTGCTCTGTCGGGATGCAGTCTATCTAATCTAGTTATTAGCCTCCTGCCCCACCTTAGTTCTGTGGGTGATTTGCCCGTTGTAGTGCACGGTGTGGTGTGCTGGTCTAGGAGGAATTGGCTGAGGCGTCTGTGCCAATCACCCTTTATGAACTTTTTTAAAGCTTCTTTGGTGGACCTTATCATAATTTCTGCCATTCCATTCGTCGACGGGTGGAATGGGGCCGATGTAACAAGTCTAATAGAGTTCCTCATAGCGAACATCTGAAATTCACGAGAAGTGAATTGTGGTCTGTTATCGGAAACCAGGACATCGGGGAGGCCGTGTGTTGCAAAAACCCTCCTAAGTGCTTGTATGGTGGAGGTCGTAGTTGTTTTATTGAGGGGAATGACCTCGAGCCATTTAGAGTAACTGTCTACGATTATTAAGAATTTCTGTCCCCGTATTGGTCCTGCGAAATCTAAGTGGATGCGGGACCACAGGTTTTTTTGTGGTCTCCCATTTATGGACCAGGGCGTGGGGAGGGTCTGCTCTGGCTAGCTGGCATGGGTAGCACCCTCCTACATAGTTTTCTATGTCGCTGTCAATGCCTGGCCACCATATGTAGCTTCTAGCGAGGGATTTCATTTTTACCACCCCCGGGTGTCCTTCGTGTAGTGTATTAAGCATCTGCAACGTGTTTTTGCTTGTGTCCCCATAGGAGGCAGCCTAAATGGGACGTTAATTCTTGTTGTTTAGTGAAAAAGGGGCGGAAGTCCGGTTCGGGGCATTTTGCTGGCTACCCTGAGGTGACCCAGCGCAGGACCCTGCTAAGGATTTTGTCCTTAGCGGTGTTGGCTGCTATGACCTTGGCTGAGAGTGGGCACTCTGGTAGCTCTGAGATAGCTAGTATGTTCCCGGCCGGGGCCGGATCTGGGTCCTCAGTTTGCAATGGGAGTCTGCTGAGGCCGTCGGCATGTCCTAATTCTTTACCTGGTTTGTGTATCAACTTGTAGGAGTATGCTGATAAAAAGGTAGACCAGCGCAGGATTCTTGGGGACAATATCTGGGGGGTCGCCTTGTCCCAAGTAAATATGCCTAATAGGGGTCTATGGTCAGTAAAGATTGTAAAGGGTCTGCCGTATAGGTAGTCGTGAATTTTTTCACGCCTGCGATGATAGCTAGAGCCTCCCTGTCTATTTGTGCGTAGTTTCTTTCTGCTTTGGATAGCGTTCGGGAGTAAAAAGTGATTGGTCTTTGTGTGCCATCTTTGTCCAGGTGGCTTAAGACGGCTCCTATCCCGTACGGGGAAGCATCGCAAGCGATGCAGACGGAAACGTCTTCTTTAAATAAGGTGACTGTGGAGCTATTGCAAATGATGTTTTTGAGTGACTGGAAACTGTTCTCGTGTGTCCTTGTCCAGGACCACGGAGTGCCCTTATCCAATAACCTATGGAGAGGCTCCGCAATTGTAGCCTTGTGGGGCAGGAAAGCGTGGTAAAAATTTAATAGCCCCAACAACGCCTGGAGTTCTTGTTTGTTCTTGGGGCTGGGGGCTGTCTTGATAGCTTTAAGTTTTTCATTAGTGGAGTGGATGCCCTGGGCGTCTATCCTGTACCCCAGGAATTCCGTAGAGGGAACTCCTATGGAGCATTTCTCCTTTTTCAACTTAAGACCGGCTGTTCTGAGCCAGTCCAGGACAGCTGACAACCTGTCAGCTAAATTGGCTTCTGTTTCCCCGGCGATGAGCACATCGTCGAAGTAGGGGCAGACCCCGGGAATCCCTTTCAATGTTTTTTCCATTATGCTTTGGAATATTCCCAGGGCTGCCGAAATGCTGAATTGCAACCTTTTTACTTTGAATGCCCCGTGGTGCGTGACGATCGTCTGTGTGTCCGCGGTTTCATTGGTTACAGGCAATTGCAAATATGCCTGCGTGAGATCCAGTTTCGCAAAGATGGCGCCAGAGCGGATAGAAGTGAGGACGTCTCTCACCGCCGGGACTGGGTAAGTGTGGGCACTTAGCGCTAGGTTCAGGGTGGCCTTATAGTCAGCGCAGAGTCTTATTTGCCCATTGGGTTTAATAGGAGTCACTATAGGGGTCTCCCAGCTTCCCCCTTCTGTAGGTTCTAAACCCCCCAGCTTAACGAGGCGTTCCAGCTCGTCCTCAATTTTCTTTTTGAGGGCGAAAGGAACCCTCCTGGCCCTAATTCTGATGGGTTGTATGGTGGGGGTTAGATTTAGGGAGATGGGTGGACCTGTATACTTCCCTAATGAGCCGTCGAAGACGTCTGCATATTTGTTGCAGACGGCTTTGAGGCTTGAGGCCTGTACTGCGTTGACGCCTGTGATTGCAATGCCCAAGGGGCTAAACCAGTTTAGCCCTATTAAGTTGGTGCGATCCCTTTGTGTTACTAACACTTCTAGGGGGCCTCTAAATTTTTTATACTCTACCCATACTTGGGCTTTACCCTTTAGCTGTATGGGAGTTTTTTGGTAATCTGCCAATTGTACGTGCAGGGGCTCTAAGGGAATTGTCTTTTTGCGGCGCCGGCAGATTTCCTTGTATGTTTTCAAGGAGATTAGGGATACTGCCGACCCGGAGTCTACCTCCATGTCGCAGGCGACTCCCTGGAGTCTAGTTTTAATTTTGACCTTAGGGCTTAAAAAATGTACCCTGTCTACCACCTCCACTAAGCTTCCCGGGGTCTTTTTCTTATCGGCTCGGTAGGTGCTCGTACCTGGGGGGTTGGCCTCCGTGTAAGTTGTCGCTGGGGCGTCTTCGGCAAATGGTTTTGATGTGCCCGGTCTTTCCACAATTGTGGCACTTCGCATTGTGGAATCGGCAGCTGGCCCGGGCATGGTTGCCTCCGCAGCTGGCACAGTTGGCGCATTGGTCCCTTCGTGGCGGAATGAGGCTCCTAGGTTTTTGTCTGTCGTTGGTGTCGCTCTGTCGGTTTTGTCGCCTCTCCATCCGGCGTTGGAGAGCATCTATGTCTGTTAAGTCTACGGTTCTGTCGTCGTCGCTGAGGGTTACCTCGTACTGATGCACGCTTCCGTGGTTTTCTGGCGCAGAATGGGCTGGGTCTTTTCGGTGGCTGTCTTCGTAGGCCAAGATCTCCCGGGAGACCTCGGCTAGGTTCATCTCCGGCTTGGCGATGATCTTTTTTTGGAGACGTTTGTCTCTCAGCCCAATGACTATTTGGTCCCGGATCAGGTCTTCCAAGTCCGGGAAGCTGCAGCTTCGAGCGGCGTGCCGGACTCCTGCGATGAAGTCGTTCGCAGCTTCATCCGGCCGCTGTCGTCGCTGGGTGAATTGTACCCGCCAGTATAGTTCTGAGCGGGTCGGCATATAATGCTTGTTGAGTCGGTCAGTGAGCTCAGCATACGGGACCTCTGCGATCGGTGTTGGGCTGAACAGCCCCACGGTGGCATCGTAGACTGGGGGGCCACTTATGTATAGGAGCGCGGCGGCTTTTGCTCTGTCGTCAGTAATTTTACTGACTAAGAGGAAGCCCTCGACCTGCCCCAGATGCGACTCCCAACGCTCTGGATGGCGGGTGTCGAATTCTCTGACGCGTCCGAAATTGGCCATGCTGTCAGGGTCTGGTGGTCCGCTCCGCTTGTGGAAGTTATAACTTCCAGTGACTTAGCCGTGACTTGCTCAACTGGCCGGGAACTCTCTTCCCTGGCCGTGACATCAGTTTGGCGGAGCGGATCCCACCCTCGTTGCCAGTGAAGTGGCTGACAGACCACTCAGAGACAGCTGGCTAACATTAACAAGTTTATTTAGAATCGGACAACAAGGTATTACAGGCTCGGGCTTTTATAGCCGGCAACCGGCTGGCTGGTCCAATCAGCGGCAGGTCTTCTCCCGCCGAGATTCCTGCTCCAATCCGCTTCTTGTATTACTGACAGTTCTTTTGCCTCGTGGCTGGGCGGTTCCGCGTTGTGTTGACAGCCGAGAGCTGTCAACCGGCTGCGCCTGCGCCTTGCTGGGGAGTTTTGACAGCTGTCAAAACTCCCGCGTGTTCGGCTGTCAAAAGAGCTTTACCTCATAACCGATATTGTTTAACATTATAGTAATAACTATTTACATATAATACACTTGGCACTAGGGATGGATAGGGATTTCTTTTTGGTTGGAGGTGGAGTTCCTTCAAGTCTTGACTCCTGGCAACTGCCTGGACAAGTCCCTTCAGTTGATTTGGCAAGATTTTCAGAAGTGGTTTGGCCTTGTCTGCTTCCTAGGACTGAGAGAGAACTACTAGTTTCTAGCCTGGGGCCTTAAACCATATACCAAACTGGCTGTAGGAATGAAATTAATGTAGGCGAGTGTACAGGTAGTCCTCAACTTAGGACCACAATTCAGCCCAAATTTTCTGTTGCTAAGTGAAACATTTGTTAAGTGACTTTTACCCCATTTTACCACCTTTCTTGCCGCAGTTGTTAAGTGAATCACTGCAGGTGTTAGTAACATGGGTGTTACGTCAATCTGGCTTCCCCATTGACTTTGCTTGTCAGAAGGTCGCAAAAGGTGGATCACGTGATCCCAGGACACCAGAACCGTCATAAATATACTGCAAAGGTCGTAAGTGGAAATAACAGTCATAAGTCAATTTTTTCAGTGCCGTTGTAACTTCGAAGGGTCACTAAATGAATGGTCGTTAAGTCAAAGACTACCTTAGTGCATGTCTTCTCAAAAACTGGGGAACATGATAGGAATGGATGGTCATGAAAGACTCATTTATCAGGAGACAAATTGTAATCTTAGAGCTTGCAGGATGTTTTTTTTCCCGGCATGTCTCTGTAAGTTACTCTTAACTGTTTTTATTTTCTGTCTAGGGAACCAACATAGGACTAGGCAGGGAAAAGATTAGGCTGTAGGTTGCAATTTTGCCTTGCAATATTTTTCATTTTTTTTAAACCTAAAGTAATAATAGCCTGGTCTTTCTTTACATCTTAGTGAGACGTCCCAAATTAAGAAAGCTGATTCACAGTCAACTAAACAGATGAGTATAGCACAGCAGCTCCCAACCTTTTCTATACCCCGCACCCAGTGGTGGGATTCAGCCAATTCGCACCACTTCGGCAGAACTGGTAGCTAATTTTTTGTTGCCCAGGCCCAGAATGGACGTCCGGAAAAGGCATTCACACAGAGAACCAGTTGTTCACATATTTGAATCCCACCACTGCCAGCATCCCTAGAACGCTTCTGATATATTCTTGCACCCCTTGTTGTTGTTAGTTGTGAAGTCGTGTCCGACCCATCGCGACCCCATGGACAATGTTCCTCCAGGCCTTCTTGTCCTCTACCATCTTCTGGAGTCCATTTAAGCTCACGTCTACTACTTCAGTGACTCCATCCAGCCACCTCATTCTCTTGCACCCCTTACAAAAGTTCAAAATAACGGCAATGAATTATGCATATACATCAGGGGTGTCAAACTGCTGGCCCACGGGCTGGACACATCATCCGGAAGCCACGCCCACCCCATTGCCAGCAATGGCAAAACCTTCCCGATATGTTGCGCGACATCACACGACGTCACGAGTTTGACATGTCTGATATACACTATAATTTTGAAAACCCAAGTTTTCGCACTCCTTGCAATATCATCTCTCACCCCCGGGGGGTGCAAGCACACACACCCCTGTTGGGAACCCCTGGTATAGCAAATGAAAGTATTATTTCCTCTGTGCCATCAATCACCCTCTTCAAGCAAACCCTCTGTGATTCCTCCGCTAGTTTCCTTCTTTTTATTTATTTATTTTTTTACTTTCTTCTCTCTTTCATTACTATGTCATGGAAAGCTGGGCCCTGTTTTACCAGAGAAGTCCTCTTAAGTGCCTGGGGAAGCTGATGAAGTTGCCCATCAGGCTGGGCAGTGATCCTATTGGATGGATGCGGTTTCCAGGCAGAGAGGCTGACCCCTTGGAAGATGCACTTAGAACAAAACAGAATAGAATAGACTAACAGAGTTGGAAGGGACCTTGGAGGTCTTCTAGTCCAAGCCCCCCTGCTAAAAGGCAAAATGAAACTCTTAGCGGATCTCTTCCCAAATCGGTCTCAGGTTCTGCTAATGAGAAATGAGGTTGGGGGAGAGAAAAAGAGGAAGGGATACCTCAATTTTCATGTAGAAAGGAGAAGAGTTGCAGTGTTTTTCAATCTTGGCAGCCTGGGAGACATTCTGGGAGTTAAAATCCACACATCTTCAAATGAACAGTTATTTAGGTGGGTTGTTAAAGCTTTTAAGACAATATAGATGATTTAATTTTTTCCCCCAGTTGTATGATCTGTTTCATGTATCATATTATTCTGGGCTTCTTTGGGTGCAGGAAAAACTTCTCTGTCTGTCTGTGTGTGTGTGTGTGTGTGTGTGTGTGTGTGTGTGTTTTGTATTTTTTTACTGGCAAGATGAGGGGGAAAATCTCTAAATCTCTTTGTCATGTTATGGCAAAAAATAACTCATGTTATTCTTTGGCATCAGTCTACAAGTGACATACATCTGTCGTATTTTTATCTTTAATTTCCAAGTGAAGCATAGATTTCCTCTGGCCTCCCACCCTAAGTCCTTACCAGGCTTAACCTTGCATTTTGAGAACAGTCAAAATTATCTATATGTTATAGTGGCAAATTTGGGATAGGCTGTACCTAGATTGATTTAAGTTTTTTCCCATCCAAGAATTTTTTCCCTGGAGATTTTTTTTTTTTTTTTGCATTTCTGTGGCTTTGATGTTTTCCTAAACCTGCTGCTGATCTATCATAGGAGGGCAATACCATTGTAGATACCTAAAAATCCAAACTGGGAGCGCAAGATCCCAATTGGTATATATACTGTACTGGAATATGTATAGAAAACACAAGATAGGCTGAGGGAGGAGCTTTAAAGTGCAACATCGCCCCCTTGTGGCAGTTACCAGGCAGTTTTGTTTAAGCAATCTTTTCTCTTTGTAGGACTTGGCAAAATCATTCGTTGTGAAAGATTATGAAAAGGAATATTAAGGATTATGAAAGATTATGAAAAAGATTTTTTTAAAAAATACAGTTAAAATTGTGGGAAAGGTGAAGCAGATAAATAATCAGCATACATAGCTGACCGGAAGGAAAATAAACTTTCCTAAATTGTAAAATTAAGAAATGCGATATATAAACAAACAAAAACTGCAAAATCTTACCGCAAAGACCATACCAGTCTTGACAGGTTGTTCTACTGAAAAAAGTGATATGAAATTTTGTGAAGATCTGACGTTGCCTCCAGAAAACATAAAAGAAAACCATTTGAATTAACATGCAAATGTCCTGAAGGAGTTATCACAGAACTGGTAGCAACAACTTCAGCCATTAAATCCAACTTTCTCCTCAATGCAGGAATCCAAATTTTAGCATCCCAGACAGATGGGTGTCTCATCTCCACCTAACACTTCCTATGAAGGGCAGCCCACCACCTCTTTGAGCAGCTAAGTTCATTGCTTTTTGCCCCTGACATTCAACTGAAGTGCGCCTTCTGATAGCTTGATCCCATTTTTTTTTACATTTTGGAATTATGAAAAAACAGGTATGAACATGTCCATATATACTGTACTGGAGTAAGTATAGACTTGCGTGACCCCCCTTCATGTTCCTGAGGTCTCCCCTCTCTCTCTGCTGTCTCTTCTAAACATTGCCAGTTACTTCCAACTCTCTTTGTAAAATTTAAGAGTTTTTAATCCCTGGATCAGTCTAGTTGCTGTTACCTTTCACTCTTAACAAATTTCTTCCAGTTTGTTTAAATCCTTCTTAAAATTTAATACAAGTGGAATCTTGTCAGCGCTGAATATATTGACCCTACTGCATTACTTCCTATGATTTGGAGGCTGTACTTCTATTGATGCAACCTAAGATTGCATTTTGATGTTATTGTTGTTTTTGCAATTACATTGCACCACCATATTCAGTTTGAAATCAATTATTATTTCAAGATCTTTTCCACCGCTACCGTTACCAAGCCTGGTGTCTCCCGACTTACTCGCAAACACTTGATTTCTGTTTCCTGCATGAAGAACTTTGCATGCGAATCTATTAAGTTTTATTTTGTTATTTCCATTCCATGTCTCTAATGGAAGGTGGTTTATTAGCTGCCCTGCCCACTTTTATTTTGTCTGCCAATTTCTCCAGTGCCTCCACCAAATTATTAAGAAAAAGACTGACGAGTTCAGAACCCAAGCCTGAAAATTGTAATTATCTTTGTTAAGAAACTGGGGTGGTGGTGGTGGTTCCTGGGTAATTTAAACCATATCTCTTTGGGATGGGATTGAAAAATAAGACATGTGACCTCCTTCAATTTACGGATGAGGAGTCTGTTCAATTGTGTCCAATTCTCGGCAGTTTTATGGGCCAGCTCTTTTCACACTTTCCAGTCTTTTTTTATTGAAAAGTTTTACAGTACATTTTATCTTTAACAAAACAAAACAAAACCCCTCCCAACCCCCTCCCCTCTTCCCAACCCTCCCCAACACCTCCCTCCCCCCCTCCCCCCTCCCCGACTTCCCAGAGCTAAATACAAGGTATTAAAGTAGATGCTAACAACAATAAGCTATTAAATCTATCGCACTTTAACACTTATAAAATGACTACAAGCAATACAAATATCGACTACAAGCAATACAAATATCATCATTTTCTAGTCTTGTACCGCTTCTTTCAGTTGCTGTATTCCTCTCCACACTTCTTTCTCTATCTTAACTTGTGCTCCCTTTCTCTGTCTTGAATCATTCAGCAAGTCCGTATGGTATTCGCACAGTGGCTCCCTGATTTATGCATAGTTAACTGCACCAACTTGACCAATTTAGTTGATACCCTCAGGGTTTTTTTTGGGGGGGGGCTCTCTACACAATCGATAAAGCAGATGTGGATGTTCTTTTGCTATTTTTGAGGCAGATCTGCAATATGATCACAAGTCCAATGCCCCTTTCTGCAGGCAGTTTGAACATCTGGCAATTCCCTTTCAATGGATAGCAGCAGATGTTGTTTTACGATCTCAAGGACAATCTTACTAGTGTGAGTAATGAGGGCAATGGTGCCATAATTACAGCAACGTTATGACTCACCCTTTTTTTGGCAATGAGATGGACACCGATCATTTCCAATCCTGTGGGCATGTGCTCATTTTCCAAATTTTCTGGCACAAGCCTGTGGGTGATACAAGCCTCAGGAATTGCACCACCATTTGTCTGAAATGGTATAGGGCCATGGTGGCGAACCTATGGCATGCGTGCCACAGGTGGCACCCAGAGCCCTCTCTGTGGGCATGTGCTCCATTGCCCCAGTCCTAGGCCTTCAGCTGAGTTTTATAAAACCTTTTCTCTTTAGGCCTCCACCGCCGTGTGCAAAAAAAAAAGGTTCAATCAATTTCAACTTCTCATGGGAAAAACAAGATCTTGCAAAGTTGGGATTGATTAAACTTTTTAGTTCCACCTAGTCTGCCGTTACCACTGCAGCCATGCCCACCCAATTGGCCACACCCAGCCAATTGGGCACACCCACCCAGCACCTGACAATACATAAGTGGGTTTTGGGTTACAGTTTAGGCACTCGCTCTTTAAAAGTTTCGCCATCCCTGGTATAGGGTTTCCTGCTTGGGCAGGAGTTTGGACTAGAAGATCTCCAAGATCTCTCCCAACTTTGTTATTCTATTATTCTGTTACACTATTCCTAGTTAAAGAATGCATGCTGCAAATCTGCCTCAAGAATAACAAAAGAATATCTACATCTGCTTTATCGATTGTATTGATTAACCAAAATCCCTAGCAGAGCCATATGGATGCAGGCATTCCAAAATTAACACCAGAGGAAAGTAGGTTGATGTTCTGAGAACTGGGGCTTGTTTAGAACACAATAAGAATTGCTTATTTGGATTTTTTTGAAGATTCCAGAAACAATCAGGCCTGAAAACATAAGGGGGGGGGGGGCAAAATTACCTGTAGGTGGTAGATGGTAGGGAGACCCATTGGCACCAGCAACAATTCGTTATGTATTTTTCTCTGGATAGAATGTTCATTTGTGTACATGCCTATCTGCAGCTCCTACAGTAATTAATCATCCATCTAGAAGGAGGAGATCTTCAGCAGGGAGAAAGGTGTTGCCATAAGTTAAAAAGATTCCTGTGGGAAAATCCAGCCTTATGTTTACGTCTTATCCTTTTAAATGAGAGAAAAAGAAACAAGGCAAAGGATATCTCTGGATCAAGAGAGGTTGTAGATAAGTAAAATTATTCAAGTGGCAGGTTGTTTAGAAGAAGAGAATTTACTTTGGAATGAATGAAAGATTGCAGACTTTGCTGTGGCCAGAGGCCAGAGCTGTGGTAGTAAATCTTAAATTTGAAAGAGGGTTTTTTTTTTTTTTACTGTGCTGGCTGTCGTTCATTGCCTAAGAAACTGAACTGTTTGAACCAGGAAGTTCTTCATTCCAAGTCTTTTTAATTCATGGAGAAGCCATTAAACACGATCAGCCTTACTTCTCTTACCTCTACTGACATTTTATTTTGAGGAATCAACTTCTTCTCTTCCATTTAGTGGTGCCTTACGCAGAAGCTGAATTTAAGCTGAGGTTTAGAGCACTCTAAATGGATTTATGAGGATCTTGCACGATCTCTTAGTATGAGAGAAACTTTGCCTTTAGCCGACAAGGGTAGGCTTTGAAATGTTTCTGGACATGCTACCACAAACTCTGAAAATGCATTCTAATGAACCTTCAAGGGATGAACCAAGCAAGCAATAAGGACAGAAAAAACTGGAGGAAAGTTGAGAAGACTATCTGGGCATGCTCATGTGATTTGCATTGGGAAAGAAAACAAAACAAAATAAACTCACTGCTTCATTTTCTGTGGGATCATTAAGTTCCTGTACAGTATCCAGAACTCCCATTTATTCTGTTCTTGATCTGCATGACAATCAAGACACATATTAACCCTGAATCATGCACCATACAAGGCTCTAGAAAAGGTTGCCTTCTAGATCAGGAGTCCACAAGCTCCGATCCACAGGCCAGTACCGGTCAGCAGCCCTGGGCTGTGAAAGCGGTGGCCAAGCGCATGAAACTCCATTTGAGCAAGCGACAGGCATGCACAAAACTAACCACCACCCCCCCCGCTGTCACTGCCAGTCAACAGAGATGGAAAGGTTGGGGACAGCTGTTCTAGAATTCAACTCTAGTTGCCTTAATTCCCAGCCCAGATATCTTTGGATTTCAACTCTCATAATACGTAGCCAGTTAAAGTCCAGTTGCACTAAGAGAGTGCCACTTTGGAGAAGTCTGGAGTTTTGCACTTATTTGGAGAGCAAAGGGGTTCGTGTGAATGGGAGACTGTGATGGTCGACAGAGCTGTGGAAGACAAAGAGAACTGGGTGGTTCCAGGACTATATCTATTTACTTGCTAATGATTTATGTTATCTTTTAGGTTCATTTAATTATTGTGTGACAATATAAATCCCGACTTCATTATTGTTGTATTGGCAGTGTTGGTTGATTGATACTATAAATCACTACGTGAGAAAATGGCTCATGTAACCTATTCCCTTGGCAAGCAGTGCACAGCTTCCATTCTTTCAATGTTTAGGAAATCAAAGCCTTATGCTTCAGCTTGGTCCTTTGATCTGACTGATGCTAATAATGATGTTGATGATGATGATTTGACAGAATATTAAGATAAATAGGTTTTGCTATATTTCAAGCATATAAATGGTGTTTACTGTCTTTCCCTGAGACATCTTTCTGGTTTTATGTATCATGGGGTTGAAATTTTGCAATTTCATGAACTCCAAATCAGAGTCCAGACAGGAACCACACCCAGATGAACTAACTCTATTTTATTGTCAGGCTACATTAATAATATTTTACAAGTCTAAAAATTCTATTCCCCTCTGTCCCTTTTACAGCCCAAGAAATTAGGGAGATCTCTTCTGAGATGTTTGCTACAGCCACAATCTGTTTGTGGGCTAAGCCATCTCTTATCTGCTCCCATGTCTCCCAAGATCATTCCCACAAGCACACAATCTTTGGAGATTAGTGAACACATTTGGAATTTCCGAGAGTTGTAGGTATTCTCACAAAATGACCATAGTTAGGTATGAGTAGAGGAAGAACTAAGAAGCTTATCTGTTTACAAAATGATTGTAGATCACAGAGGGCAACCCATTTATTCAAAGGCAGATGGCCGAGCTGCTTCTTACCTTTCAAAGTGTACTTTGTCTCCCCAATTTTATCTTTGGGAGGGCAGGAGGAAGTCCTTTTAAAGAAGTGTTGAGTAAAAACTATCCATTGCTGTCATTTCAAAGAAAACTGTAAAAGCCCAGAGGCACTGCTGGAAATAAATAGTGTGCTAGCCGGTTTTGACTTATTGACTGGAACTGGACACTGTGGATTTATGAGGAAGGTGTTCTCATATTATCTGTCAACACCTTGAGACAAAAGACAGGTCCAATTTGACAGCCACAGTTCTTTGAGTAAATAAGGCTTCTTTTCTCATGGAAATTTATTTGTATACTTTACCCTCTCAATCCCTCCCTTCGTTCACCTCACCCCCACATCCTACTACTTGCAATCACCCCATATATGCATTAAATCATCTGGGAAATTATGAAGTACCTCAGATCTATCAAGGATCTAATTTATGGTCAGTTTTCAGAATCCAGTGAATTTATTTTTCTTGAATATTTTCCATAGCATTGTTAACAGGGACTGGAAATACAGGTTTCTCTAGCAGAGGATAGTGGAAAACCAGAGTTAAAATAAAAGGTTGTGTAGACCTGGGAACATTGTTTTTAAAAGTAAAGAAAAAACAACCCTTATCTGGATATGCCATCTGCTTTGTGTTTGCAGGACGAGAAATTTGCAGGCATGATTACTTTCTGGACAAAATATTGCTAAATGCAGAAAAAAAATCTTGCTGCAATTAAAATGACTATATTTTCCAACATCCTCTTTTTATTACAAGCACTCCTAATTCCCTTTTTTTTACTACTTGACTATTGTTGTTGTTGTTAGCTGCGAAGTCGTGTCTGACCCATCGCGACCCCATGGACAATGTTCCTCCAGGCCGTCCTGTCCTCTATCATCTTCTGGAGTCCATTTAAGCTCACGCCTACTGCTTCAGTGACTCCATCCAGCCACCTCATTCTCTGTCATCCCATTCTTCTATTGCCCTCAACATTTCCCAGCATTAGGCTCTTCTCCAGTGAGTCCTTCCTCCTCATTAGGTGGCCAAAGTATTTGAGTTTCAACTTCATGATCTGGCCTTCTAAAGAGCAGTCAGGGTTGATCTCCTCTAGGACTGACCGGTTTGATTGCCTTGCAGTCCAAGGGACTCGTAGGAGTCTTCTCCAGCACCATAGTTCAAAGGCCTCAATTCTTTGGCGCTCAGCCTTTCTTATGGTCCAACTTTCACTGCCATACTTTGCAACTGGGAAGACCATAGCCTTGACTATACGCACTTTTGTTGACAGGGTGATGTCTGCTTTTTAGTGTGCTGTCTAGATTTGCCATGGCTTTCTTCCCAGGAGCATGTGTCTTTTAATTTCTTGGCTACAGTCCCCATCTGCAGTGATCTTGGAGCCCAGGAAAATAAAATCTGTCACTACCTCCATTTCTTCTCCATCTATTTGCCAGAAATTAAGAGGGCCGGATGCCATGATCTTGGTTTTCTTAATGTTAACTTTCAACCCAACTTTTGCACTCTCCTTCTTCACCCACAACAAGAGGCTCTTTAGTTCTTCTTCACTTTCTGCCATTAGAATGGTATCATCTGCATATCTTAGGTTGTTGATATTTCTCCCGGCAATCTTAATTCCATCTTTTGATTCATCTAGCCCTGCCTTTCTCATGATGTGCTCTGCATATAAGTTAAATAGGCAGGGCGACAGTATACAGCCTTGCCGGACTCCTTTCCCAATTTTGAACCAATCAATGGTTCCGTGTCCAGTTCTCACTGTTGCTTCTTGACCCGCATATAGGTTTCTCAAGAGACAAATAAGGTGGTCTGGTACTCCCATCTCTTTAAGAACTTGCCACAGTTTGTTGTGATCCACACAATCAAAGGCTTTAGCATAGTCAATGAAGCAGAAGTAGATGTTTTTCTGGAACTCCCTAGCTTTCTCCATGATCCAGCGTATGTTGGCAATTTGATCTGTAGTTCCTCTGCCTCTTCGAAATCCTGCCTGTACTTCTGGTATTTCTTGATCCACATACTGCTGGAGTCTAGCTTGTAGGATTTTAAGCATAAATTTACTAGCATGTGAAATGAGTGCAATGGTGCAATAGTTTGAACATTCTTTGGCACTACCTTTCTTTGGAATTGGAATGTAAACTGATCTTTTCCAATCCTGTGGCCACTGTTGAGTTTTCCAAATTTGCTGGCAAGTTGAGTGTAGCACTTTTACTGCATCGTCTTTTAAGATTTTGAATAGCTCAGCTGGAATACTGTCACCTCCACTAGCTTTGTTGTTGCCCAGCTTTCCTAAGGCCCACTTCACTTCACATTCTAGGATGTCTGGCTCGAGGTCAGTGACCAACTCATCATGGTTATCAGGGATGTTAAGCTTGTTCTGTGTAATTTTGCCACCACTTCTTAATCTCTTTTGCCTCTGTTAGGTCCCTGCCATTTTGGTCCTTTATTCCTTTGCATGAAACATTCCCTTCATCTCTCCAATTTTCTTGAAAAGATCTCTGGTCCTCCCTATTCTATTGTTTTCTTCTATTTCTTTGCACTGTTCATTTAAGAAGGCATTCTTATCTCTTCTAGCTATTCTCTGGAATTCTGCATTCAATTGGGCATATCTTTCTTTTTCTCCATTGCCTTTCACTTCCCTCCTTTCCTCAGCTATTTGCAAAGCTTCCTCAGACAGCCATTTTGCTTTCTTGCATTTCTTTTTCTTTGGGATGGTTTTAGTTGCTACCTCTTGTACAATTTTGCGAACCTCCGTCCATAGTTTTTCAGGCACTCTGTCTATCAGATCTAATTCCTTAAATCTATTTGTCACATCTACTGTATATTCAACAGGGATATGATTTAATTCATACTTTGAGTGGCCTAGTGCTTTTCCCTACTTTTTTCAGTTTAAGCCTAAACTTTGCAACGAGAAGCTCATGGTCTGAGCCACAGTCAGCTCCTGGTCTTGTTTTTACTGACTGTATAGAGCTTCTCCATCTTTGGCTGCAGAGCACATAGTCAATCTGATTTCTGTGTTGACCATCTATTGATGTCCATGTGTAGAGCCGTCTCTTGGGTTGTTGGAAAAGAGTGTTTGCTATGACCATCATATTCTCTTGACAAAATTCTATCAGCCTGTGCCCTGCTTCATTTTGTACTCCAAGGCCAAACTTTCCTGTTATTCCGCTTATCTTTTGGCTTCCTACTTTAGCATTCCAATCCCCCATGATGAAAAGGGCATCATTTTTTGGTGTTAGTTCTATGTGCTGTAGGGCTTCATAGAACCGGTCAATTTCATCCTCTTTGGCACCGATGGTTGGGGAATAGACTTGGACTACTGTGATATTGAATGGTTTACTTTGGATTCGAACTGAGATCATTCTGTCATTTTGGGGATTGTATCCCAGTATTGCTTTTCCTACTCTTTTATTGACTATGAAGGCTACTCCATTTCTTCTGAGAGATTCTTGCCCCAGAAGTATATCTGATGGTCCTCTGAATTAAATTCCTCCATTCCTGTCCATTTTAGTTCGCTGATTCCTAAGATGTTGATGTTCAGTCTTGTCATCTCTTGTTTGACCACATCCAGCTTTCCTTGATTCATGGATCTTACATTCCAGGTTCCTATGGAGAAAAAATCTTTACAGCATCGGACTTTCCTTTCACCACCAGATACATCCACAGCTGAGCGTCCTTTAGGCTTTGGCCCAGTCGCTTCATTCTTTCTGGAATTACTAGTACTAGCCCTCTACTCTTCCCCAGTAGCATATTGAACGCCTTCCGACCTGAGGGGCTCATCTTCCAGCGTCATATCATTTTCCCTTTTGGTACTGTTTCATGGCAAAGATACTGGAGTGGGTTGCCATTTCCTTCTCCAGTGGATCACGTTTTGTCAGAACTCTCTGCTATGACCTGTCCGTCTTGGGTGGCCCTGTACGGCATAGCTCATAGCTTCATTGAATTATGCAAGCCCCTTCACCATGACAAGGCAGTAATCCATGAAGGGGACTTGGCTATTATATATGGCAATTATTTCTTCATGTATATCTAAATAAACACCTCCCCTCATATCTAAGCAAATAAAGAATGTTGGACATTTAAACATTTGATAGCTCAGTGCTATTTCATATCAAAAAGTAGTTGAAAAGTATTCAGTGGGTACAAACTATAATTCCTTATTTGTTAAGGTAGCACCATTTCTCCCAGACAGCAAGACTACACCCATACATAGATGATTATCATGTTGCCCTCTTTTGGAGTAAGCGAGGTTATGCAAAGCACAGAAGAAGTGTGAGAAGCAATAGACAAAAGCAATTAAACACAAGAAATAAGAAACAAGGAAATCTGACTAAATCTATTTTACATCAAAATTATTCATTATAACTCCTACACCTTTCAATCCTTGCAAACTGTCCCTTCTTCATCTATACTCCATGTATACACTCCTTCATGCCATTACTTTTCACCATTCATTTTTATTATCCTTTCACTTTTGCGTTCCCCTCAACCCATTCATTCTTTTCTTTTGATCAAGCACTTCCAACATGCTTCTTTCAGTACCCATTCATTCCTGACCCAACCTCTTGTTTTACTAGTACCATTTTTCAGTCTCTCATTCCTACTTCATTCATTCGTAATTATTCTGACAGATTTAGCACTCACTTCTATATAACAAAGTGGGCAGAAATGTGTTCTTCTACCAGCGCATTTTCAATTGCTTTGATAAACACTCATTACTTATATCAGACAATAGGCTACATTGTTACAAGCATTTGCACTTCTTAAAATGTCTCAATCCAATTTACATATTGAGTAAGCAATCTACCAATGTGCAAAAATTCATTTATTTGCACTATCTTCTTGCTATCTACAATCTCCAAAAATGCACTTTGATTTTCCACTCAAATACAACAATCTTATCTTCTGGAATGACACCCTCTCTTGTCCATATATGATGACTGTAAAGACTTTCCCCCCAGGAATTTGGGTCCAATTGAGTGAAATCCCCTTTTGCTTGTTTTAAATATTCCTTTTGGTCTGGCATTTTATATACTGTATTGGGTTGTTTTCCAAAATGATGTATGGTTCCAATTCTAAAACTATAAAAGCAATTAAAATAAAAGCATTTAAAATAATAAAATGTATATGTAATAACTGAAGGTACATGGTAACCTAATGATTAAGATACTGGCCTTGTCGACTAGACAGTTGGCAGTTTGAGACCCAAAGTACTGCATGAGGGAGCGAGCTCCCATTTTTCTCCTCAGCTCCTATCAACCTAGCAGTTTGAAAGCATGCAAATGTGTGTAGAAAAATAGGTACCACTTCAGTGGGAGTGTAACAGTCTTCCAGGTGTCTCGGCATAGAGTCATGCTGGCCACATGACTACAGAAATGTCTTCGGACAATGCTGGCTCCCTTGGCTAAGAAACAGAGATGAGCACTGCTCCCTAGAGTCTAGTCTAAAAGCATTTCTCTTACATACATGCATACTTTATTTATTTGTTTGTTTGTTTATCTATCCATTTATCAAACTGCCAATCTTAACTGCCAATCTGCACCATGGATTTAACAATCAAAGGAATATCACACATCCTTATTTTATTCCCTGTTTGGTGCTGAATCTTCCATTACGCAACTGATGCCTATATAATTTCAAATGATGGAAAGGTTTGCCTTCTGACCTTTCTGCTCTTTTTCTGTTCCTTCAACATTTTCTTCTTGATCACAAGAACAAATGTGTTAAGTGCAAGAAACAAGCAGAAGATTTTACAGAACTAGAAGATCATAGATGAAATTCCTATAATTAATGAATATATTTTACAATAGAAGTAGTGAAAATAATCAACTGGTTTCAAATAAGTGAAATAGCCAGGTCCCAATAATTTTAAAACCATTAACAATATCTGAGGTAATTAAAATTGAACAGCAAAGGAAGCTTATTGTTGTTATATAACACTCGTACTAACACAAAATGTTCTGAAAATATCTGGGAAGATGATTTGGGATTTCAGGTGGATGAAGCCCAATGGAACTCTTTGTGGTACTGAACATCTATCAAACCTCAGGAAGTTATTTGCAGTCAGGATCAGTCATAACTGACAGGTAATTTTATTCTTTGCTAAAATTATCCCATATAAATCTATTCCTGTTAGGCTCATGGGGCTGAAAATAAAGTAGCCTTGGTGGCCATTCTCTGATTAGACCATTCCAAAATTTGGTGTTGCTGTCAGATAATGCTAGAGATAAGATGGGCCCAGCACCTATTAGCATTTTATGCCATTGTGGGAAAGACTTTGGGAGACTAGACAAAGAGACCCTGTCATATAGAGTATGATTGATTGATTGATTATGCGCCATCAAGTTCTGGTTGACTCCTAGCGATCACAGAGATAGATTATTGCTATGAGAATCTATTCCTCACCTGCTCTTTCAGGTCTTCCAATGGAGCATCTACCACCACTATAACTAAATCCATCCACCTTGCGGCTGGAATGGTAAGATAAGGAATGGTAAGATAAGAGATAGCATAGCCCACAGCTGGATGGTGGGTGGGGCAAGCAGCTCAGAAGAGATGTTCTCTAGTTTCTCAGGCTATAAAGGAGATTGGGGGGAGGGTGAGAAATGTATTTTCAGACTTGCAAGAGTCTGTCAATGTAGCTTTCCAATAAAATAGAATTAGCTCATCTGGTCATGATTCCGCCACCTCACCTGTGATTCTTGGGCCTACCCTCCAGGGCCAGGTTGATTTGGGCAGGATAGCTAGCTCTTTCAAAGGGGATTCTCCATATTTATCTGGCACAGAGACCTGGCTCTGAGGGAACAACCAGTCTGTAAAACAGCTGATAGATGGAGGGAGGCTACATGGATGAATGAAGCTGCTTGACTGTGCAATTCCAATCCTTCTTTCTCCCTGTACTTTTCTTTATTTCTGCAAAGAATCAAAGGCCACAGACACAGAATTAAGTAGCTCTGGATAAAAATTAAAAAAAAAAGACAGTGGTGCCCAAAACTGCAGGGGCAAATTTAATTTAGCTAGCTAGTTTAATGACTTAATTAAATGGAGTGAATGATCTACAACAAATAATGATGAAATATTTTGTAATTTGTTATGGATTAATTCTTCTCATGTATAGATTTATTTAATCCCATATAGAGTATGATTGATTGATTGATTATGCGCCATCAAGTTCTGGTTGACTCCTAGCGATCACAGAGATAGATTATTGCTATGAGAATCTATTCCTCACCTGCTCTTTCAGGTCTTCCAATGGAGCATCTACCACCACTATAACTAAATCCATCCACCTTGCGGCTGACCATCTCTTTTCTTTCACCTTTCCCAGAATTAAGGCTTTCTCCAGAGAGCTTGCTCTTCACATAACGTGTCCAAAGTATGAAAAATTGTCCCTTGAGTAAGAATTCTGGCTTGACTTGTTTGATGATCTGTGTGTTTGCTTTCTTGCCTATGTATGGTAAATTACAATAAACAGAAACAGTAAATAGTAGGAATTGTGTAGGAATTCTACTATGGTGACTCTTATGTTTAACAGAATGAGATTTATCTACATAGAATGCTTGAATCCTGAGTTGTTGCTAAGAAAAGTTTTCCAGCTATGTAAATTACAAAAGTAGGTGAACATTGAAAAAAGTTTTAAGCAAGGAGACAGTAGCAAATGGGAAAACAGAATATCATTTGGAAGTACACTAAGTTAATAAGCTAATACAGTAAATAAGCTAGTAAAATAAAGTTGTATGCATACAGTGTTTTTGGAGAGGGAAATCTAGTCTATTGTGTACGCTTGTACTTACAAACTACAGGGACATGTCTATGAAGTCACAAGACAATGAACTTGTATCTTTTTTACAGCTGTGTACTGGCTTTTAAGGTAAACTAACTGAAAAGGGAAAAAAATTAGACCCAGTGTCAGAATCCATTTATATCTCATTTCATAATTGTATAGGTAGAACAACGTGCTATTACTGGGGATTCTGCCATCTCTCTGAGGGGGGGGGGGAGAGGATGGTTACTAAAGCAATTTTCAAACAACAGGGGATGTTTTAACGGGGGAAGGGAGGGGGACAGACAGGTCTGGATTGTATCTTCATTTACAACTGAAAAGGAAAGCAATAACCATAAAACCAAGGAGAGTTCCCTTTCCCATGGAAGGACCTGACACCTAGCAACTGATGACAGCCTGACCAAATGGATGAGGGGAGGGGCTGAAATGGGAATGGTTTATATAGGATTGAAATGTAACTTTTCTCAGATTCCGTCTTGTATTCCCACAATCGATTCCATCCTAGTAAACATTTTCCTTTTGGACTAAACTTGCATCCAAGAGTTCATATTTCCTAAGATGTGGATTGAGGTGGGTCCTGACAGTAGACGGAATCTGCTTTAAGAGTCAACCTGGAAGGGAAAACCTTACCGGGGGACTTTGCAACAAATAAAATGTCTGGCGACGAAGCAAGAGAGGAGGGAAGCCCCATGGAGGGGGAGTCTTCCCCCCAAATGGAATCCCAGAGACAATGGGAAGCTGAAGCAGCACATTCCCCCGGGAAAGGAGCGGTGGAGCAGTACGACCGAAAACCCCGGTGGTCGATGGGCATTGGAAGGAAAAGTGAGTGGGAAAAGGCTTCGGGAGAAACGACCCTGAGGCGTAGTAACCACCAACCGGAATGGAGGCAAGAGATGGAGAGTTCCCTGCACGCCAGCGAGGAGGAGCGGATCCTGGAAAAGGCCATTGATCTGATGAAAGCAACCCTGAGTTCACTGAGGGAGGAGAGAGCTGAAAATCTCAACTGAGGCAGCGCCTGGGGACGCAACTGGAAAGGTAACAGAGGGGATCCAACACCTGAAACCCCGGGGCCATCCAATGGAACAGGAATTGCTGCCTCAGCAGTACCCCCCCCCCCCAGAACCACAGATGGGGACCAGGATGAGGAGCGATATCGGCCACGGCGCAGACAACGCTCCAGCCAAAGACTCCCGCCCCTGGAAGTCAAATTCAAGGGGGAGCCATCACGACTGGGATTTTTCCTAACCCAAGTCCTCAGCTACATGGAAGAGTATGGATGGGACATCCCCAGTGACAAAACACGCATCTGAATTGTGCAATCTGCCCTGGACGGGACGGCTGCAGACTGGGTGGTGAACTTGCATGACTCCAACGCCCCAGAACTCAACGACTTCAACCGATTCATGTCATCTTTGAGGCGACGGTTTGAGGATCCTTTGGCTGACCGTAAGGCCCGGGAGAGAATCAAAACGGTGAGGCAGGGCAGGCGAGCAGTGGCTGATTATATCCAAGAATTCCGAGCCATCGCCAGCAAGCTGAACTGGCCAGAAGACATCCTCCTTAGCCACTTCAAAGACGGTCTGAACTACGACCTGTATGATGCTTGCCTGCCTCGAGGAGACCCACCCCACCTCGACGACTGGTACATCCTGGCGGAGGAAGTGGAAATAGACCTACTGAAGAGACACCGCAGAGGAAAACCATGGGGCCGCCTGCCACCCGAGCAAACACGCGAGGGGGAAAAACCACCAGCCACAGCCAAAAAATCAACAAGTTGCTTCAACTGCGGGAGAGAGGGCCACCATGCTGCAGAATGTCGTTCAAAAGCCCCCCCACGAAAACCAGAGGCATCATTCTCCAAGAAGCCGGGGAAGCCCCAAGGCAACACAAAAGAATCTTCCATGAAGGGGACAGAGGCTGTAGAGTCCACAATTCCTGCCAGGAACTGGGACTGGACTCCGGCCTGCACCGCAGGGACGGTGGACAACTCGGAAGACAGCTCAGAGGGAGAACCATGGGTAAGTGGACCCCTTCCACCCATACTTAAGACAGTGACTATATTAGCTTCCCGTATGCCTGAAGCAGCCAAAATAAAAGCTCTGATAGACTCTGGGTGCATCCGCTGCCTTATCAGCCCAACGCTGGTGGAGAGATTGAGCATCCCAGTGAGGAGGCTAAAACAACCAATCTCTTTTAGTCAATTAGATGGGACAATAGCAGGGGGAGGACCAGCCACCCTAGCCACTTTACCAATCCACCTATCACTGGGGCCCCATGAAGAGGACATAACGTTTATAGTGGCCCCAGGCATGGAATGCCCAATGATCCTAGGACTGGAATGGCTGAAGAAATGGAACCCCGGGATAAACTGGAGGACAGCAGAACTCAATTTCCCAAAGGGGGGGCAGAAGAACTTAGACTCCAAAAGCACCCCCCCAACCCAGAGGGAGGAGACAGCAGCAGTGGGGAAAGAGAAGGGATTACCAGAGATACCGGAGGAATACAGGGACCTGGCTGAGGTTTTCAATGAGGAAAGAGCAGATGAGCTTCCCCCCCACCGCCCCACAGACTGCACCATAGAATTCAAACCTGGGGCAAAACTCCCAAAACCCAGGATGTATGCCATGAGCCCAAGGGAAATGGCAGAATTGGAGAGATTCATAAAGAAAAACTTAGAAAGAGGATTTATTGAGCCTGCCAAACCCAAAGTGGCCGCCCCGGTTCTGTTCAGGGAGAAGAAGGATGGGTCCTTTCGTTTGGTTGTGGACTATAGAAATTTGAACACAATTAGTGAATGTAATCTGTACCCCCTTCCCCTAATGAAGGATATGTTATCCCACCTATCGAAAGGAAAGATTTTTACCAAACTAGACCTGAGGGAAGCATACTACCGTATTAGGATTAAGGAAGGAGACGAATGGAAGACTGCGTTCAACTGCCCAATGGGGTGCTATCAATTCAAAGTATTGCCATTCGGACTGCAAGGGGCCCCGCAGTCTTTATGCAATTAATTAATGACGTGCTGAGAGAGCACCTATATAAGGGGGTCCTGGTTTACCTCGATGACATCCTTATCTTCACAGAAACCAAAGAGGAACATATCAAACTAGTCAGAGCAGTCCTGAAGAAGTTGCGAGCTGCCCACTTATATGCTAAATTATCGAAGTGTGAATTCCATCAGGAAAAAATCGACTACCTGGGAAATCGCATATCTCCAGAGGGCATCGAAATGGACCCTGAGAAGGTCAGGGCAGTACTAGAGTGGGCACCCCCCCGCACACGGAAGCAATTGCAAAGTTTCCTGGGGTTTGCAAACTTCTACCGCCAATTCATCCCCGCATTTGGCCAAATAGCCATGCCCCTCACAAATTTGTTGAAAACAAAGGGGGGGTCACCCGTGAAACCCAGCCAGCCTCTGAAATGGTCAATGGAATGTCAAGCAGCATTTGAGAGGCTAAAGAGACTTTTTTCTGCTGAACCTGTCCTAAAACACCCAGATCCCGACAAACCTTTTGTAATACAGGCAGATGCGAGTGATGTAGCGGTAGGAGCCGTACTATTACAAGAAAATGATGGGGGGACATTGCAACCATGCGCATACACATCCAGAAAACTCACAGAAACAGAACAACGCTGGCCAATATGGGAAAAAGAGGCATTCTCGTTGAGGTGGGCATTACTAACATGGCGCCAATTTTTAGAAGGAAATAAAATACCTTTCCAGGTCTGGACAGACCACAAAAATTTGGAAGCACTAAAAACGCCCAGGAAGCTCACTCCTAAGCAAGCCCGCTGGTCCCAACATTTTCACCGATTCAATTTCACTCTCAAACACTTACCGGGGGGAAAGAACTTCCTGGCAGATGCATTATCCCGCATGCCCCAATATAACAGCACAAGAGTTACTGACTTTAAACCACTTGTACCGAAACAACAACTGGCAGCACCAGTCACCACCAGAGCACAAGAAAAAATGAAGCCGAAGGTAGATAGCCAAACTGGAATAGAATTCAGGAAATCTTTGGAAAGTGATAAATGGTTCCAGAAAAATAAACATGTGTGCACAATTAAAGATGGACTGCCGTGGGTGGGGGAGAAGCTATATATACCTGCCACACAGAGAATCAGTTTCATGCAACTGTGCCATGATACAAAATCAGCAGGACACTTTGGCTTTGTAAAAACCTTACACTTAACTAAAAGGCAATTTTGGTGGCCATCTATGAAAAAGGACATAGAAAGCTATGTGGGTAGCTGTCAAATTTGCGCGATGGCCAAAAGACTGCAAGGGAAACCGCCAGGTCTGTTACAACCGGTGGCAAACCCCTCAGCCCCATGGAAAGAAATAGCCATGGATTTTATCGTAGAACTGCCAGAAAGTAATGGAAACACCGTAGTCTGGACTGTCACAGATCTGTTCTCTAAGCAAGTACACTTCATACCTTGCCAAAAAATCCCGACTGCAAAAGCATTAGCAAAACTTTTTGTACAGCATATTTACAGATTGCACGGGGTACCACAACGCATCATATCTGACAGAGGGGTGCAATTTACGTCGGCATTTTGGAAAGAATTTTTATCCCTCTTAGGAACCACCCAAGGACTGTCATCTAGTCACCATCCTCAGACAGACAGAGCTTCTGAAAGACTTAATAATATACTTGAACAATATCTGAGATGCTATATTAATTTTCAGCAGTCCGACTGGACGGACCTACTGCCTTTTGCAGAAGTAGCATATAATAATGCAGTCCACTCAAGCACAGGTTACACTCCTTTTCAAGTAGCTACAGGCCAGAGTTTCAACCCAATACCAGAACTAACCCCAAAAGAACCGGTTATCCCTGATCTGAAGGAATGGATTGCTCAATTACAAAATACATGGCCAATCGTTAGGAAAGCGTTGGAAGATGCCAGAAAAGCATACAAGATACAGGCAGACAAAAAAAGAACCTATCCCACACCATTTAGGGTAGGAGAGATGGTATATTTATCCACAAAATACCTGAAATCACTCCAACCCTGTAAAAAACTAGTACCAAAATATATTGGACCCTTTCCAATTAAAAGAATCATAAACCCAGTAACAGTTGAATTAGAACTACCCAAAAATCTTAGACGAATACACCCAACCTTCCACTGCAGTCTATTAAAGAGAGAACAACAATCTCCACTACGAGAAAAAATCCCACCACCACCCCCCCCATCATGGTGGAAGGAGAACAACATTTTGAAGTGAAAGAAATCTTAGATTCCAGAAAACACCATGGAACGATACAATATTTAGTGGCATGGAAACACCTCCCCTCCTCAGAAAATGAGTGGGTTAACAAACTCCATGTTAAAGCACCTAAGTTGCTTAAGAGGTTTCATACAGAATATCCAAACAAACCAGGCTAACATTTATATGTTTTCTTTCCCCACAGATGGACTCATCTTTTTTCTGAAAGGAGAGCCGAATGTCAGAATCCATTTATATCTCATTTCATAATTGTATAGGTAGAACAACGTGCTATTACTGGGGATTCTGCCATCTCTCCGAGGGGGGGGAGAGGATGGTTACTAAAGCGATTTTCAAACAACAGGGGATGTTTTAACGGGGGAAGGGAGGGGGACAGACAGGTCTGGATTGTATCTTCATTTACAACTGAAAAGGAAAGCAATAACCATAAAACCAAGGAGAGTTCCCTTTCCCATGGAAGGACCTGACACCTAGCAACTGATGACAGCCTGACCAAATGGATGAGGGGAGGGGCTGAAATGGGAATGGTTTATATAGGATTGAAATGTAACTTTTCTCAGATTCCGTCTTGTATTCCCACAATCGATTCCATCCTAGTAAACATTTTCCTTTTGGACTAAACTTGCATCCAAGAGTTCTCATTTCCTAAGATGTGGATTGAGGTGGGTCCTGACACCCAGAAACAATGTGAATTTTGGAATATGTGATCATTTTGGCCATGGTCTGTGTTAGAAGATATTATATTCATTGAACATAATATTCTAATTGTAGGCTAACTGAAAAGACTATACAGGCACTGCCTCCCTTCTTAAGATCCCACTCCCACTCTACAATGGAGTGGGAGACGGGAATGAAGCAATCACTCTGATCCAGGCAAAGCTCAGAAGAGCAGGGTTGTCAAACTGCCGGCCTGTGGGCTGGACGCGTCAAGAGGAAACCGCACTCATCCCATTGCCAGCAATGGGGAAAAGCTCTGATACGTTACGTGATGTCACGTGATGTCGCAAGTTTGACATGTCTGGATTAGGGCATCTGTGATGTATGGGTGGAAAGTGGAGGTTTAATTCTGTGGTCTCAAGTCAAGTCTAACTTATCTTGCTTTACTGTAAGTATTAATTCATGGCATGGCTCTTCCAAAGATATTCCAGTTATCTGGAATAGAACCTCTCCATTCATTTGATCTGCTATTGTTTCTTCTATTTCTCCCATTGTTCCAGGCACAATTGTTTTTAGAACAATATTTACTAGCACCACATATCAAAGTATGTGAGTTTCCAAGGTGTGAAATTAAGACCCCACGGTTGGGCAATACCGGTTTGTATAACATTTTAAGAGGGCCGGTGGCAAACAATGAATTAATACCCTTGCACTAATCTGCTCTAGTGAACCTGACTTCTTTGTTTAAAAATTGTTCTTACTAAGTTCATAGTTTCTATTCCCATAGCACATGCCAGTGTTAGAAGATATCAAGCTGTGGGAATGCCAAAATGGAGTAAATAATCCAATCAACCACTCCTAGATGGTTAAAATTGTTTCCAAATAAATCCCGTTGTGAATAACATTAATCAAATTTCATTTAACCAACTGAGCTCTGGGAACACCTAAACCCTGTTAATTGCCTTATTTTTCCTACTTAATTCTTCAGGAAAAAGAGTTGGAGGGATAGGTCCTCTTCAAAAGGAGTCTCTCCCTTAGAGAAGTCACTTCAGGGTCTACCAACACAAATTGGCTGTAGCGGATATGACATACATATTATTATTTATTGAATTTCTATACCGCCCTTCTCCCGAAGGACTCAGGGCGGTGTACAGGGCAATTAAAATACAACATACAAAAGTTAAAAGTAAAATTAAATTAATTTAGCCCTAACAATAAATAGTTAAAAATAAACCCCAAACCCTTAGTCCAGGCCAGCCTGTTCAAACAACCAGGTTTTCAGGTCACGGAGGAAAGAGCGAAGGTCGGGAGCCATCCGGAGCTCAACAGGCAATTGATTCCAGAAGGCAGGTGCGCCCACAGAGAATGCTCACCCCCTGGGGGCTGCCAGCCGGCACTCCCTGACCGACTGCACCCTGAGGAGGCCCTCTGTGGGAGCGCACAGGACGAAGGGAAGTTGACACCGGCAGCAGGTGCTCCTGTAAGTAATCCGGACCCATGTGATTTAGGGCTTTATAGGTCATCACCAGCACCTTGAATCTCACCCGGAGGGCAACTGGAAGCCAATGCAGCTCATGGAGAAGAGGTGTTACATGGGAGTATCGGGAGACCCCCATCACAACTTGCGTGGCTGCATTCTGCACCAGCTGAAGCCTCCGAGTGGTCCTCAAGGGCAGCCCCATGTAGAAAGCATTGCAGTAGTCTATTTGAGAGGTCACGAGCGCATGAGTGACTGTACGCAGGGCATCCTGGTCCACCTGGGCAAAAGCCCCCCTGGCCACAGCTCCTACATGATCTTCCAAACTAAGCTGTGAGTCAAGGAGGATGCCCAAGTTGCGAGCCCTATCTACGGGGGGTAACACCTCACCCCCCATAGTTAAAGATGGAATGGACTGAATTTCCCAAGATGCCGGTACGTACAACCACTCAGTCTTGTCGGGATTAAGCCGAAGCCTGTTCCTCCCCATCCAGACTCGAACCGCCTCCAGGCAATGGGACATCACATTGAGGGCATCACTGGGTTGGTTTGGGGTAGAGATGAAAAGCTGGGTATCATCAGCATACTGATGATACCCCACTCTAAAACCACGAATGATCTCACCCAGCGGCTTCATATAGATGTTGAACAGGAGAGGCGAGAGGACCGACCCCTGAGGAACTCCACAAACGAGAGGCCTCGAGGCCGACCTCTGCCCTCCTGCCAGCACTGACTGCAAACGACCCAGGAGGTAGGAGGAGAACCACTGCAAAACAGTGCCACCCACTCCCAACCCCCTGAGGCACCGCAGTAAGATACCATGGTCGCTGGTATCAAAAACCGCTGAGAGGTCTAATAGGACTAGGACAGAGGAACAACCCCTGTCCCGAGCCTGCCAGAGATCATTAACCAGCGTGACCAATGCCATCTCCGTGCTGTACCTAGGCCTAAAGCCCGATTGGTATGGGTCCAGATAATCAGCTTCCTCCAGGAACAGAGGGAGCTGGTGCACCACCACGCTCTCAACAACCTTCGCAAGAAAGCAAAGGTTGGAGACCGGATGATAGTTGTTCAAAATAGCCGGGTCCAGGGCAGGCTTCTTGAGGAGGGGCCTCACCACCACCTCCTTCAAGGTGGTAGGAAAGCTACCCTCCCTCAAACAAGCAGTTATTACTGTCTGGAGCCAGCCTCGTGTCCCCTCCCGAGCTGCATACACCAGCCAGGAGGGGCATGG
Organism: Vipera ursinii; assembly: GCF_947247035.1. Classification (NCBI taxonomy): domain Eukaryota; kingdom Metazoa; phylum Chordata; class Lepidosauria; order Squamata; family Viperidae; genus Vipera; species Vipera ursinii. The sequence goes on along the minus strand of NC_139513.1, from coordinate 121,718,548 downwards.
GTCCAATAAACACATGGTGGACCTAAGCCTCCCCATGATCCTGTCCACATCTTCCGGAGTCACAGGGTCGAACTCTTCCCAGATAACATCATCAAGAACGCTCGTGTCTCCTCCATCAGACTCTGCCCAGTCGGAGTCCAGACCGGCCCGAATCCGAGTGATTTTGTCCGCCAGATGTTGGCTAAACTCCTCGACACGACCCTGCAAGGGCTCCCCCCTCACCTCCTGATTGAGGAGGGAGTGGGTCACCCTAAACAGGGCGGCCGGGCAATTATCTGTGGACGCGAAGAGGGCAGCGAAGTAGTTAGACTTCGCCGCCCTCATCGCCGCGAGATAAGACCTTGTAGAGGTTCTTAGTCGCAATCGGTCAGATTCAGACCGGCTGGAACTCCAACAGCTCTCTAGGCCCCGTCTCTGACGCTTCATCTCCCGGAGCTCCGCAGAAAACCATGAGCCCATTGGGATCTGTGCCGGGTCAGGGGCCGCATGGGCACAACGCGGTTGAGTGCCTCTGTGGCTGCCCTTTCCCAGGCTTCCACCAAGGCATCGGCCGGGCTGTGAGTGAAGGCGGCAGGCGGGGACCCAAGCGCCACCTGAAACCACTCTGGGTCCATTAGGCGCCTGGGGCGAAACCATCTGGTCGGTTCCGTGACCCAGTGACAGGGGGTGGCGAAATGGAAGGCCAGCCGCAGGAGATGATGATCGGTCCATGACAGGGGTATAATAGTTGGAAATCCCCCACCCAGATCATCTAACCACTGTCCAGATAAAAAAACAAAATCGAGCGTGTGACACCCCCCCATGAGTTAGGCCCTGAATTACTTGCATCAGGTCCATGGCCGTCATGGAAGCCATGAACTCCCGAGCCAACTCTGATGATCCCCCAGGGATGGAAGATTAAAGTCCCCCAAAATCATAAGTTTGGGGAACTCAATCACCAACCCCGAGAGGATGTCGAGAAGTTCAGGCAGGGCTGCTGCTATGCGACTGGGCAAAAGATACACCAGCAGCAAGCCCAACTGAGCCCTAGGGCCACATCTCAGGAGGAGTGACTCACACCCGAATATCTGGACAATGGTGGCCTCCCGCGGACATAAGGTCTCCCTCACAACCATCGCCACACCCCCGACCCTACGCTGAGCCCTAGGCCGGTGGAGCACCCAGAAACCTGGTGGGCAGAGATCAGTCAGAGGGACACCACCCTCTGGGCCCAACCAGGTCTCCGTAATGCAAGCCAGGTCTGCACACTCCTCCTCAACCAAATCTCGGATGAGAGGAGCCTTATTAACTACGGACCTGGCATTAAAATACACAAGCCTAAGCTCAGGTGACTGCTCACCGTCGCTCCCGGAACCATGGGTCAAAACCAGAGAGTCGGAGCACATCACCGCTTGAAGACAGTGGGGACGCACTCCCGGATGTCGATACGGCCCTCCGTGCAATCACCTGCTGCCATTCCCAAACATCGTGGGGATCTGCAATCCCACACCCCACTCCGGAGCCCCGGAGGCGCCCAACCCAGGCCCCATCCCACCGTGATCTGTCCTGAGCCTGCACTGAACAGTGGTTGGTGGACACCCCCCAAATTCCAACCAAGACCGCGATCCCTCTCCCCTCCCTAATCCTTTAAAATATCTAGATAAAAAACAAACCAGGGGCCTCTTCCTAGATTTATACCGGAGGCTCCTATCCCTGCCCAACCATCTCTCAGGGTCCCAACAATTGGGCCCATCATCAAGAGGAGAAGTAAAGAAGAAGGCGGGTCGCACCCAGGAAGGGGAGGCACCCCTGAGAGTGAATAAATCCATGCTAGTGTAATATAGGCGAGCCATAATTGTCCATGCAGGTCAAGCAAAGGCAGTCCCATGATTGATAAGGATGATCCAAAATCAGAAGGTAGTCCGCCAAACCATCTCCACTCTCACTCGAGCTGGATAACCTCCGAAGCATGTCGGCCACCGTCCTCTCACGACAGTCACAGGCCTGATCATGGAAGCGGAATGAAATACACGTCCAGGGGAAGGCATACCCCGCATAGATCTCTCACCTCCAGGGAGGGTAGCGATGGTAGTGATGGTACATCTGAGCCACCCTCTCACAGTGACTCAACTCCCGGGTCCTTCTGAGTCCTTTGGGGTCACGGAAGACAGAGGCACTAAGCAGCAATTGTCCAAAGGCATAAAGGCCTTCTGATAACATAATAGAAAAGATGTCCCGGCTGCAAAAAGTCCTTCTCCGTAGAAGGAAAGGGTCAGGCAACAAGCGGGTCCAACACCAGCCGATGGAATACCAACAGGCCTGAGTCCAGCTGCTTTCCTGACTTATAGAGAAGAGGCTACAGAGATAGGTCAGCTTTGCTAGTCTTCTCCTAGTGCAGGGGTAGGCAACCTTGGCTCTTTTATGACGCCTGGACTTCAACTCAGGAATTCTGGGAGTTGAAGTCCAAGCGTCATAAAAGAGCCAAGGTTGCCTACCCCTGTCCTAGTGCACAATCTCACATGAGGTTAGACACATTGTGGAGAAAGTGGACAGAGATTCTGTACCCCCCAAATTGTGATTGTTGTCCCTGTTAGTGTGACCGTGTGCTGCCAGAGCACTATTAAGCAGTTTGAGTTCAAATTCATTTAATTTGAACAGACTAAATGTGCTGTGGGACCATGCAAATCTCGTATTAAAGTAGTCTCACTGGAGCTTAAAAAACAAAGCTGCTGTTTAAAAGCTCTTTCCAAAACCAGGAAACCCCTTAAAAATCTTGTGACTCTGTTTTCCTCTCAATATTAAGTGTGTCCTCCAGTCAACAAATACCTACTTGGTTTATCATATGAAAAAGGTCTGATTCTGTTCATAGACGAACAGTTGAGTTCAGTGACTAAGCTTAGGGGGCTCTTTCAGTACCTAAAGGGGGAAAAATCTACAGGAGCCAGGAAAGTTATATTTTATAAGTCACATGAGCAAGATTATAGCAAGGCAAAGAACCTCATTTATAATAGGTTAGATAACGAGATTATTGAAATAAGATAATCTTTTACCATTGAGCAAATGAAAGAATTCCTGGCAGTTCTAAAATAAACACAAACGTGTTTGTTCCTTTCATTGTATTTAATCACGGGATTTTCTCAGATTAGGGGAGATTCAGTGAAATCTGAGAATATTTGTGGCATCTGATCTAGTCTTTCTCAAGATATTGCTTTATTTCCAAAACATATGTAATTAAAGAATTCATTTATCTATAGAGGCCAGAGGTCAAACTATAGAAGAGAAGTCTTGTAATTTAAGTGCTGGCTAGTTTCACAAATATAGGTTCATCTGGTGTGGAAATTATTCAACACATTGCATCTCAGGAGATTTATGATTTTGGAAATTCCTAGAAATTTCATAACTTTGCTGAGTGTGGGATGTAATACAAAGGACTATGTTACTGTGTGTGTTTGTGTGTGTGTGTGTGAATTCCACTGCTGAAAATGTGAGCTTTGACTTCTCCAAAAAACATGTGATTCCTTAAAAAGGGAATTATTCCAAGTTGCTATATGGTCCCATTTAGTTATTTATTAGATTTTTATTTCACATCTTTATTACTTTGTAAGCAACAAACATATATACAATGGACCACACAGCTGGCTTCATATCTAAGGTAGAACTTGAACTCATGGTCTCTTAGTTCCTAGGTCAGGACTTTAACCACTAGACCAGACTGACTTCCATTCCCTTTTTGCTCCTGGAGGGCACTGCTACTTGGCTTAATGGCAGAAAGTACCAGAGGCACTTTCCTCATTTACTTATCATTCCTGCCTGCTTGTTTCACTTCTGCTAAAATAAAATGAGGAACTTTTCTGTATTTCTGCTCGCCATGATTGGGAGACTCTGAAATAGAAAACTGAGCCTTGTAAGGATTTCTGGTTTTCACCCCTGCAATTTGCCCCCAAATGTTGATGTTTCGAAGCCAAGTTTTTCCGTTTCCCTGATTAATTTATTCCACGTTGGTATATAATAATTATTTTTCTATCGATATCAAACCAAAGATGTTGATCCAAACCAACTGGAAGCCCTGCTCCCGTGACGAAAGCCATCCAGTGAAATAAACGAGTCTGTAATCCGGAAGAGCATTAAACCCATTTCAGAAATAGATCGTTGAATAGGGGTCTCTGCCACTGGATCATGCAGCCCCTCCATCTCACCTTCTCTGTTCAACTGATCCCGCTCTCAAACTGATCCCTCTTCTACAGTCAGAACACTGACTCTCTTTGGCAGACATGTCAAACACAAGGCCCGGGGGCCGGATCCGGCCCACAAAGTGGTTTCATGTGGCCCGCGAAGCCATCCTGGAAACAGTGAGGGAATGGCCCCCGCTGCCTTGGCCCTGGCCCAGAGACCCTCAGATCTGTCCCACTCCTGCCCAGGCCCCCATAGGCACCCTTGATGAGAACGATGTAGAGCTGGCCATGCCCACCCAGTAGGCCATACGCACTCCAGCCACGCCCACCCAATAGGCCACGCCCACCCTGGCCATAGCCACCCGGCCCGCCGAGGGCAACTACAATGCTGATGTGGCCCTCAATGAAATTGAGTTTGACACCCCTGCTCTTTGGGGATCTGGTGCATATCAAGGTAGAGAGCCCACTTGGAAAGAACCAGTTTCTCCTGCCGCCCTATTAAGAACGGCTCCGGAGAACTGTGTCCAGGGAGAAAAAAAGGCGCAAGTAGGGCTGAGCTGCAAGTTACACGGAAGCAGGGCAAGGCGCGTTGCAAGCACGAGGCAGGCAGGCTGTCCTGCAGCTACATCCTCATCCCAACGAAAAAAAAGAAAAAAAAATCCCCTCCTGAGCCGCGGCCTGATTGGCAAACCAGCTGCCTGGCTATCGTCCATCTTCAACAATTACACACCCAAAGCGCTCCATTTGTGCTCAGCAGAATACGTGACCGTGTAGGAAACAACGACACAACAACAAGTGCTGATGAGATGAGGTCCGAGGCCACCAGCGGCCCAGGCAGGCGAAAGCGCTGGCAAGCTTCGGTCCACCGGCGGCTGGCTGGCCGGCTCGGGCGCTCTCCCTTCCCGAGCGCAGGAAAGGGGCGGTTCCGCGCCTGGGCAAGGAGAGGAGGGGCAGAGGCAGCGTGGCCGGAGCTCTCGAAGCAGCCCCGGGCAGTTCCTGCTCCTTGCGCGGGGAGCCACCATGACCAGCAACGGAGCAGACAGCCAGGGCGCCCCTCCGGCGCGCAACGGGGCCCCCGCCGCGCTTCCGCCCGCGGCGAAGCCTTTGTCGCTCGGCAAGAGTTACGACCTCTCCGGCAAGGTGTGAGCCTGCCCCGAGTGGGCAGCAGGGGGCACAAGAGAGGGCAGGGAACGTGGGAGGGGGAGGAGGATCTTGGCGGCTGTCATCGCGGGCAAGGCAAGACGACCAAAGGCCAAGAGCAGGGGTCTTCAAACTGGGCCCTTTTATGACTTGTGGACTTCAACTCCCAGAATTCCTCAGCCAGCTTTGCTGGCTGAGGAATTCTGGGAGTTGAAGTCCACAAGTCATAAAAGGGCCCAGTTTGAAGACCCCTGGCCAAGAGGCATCGTAGTAAACACGCTCCCCTTCCCCAAATTGACTTGGAGAAGTAGTGTGTGTGTGTGTGGGGGAGACTTAGTACCCGCCCCGCTTCACGCTCTCCCTGCTAGCTTTTCCCCCCACCCAACACCTCTGAAGGGTTCAATTTCGCCCGTGAACTTGGATAAGACGACCAAGGGCAGGATAAAGGGGCAAGTCTTTAGGCACCCAGCCTAATTTGGAAAAACGGTGGTGGGGCACAGGTCTGCTCGGAGAGTCTCTTTCAGGTGGTTATTTGTAATCCAGATGGTTATTTGTGAGGAAAAAAAAAAGACCAAGGGCATTTGTCTTCGTGTTTGACCACTGAATTATGATTTTAGTATTGCCATTCCTACCCACACTCAACTGTATTGCTGCATCCTTAAGGGATGCCTACCGGTAGTTAACAGAAATTCAACAGGTCGTTTCTTTAGATGGGGACAGTACGGCTACTGAATATTTTTCCTGCATTCGCGGGCAGGAAATCAACCCCTCAAAGTGCAGAGGTCCCTATGGCTTTGAAAATGGGCTCTTTTCTAAGTCCTGATGAATTCTTGGTTACAACTGTGCTAGGTTCATGTTCAGTCAGGTCGAGCTCTGCCTCCATAGACGATACAGCTAGTCCTCGGCTTACGACCACAATTGAGCCCCAAAAAATCTGTTGCTAAGTGAGACAGCTTTTAAGTGAGTTTTGCCCCATTTTACGAACTTTCCTGCCACAGCACTGCAGTTGTTTAAAGTTAGTGACACGGCTGTTACGTGAATCTGGCTTCCCCATTGACTTTGCTTGTCAGAAGGTCACAAGGTGGATCACATGACTGCAGGAAACGGCAACTGTCATAAATATGACTCGGTTGCCAAGCATCTGAATTTTGATCGCATGACCATGACGTTGCTGCAAGGAGTCGTAAGTGTGAAAAACGGACATAGGTCACTTTTTTCAGTGCCATTGTAACTTTGGTCACTAAATGAACTGTTGTAAGTCGAGGACTATGTAAAGTGGATCATTAAGGGCCGGAGCAGGATGATCACACAATTTGCTTCCTCTTTAGCAAGACCGCTTGTTTAAATCGATGCTCAATAGACAGGGTTTGCACTGTTCTCCTTTGCAGCAGCAGCTGTAGCTGTTGCTATTCAAACCACATTGGGAGGAAGCAGCTAAAGTGGGAAGCTAATCAGGAGATGCATCTCAGAAAGAAAGCAAAGATGGGGTAAGGGTTTGGCAAGGCAGCGAAGTCCACTTCCTCACACTCAGAGCTTGCACAGATCTCCTCAGCCGAGACATGAACTCCAGCAATCGTGCTGCACGGTCACTGTTTATTGGGTACTGGCAAATACTGCATATACTAATTATGTTGCAAGTTAGTTATTTCATTTATATCCTGGTGTTTCTTTGTGCCACCATAAGCATCCTCAATGATGGTCCTGCAAAATTGCCTGCTTTGTGGTGAAGAACCAGCTTGTCCTAAGAAGGCAGCTGAAGTGTCGTTATAGCTAGCAAAGTGATTTTGTGAATATATCTAAGTGTCTATTGCTTTCCCTTATGCAAGGAATTGTAGTAGCATCAGTTTCTAGTGCTAATATTCATGCTTCCATCAGAGTTGGACAGTAGATCAGTATTCTAGTAAACAGAAATATGTATGAGGATACAACAGAAATCAAGTGAAATAATGCACTTTTCTCTGTGAAGGAAGGGCCGCTGCATAATCATGTTGGAAATTTAAAATATTGTTGGCTGTCTAATGACAAAAACCCACCGCCCAAAATGGCACAGGGGACATGCTCAATAACAACTCAAATTATCTGCACACAATAACTGTAGTATCTTTCCTTACCATTACTGATTTTGTTCCCTGTAGTAGAATGAAGCTCCTGTGCTAGACTTCATTTGGACAAAATAATAATAATGCCTGGCTAAGCATGTATTTTATGCTTTGGGGAAGCAAAGGAGTGACTCCACTGCCTCCCACTTCCTAGTGAAAGTAGAGTCTTGAGGGCATGAAGGATATTCAATTGCAGGGAAGACAGAACTCACCTCCTGCCTCAGCTAATGACTTGGCTCTCACATCACCCTAAAACACGGATTATTTAATAATAGATTAGTGTATGAGCCACAATTGGCTGGAGACATATTACAAGCTAAGCTGTAGCTGTTTTACAAGTTATAGGAAAGGTGAGTTCATATTACATAGAGTAATCCTCGACTTACAACCACAATTGAGCCCAAAATATCTGTTGCTAAGCGAGACAATTATTGAGTTTTGCCCCGTTTTGCAACCTACCTTGCCACAGTTGTTAAGTGAACCCTGCAGTTGTTAAGTTAATAACATGGTGGTTAAGTGAATCTGGCTTCCCCATTGAGCTTGCTTGTCAGAAGGTTGCAAAAGGTGATCACACGACTGCGGGATACTGCAACAGTCATAATACACGCCATTTGCCAAGCATCCAAGTTTTTATCACGTGACCGTGGAGATGCTTCAGTGGTCGTAAGTGTGAAATAACTCATGTCATAAGTCACTTCTTTAAGTGGTGGTGTAACTTTGAATGGTCACTAAATGAATGATTGTAAGTCGAGGACTACCTATACTAAGGCCCCGTTATGGATTGGTCCTATATTTTCGCTCATCGGAATCAGGCTGCTGGGCCTGGAAGCAGAAGAAAACATTTTTGGCTACCAGGTCTTTTGCAACCTTAAATCCAAAAAGCCCTGTTTTAATGCAGCTTACTCAAGTCACTCTGCTTCCACATTGCTTCTAGCAGGGGATCCTTCAAAAGGACCATAGCCCGGCCTCCACCAGAGAGCCCCACTCTCTCCCAGTTACTCTAATGTAGCTGCCAGTTGTTAGTGGTGCTTTTTTTGGTTCTGGAACTGCTGCTTCTTCTTCCTCTTCCTGACACCCAAGAAAGGCAGGACGCCAAAAAAAAAAAAAAAGAGAGAGAGAGACACTGAGAAGAAGAAGCAACAACAATCAAAGAAGTTTTGCAAATTGGCCCTGGGTCCTGGGCCATTCCGTCACAGCAATCATTCCTGGCCTGTTCTAGCTTCCTTCCCCCCGCGTGGCCCTTTCTGGCTCAGGTGGACTACAACTCGCATGGATTACAACTTCAGATACATTGTCCAACCTTCCTGCAAGGGCCTCAGGCAGGAAAATCTGTATGGTTCTTCCCTGCATGAGTCCCTGTTCTGGGACTGGCTGCCTTCTATTAAACCAACACTCCCTCCATAATAAAAATGCAGAGAGAGGACATTCTTAAAGTCCTCTCTCTTAAAGTGAAATTAGTTGTGGCAGTTTCCCCAAACTTGGTTCTTTTCAGGTAGGGTGTGTTGCAGCTTCCCATTTTCTCAGTTGTTCTGAATCTAAGCTTACTTTGCTTCAGGGTCCAATTTGGGTCGGTCGCCGGGACCACCAAAGGTTCTGAGCTTTCGGACTTGTGCTGAGGGAACTTCCCTCTCACCAAATGTCTGTGAGAGAAGTTCCTTGAGGATGGGCTCCAGCATTAGTCTGAAAGCCCGGAAGACTAAACCTCTGGTTGTGGCGACTGACCCAGATTGGATCCTGCAACATTGTCCTGGGACACGTATACTTACTCGCCATCTCTCCTTAGTTTGTTTCCTTTTTCTTTTAAGAACCATTTTTCAAGTCTGGACTGCTAGGAGGAGTCCAGTGTTTGTTGTTCTGCCAGGGCTGTTGATGGATCCCCCCCCCCCAATGATTGCTGTTATCTCTGAGCTGGGTGGGCTGATTTTTTTTTTTTGTAGGAGGACAAATGCTGGCTAATCCACATTTCTCCCTGGGATAAATTCCAGAAAGGTGAGAGAGTATGTGCTCTCTCCCTTTTGTGGACCAGAACACCTTAAAATGAAAATGCCCACACAATCCTACGCCACAATAAATCCTTAAGATGCCCTATGGCGAGTCCTTTCTAACTAATCAGAATAGCCTCAGTTATGGCTTTTCCTTCCCTGGGGTAAATAGGGAATCCAAACATGCCAACCAAGCTGGTGGGGCTTTTACGCTGAAAGTCTGTTTGCTTAGAAGGAGTGGATACCGGCCAGCCTGTTTGCTCTGCTGTCTTACGACAGAGGTGAGAAAGGGGCAAGAAAGGAAGAGAGCCCCAGAGCTTATGGATCTTCTCCTGATAATTGGGATGGATTACAATGATACCTCTCAGGTTTTGATCTAGCCTAAGGGTGGGGGGACCTTGGCCCTTTTGTGACTTGTGGACTTCAATTCCCCGTATGGCTGGCTCGGGAATTCTGGGAGTTGAGGTCCACAAGTTATAAAAGGGCCAAGAGCCTTGGTGGAGCAGTGGGCTAATTTATTTATTTATTTATTTATTTTTGGGACTTATATGCCGCCCTATCTCCCGAAGGACTCAGGGCGGCTAACAACAATAAAAAACAACAATACAAAAATTAAAAAAGAATTAAATAACAGCCCCAAAATAAATTAACTACAGTTAAAAATTAAAACATATTTAAAAACCCATCATCAATCCAGGTCAGCCAGATGGAAGAGAAAAGTTTTGAGGTCACGGCGAAAGGACCGGAGGTCCGGGGCCATCCGAAGCTCAAGGGGGAGTTGGTTCCAAAGGGCTGGTGCTCCCACAGAGAAGGCCCGCACCCTGGGGGTCGCCAGCCGACATTGTCTGGCCGATGGCACCCTGCCTCCTTAAGTAACACCAGCTGCCTGCAATTAGTGCAGGTTCGAGTCCCACCAGGCTCAAGGTTGACTCAGCCTTCCATCCTTCCGAGGTAGGTAAAATGAGGACCCAGATTGTTGGGGGCAATAAGCTGACTTTGTAATAATGCCGCTTGGGGGTTGTGTGAAAGCCCTAATAAGCAGGCATATACACAGAATGAAGGCTATTGCTAAGCACATTGATTTGTGCTTTAAATTGTAAGCCGCCCTGAGTCTTCGGAGAAGGGCGGGATATAAATGGGATTTTTAAAAAAAAGATTCCCCACCCCTAATCTAACCCATGGATTCTTTGTGTATACAGTCACAGTGACATCAAAGGAAATAGACAAAAGCCCATGGAAGAAGGAACTGGTTGTTAGAAATATACTTCAGATTTAATCTAGAGTATCAGCAACAAACAGTTCCTTCTTTCTCCACCCTTTGTCTATATAACATCGTGGATCAATGACAAATCTGATCCCAGGGAGTGACAAAAGAGGCTGGGTTTGAACTGTGCCCTTGGGGATTACTTGGAGAATTAGTAAAATATTTGGATTAGGCAGAGGTAACATTAGCTAATGGACTCTTCCCTTGCATAGGGCAAAGGTGAGGAGTGCAGCTCTCTCTGAGCTGGGGTTTCTGACATCTCACCAGGGCTTCCCACACCATTGGGTGACCCCACCATCCTACACGATTCAGTGCATAACTCCTGATCCTGTGCATGTTTCTGTGCAAGTAGTCTCAGTCCCATTCCCAGATAAGAGCACAGATAGGATAATACTCTGTCTTGAGTGAACACAGCGAGGCTGACAGTGAGAACTGAAGAGGGTCCGAGGCAGCAGAAGGCAGGACTCCCATAAATGGAGCCAAGAAACTATTGTAGGCTCTACAAAAGTTCCCTTAAATTGGAATTAATAATTGTAAGTAAGGAAGTGTAATTATTATAATTCTTAAACTGAGGAGCAGTAACTCAGAAGCAGTTGGAAGATTTAAGCCCTGTCATATTAGCTCATTGCTTCTCAACTGGCTGGGGAATTCTGGGAGTTGAAGTTTGCATGTCTTAAAGTTGCCAAGGTTGAAAAACACTGTACTTCAGGCAACCTTGGCTCTTTTATGACTCGTGGACTTCAACTCCCAGAATTCCTCAGCCAGGAATTCTGGGAGTTGAAGTCCACGAGTCATAAAAGAGCCAAGGTTGCCTACCCCTGTGACCTAGACATAGCTGGCTGAGGAATTCTGGGAGTTGAAGTCCACGAGTCATAAAAGAGCCAAGGTTGCCTACCCCTGTGACCTAGACATAGCTGGTTGAGGAATTCTGGGAGTTGAAGTCCACGAGTCATAAAAGAGCCAAGGTTGCCTACCCCTGTGACCTAGACAGCTGCCCTGACATTTCAGGAAGATGCTGAAGTCCTTGAACAAGGCATAGGGCTCCTGTGCTTCCAGAGATGTAATTTGTCCAGAGTAGCCTAGCTAGAAGGCTAAGCAAAAGCACAAGTCGGACCATATGGCATGAAGTATAAATATAAATGGGCTGTTTGTTTCCATTGAAAACAGCAGCTGGTACTTACAAGCTGATCTCCCTATCTTTTGTGCGGAAGAGAGGAAACACTGACAAGGAAGAGGTGCTTTCAGTAATGAAGAAAATAAGGACAAGAAGTTAAGGAGCGTTTATAACCTTTCATCACTCCAGAGAAAGATGTGTGGGGCCAGCTCACACATGAACTCCAAAGTCTCTCAGAGAAGCAGGATGGTGGCAAAGATACCCCTCAGAAATAATTAATAATAATAATAATAATAATAATAATAATAATAATAATAATAATAATAATAATAATAAGAAGAAGAAGAAGAAGAAGAAGAAGAAGAAGAAGAAGAAGAAGTTGGAAGGGACCTTGGAGGTCATCTAGTGCAACCCCCTGCTAAGGCAGGAAACCCTATACCATTTCAGACAAATGGCTGTCCAGTCTTTTCTTAAAAACTTCCAGTGTTGGAGCATTCACCACTTCTGGAGGCAGGTTGTTCCACTGGTTAATGTTCACCTGCATGGGAGAACTTCTCTTGAGGGAGCACAATAGGAAGGAAGATTTGCCAAACATGCCCTGTCAAGCCAACAACTCTATTTCTGGAGTTCAATTTCCACCACTGCTAGTTATGCAAGGACTGGAGAGAAATATGAAAATATAGGAATTTATTTTGCCAGGGCCACAAAGGGATACCACCTCTTTCATTGAGAAGACTTGGGACTAGAAAGGGAGATCATGGTTTTCCTTGAGCTAAATCTTCCTTAAAAAATTAACAAAGTATCCTCTGTTTCGATACATTTTAAAACATCCTTTTTTCAACTTGGTCCAGATTTGCTTAATTTAAATTACAATTCCCAACCAGGTGGTGCCTTTGGCAAACCTGGAGAGCATGAGATGGAGAAGTTTGACCTACACCATCCTTGTAAGCTTGCTATAACACTAAAGGGGGAGATAAGCAGAAAGGAGTGGACACTTTAAAGATTTCCCAAGTACTTGCCTTGGACTTCAGGCAAGCACAAGACTATTCTGCTATTGATCACAGCAGTCCAACTTTTTCACTCTTCTGCAAACCTGATTGAAACAACTGTAATGCAATGAATTACATAAGGAAATTGGCTTCTTAAAGATGTGACATCTTTTCTTTCAGTCTCACACGGAATCCTGAAAAAAGTTGGGGCACTTTGATTAGTACCGGAGAGGAGCTGTGCTTATAGGAGATCTAAAGCAGGGGTCTTCAAACTTGGCCCTTTTATGACTTGTGGATTTCAACTCCCAGAATCTAAAGCAGGGGTCTTCAAACATGGCCCTTTTATGACTTGTGGACTTCAACTCCCAGAAGTCCTCAGCCAGTGTGCCTGGCTGAGGAATTCTGGGAGTTGAAGTCCACAAGTCATAAAAGGGCCAAGTTTGAAGACCTCTGATCTAAAGCATTGTTTTGTTTTGTTTTTAATTATCTGTTATAAGCCTTGTTAAGTCTGTGGCCGTATTTCTCAACTGTGGCAACTTGGGGACTTCAGTTCCCAGATTTCCCAGCCAGTGTAAGAAGTCTACACATCTTAAATTTGCCACAGTTGAGAAACACTGTTCTACGGTGGCAAAAAATAAATAAAAAAATCAGGACGTTTTGTAAAAACGTAAGCTTTTTAATAATATTTATTAATCGGAAAAGGCGCCAGCAGATTCCTAATTTTCTGCTAAGTTCTCCATATTGAGTTACGGCCAGCATTGATGTTATAAGACTGTTTTAGTAGAGCAGACAATGCATGACTCCCAATCACAATAGCTAAAGTAAGATGAAGATTAGATATTACCATTTATTTGTTCTTCTCTTCGTTGGCTGCTAGTTCTGCTTGCTAAATTAGATTACTGTTGACAGAAGAGAGAGGGAGGGAGAGAGAGAGAGAGAGAGGCTCTTCTTTAATAAGGAAGCATGGGTGGGTGGGTGGGAGGAAACATGAATGTCAGTATAACCCCAACCAGCCATATTAATAGGCTTTTGCACCTCATCTTGTAGGTGATGCTGCTTGGAGATTCAGGTGTAGGGAAGACCTGCTTCCTCATCCAGTTCAAAGATGGAGCCTTCCTCTCTGGGACCTTCATAGCTACTGTCGGGATAGACTTCCGGGTGAGGCCACTATTAATGCTGGAGATAGTTTGCCACAGCAGAGAAGTGTGTTGGGAATCCTGCAGTAGACCTTTGAGCTAAGCACAACGCAGGCTGAAGAACATTACATGGATGCAAACATTTGTCTTGCCTGGTTTTGGTCTTTCAGTAGCTGGATCAGGAGTCGAGCACATGGAGACCCAGGGGCCTCGTCCTGTTCCTCTCTGCTGTGGTTGCAGTAAAAAAAGAAAACAAAAAAACCTCAATCCCAAATGGTCTCTTGTGCAATCTATCAACGGAACAGCTTGCCTCTCAAGAGCTGTGGGCGTTCCATCGCTGGAGGGTTCAAGAAATGATGGGACAACCATTTTCCGGGTTGTCTGTAAGGCAGGGGTCCCCAAACCCCCGGGCCATTTGGAACCAGGCTGTGGAAGTGGTGGGTGAGCATGTGCATGCAAGCGTGGTCCCACTTGCGCAAGCAGTGAGCAAGCAAGTGCCTGTATGAAGCTCCATTTGTGCGAGTGGCAGGCGTGCATGCCTGCCACTTGTGGAAATGGAGATGCGTGCACACGCTCGCCTGCCACTCGCACAAAAAATCCCCTCTCCCCACCCACCCTTGCCGGTTCGCAAAGCTGGAAAGATTGGGGACCACTGGTATAAGGGCTCCTGCCTTGGGCAGCGGTTGGAATAGAACACCTCCATGGTCTCATCCTGCCCGGTGAGTCCATCATTCTATCCTCTCTTCCTCCTTCATTTACACACACACACACACACACACTTTCAGAGCTGCTGGTAGTCCTAGAGGGAAAGTGTCTATCATCTTCTCTCGTAGAACTTCTGTAGTTTTGGGATGGAATGATTTTTTTCCTTGGATGACAGTTTGGGAAAGCCTCTCTCTCCCACAAACTGCAGTCCCAATCGTCACTATACAAGTCAGAAATCAGGCCTGTGAATTGCTTGTAGACATTTAACACTCTTATCACATGTGGCTGTCGGAGTTTGTGACTGGAGGTTATGTGTGATCAGGAACAGGACAGCAAGGGGACACGACTCATGCAAGGAATCAGGTTGGTTACTGTTCTCACTGAAAATTAATCCCTGTGTTGTTGTGCCCAAGTATCCGGGGAGAGAAAAGGAAAAACAGTGATGTCACATCATCACACAAATAATATGATTTATACGGGTCAGACTTTGTGTGCCTTACTCCAGAGCTCAAGAGATGTTATTTCATTTAGAACTGTAAATTGTAAATGGAAAATGACATTTTATTGGCACTATTGGATGGAAGTCAACGCTACAGGATTTTAAGTAGCTTTTTCAATATCTTTATTCAGATCCATAGCCATTAAACGTATGGAGGACTAATAAAAATTGCATTCACTGTTTTTTTATGCTGCTACTCTGTTATTAACTTCAACTTATGAGCAAGTAAGCTATTTTTCAGATGTTCCTTCCATTACTGAGTTAATTAATGGAGCACATCTGTTGCAGGATAGTTCTAGCCAATTGTTATTTTTGGGGTTTTAAAAAATCCAAAATTGGGTTATTTTCATGCCTTCTTACACCAGCATCCCCTCACTTTTGAGAATCCATTCATACGTAAAGCTTTTATTAAAAATTGTCCCTGTACTGTCTCAGCTCAGCTGTTCAAACCTTCCGAAGAATTCTTTGTTTCCAGACTTTTAAAACACTTGTATAATTGAACAGGAAGAACGATTAACAAGTCCTGGTGTACAATGTAAGAATCCTCCAGAGAATTCCTTTTGGTTTAAGGTCAGCATTTCCAGCAGGCTAATCTTGTAAAGTGTTAGAGAGACGTTTCCTGAGGATGGGCTACAACACAAATCCAAAAGTTCAGATGACTAAATCTCTGGTCCCGGTGACCAACCCAGATTGGATCCTGTCTTCATCTCTAGTAACTGTATGATGAAGCTTTTAAATTCTGGAAGAATGCTTTTGATTAAGTAAACTTTATAACAAAAAAAAGGATTGAAAACACTTTAAATGCAACTTGTTACATATTTTTGATGGTTAGAATTAAAAAAATAATAATATGAAGCAAGCATTAATTCTCTTCTTCTTGGCAGCTAAACCAATGATAGCTCAACACTGGAATTTTTTGGTCAAGCTCTTGGTTCAGAATGGTAACAGACAGAATAGTAAAGGAATGGTAACAGTCTGGTTAATTGTGTTTTAAAAGATCTCTAAAATATACTGTATGCATAACTTGGATAACTTTTTCCAAGGAATAGTATGCATTTCTTTGTTATGTGTGATAAATATAGTCAATTAAAATTATCTCAATTTGTAGGAAACATCATAAGCTCACAATGGAATGTCAGATATGTACTGTATATAGATAGGTAACATTTTTGTTTGATGAATTAAAGAGGAAAAATGTGGGTACTGAATTATGTTACAACTAGGTAATGTGGTACTGTATGTACTGTCTTTCTCATGCTTAGTTTTCTGAGACTAATCAAAACAACCTATTCATGATATTAACTATGTGGACAATCCTAGATTAAGCTGGCTTCCTCCAAATGGGTAAATTCTGGAATTCCCAGTTTATATGGCCAATGATAGCTCCAATTCATATGGAGAAGACTGTTGGGAAAGAGTAACTGGTCCTAGGAGACTGTTAATAATAGTTTAAGAAGAAGAATATAATAATTTGTAATATCAGGCACTGGGCATTTTGAAGCAAAGCAATAAATAATTTGAGGAGATGCCTCTAAGCTGGGGGTCCTCAACCTTGGCAACTTTAAGACTTATGCACTTCAACTCCCAGCTTTGTTGGCTGAGGAATTCTGGGAGTTAAAGTCCACAAGTCTTAAAGTTGCTGTCAGGGACAACCCCTTTTTTATATTCAATAGGCTTGAATTAAGCCAACCAAATTTATTTGCAAAAACTAAATGAAACAGTTCAAAACAGAGTTAAACAAATACAGACCGAGACTATATCAGAAGCTCTTCAAACGGTTGCCTTCAGCAACCAGCACCTCCCACACATTCCCCTTTTAAACAGCAGTCTCAAGGCGTGGCTTCTCATTGCCTTCTCCCGAGGTGCCTCATTGCTTTTCTTTGTTCACTTCTGCTAGTCTGCCTCCTGCTTCGAGTGTCCCTGAACAGAGCCAGCTGTGGATCGTCTTCTTCCAATCTTTCAGGCTCACACAGCTGGGTCTGAGGAGGAACAAGACGGGAAGGGCCAGGCTGAGAGCTCTGCGGTGCATCAGAACTTTCCTCTGCAACCAAAGGCTCTCCAAACCCCTCCTCCTCCTCCTCTTCAGAATTGTCCGACTCAGCTGCCGAAACCACAGGCTGACGCTGAATCACAACAGTTGCTAAGGTTGAGGACCCCTGCTCTAAGCTATCCTTCGTTGCACTCCAAAACAATGTTTTGGTTTTGGTTGTGCTGAACCGAATCAAACATTTCCGTATCATGTCAAATTCACATAGAGCACATTATTTTCCTTTCCTCCCGAAATTATATTAGGTAGCTATACTCTATGTGCATTATAGTAAGATGTGTGACAGCCTCTGAGGCTGTCCAGACAGAAGCATAAACCATGAGTAGCAATGCTAACTTTATTGTAGGGTTATAGAAACAGAATCTTGCAAGTTTGAAAGCATTTCTGCCCTTCTTTAATTTTATTTTCCCCAAAACTGGCGAGGGCCCCTTCTGATATACGGTAGTTCCCATGCCCCCCTTTCCTTTTGAGGACTAAGATATCTCTTGCATGACTATTGTCTAAGCTGTGGCTCTTCCTCCTGTTTCCCAAGCACACACACAGACACACACACTAAGTTTCTTAGCAACAGAAGTGTTTTTCCACTGCCTTCTTCCAGTATTTTTCCCACTTCACAGTGTAGCCTATAGAGTCTTCCTAATGGTCATTCTTGACTTGGCTTGGCTTAGCTTCTCAAGATCAGCCATGACTGGTACTGCTATCCTGCTGGGCCTTATGATGTTAGGATTCCCCCCTAACTCATCAACATGTTGCAGTCGTCTGCCATTCTCACAAAGGAAATATATGCAACCGTATACTAGCATCACCATGTCTTGTCTATTTAAGGATAAAGGTGCTTGCTCCATGCTTGCCTTGTAATCCTAAATGCCAGGAGAGGAAGGCAATGCAGGGAGAATTGATGGGCGAAAGATGGAGGCTTACTGTATTTCTTTCCTGCTTTTTTTTAAAATACCCTGTTCCATTTTTTTTCACCATAGTTGCTCCAGAATATAAAGAATGTGATACACAGAACCTTTTGTGTTCCTGGGCCTTCCGAAGCACTTCTCCTTGAATTGTGCTAAAGCAAAGTGGCTCCACGCTCGTGTGGAGACACCCGGGAGAGGTTTTTGAAACAGACACATGCAAACGATGGATCTGCTTCAACTGCTCTGAAAACCTTGCAAAGCTCATAGGTTAAAACAGTTAAAGAAAAGGAAATATTGGATGAATAATGAAGATAATGGTGATGATGAGCATTTGACACTTATATTCACCTTTATTTATGAGCATTTGTGTCCCAGGCCTTTTGGAACTCGAGAGAGATGTTGTGGGAATATCCCTTCATTTCATTTCCCAAACGATAACCTTATGTGCTGTAGTAGGCTGAGAGAAAGTGATGTGGTCCAAAATTCCTCAGTGGGTTCCATAATTGAACAATTCCCCTGGTCCTCCAGGGCCACATGTGTTATCTACTGTGTGCTGCAGTTATTCTAAATAACTTGTGGAGTCTTGGCCTCTATATTATAATCACTATCTCATTAGTATGGTTTGGGACAACAAAATCCCTTGAATACAGTAGTGAGAACTTACAAAGGAAGATGCATCTCCCTTGTCACTGTGTTATAGCTTAGTATTTTTACTGTGGATTTTGTAGCAAAAGACATTGCATACTTTGTCTAACTGACTCTTTTGTCTCTGTTTTTAGAACGATAACCATGTTGGTTTAGTGCAGCAAAAACCACTTTTGGCCCTATAAAGCCTTAAAAAAATGTAATTGTATAAACATTTACGCATCACATTCCACTGATCCGTGAATATTTATACATCTAAGTTGCCAGAAATGTAGTATCAAAAGTTGTGCTAATTTCTTTGTGGGATAAATGATGAAAAAAATTAACAGTGAAATTGTCCAGCACTTGATAATCTATAAAATATTATTTGCTATTAGTGCAGTCATCATTACTTCACTCCAGAGTTGACAAAATATATATGCGGAACAAATTTAAAGTATTTTAGTTGTACCAATAGTTACTGATAACCAGCTTAACAAGCATTGTGTTGGATGATAGGATTGCTTTGCATGCAATCCCAGTAAATATGATACCTCTGATCCCCAAATCACAGGCAAAGAGGAATGACTAAATATATAATATTTTGTAAGCAGATATGCTGCTTACAGTCTTGCCTAAAATCTCAGTACGCCAATTGTGCCAGCAATGTGCATGAAGCTTATTACCTTCTAACTATTAGCGATTGTCCCATTAAATTTTAAACTGGGAGTTATAGAAAATCATAAGAAAGGACCTTAGCTGCTTGTTTTCTCACAGGTGATCTTAACCCCCCCCTAAAGCTGAATATAGAGTTCCTCTTGTTAATTTGCTCTTTATATAAATGTGGGGTATTTTTTTTTCTTCTCACAGAATAAAGTGGTGACGGTGGATGGTGTAAAAGTGAAACTGCAGGTAGGTCTGCTCGATACACCAAAGTTGCATTTCCTGTGAAGTCCTCCAAGTAGGTAACGCTTGCTCCATTTTTTTTTCCTATTCTGAAAAAAGACTCCTATATATTCAGTTACTGTGAGACAAGCCGTTTTTCTCCCTTCAAGGCTTCAGCTATTACATTTCCGCTTGGCATGTGGAAGTAAAAGCCATAGATGTGGCTGACTTCCAAAGAGCTCCTGCTTTCCAACAAAGCATTCTCTGTATTGGCTTCTTGCTAATCCCATGTGGCAAAGTCAGCCCTGAATCCAAATTAAAATGGAAACAGGAAATCCGTGTCATCCAAGAGTCTTGAAGCTAATTGGTAGCTGTTCGCTCAGCACTTTTGGGGAAGAAAAAAAAAGTTTGCTACCGACTGATAGATGTACTCAAATTGTGTGAAAATTTTCCTATACAAGAAAGTGTTTTTACAGAGGTAATATGTATTATTTCATTTTACCTCATCTATAGTCTCTTCCTCATCATTCGGTTGATGTTTATCTTTCTTTTACCAGATAACCAACCTATTATTCATGAGATTTATTTAAGTATTTATTAGCATTATAGGATTGCCCAATACCAGAAGATTCTGGGGCAATGTACATCATTAAAAATAATGGAAATCAAATTAAGAACAATGTACTGCACATTTTTGGAACAAAACAACCAATGCAGAAATTCTTAAAAGCAGCTTATCAATCATCCTGTTCAAGGCTTGGGAAGTAAACAGGTTTTCAAAGGGTTTTTACATTTTTTAAAAAATAATTTTTAATGTTGACTTAATGTTTTTAAATGCTTGTTTTAGCTATATGTGCTGTTTTTACTTGATCATTTTATGCCACATTGTATGCCTCCCAGAATAGTTGCAAGATAGGCAAGTAACTTTTATCTGATTAATAAATAATAAAATAGGTTGGGCCATATGACTCTGGGGTTGGGGGAGGAAATGCTTTTCTAGGTTGCAGATGTGCAAAATAAATAAATAAAACCACCTGCTTCCTGAATCCCATCAGGGGATGTAATTTAATAGAAACTGGACCATCCAACTCTCTCTCTCTCTGTCTCTGTCTCTCTCTCTCTGTCTCTCTCTCTCTCTCTGTCTCTCTCTCTCTCTCTCTCCATCTCCCATCTCGCAGTTCAAGGTGACTCTGACCTTGAAACTATTGCAGATGGGTCACCACTTGAATAGCCATTGATGGTGACCAGCATCTTGAATTGCACCTGCAAGTTAACTGGCAGCACGTGAAGCCTGCAGAGCAGGGATGTGCAGCATTTCACATTCAGTTCCAAAAAAAGTGCTTCGGAGTTCACAGGGATACAAATGCAGCATCTGTCTACAAGTCTTCAGCCCAGTCATGTCTTTTTCTGTGAGACAGGGGCTATATTTGCATACCTGTAAGTTCTGAAACATTTTTTCCAAATTCAATTTAATTCAATGCATTGCATAGCCATAGTTGTATACGAACCGTTGGTATTGATGGTGTGGATCTGAGACTGTGAAATAAGTTATTTATTTGCACATTTCTGGATAAAAAAAATCCTATTGGATCTATGATATAATTGCATTCAAGTCTTTTACATTTGCATCGTCACTTCCATATGCTGAATTGACTTTTGTAAGTGCTACCATATAGTTCATTTTTATTCTCTTATTTGGAAGAACTATCTTGGTTCTAAACAGATATAATTCAGAGAACTATCCAAGAATATCATTTTGCACGTAGTGTCTGTGAATTTTACTTGCACTAATGTTTGTTTCACATCTGGGCCTCTCTAATGGAATACAATGAAGACTGTTTCCTTGGTTTTCTGTCTTTGCCTTATTGCAGATTTGGGACACGGCCGGTCAGGAAAGGTTCCGGAGTGTAACACACGCGTACTATCGTGACGCACAAGGTTGGTGCTCTAGAATGCTGCCTTCCTTCATCTCAGATTGAATCAGAGTTGGGGTGATAAACGGAGTAGATCTTTCATTGCTCAGATCTAATACCAAGTGATAAAGCCGTTGTTTGATATATTGTTCTATATTTTATATATAGTACAATCTATATTGTTCTATATATTAGCAGTGCGCAATATTTTGAGTTTGAAATGGCCTTTTGGAGTGTTCCAAGCTTAAAACAAAACATTTGTGTGAAGTAAGGTTTGTTAAGAACGAGAAGAAACCAACTCTGAATATTTCAATGGAACGCTTTAAGGGGATTATTTTGTATCAAGCTCAAAACAAAAAGAGGTTTTCTGTTTTGTCTGCATCCTACCATATTTACAACATAGCTCATGTCTTTCCCTTCATCTTTGTATCTTCCCAGAAATGCACGAGAATTGAAAACCGATGCATCTCATAGGCACTACATTGAGAATGGCTGGTACAGCTATGACTTGTGTATAATCAATGTTACATTTAAACCGCACAGTCTTCCATCAAACAGATATTTGTTGAGCAAGGGTGGGAAAGTGCCTGTGGATGGAGATTATCAACACATTTAGATAATCCAAGTTCAGGAGAGAGGGATTCATAGTTTGAATTGATCTGTGTGGCCCCATGTGTGCTTAATAGCTTGATAATTTTAGAAAATTACAAAATCATCGAACAACACATATTTCTCTTTCTTTTCCAGCTCTTCTCCTCCTTTATGACATCACCAACAAAGTCTCCTTTGACAGTATTCGGGTGGGTATTTCATGCCTACTGTTGATTCAAGATGGTCCTCCAGCCCTTGCTCACACAGGAGTCAAACAGCAAGCTAAAGTTGTAATCTGATTAGTAAACATATCCTGGTTTGAGGTGTTCTTGTGTCTCTGTCCAAATGCACTGGGCTGTACAGAAATCAGCAAAGAGACAAAAAGGATCACCTGCACTTGAAAAGCCAAGAATTTTAAAAGATGGGAATAAAGTATTTTCAATAACTCAGTACTGGCAGGAGGCGCAATGGCTCAGTGGTTAAACATGTTGGGCTAGTTGGCTGAAAAGCTGACAGCCCAAGTTCGAGACCCGAGCGCTGTGTGAGCGCCTGTTACTTGCCCTAGCTCCTGCCAACTTAGCAGTTCAGAAGCATGCAAATGTGACTAGATAAATAGGTACCACTTCAGTGGGAAGGTAACAATGTTCCATGCACTTCGGCATATAGTCATGCCAGACACATGACCATGGAAATGTCTTCAAATAGTGCTGGCTGCCTTGGCTAAGAAATGGAGATGAGCAGCGCCCCCTAGAGTCAGATAAAACTGGACAGTACTGATATAAACTTTACTTGGCATAGGAATATGTGTTATATCTCTGTGCTTTACACTTCACAAAAACATCCCTGCCCCAAAGAACTAGCAGACTGCAAGTTCTCAGGGGGGAGATGAAGAAGAAAAGGGAAAATCAGGCTAAATACAAGAAGAGGTATCCATATGTATTTCATATTATTTGCAATTGGTTGTCAGGAATATATAGGCACTTCCATATAGCTGCCACATTCCTGCTCCAAACCTTCAGAATAAATTTTGAAATACTTTGCAATTCTAATAGCCAGCATGCACAAAATGCTGAGCAGTCAAGAGCTGATGGCTAAGGAGATTACAGAAATGGGTGTCCGGATGGGACTCTGTTCCTGATCCTTGTCCTACTTTAGGCTGAATGATATTTTGGAAAATGGGTCTAGTTACTTGATAGGAGATCTGAGAAATGTCTGCCTCCTTGGTCAAGTAGACAGCTCTAAGGACAGCATGGAACTCTGGTACCTTAAGCTCTGTGGGGATTATGGGAGGTCTAGGAAATGGGTGTAATTTTAAAGTTTCTTCTAATTGGAAACTGCTCCCCAAGCCACAGCCCATCTGATGCAAAACTGGCTCAATTGCCAAAAGGGACCGTAGAGCACTGTCCTTCCAGGATCAATCCAAAACTGTGTGAGACTAAGAGGTCTTCCTTGGAACATCCTGAGGATTATTTGAGTTTCTTCTTATCAGAGCAAGAGGATTTGGCCTATCTCTTCCCTGCTTAAATGCTGAGAGCTCATGTAATTCAGTGGCTGGGTTCAGAAACTGCACTAAACCACGGATTGCTTAATTGTGCTACACTGAGCAAGCCACATATTTAATCAGGTTCACACAACACAGTAAGACATACAGGTGAAACTCAAAAAATTAGAATATCGTGCAAAAGTTCATTTATTTCAGTAATGCAATCTCAGTAAATTAGAATATTGTGAAAAGGTGCAATATTCTAGGCTCAAAGTGTCCCACTCTAATCAGCTAATTAAGCCATAACACCTGCAAAGGGTTCCTGAGCCTTTAAATGGTCTCTCAGTCTGGTTCAGTAGGAATCACAATCACAATCATGGGGAAGACTGTTGGAGACTTTCACAAGGAGTGGACTGAGGCTGGAGTCAGTGCATCAAGAGCCACCACACACAGATGGATCCTGGACATGGGCTTCAAATGTCGTATTTCTCTTGTCAAGCCGCTCCTGAACAACAAACAACGTCAGAAGCGTCTTACCTGGGCTAAAGAAAAACAGACCTGGTCTGTTGCTCAGTGGTCCAAAGTCCTCTTTTCTGATGAGAGCAACTTTTGCATCTCATTTAGAAACCAAGGACCCAGAGTCTGGAGGAAGAATGGAGAGGCACACACTGCAAGATGCTTGAAGTCCAGTGTGAAGTTTCCACAGTCTGTGTTGATTTGGGGAGCCATGTCATCTGCTGGTGTTGGTCAACACAGCCATCTACCAGGAGATTTTGGAGCACTTCATGCTTCCTTCCGCAGACGAGCTTTATGGGGATGCTGACTTCATTTTCCAGCAGGACTTGGCACCTGCCCACACTGCCAAAAGCACCAAAAACTGGTGCAATGACCGTGGGATTACTGTGCTTGATTGGGCAGCAAACTCGCCTGACCTGAACCCCATAGAGAATCTATGGGGCATTGCCAAGAGAAAGATGAGAGACATGAGACTGAACAATGCAGAAGAGCTGAAGGCCGCTATTGAAGCATCCTGGCCTTCCATAACACCTCAGCAGTGCCACAGGCTGATAGCTTCCATGCCACGCCGCGTTGAGGCAGTAATTGCTGCAAAAAGGGCCCAAATCAAGTACTGAGTACATATGCATGCTTATACTTTTCAGAGGTCCGATATTGTTCTATGTACACTCCTTGTTTTATTGATTGCATGTAATATTCTAATTTTCTGAGATTGTGGATTTGGGGTTTTCATGAGCTGTAAGCCATAATCATCACAATTATGACAAATCACGGCTTGAACTATCTTGCTTTGCATGTAATGAGTCTATCTCATATATTAGTTTCCCCTTTTAAGTTGCATTACTGAAATAAATGAACTTTTGCACGATATTCTAATTTTTCGAGTTTCACCTGTAAGCCGAGATTTACAAATCACAGTGGCTGAGCTGATAAAATTGCTGTGCGCTAAAGGCAAACAAGCAACAAGATGGCAGGACAGGATGAGTGAACTCAGTCAGGTCTTGATGTTTGGTATTTCTTCTCAGCTATGTTTCATCTCATCACATTCAACATTCCCTTGCAGGCTTGGCTCACAGAAATCCATGAATATGCCCAAAAGGATGTGGTTATCATGCTTCTAGGTAATAAGGTATGTAACTTTGGATGGGAAGATAAATTTGTGGCATCCTGCAGACACTTTCTAACTTTTTTGACCCTTAATAGTCTCCTTGTGAGAAATGTTTAATCATAGTGTGCTTTGCTTAATTGCCTGCTGTGATCAGCTCATAACCCAAGAGGGAAAAACTTGGATCTTTCTGGGGTTCTTGAACTACAAACCCAAGTCAGCAGAGTTAACTTGCAGTACAGCAACATTTGGAGAGTCATAAATTCCCCATCCCTTTTACAAAGGAATTTTTCATCCCACTTCTGCTTTATGGCTAGTGCATGAAGAGGCTTCCTACTCTTGGGGTTACATTATGAGTTTTCTTGGGACTGCTATTTATTTCTCAGTTGCTTTGCATGTTATAGTCTCCAACTTTTCAGTAGATCAGATGCAGTTTTCTAACCTTGCTGAGAATTATATTTATTTATAAATAAATATTATTTATATGCTTTCATGGCATTGTAAGCTACCCAGAGTGACTTTGGATAGAGAGATGGGCGGCATTTACTAAATAAATAAACAAGCAAACAATAGTTCTGCAGCAGATCTGTGCAGTCTTTCAACAAGGTGATTTGAATCCAGTCCTTGAAAGCTGCAAAGGAGTGGCTTGCTAGCTTAGCTCACCTGTTGGGAGGCTTCACAGGTGACATTTCCCTTGGAAGAGTTGCTGGAAATCAGCTTGTGGAATGATTTGCAGAGGCTTATTCCAAAGCATTAGCAGAAAATCAAAATGCATGAAATAACATTTCTAGAAGACATGGGATCAAAGCATTTTTTTTTCAACCAGTGGAGCCAAACAGGCATGAAATATTTTTATTTTTCATTTTTTTATTTTAATTCCATTTATATCCCGCCCTTCTCCGAAGACTCAGGGCGGCTTACAAGCTTAGCAGTAGCCTTCATTCTATGTATATGCCTGCTTATTAGGGCTTTCACACACACCCCAAGCGGCATTATTACAAAGTCAGCTTATTGCCCCCAACAATCTGGGTCCTCATTTTACCTACCTCGGAAGGATGGAAGGCTGAGTCAACTTTGAGCCTGGTGGGATGCGAACCTGCAATAATTGCAGGCAGCTGGTGTTACTTAAGGAGGCATTAGCCCACTGCTCCACCAAGGCTCTATAAATATAAGACTTGGGACATTTCTTTTTCTCAGACCAAATATATCCTAGATAATGCAGGATGACATTAGATTGTTTTCTGAGCAAGATGGTTCCCAAGAATAGTGGGACAGATAATAACACCAAAGCAGACTTGCCAACCCTTGGACTACTGAGAACATAGATGGGCACTTCAGGGAAGCAACAGTGCTTGTACTTTCCCAGGATTCCCTGGAGCCCCCTTTTTAAATGGGCTGCCAAGCCAACTAGGGTCATCAAATTCCTGCAAGCACCAGCTCAGCAAAGCATATTCCATTAAGGCACCCTTGTTTCATTCAAATGATGTGGTCCTCCAACTCTCCAAGGGCCAGTTTGGCCTAGGGATTAAGACACCGGGTTAGAAACCAAGAGATTGTGAATTCTACTCCTGCTTAGCTGTGAAGGGTAGCTGGGTGACTTTGGGGCCAGTCACTCTCTCTTGGTCCAACCCACTTCATAGGGCTGTTCTGGGGAAGGGAGGAGGAGGAGGAAATTGGATATGTTTGCCACCTTATTTGCAAAAATAATAAAGGTGAGATACAATCATACCAAGAAATAAATGAAAGTACTAAATTGACTTATGCACCTTTTCTATTGTTTTGAATTTTCACAGCTATATGAAAAGGTTTTTTGACCCCTATTATTCAACTGCACTCTGCCCTTGCTCCCCTTCCAGGAAATTGAAATTTTATGCCCATGAATGGGAAATAGAGCTTAGGCTTGGCTTATTTGAAAGAGGCTTAGCTGAATATATTTATACACTCATACACATACAAAAACACGTTGGCTTTCTGAGTGCTTTGATTTAAATCCAT
Organism: Vipera ursinii; assembly: GCF_947247035.1. Classification (NCBI taxonomy): domain Eukaryota; kingdom Metazoa; phylum Chordata; class Lepidosauria; order Squamata; family Viperidae; genus Vipera; species Vipera ursinii. The sequence goes on along the minus strand of NC_139513.1, from coordinate 121,691,405 downwards.
GAAGTCACCCAAACAAATGGCTTCTTTCCCATTTTTTCCCCCTTTAAAAGGAATGAGAGCTCCAGTTAGATGTACGACATAAGCCTTAATTACCTCATTCCATGAGACCCGGGGTCATTTCACACAACTCCTGCGTTGTGTCAGAGGGTCAATAAGTATCACATCATTTGCTCTCAAAAAGACAATGTGCAATTGTTGGTTTTAAAAATATCAACCATGGTTTATATAAGACAAAACTGGATATTTTTTTAAAATAAAAACTGCTAGCAGACCTCTCCCCCCCCCACCAGTCTACAGTCATTAGATGCTCAGAGGCCAGATGTGAGGGAGAAAGTGTTGGATCACCAGATACAGATCTCAGGCTTCACAGTCTGTAGGGCCCCCATATGCCGTTGGCATCATAGCTTTTTTATTATTATTATTATTTGCCAAACCACATTCCAAGAGACAGAGGATGATGCTGAGGAAGCAGCCCTTGTTCCTGACATAAAACAAAGGCGACGCAGGGCCATTCTGATGAAATCAACATGCTGAGCATCAGTGATGCTCTACTAGAGTGCCCAACTCTTCAGGAAAAGAAATAAAGGAGAAAAACATCCCTAGAGTTAGGTGAGGAAAGAATAAATTAGGGGAAAATAGTGTGCCGAGGCAAAGGCCAGATAGGGGGAGGTGGAGCACCCAGGCATTTTGCTGAGGAGTCATCTTTGGATTTGGGCACTCCATGGAGCGCAATAATGGTGAATATCTGTAGCTCAGGTGGAGGATGAGGGTGCAGGTTCATTCTTTGAGTTATAGGTTGGCTTTGTTACTGGGCTAGGTAACATATTCAGCAGAATTTAGGGGAAGTAAGTGTCGGTGTCCTGCTTTTAAGGGCTTCTGACCCATCATAAGACCCACCACAAGACCCTCACTTGATGTGACCCCATCACAAGACCCATCACAAAAACCCTCACCTGACATGACCCTCACTTGACAAGACTTCCCCATCACAAGACCTACTGACCACAGAAGCCCTTATAAGCAGAAGAACACCGACACTGACAGCCCCTAAACTCAGCTGAAGAAGTTACCTAGCCTGGTAACAAAACATTTGGAAACCAACCTCACAAGCTCAAGAGGCGAACCTCCACCCTCACTCCATGGAGTGTTTTTTCTCCCAGCATAAGAACAGATCTCACCATTGTTTCCACTGCCTTGTTTTCACTGATTAGAGCAGATATACTGGTACTATGTTTCTGCTCCTAGAAAAGCTAGCAAATAATGACTACATGGCAGGGGTGGCTATAAGCTATTTTGCCATCCGTCGGAATGGTTGTACCTGTAGGCTTATCAGATCCAGCAGGTCATCAAGAGACACAGAAATTACTAACTCCTTATTGCCACCTTGTGACCATCTGAAATTTTGCAGCCCATGTCTGATGGCTCTAGGTGCAATGACTGTTCTTCGGGGCATGATTTCAAAATGCAGTTTGAGAAACAGCCATCAATTCATGACATAGTTTAGATGAGACAGCATTGGGTGGCACATACTATAGGGTAGAATTATGCAACTCGTGGCCTTAAGTATAGAAAACAGAAAATAAACAAGGAAAAATTCTTTAATTGGGTCCAACATTTCATTAAAAAAAATCAATTGATTTTTGGGTGGTTGTGGTGGTGGTAATAATAATATTGAAGATAAGGTATGCAGGAAAATCCTTTGATGGGTTTTTGTAGCGTGCCTCTTTGCTGACCAAAGTGAGCCAGCAGGAGGCACTCTGAATCTGTAGCTTCATACCTCTGGAATTGCCCTGGAACCGTGAGACAATTTACGACACTCCCTTTCCCCGCCACCCCCATCCATCAGCCCTCAAAGCAGAGGCACCCACAGCTGAAAAGGCCAACAACTGACCAGCCTTGGAATATCAGAATGTGTCCAAGCCAAGCACCAGAAGATAAGTTCAATTCGGAAATAACATACTTTTTTTTGCCATACTGGAACAAGCAAGGTTCCATAACGGTGTCCACTGTTGCCACAGGAAGATCTGGGAGAAAAACATGTCAGGACTGATCCCGGAGCTCCTTTATGCTCCCAAATGTGGATGTCCCCCATCTCATGCCTTTCCTGTTGGCAGAAACCTTTGTGGTTATCTCTCCTTCCTCTCTGGCCTACAAATGTCTACGCTGCTTCAATGCTGCACAGGAAGGCCTAGTTTTCTGAATGGCTTAAAACCAAACCCAAGCCTAACCAAACCTTTATTTATTTAGAAATATATTGATAGCTTACTTTTCTTTCTCTCTGAGAATCAAGGCAATTTACAATGTAAAATTGAACAGCAAATGCAACTGAAAGCAGAACAATGGCATAACCAAAACATAACCTTCAAACTTTCAAAAAATAACAAAATAAAGGAAAGCATTAAAATCCTGGCAGAAGGTAGGCTTTCACTCTTCCTGAACACAAAATGATTTGGGAGTCATTTACCAGTGATAGAACCTACTATGCAGTAGATTGTTTTGCTTTTGCTTCATTGGCAATTTACCTCAGTTGTCAATTATTTATGCATAATTTATTGTTATAGATTGTTGTATGGTGTTTTTAGGGACACGGTGGCTCAGTGGGTTAGGATGCTGAGCTTGTCGAAGTTTGGCGGGTCGAATCCCGAGTGCCGCGTAACAGAGTGAGAGCCTGTTACTCGTCCCAGCTTCTGCCAACCTAGCAGTTCGAAAGCATGTAAAAGTGCAAGTAGAAAAATAGGGACCACTACGGTGGGAAGGTAACAGCATTCCATGCGCCTTTGGCATCTAGTCATGCCGGCCACATGACCATGAAGACGTCCTCGGACAAACGCTGGCTCTTCGGCTTTGAAACGGAGATGAGCACCGGACCCTAGAGTCGGAAACGACTAGCACGCGTGTGCGGGGGAACCTTTACCTTTATGGTGTTTTTATGTGCTGTTAGTTGCCCAGAGCGGCCATACAAATAGATAGATAGATAGATAGATAGATAGATAGATAGATAGATAGATAGATAGATAGATAGATAGATAGATGAAGCAGAGTGAGGCTAAGGTGGGTGTTTTAGGGGAGAACCTATCTTCTACCTAGGATATTTAAAAATGTTTATTTTGTCTCCATTTTTAATCCCCCCAGATAGAAAAACACTGCTAAGGCATCTCCTGATTATGCATGCTTCAGCTCTTCCCCACCCTTACTGTCTTTCTATCGGCAGGCTGACATGAGCAGTGAGCGAGTTATCAGAACAGAAGATGGGGAATCCTTAGCCAGGGTAAGTGAACAGGTCCAAGTGTGACTGTCTCACAGCATAGCTGGAGTAGTTGACCCAAGCTTTCTGTCTAATTTCAGAAAAAGCCATCTGTATTGGCAAGCATCTCCTCCCCTTAATGCAGAGCAGATAGCATCCTGAATTATCTTCTTAACTGAACCAAATCCACCTCCTCTTTGGGATTACAAATTTGTATATTTAAGTTTCCAGGGCTATTTTTAAGGTTCCAGCACAGGAACGTTAAAAAAGATTCATCAGGTTTGCTGGCAAGATGTTGCCACTTTTTCTGCTCTGTTTTCATTCCAGGAATATGGAGTGCCTTTCATGGAGACTAGTGCCAAGACTGGTATGAATGTGGAATTGGCATTTCTGGCCATTGCAAAGTGAGTAACAGGCTGCAATCCCTGGGATTATAACAGCATTGGGAGAAGATGTTGAGCCTTCTTGCTTTCATTTTATCAAGCCCTCCCCAGACTCAAAGGCTGATGCCTTAAGATGTTTTGGATAGTAAAATCCAGACCAGCTGGCCATCCTGGTGGGACTGGTAGGAATGAGCTTTCAAAACATCAGGAGAATTTGGGAAGGAGGGGAAACCCAAGAGAATTGGTTAAGAAAAGGCTATCTGAGGTGAGACCAAATAAGGCTCAGCTTTAAAAAATGTAAGGAATTCTCACAAGTATCCCATTATCAGATCCCATAATCCATAATTCAATCCCTTGGCAGAAGTGTTAAATGGGGCAACCAAAATTACATACCTTTGTGAAGTTTTCAGTGAGATTTCATCCATCTCCCTCTCTTAACACTTTTTTTTTTCTTGGATGGTTCACAAACATCTCACCAATATTTTTTTTTCTCCCCTTTTGCTGCCCACTTACGCAATTTGATGTGTTCTCTGGAACTCTTTGTAATCTTTGTGTTGAAACGAAACATCCAAGAAATGGTGTACTGTAGCTGGTTTTCGAGGTCACAGCAGACTGGGAAGGAGTTGGGAGTTGCATCTATTTCGGGGCAGAGGTGGGGGTAGACATTCACATGCTTACTCCCGAGTATTGTATTTTAAGAAAGATGAAATCTTCTCCTACCGTAGAAGTCCAGGAAAACATTTCTCTGGGAGGAAAGTTCCTTTTTTTTTTTTTTTGGAAATAACGTCTGAGCAGTGTTTTGACTCTTTCGTTTCCAGAGAGATCAAGCAGCGAGCTGTGAAGCAGCTGGATGAACCCAGGTTTCAAATCCATGACTACATTGAGTCGGAGAAGAGGCGCTCCAACTGCTGTACCTTTTTCTGAAGGAAGAAGACGCTAAGGTCTACCGCTGAAGAGACCAAGGAGCAGAGGGCTACACAGGAGATACAGGGAACGAATGAAATTTGGGGGAATCTACTCCAAAGACATTACTTTTTAGAGAATCCTGTACGTAAGAACTGTATATGTCTGTTCTTGGTTGCCACGTGTGGATGTGAAGGAAGAGTTAAGAATGCATGTGTGAAAGTATACAAAGGCAATCATGTTCTATAGTATTACTCAGGCCTATCCTTTGCTGGTAAGAGGAAAGGTATTGCCCACACCGAAGGAAATCAAGCTTTCTTTTGACTCCTACAGCCCTGCTCTTTGCCTTGTAGAAAGAGGGAGGGTTCACCGGGAAGGTCTCTCTTTCAAAGGCCACGGGAGACCTTTAGATAAAATAATTTAAAAAAGGTTAATTGAGTGTATTGCCCTAAAAAGCCATGGTTTGTAGGAATACTGAAACCAGCAGAAATATTCAGTAAAGTAAAAGCAGACAGATTTCCTTTGACCTCTGGCCTTTCCTGCTGCCCACACCCAAAGATCCTGCAAAGAGGGCCTTTTGCTTCTCCTCCCTTCCTCCCTTGGCTGAAGGAAAGGACTCCAGGGTCTAAGTTTGTCTTTTGTCCTGGCTGAAACGTCAAGAGAATGCTGCTGACTGGAGTTAGGTGGGGGCAGAGAGAGACCGCTATATTTTTTATGGCCATAAACAAAGGAAAGTGTTAGAAAGTTGACTGTGTTTTTCGGAAGGTGCAATAAAAGACCATTTGGGAAAAAGAAAAGCCAGCATGCTGGTGTAACAGGCCAGAAAGCTCTAGCATCTGCTCTTTGGATGAACAAGCCTGCTTCTGAGTTTGTTTCTTCAGAAAACAATCAGGATATACGTACGTGTATATATACGTGAAGTGGTGGCTCCTCTGAGTTTTGGGTCCCTTCTTACAAGCACATCTTGGGATTCTTCAGAAGTGAATCTTTCTATAATTATTATCAAGCACTCGATCCAAAAAGTTCTGGAGGGGGAAAATTTATGTTTGAAGTAGGCTCATTTCTTTTCACATAACCATGTTTTATAAGCACATGTCATTTTGAGCGGGCTGGATGTTTCTCCGTTGTTCCTCGTTCCAGAACACCCAATCACGTACATTCAAACCAACAGATGCAATCCAGGGAAAGCTGCGTGCCTTGGCAGCCTATAAATATATAAAGAAGCATGTCGTCCCCAGATGAGAAGACTGTCACGCTGGGTTGCAGTAGGATTTCTCCATAGTGAGTTGGCTCTGGGTGGGATTCAGTGATTCTTCTGCCCTTTCTCTACCTTGCTGCATCTCTTTCCATTGGGTTGGCAGGTTATTGCCAGACGTTGCCAACAGCTGTTCAAATAGTAGGGCAATCTCAACCAGATTAGTTTGCAGACTTCTTTCTAGGAGGGAGGAAGAAGTTGGGGTGCCCTTCCTCCAGCCAGTAAGGCAGAGAGGGCTAACATATAAACTGGTTGACTGCATTTAGATGCAAGGGAGAGGGGGGGGGAAATGATTGGGTGGGTGAGGCTAGGGCCCGGGAACAGTCTGTGATGATTCAGGAATGCTTTGATATTAGGCTGAGACAGCAAAGAGAAATATCCAAGACCAAATGCCAGGTTTTGTCTGCCCATGTTCAGATACACCACACCGTGCAATGCATTTCAACTTGAATTTTCCTCACAAATTTAACTCGTCACCTATCTCACAGCTGTTTTTTCTTCTCCCCTGCTTCTGGAAGTAAGCAGCTAGTGGAATGTGTCTAGATCAGAGTTCTCCAAACTTTTCAGCTTTGCAGACTAGTGGAGGGGGGGGAGGGGGATAGTTCCATGTGAGCGGTAGGCAAACATGCACGTGTGCACTTGCGCACAGCTCTGTTTGCATAAGTGGTGGGCATGGACACCCACCGCTCGCGCAAATGGAGTGCGTGCGCTCGCCTGCTGTTCACGCAAGTTGGGGATGAACAATGGCAAAATACGCGCTCACCCGCCACTTCTGCAGCCTGGTACCGAAGAGCTCAAGGCCCAGGGGTGGGCCATGGCCCAGGGTTGGGGACTCTGGTGTAGATTGATTGATCTTTGGAGATCTGGCATAGCACAGTGGCCTTTGGTTTCTTTTTAAACCTCCTTTTAAGTTTTTTTTTCTTTTTCTTTTTTCCTTTCTAAAGTTCCAAAACTTGAGGTTACTCTTACTTATCATTCCTAACACAATGTAAACACCCCCTCCCACTTCCTGGTTCCTTTAATCAGCATGGGTTAGGCAGGAGCTATCTGTAGCCAGCCATGCTCCTTATATGTTATATGAGGCAGGTGCAGGGAGCATTGTGGCAAGAAATGGAAGCCTTATCTGTGAAAGAGAGCTCTTCCTAGCACATATTTGTTGCCCTGGCAGCATGCAGAGTTTCTCAGAAAAAACAACAGCAAGAGTGCCAGGATTTAAGGGAGGGAAACAGACTCCAGCAAAACAGAGCATAGTTTCACATTGCCTGCACCTTTCCTGGGTGTCCAGCGCTGGGCTCTGGCAAATGCATGGTCTTTGCAGAACTTTGCACATGCCTAGGGACCTTGAGATCAAGAAAAGGAACAATGTTATGGGGAAAAGAATATCGCCACCATCACCACCACCACCATCATCATGATGTCCTTTCCTGGATCTGCTCATCCTTTTTTCTCCGATCAGAAATTCAGCTCTCTTCTTTAATGTGCGTGGAAAGGCACAAGTGCTTTTTCAGCTGTTTCCATGTTAAAATCATTAACAGACCTGCACAATTGTGACCCAATAAATGTAGGCTGTATAACAGAAATAGACAATTCTTTGTGTCCTCCGCACATTTGGAATTTTGTTTTTAAGAATCGGTTGCCTTGCTCAGATCCCGTTTGCAAAGTTACCGAGCTGATCTATACCTTTGCAGGCCTGAAGGTATTGTGGCAAATAAATGCTATGTTTGAAGCTGCATTGACGTTGCATTGTTTTGCAATGGCAGGGCTTTTTTCTTTTTTAAAAAAAAAAAGCATCCACCAAGTGGTAGCGTCCAACATGGTAGATGTCTTGGGTACCACTTGGTCTACTCCCTGCTCCAATTCAAAGAATCTCAGGTAGCAATGTTGGGTTAAGGCTGTTGCCTAAACCTTGGAGAAACTCTTACAGAATAGTAAGTATTATAGACCAGCACTTTCATTTCTGTACTATATATTTTCTGACAACTGGATAATATATCTTAAAATAAGCCTTATCCACTGTCTGCGCCTTAATTTGAGAATAATAAAAAGAGGAATTCTAGAAAGAAATATGATTACATGGTTAAGAATTACCTACAGATAAAGTCTTATTCCTTGTAAGTAGCTATAATGCTAATCATTATCTGAATGAGTAATAAATGGGTGTCGTGACAAATAAGATTGTATGGCCATACATTGGAACAGGAGAGACATGTAAGCTCCCTCCTTTGTTTTTGTTGTTAAATTTCCTTTCTGCACTGTTTGTATAACAAATCTTTCTGCCTGATTCACCAGCCATTAGAGGGATCAATTTTCCAAAGAATTAAAAGGGGAAGTGAAGAATGCGGATTAGAGCATTTTATTGTACAACAGATTCTTGGCAAAAAAAAGGTTGATCTGTACTTTGATGTCTTTGGCTTTGTTGTGAACTACTCTGAGGAAATCTGTTTTTGAAGGGCAGTTACAAATAAATTATAGATAATTCTATACAGCTTTATAATCCTAATATCCCCTATAAAATAAAGGAAATTAATTCTTACTTTGAAAAGGATTTATGTTCAGTTCATCAATTTGCTTGAAAGAAAGACCTTGATACATTTCTGCATTTGTTTTTTACAAAAACACTGCTGTCAAGATTTCTTTTGATGAAATACTCTTTAGATTTGGGATAAATTCTACTAGTCTCTGAATGTAAGTGCCGGACTTGAGAAACTTCCTCCCTCTCATGGTTGTAGAACACTACAGATAGTCTTCAAATTGCAGTCATTCATTTAGTGAAAATTAGAAATTACAACAGCACTGAAAAAAGTGATATGGCCAGTCCTTAACAACTGTAGCAGCATCCCCATGGTTACGTGATCAAAATTCAGGTACTTAAGCAGTAGACTGTACTTAACAACAATTGCAGCATTCCGGCGTCATGTGATCACCAACTGTGACACGTCTTCTGAGAAGCAAAGTCAATCAAGACGTTGGATTCGATTAACAATTGTGTGATTCACCTAACAACTGTAGTGATTCACTTAACTGTTGTAAAATTGGATGTGACTCACTTAACAACTGCCTTGCTTAGTAGAAATTAGAGTCCCACTTGTAGACTACTTGTATGAGACCAATGAAGATCGTATCCTCAAAGGAACACACAAAACATTTTTTTCAAGAGTTTTGTCTTATAGGGCTACAATATTCTGGGCAACCAGCAAATAGCAAACACAGAAAACTCTTAAATATTTCTTTCTTTGTGGAGGAGGTGTTTGCACCCCCTGGGAATGCAAGACGATATTCTAGGGCACAGGTCTGCAACCCATGGCTCCGGAGCCACATGCGGCTCTTTCAGCCATCTCCTGTGGCTCCCTGTCCTCTGCCATGTGCAGTCCAAAAAAAAAACTGGGACTAAAAAAGTTCAACCAATCAATTCAAATATGCAGGGTAGGTGCATATCTCGCCTTGGCTCCACTTTTCAGTCAAACTCTGTTCTGCACATGCGCGCATGTACGCACATGCACACACATTTTTTGCGGCTCCCAGTTTTTCCTTTTGTGAGGGAACCGGTTCTGAGTAGCTCTTTCACTGTTTCAGGTTACTGACCCCTGTTCTAAGGGGTGCGAAAATTTGGGTTTAGAAGTTTCAAATTTATAGCACATATATGCATAACCAGGTATTACTTTTGTAAGGGGTGCAAGAATATATCAGAAGTGTTCTAGGAGTGCGGGGTATAGTAAAGTTTGGGAACCGCTGTTCTAGAGGTAATTCAAATTTTTGTAGCCCAGATCTCTGGTAACTCTTCAAGCATTTTTTGCCAAGCAGAAATACCAAAAATACTGCAGCAATGTATAAATTCAACCCTTACTACCCGGCTGTTGATTAGTTTTAATGACAATGATATCATAGTAACTCATAAACAGTTTATTAAAAATTTGAATAAAATGTAAGTATTTGTTTCATCTGTTATGTGGATAGTTGAATACTGTACAGCAGGCATGTCAAACTCGCAACATCATGTGACGTCATGCAACGTATAGCGACTTTTTCCCCATTACCGGCAATGGGGTGGGCACGGTTTTGGGGTGATGCATCCGGCCCGTGGCAGTTTGACACGCCTGCTGTAGATATTACCTATTCAAACCAACTGAGAGGCTAAGTCCTCTTACTGTGACCTTCCTTAGCAATCAGGGATCTCATAAGAAGAGACATATGTCAAGAAGCAGCAAATTAGATTGGATACTAGTTATATGATAAAATGCAATAAGAATCTGAAGCAATGAGCTAACTCTGCATAAGCTTTAGCAGGAACTCACTTGGTGGACCTATGTTAAGTGCAGACAAAATTCCTCAAAGGTTAAGTCTTCTTCAAGTCAAACTTGATTCTTGGTGACTTCATGAACATGTCCTGTATTTTTCTTGACAATCCACACGTGGTTTGCCAACACTTTCATCTTTGACTTCCTAGGCTATTCCTGGATAGTTTTACATCCAAGACCTAGTCAGATTTGATCCTGGTAAGGTTTTCTGAGAACAGTCTATCTCACTTTTAGTGAAACACATAATCTCTCATGCATCTCTTTCTGAACAAGAAGAAACATGGTTTTTGATTTATAGGAAGGGTTTAAACAAAAAGGCCAAAAGGTCTTCCCTATTTCACCTTAGTCAATCTGATTTATATTCTCTGACCCAGGAGTTTAAATCATGCACCCTAATCCTAAGCATACTTATTCAGAAACATGTCACATTGGCTGTAGGGATGTATTACACTCAAAGGTTTTTCTGGCTTAGGAAATTCTTTAATTTAGGCTATAATACTCTCTGCTGTACTTTTAGACTTAAACTCAGTGATAAGTTCATGCAACATGTTAGGCCAAAATGAATCAAACCCTTTTTATAGATTAGTGGAATGGGTAAATCCAGCCACTGAGTTCAATTGCCCAATCATTACAGATGGCCTTCTAATCTAAAGGATGGATTTTTCATTAATCCATTTATGAGATGACTTGGTGCATGATGATTAGCAGATCTATCCCAACAAAATTGTCCATAGAGTTGAAATGTACAATTCCGATTTTAACTACAATGTCTTATTAGCCGATCTCTATCTTTCTCATTCAACTTTTTCTTTCCAGATTCACTTCTGCTTTCTCTGCTGCTGACAACAGCTTTCCCATAATTACATTGCACAGAACTCTCAGATTTTTATTTATTTTTTTACTGCCGAAAGATAATCTAGTTAGGATTTCACATCTGCATTTGCTTTGGAATGACTACACTGCTATGCACACAAAATAAATCACACTGAGTACAGTGGGGCTGGCTTCCAACAACCCAGGTATGCAGCTGAACTCTGTGTTCCCTGGAGAGAAGAGGAAGAAGATTCACGTTATTTGTCATCTTTCTGTCACCAGTTTTTGCACGTGTTATTCTACCTCCTGTGCATTGTATGCCCTCTTTCAATTTTGCCCCTACAACTGTCCTTGAGAGACAAAATGAGTTGAGAGAAGAGCCCCTATCCGCCCCGCCCCCCAATTGACTTTGCTCTCTCCAGTCCCAGCTTAACAACTTTTTATCAACTACACCACACTGAGTTTGGGATCTACTTCTCAGTAAATATGCACAGAATTTTAGTCATGAGGGAGAGGCAACTCCTGACTGGAATTTGCCCTGCCATGGTGAGTGGGTGTGGGAGAATCTGGGTGCACAATGCCTCTTCCAAGTAATGAGCACCCAGAGTTTCACTGACTGTATCACGGTCCAAAGGTGAAGGGGGAAAGTAAACACAATCTGTTAAATTAAAACCCTCCTCCTCCTCCTCTTCTTTCTCCCACTATTCTTTTACTGCAGACTTTAGCATTCTCCAAATGCCTTTAGCATCCCACCGGTGGCCTTGTTGCTGTTGCTGGAGTTCAGCTTAGGCTGCCGGAACAATATTGCCTGTGGCTTCTGAGAAAAGGCTCTTTCTTGTAAGCTTGTAAATGTAATTCTTGCAGCTCAGTTTATCGTTATCATCATCATCATCATCATCATCCAGAGATCACTGCCGATAAAAACAGACCCAGAGGTTGCCAGAGGTGTAGTCAATCTCGTTCTTCGCTTTAACTTCAATACTGTACTTTAGCTTCCACGCTGAAGCTTACAGGCCAAAATATTTATCTTTTTTCATCTTGCCTATCACTTGCTGGTATATTTTTCAGGCCATTAAAGTTCTCCTTAGGAGTGGCTCAGACAGGGAAGCTGAAGTTTTGAGAGCCAGTTTAGAGTAATGGTTAAGGCCAGAAATCAGGCAGCAGTGAGTTCTAGTCCCACCTTATGTATGAAAGTCAATTGGGATAGTCAATCTCTCAGCCCAACCCATCTAACAGGGTGGTTGTGGTGAAAAAAGGAGGAGAAGGAAGAGGAGTTGGAAGGAATATTAGGTATGTTTGCCACCTTGAGTTACTTATAAAGTAATGAGGGAATAAAAACAGCTACAGAATAAAGAAAAAGCAGAATTGGAAGGGAAACTGGAGGTCTTCTAGTCCTTTTTAAAAAAAAAAAAAGGGCTCACCAAGCTCACAACAAGGAGAACAACCACTGTATACAGTACTCCACTTCGTGACACAAAACAAGTCCCCAATTATCCAGTGTGGAAATTATTCCTTGCCCCTTCCCTCCAGCCTGTCTCCTTGGAAACAAGAAATTACCCCATTCAAACAAGCTGTCCTGCCCTGTCTGTTTTCTGCCAGCTTCCCCACCAAGGAGGAGGAGATTGGGGGCTACGGGCTATTGTGATTTCAAGGGTTCCTGAATGGTACATGAAACCCGGCACCAATGCACCCTACGGCTAGCAGAAGCCTTCCATCCAGGAGCACATTTTGAGCTACAGACCTCCATGCTGGCCTGCTTGGGTTTGTTCCCCAGCTTCAGCTTTTGTCACATCTTGTCTGAGGAGAAGCACAGAAGGAACAAAACCAACTGTTTTTCCTGCTATTCCCCGCCCCCATTCGCCCCCTCCCCGGTTGATCTGAACCTTCAAATGTAAATCTGGGGCGTTCGGTGGGGGCTCTTTGCCTACGTGATGACTGGCATGCCTCACCTCAAGCACAGCATGGAAAAATCCCCTCTTCCCCCTTCCCCAGAGAATGTGTGCTCTCTTGATTGGCTGTTTGTCACCACCAACACCCCCAAGCTCCCTCCGGGAACAGGGTTAAATTTGCTGCTCTGAGATTTTAGCCTAATCATCAAACGTGCCCAAGAGGAAGTAAAGTTGCTGATTCTCTGTTTGATCGGTACACAATTAATTGGGAAGCTTTCTATTTGTCTTCCTTCTTCCCCGGAAGCCTTAATCTACTCACTCCAAACGCATTTGGAGTTGACTGTGTAGTTTGGATAGTTTGGGGGTTTCTCCCATCCTCTGCCCTAGAGGCTCTTCCTTTGCAGGCAACCCACTGTACTTGGAAGGGGAGCAGAACAGATAAAGCTGACTGCAGTCCAGAAAACTTTCTGCTTCTCTGCCTCTTTATATTGCAAGTTGGTAAAGTTGCGGAGCCTTACTTGAACAGAACTAATTTTCCCTGCTGGATCAAACCAACATCTCTCCAGGGTAGCATTTTGCTTCTCACACTGCCAAGAGATTCCTCTGGGCTGCTTGCAAGCAGGACTTGGAGAGATTCCCCCCATCTTGCCCTGCAGATGTTCCCTGCAATTGATATTTGAAGACTTGCTGCCCGCGGATCAAAAGTAGTCCTGAGCCTCCAAGACTTAACAGAATAACAGAGCTGAAAGAGACCTCGGAGGTCTTCTAGTCCAACCCACTGCTCAAGCAGGAGACCCTACCGTTTGCTTCTGATAATCCTGAGCTCCATCAATCCTTTTTGGAAGCCATTCAGATTCAGACATTGGCAGAATAAAACAAATAGTGCCAATTTGGATTCCTTTAGTCCCCAACCCTTTCCTCCAAAATCCAAAATGATACTTGGGAATTTTAGGCTTGTCTTGAGGATTAGGCTCTTATTACGGCTGTAAGTAACCAGCAGGAAAGTTTAGTTAAGGCTTTTTATGCTTCCTTGTTTAAATTCAATAGGCTCCTTGGACTCTGGCCACGAATGGTTACTTACAATTGTTCAGCTTTCCTCCCCTTTTGTCTTTTTTTATTCCTTTTTCGTTTAGTACTTAGTTGATACTTGCCTTTTCTTCAATGGTTAGTCAGCTTCATAATGGAATGCATGACCATTTAAATCTCCCCCTCTAAGAGCTTGGGCACGAATCGGGCAACATTATAATGCATTTTGTTTTATGCAAATCCAGGCAAGTATGTAAAAACACTTTAAAAATATCTGAAGCCTATAAACGTTTTCTGCGCTTCCTTCTTTTCCCATCCCTTAAAAGGAAGCAAAGCACACACTACCCTTTATGCATAATGCAGGACATGTTGATGAATTATTTTATGTATATTGACCACATCTTCAATTTGCACAAGTCTTTATGAGATGAGCTGCTATGAATTTCTTTTGTTGTGCTTTTGAGCAGAATTACATTCCTCCCTTTGTGTGTCAAGCTAAAGCCCATTTTGCAGAGCCTGTGTTGAATTGTGGTTTGATTTAATCCTTTCTGTAATTTAACCCGTAATGTGCAAGTTAGTAAAGCAGTTGTGTACTTCTGGACATTTGATTATGCAAAAGAGGCAATTGAGACTGGTTCGGATGTGTAATGTAGAGTTCAGGAGCATCAAATCAAGGTATCTCACTCACTCATCATCTCAGAGAAGGACCATATTCCTGGTATCTACCACAGCTTATCTAAAAAGTAGCTGCAGGATTGGGATATTAGCACAAGTTGTGAGTCAGAAACTATATATTCCCTTTGAGCAAGCCTTTCTCTGCCAAGGATGCAGCAGCTAAGTATCACCAAAGATCTTTCGCTACTGTAGAAAAAAAACAGGATAGCATCTCCTTTCCCATTTCACGCACAAATGGCCTAACCTCTGAATTTTTCTTCTCAGCAGAACAGCGTCCTTCACCAAATATGAGGAGGGCAGCAAAGAAGATTAGAATTGGGCAAACATTCTGGAACAGAAGATTCCCAATTCCATCTTCTTAATCTAGACACTCTGTTCTGCTGTCTGAGAGCCCCCCTCATGTTTTTTTTTAATCCCATTTATATCCCACCCTTCTCTGAAGACTCAGGGCGGCTTACAATCTAAAGCACAAACCAATGTGCTTAGCAATAGCCTTCATTCTATGTATATGCCTGCTTATTAGGGCTTTCGCCGCCCCCCAAAGCGGCATTATTACAAAGTCAGCTTATTGCCCCGAATAATCTGGGTCCTCATTTTACCTACCTCGGAAGGATGGAAGGCTGAGTCAACCTTGAGCCTGGTGGGACTCAAACCTGCACTAATTGCAGGCAGCTGGTGTTACTTAAGGAGGCATTAGCCCACTGCTCCACCAAGGCTCAGGGTTGGGTTCACACACACTAACAATAATCATAACAGCAACAACATTGAAGAAAGAGACCGAGGGACTAATTCTGGTTGCACAAGACCAAGCCTTAAGAACAAATGCATACAAAGCCAGAATTGAGAAGACAGCAACAGACAGTAAGTGCCACCTATGCAAGGAAACTGAAGAAACAGTGGACCACTTGGTAAGCTGATGCAAGAAGATCTCACAGACTGACAACAAGCAGCAGCATGACAATGCAGCAACAATGGTGCACTGGAAAATCTGAAAGAAATATTATTTGCCTGCAAGCAAGAACTGGTAGGGCCATAAAATAGAGAAAAACATTGAAAATGAAGAAGCTAAATTGCTCTGGGACTTCAGAATTCAAACAGACAGGCACCTGCCACATAACAGCCAAGATTTAACAGCTGTTGATAAAAAAGACAATATAGTTTGGATAGTGGATGTAGCAGTACCTGGAGACAACAGAATAGAAGAGAAAGAACGGAGAAGATAATAGAATAGAAAAACCTACAAATAGAAATAGAATGACTGTGGCAAAAGCAAGCAAAGGTAATCCCAATAGTGATAGGGGCCTTGGGTGCAATCCCAAAACATCTGGAGCACCACTTAAACACCATTAGCATTGACAAATCTGCCATCAGTCAATTGCAAAAAGCAGATTTATTTAGAACAGCTTCTACCCTGCAACGATATCTGTAATACTGTTCTGTACCAGCCTGCTACCGGCCTTGCAGAAAAGGCAACCCCTTTATAAACAGCAAGAGGCTGGAATACGTCTGCCAAATTTATTACAAAAACAAACAAAACACATACCAAGATACAGGAGCTTTGAAACACTATCGGAGCGGTTGCTTTCAGCAAACCAGCCCTCCCCAAACATTCCCTTTATAAAGAGTTCAGGGCGTGGCCTCTCTTTGCCTCCTTCCGAGAAGCCCCACAGCCTTCCTCTGCTTGCTCCTACTTGACTGCCTCCTGCGTCGGGCGTCCTTGAACAGGGCCAGCTGTGGGTCATCTTCATCCACACTGTCAGGCTCACACAGCTGGGTCTCCACCAGGTAGGAGGGGCCTGGCTGGGGGCTCTGCGGAGCCTCAAAGCCATCATCAGCAAGTTCTTCAACACCCCCCTCCTCCCCCTCATCTGAGTCATCCGACCCAACTGCCGAACCCACAGGCTGACCCTGAATCACAACAAATACCATCAAACATCCAGATCTGCCTATCCCAGGTCCTTGGAAAGGACTCGATAGGTACACAAGAATGACAAACCCACTCTGAACATCTGGCTGACTATGTGACAATAATAATAATAATAATAATAATAATTCAATGGGTGGATATAAATGCCAAATCCAGTCTGAACATCTGGCTGACTCTGTGACAAACCATAACAACACTTCAGACTTAAAAACAGTCAATAAGAAAAAAAAAGTCTAGATAGTATCTGGAGACAGCAGAACAGAAGAATACAAAGACCTGCAAACAGAAGTAGAAAGACTGTGGCCAAAGAAAGTAGTAATAGGCATAACTATAGGAAATAGGCACCTTGGATACAACCCCAAAACATTTGGATCACCATTTGAACACTATTGGCAATGGCCAAATCACCATCAGTCATTTGCAAAAGGCAGATTTACTTAGAACAGCTTACATCCTGCAATGATACCCTTTAACAGCAACTTTTGCCTAACCCAGGTGCTTGGGGAGGACTCATTAGATGGATAAAAATATCAAATCCAGTCTAAACATCTGGTTGATTGTGCATCCAATCATAATAAATTAGAAGTGTATGCCACCCAACTTTCAATGACTCTGGGTGGCTCACAACCATCAAAGAAATTACAACGCAATCAATACAGATTACAGATAAAAAAAATAGAAAGTGTGATGAAACAAGAGTTGTCACTCTCTCTTGCCAAAGACATGGGTGAAGAACCAGGTCTTCCGGGCTCTTCTAAACAATAGCAGAGGGAGCGGGGGAGGGGGAATCTCGTCCCAGCGGGCTACTCCTTGGTTTATGAAATTATTGCAATTGGCTATGTTCCCATAAATCCAAGTCCACGCACCTTAATTTGCAAAGTGAGTAGGTTTATGTAACATATTAGGTCAAAAACAAACAAAGTACAATTATGAATTATGGCCTTCTCAGATCTCAGCATCTGCCCTAATGATCAGTATAACTCAGCAATGCTAGTTAATATTGCCTGTTATCAGTGACTTTTTATCTTCTCTAATCTGCTTGAGGAGGAGATGGGTGGAATTAGTGACTTATCAAGCCAGCAATATTTTCCCCAAGAGGACAATTTGTTCAAGAGGCCAAAAGAAGAAATCTCTCTTTTCATACCAGATTAATGAATAACAATTTGTATAATTTTTGTACATAAAATTACAAAAAACCCCTCTCTTTAGCCAATGTGATGGTATTCCAAATATTAATGTGCTGAACTACTCTTGGAAATGTTCTGAAAAAATAGCTAGACTGTATACACACACACATACACACACACCCATGCCAAGAATTTTTTTAATTGTGGATTGACTCAAAAAGTACAGGCTGGACTTCTAAAATATCCATCAGCAGTTGGAAGTTGAATGCACTTTGGGCCTGTACTTGGTTGATCAATCCATAGCAGTATTTCTCAACCTTGGCAACTAGGTTGTGTGGACTTAAATCCCAGAATTCTCCAGTCAGCCATTCTGGGCTTTGATGTCCACAGACCTCAACATTGCAAGGTTGAGAAACAACAGTATAGGTACGTTAGTGTAAAATCAAAGCCTTCTTCTGTATCTGTTCAAGGATTGCCACCCATCTTACTGCAGGGTGACTCTGGCAGCTTACAACGTTAAAAAGACGAATCTATACAAAATATGTGTATAATACGAATAAAATACTATAAAGGTATAAATTATCAACTTTAACAAAAAGATGGGGAGGGAGGTAGTAGGATGGGGGAGGGGAGATGAGGTCTGTTATTTATCTATAAATTGCCTCCAGTGTAACATTCTCCCATTGGAGGTCCAGGACAACTGGCAAAACCAGATTTTGAGGCACTTACATAAGGTTAGGAGAGCGGGAGCCAAACAGAGGCACACTTGTGTTGGCAAAAATTTACACATACAGGAGGCAACGACAGATCCTGTTTTATGTTGTTTGTTGTAAGTTACAAATGATAAGGCAGCTAGATAGGTTAGAGCAGGAGTCTTCAGACTTGGCCCTTTTATCACTTGTGGACTTCAGCTCCCAGAATTCCTCAGCCAGGTGCACTGGCTGAGGAATTCTGGGAGTTGAAGTCCACAAGTCATAAAAGGGCCAAGTTCGAAGACCCCTGAGTTACGAGTATGGCCTTAATCTTAACCCCCACTC
The DNA here is from genome assembly GCF_947247035.1 of Vipera ursinii. NCBI lineage: Eukaryota > Metazoa > Chordata > Lepidosauria > Squamata > Viperidae > Vipera > Vipera ursinii. The sequence goes on along the minus strand of NC_139513.1, from coordinate 121,672,831 downwards.
CCAAACCCACTTTACACACTATGTATGAAATTGTGAATCACACAACTACTATTCCATTTGTTCCTTTGTTTGTATCCCGCCTTATTTTTACAAATAACTTAAGGTGACAAATATATCCCACAAACTCTACTCCTCCTAGTTACCCCACAAAAAAACCCCTGTGAGTTGAGTTAGGCTAAGAGAAAATGACTGGCCCAAAGTCACCCATCTGGCTTTCATGGCTAAGGCGGGACTTGAACCCATGGCCTCTCCCATTTACTAGCATGATGCCTTAATCACAAGACAATTACCCTACCACTTTGTACCATTTGCTTGTACTTTTGATATGTTCGGACAAGCCCACTGCCTCCTCACAAAGTGTTTACTATCCTTCATATTTTGAAAAGTAAAGACCTACTCTGTCTAGATGCTATTGGCACTTTAAAATAAGGAGAAATTCAAACACAGGAAAAATGGAACTTCACTCACCCATTGGGTTTTTCTCTGTCACTCTTCCTACACAAGAATGGTTCTTAAACTGTTAGACCCAATTAAACCTTTTTCTGGTTGTGATTGGTGTCATTACACCTACCAAAAACCAAAAAAAACCCCAGATTTTGTCTGGCAGGAGTTGTCTTTCTCTCGGCAGTGGTTGTCCCAAACTGGACCCTCAACTCACAAAGAAGCAGTTACGCATGACTCCATTACCCCAGGTTATGCACAAATTATCCCGTTTAAGAACTGTTGATCTAGAAAACCCCTATGGAGCTTATTTTGAATCTTGTTCCTAAATTCTATTCAGAAAAGCCACTCCCATCAATTAAAGAAAGTTGGCGCTTCTTCCATAGACTACAAGAATATAATAGGGATTTCTGATACTGCTTTCGTTCAAATATATTTATTTGTGAATGTATGGAGTTGTTGTATTGCACAATTCTCCCTTCAGCAGCCTTTCTGATCTTCTATACTTTAACGAAATCTTTAAGAAGTCTAAATAGGGGACCTCCTTCCATTGCTTTTTCAGAACAGGTAGCGTAAGCAATCAGGAAGATCACAAAGGGACATAGAAGGTGTAAGGAAAAACAGTGAAGCCTCCACATAATGATTATGTTCAAAAACACCATTTTTTCACCCTTCATAAGATAAACTTCATTGACCTTAAAATGAAGATAGGAAAAAAGGCCCCTTTTCAAGAAATTGGAAGACATGCTTTTGCACAGTAGGATAAACAGAAACATGGCTGGCCTTAATGATAAAATGCTTGAAAATGTAAAGAGGAAAAAACTGAAAGATGTAACACTTTGCTAGTCCTTATGTCCCCATAATTTGCTATTCCTTTAGTTGCTCCCCATCCAATTTTGTTGAATATAGCAAGGTTCTACATTTAGGCAAGCAAGGTTCTACATTTAGGCAGGAAAAATCAAATGCACAGGTATAGTATAGGTGGTACCTTGCTCAATAGTAGTAACTGTGCGAGGGATCTCAGAGTCCAATATGAGCCAGCAGTGTGCTGCAGCTGCCAAAAAAGCCAACACAGTCCTAGGCTGCATTAACAGAGGGATAGAATCAAGATCACGTGAAGTACTAATACCACTTTACAATGCCTTGGTAAGGCCACACCTGGAATACTGCATCCAGTTTTGGTCACCATGATGTAAAAAAGATGTTGAGACTCTGGAAAGAGTACAGAGAGGAGCAACAAAGATGATTGGGGGACTGGAGGCTAAAACATATAGGGAACGGTTGCTGGAATTGGGTATGTGTAGTTTAACTTTGCCCAGGTTCGCCTGGTACGCCAGTTGCGGCCCTACCTGGACCGAGATGCCCTGTGCACAGTCACTCATGCACTCGTGACCTCCCGATTGGACTACTGCAATGCTCTCTACATGGGGCTGCCCTTGAGGACCACTCGGAGGCTTCAGCTGGTGCAGAATGCAGCCGCGCGGGTTGTGATGGGGGTTTCCCGATACTCCCATGTAACACCTCTACTCCACAAGCTGCATTGGCTTCCAGTTGCCCTCCAGGTGAGATTCAAGGTGCTGGTGATGACCTATAAAGCCCTGAATGGCATGGGTCCGGGATATCTGAGGGAACACCTGCTGCCGGCATCAAGCTCCCTTTGTCCTGTGCGCTCCCACAGGGAGGGTCTCCTCAGGGTACCGCCAGTAAAAGATTGCTGGCGGACAATACCTAGGGGGAGGGCCTTGTCTGTGGGTGCGCCGGCCCTTTGGAACCAGCTGCCCGTAGAGCTTAGGACTGCCCCTGACCTTTGCTTATTCTGCCGGGACCTGAAGACCTGGCTCTTCGAGCTTTCTGGCCTGGACTGAGAGTATTAACTGGGGTTTTAACTGTATCTTAATTGTAATTGGGTTTTTAGTTCAAGGTTAGTGTAATCATTTTAATTGTTTTTAATTTTTGTAATTTGTTGTATTGTTTTTAAAAAACCTTGTGAACCGCCCTGAGTCCTACGGGAGAAGGGCGGTATATAAGTCTAATTTAATTTAAATTAAATTAAATTAAATTAACGAAGAGAAGGGTGAGAGGTGACATGATAGCAGTGTTCCAATATCTCAGGGGCTGCCACAAAGAAGAGGGAGTCAAAACCAAACAACAATTAGAGGAACAAGGAATAAAGATGGATTGGTACATGAGAACGCAAATACAATCTAGATATGAAAAAGATGCTAAAATAGATGGTTTTAATTTGGGGAGAACAGAGTTAGATGAAATACTTACAGGAACTGAAGAAAAATGGATTTTAAAAATGTATAGCTACTTATTATATAGGGAATTAGAGAAGGAGCAAGTTAAGGAGTTAATGATAAAATGGTCAAGAAATTCTGGATATACAATTGAATTAGATAGATGGCAGCAATTGTGGGAAATTATAAACTGACAATGGCGACAGTGTATAAAGAAAATATGTACAAGATGGTCTACAGATGGCATATGTCTCCAGAAAGACTAGCTAAAATGTTTAAGGACAGATCTATGAAATGTTGGAAATGCCATCAAATACCAGGCTCTTTCTATCATATGTGGTGGTTGTGTGCAGAAGCTAAAACCTACTGGAACATAATCAAATCATGGATAGAAAAGATGATACAACAACGTATAGAATTAAGACCAGAAATATTCCTGTTGGGTATTTTACCAGAGAAATACAGCAAAGAGCACACTTATTTGATTATTCATATAACCACTGCAGCTAGGATTGTGTTTGCACAAAACTGGAAGGCACTGAAAGCTCCTCCAGAAGAAGAGGTGGTCAGGAAAATAATGGAATGTGCGGAAATGAATAGATTAACAATGATAATTAAAGATAAGGCAGAGTCAGAGTATTATGAAATTTGGGGAAAACTTTAGGAGTGGGTGAAAAAAAGCATATGCTTAAAAGACAGCTAACACTAATTTAGATGGAAGAAAAATGAGGAGATAAGGATATTATCATACCTAATATAGACATTGAAAATCCAAGGAGAGGAGCTGCTCGGACATCACCCCTGAATTGTATCGGAAGAGGAATGGGAGGGAAGAAAGGAGAGGAGAGAGGGAAGAGAGTAGAGGAGGGGGAAGGAAGTAGGAAGGTTGGAGGGAAAGAGGAGGAGAAGTGGGGAGAAACGGGAGGGGAGTGGTGAGGGAAAGAGGAGAGGAGAGGAAGAAGAGGGAAGTAGGAAAGAAAGGAGAAAGGGAGAAAGAAAGTAGAGAAGAGTGAAGAGAGAGAAGGAGGGTGGATACAGTGAAAGGGGAAATGGACGAGCAGCACCCAAACTTACGTGTATGTATTTATGTATGGCGATATATTTATTGACTTGTTTGTTGAAGAAATGGGAAAATAAATAAATAAATAAAAATAAATAAATTTAAAAAAGAAGAGGGAGTCAAGCTATTCTCCAAAGCACCTGAAAGCAGGACAAGAAGCAACGGATGGAAACTAACCAAGGAGAGAAGCAACCTAGAACTAAGGAGAAACTTCCTGACAGTTAGAACAATTAACCAGTAAAACAACCTGCCTCCAGAGGTGGTGAATGCTCCAACACTGGAGCTTTTTAAGAAGAGACTGGACAGCTATTTGTCTGAAATGGTATAGGGTTTCCTGCCTGAGCAGGGGGTTGTACTAGATGACCTCCAAGGTCCCTTCCAACTTATTATTATATTTTTGCCATCCTGGCCCCTCCCTGTTTGTGTCACTGTGTGCCCAATGCCATTTTATAGATTCCTTTCTGCTTTTAGAGGGACAAAGCACTGACACGGATTTATTTTCCTTTGCATTGTAGAGGGGAATTTGCAGCCCCTATCCACAGGGCCCCCCATATTATGCAGTTATTAAAACCTGGGAGTGTATTATTGCTTCAAACACAGTATGATCAGCTGATGAGTTAAGTATACTCCACATGTGCTCCAACAGACCCTGCCTCCCCCCAGGCCTGTCTCTTATAGGTCCTGTGGAGAAAAAAGCCACAAAGATATCTTTGAAGTTATTTCTGTCATTTCACCCCAACCGTGAAAGGAAATGGGCAAACCTACAGTATTTTCATTTTTGTTACTTGAATAATGTTGATGTTGAATTCTAGCTCCCAGTTTCTTATTTGTGTGAAACTCTGAATGAGAGCACAGTCAATGAAAATGCACTCTAATTTAAATATATTGCTGAATTTAGAACTAAGCCATGTATCACATACAGTATGGGAATAGTAAAGATACTCTGCCTCTTTAAGATAACAATTTTCTCAGATAACAATAGCTGCTTTTGACCCCTTCAACAAGAATGACCAATCCCAGCAACAATAAAAAACAGAGATGAGTATGTGGTACCTCAGATTGTCTACAGTTCACTCTAAATCACTACTTCTCAATCTGGTAAATTGAAGATGTGTGGACTTCAACTCCCAGAATTCGCCAGCCAAGATATGTTCAAATTGCCAAGTTTGAACAACACTGCTTTAAGGCTGGCTGGGGAATTCTGGGAGTTGAGGTCCACACATCTTCAAGTTGTCAAGTTTGAGAAACAGCGTTCTAAATCATGTACCTATGATTTCAGGAGACAGTTCTTGCTGTGGTAGATTTGTCTAGGCCCGGGGTAGGCAACCTTGGCTCTTTTATGACTCGTGGACTTCAACTCCCAGAATTCCTGAGCCAGCTTAAGAAGGTTGGGAATTGCTGATTATAAAGAAATATGGGAAATAATGGGAACAAATTTATTGTGCTAATAATTATCTACAATAGCTGGCAACAGTTATCCAGGGTTTGATCTCTTCCAATAGTAGTATTGTATCCAAAGAAATTGGCATTTTACTTCCAGATGCCCCAATACTGAGTTAACATATTAATTTCAGAGCTGTTGCCAGGCCTTAGAATATGCTCTGATATATGCTTGTTAATTTTTTAACTTTTAAAAAAAATCTTGAGGTAGGGTTTTCTGATGCATGTTATTCAGTAATAACACTAATTCCTTGAAAATGAAATGGCTTATTTAAAATGCATACAGGCATATATAGGCATATGAAAAAGCCTGACTATGTGAATAATTTCTTTGAGATATTAAAAAATGAAGAGCTAAGATTAAAGTATAAATCAAGACAATAAGGCAGACAATTAAATGCTAGCATGATAAATCCCACAAAGGAAATAAAGAGCCTTTTTAAATGATAAGAACTAAAAATAACAATATCAAATTAATCTTTGGATGATACAAAGATATCAGTCAAATGTTCTAAGCTGTAATAGTATTAACACCATATACAGGGAGTGCAGAATTATTAGGCAAATGAGTATTTTGACCACATCATCCTCTTTATGCATGTTGTCTTACTCCAAGCTGTATAGGCTCGAAAGCCTACTACCAATTAAGCATATTAGGTGATGTGCATCTCTGTAATGAGAAGGGGTGTGGTCTAATGACATCAACACCCTGTATCAGGTGTGCATAATTATTAGGCAACTTCCTTTCCTTTGGCAAAATGGGTCAAAAGAAGGACTTGACAGGCTCAGAAAAGTCAAAAATAGTGAGATATCTTGCAGAGGGATGCAGCACTCTTAAAATTGCAAAGCTTCTGAAGCGTGATCATCGAACAATCAAGCGTTTCATTCAAAATAGTCAACAGGGTCGCAAGAAGCGTGTGGAGAAACCAAGGCGCAAAATAACTGCCCATGAACTGAGAAGTCAAGCGTGCAGCTGCCAAGATGCCACTTGCCACCAGTTTGGCCATATTTCAGAGCTGCAACATCACTGGAGTGCCCAAAAGCACAAGGTGTGCAATACTCAGAGACATGGCCAAGGTAAGAAAGGCTGAAAGACGACCACCACTGAACAAGACACACAAGCTGAAACGTCAAGACTGGGCCAAGAAATATCTCAAGACTGATTTTTCTAAGGTTTTATGGACTGATGAAATGAGAGTGAGTCTTGATGGGCCAGATGGATGGGCCGGTGGCTGGATTGGTAAAGGGCAGAGAGCTCCAGTCCGACTCAGACGCCAGCAAGGTGGAGGTGGAGTACTGGTTTGGGCTGGTATCATCAAAGATGAGCTTGTGGGGCCTTTTCGGGTTGAGGATGGAGTCAAGCTCAACTCCCAGTCCTACTGCCAGTTTCTGGAAGACACCTTCTTCAAGCAGTGGTACAGGAAGAAGTCTGCATCCTTCAAGAAAAACATGATTTTCATGCAGGACAATGCTCCATCACACGCGTCCAAGTACTCCACAGCGTGGCTGGCAAGAAAGGGTATAAAAGAAGAAAATCTAATGACATGGCCTCCTTGTTCACCTGATCTGAACCCCATTGAGAACCTGTGGTCCATCATCAAATGTGAGATTTACAAGGAGGGAAAACAGTACACCTCTCTGAACAGTGTCTGGGAGGCTGTGGTTGCTGCTGCACGCAATGTTGATGGTGAACAGATCAAAACACTGACAGAATCCATGGATGGCAGGCTTTTGAGTGTCCTTGCAAAGAAAGGTGGCTATATTGGTCACTGATTTGTTTTTGTTATGTTTTTGAATGTCAGAAATGTATATTTGTGAATGTTGAGATGTTATATTGGTTTCACTGGTAAAAATAAATAATTGAAATGGGTATATATTTGTTTTTTGTTAAGTTGCCTAATAATTATGCACAGTAATAGTCACCTGCACACACAGATATCCCCCTAAAATAGCTATAACTAAAAACAAACTAAAAACTACTTCCAAAAATATTCAGCTTTGATATTAATGAGTTTTTTGGGTTCATTGAGAACATGGTTGTTGTTCAATAATAAAATTAATCCTCAAAAATACAACTTGCCTAATAATTCTGCACTCCCTGTATAACCTGACAATGAACAAAATGCTTTCAACTTGTTATAGACAAAACCAGAAACATTTGCTTAGAAGTCCTCTTTTTCATCCTTCTATTGAAAAAAGTTATGCACCAGAAAACAGCAAAATGCAATTGTTGTAAATCAGGCATATATGTACCCATCCAATATTACATATTATTGTGGTTATTTTGTTTCTTGCACAACGGATCAATAATTCCTGATGCCTTAATGGATTCCAAATACTGGAAATAACATTAAGGAACTAGTAGGCAGCCTTGACAAACACCAGCAGCTCTAAAATAATTTGTACGATTTTCAGTGTAAGGTATAACAAGTAGAAGAAAAGTCCCAAAGCAAAAAAGGTGTGTTTAAATCTTTTTTTTTTGCATCCTTAACAGGATAATTGTAACCAAACGTGTTGAACAGTGTACAACATGCAGATTTGATAGGAAACTTTTCTGTTGTTAGCTACACTTTGAAACAAAAAGTTACTATTTTTTATACAATCTGCCACTAGTTTGTATATGTGTATGAATATGCAAGAGGGACGCGGCGGCTCAGTGGGTTAGGACAGTGAGCTTGTCGATGAGAAGGTCGGCAGTTTGGTGGGTTGAGTGCCGCGTAGCAGAGTGAGCGCCTGTTACTCGTCCCAGCTTCTGCCAACCTAGCAGTTCGAAAGCATGTAAAAAAATGCAAGTAGAAAAATAGGGACCAGTATGGTGGGAAGGTAACAGTGTTCCATGCGCCTTTGGCGTCTACAGTAGTCATGCCGGCCACATGACCACGGAGACGTCCTTGGACAAGCGCTGGCTCTTCGGCTTTGAAACGGAGATGAGCACCAGCCCCTAGAGTTGGAAACGACTAGTACGCATGTGCGGGGGAACCTTTACCTTTACCTTTTTTATGCATATGCAATATGTATGTATATACATGTACCGTATGTACACACACACACATTCACACATACATACATACACCCAGAGAGAGAGATGCACACCCGTACACATAGGTGTGCACACACAGACACTTTATAAGAAGATAAAGCATGCAAGATAAGGCAGATTAGCATTTGAAAACAGCTAAATGTGGCATAGATAATGAAAAGTCTGGACAAGGCTTTCTAAGAAGTTATTTTACTCAAACTGAGATGGAAAGGCATCTAGGATTAGGAAAATCTCAGCATGTAAGAATGTAGTGTCTATTGGAAAGAGTCTAGAGCTAAGACAGCAGACCCAAGAAGTGTTGGAGCCAAACAAATGAAGCATTAAGGCATGATGATTGAAGATAGCAACAAAATTTGCCCTGTTGATGTGTAATTTCTCAGCCTGTCAGCCTTTTGATGTAATCCAGACAAGATTTAAAAGAGCCATCTGGAAACCAGATTAGTCTAGCATAACGGGGTAGGGAGCTTACCTTCAAGCAGGGCAAGGCAGGGCAAAGAATGTAGATTCATTGTGAGTCAACACTGCTGAATTACCAACTGGAATGGATAGCAGTACAAAGGGCCTGAAAGCACTATCAGATCAGGTGAGTGGATGCCACTGACTGATGCAAATAGGCAATATCACAACAAAAGCCCATTTAAATCACTAGTGAAGATCCAAATCAAATAGCTACAAAGGAATGTCATACCTTTAATCACAGGAAATTTCTGCCTTATCAGTACAAGAGAATTGCTGACCCCCACCATGGCAGGTTGTTTTGGAAAAAGGGAGAATCAATCCTCTATCCAGAGATGCTGTTCTGCTAACATGTATGTTACAACAAACAATGCAGTGGTAGACAACTTTCCCCACTTCCAAAACAATTAAGAGAATGAAGGAGGGACAAATTTCAAAACAAGTATGTGAAAAAAGAATGGGTCAAGAGGAAAGCTGATATGTAATGAATGGATGGAGTGCTGAAAAAGAGAGTGGTAAGAAGTTTAAAAAACAAAATACAATATATGAAGCAGCATACGGACATAATGGAAGACAGCACAATTTGCAAATGTAAAAGACATGGGGAGATTTAGTGAATACTATTGGTATATGTTATATATATTCCTTGCTTGCTTGCTTGCTTTTGTTAGGCTGCCTAATCCCACTATGACTTTTTAGGCATGTTCCTCATTTTTACCTCATGTCTTCAATTTCTTTAGTTTATTATTTTCCCACTTCTCTCTTTTTCTGCATGGCAGTTCCTCTGAAAGAGAACAGTGTGATGTTATTAATTTTAACTATTGCACGTTTTGTTTCTTTTTAATCTTTTTTTCTCGTGTAAGCTACTCAGAGTGGGGGAAGAGCAGTATAATACAGAAGTAAAGCAACAGCATTAGTATCAACTTAGCTGCTTTTCAACAGACAGATTTGCAGACTGATGTACTAGTGAGATGGAATGGATTTAAAGGGCGAACACCAGGGAACCCGGCACGCACTGACCTCCTTTTCTGCAGCGTCACCTGCCAGACAGAATTGGGTAAAGAAGAAAGCTCATAAACCAAGACACCTTCGTAAGCAAAAGTAAAACTGTTCAGATACATTCCAAGCACAAGCTCTTGGGACTAGAACAGAACGGCAGACTTTCAAACACTTTATAGGTTTGAGCAAGGAAGCTGAAAAACAATGTAAGTCTGGGGCAAAAAAACTACGCGGTTGCTCCATTAAACTACTCCAAGGGCAAACTAAGTAGCCAAGGGAGCAGACCTCTCTGCCAAACAGAACCAAGAAAAGGGGCTGAAGCAGACAAGCTCTGATGGAGATGGGCAGTTTCTTAGTTTGACGGGCAGGCAGGATATTGTTACTTCTTTTCATGCCCCAAGAGCTGAAGGCCAAAAGATGGAAATTCTCAACTAGGGTTAGAGAAATTCCCTTGAATTTCTGGGCTGCAACATTCCAGAATCCCACTAGAACAGGGTTGTCAAACTGCCGGCCTGCAGGCCGGATGCTTCATGTGGAAGCCGCGCCCACACCAGTTCCGGCAAGGGGAACTTGTGCTTGACACCCCTGCACTAGAAGGAAAAAAAACAAAAAGCATCACACTCTTAACACTCACTGAGGGATCACATTGATTGTTGTGGTCCAGATGTGGTGCCCCTATGCTCATAGGCATCACCCACTCAGCTGTCCTTTGCAGTACTGTTCAATTTGGTGTGAACAGGGAATGTCTAGTCTATGATGTAGCAGAGGGCAAGATATTTTCCTAGAGAATGTAGGGAGGACTCAGACTGATTTAACTGGTTCAATTCCCTTTAAACTGACTCCTGTTAGTACAGAAGGCCTAACTGGTTCATGGACTCTAGTTCAGATGTGTCAAGAATACATTGAAAGCATAGATGCAGCCCAGCCTTTTTATTTTTTTGCTATGATATACCAAAAATGGGGAGAGGTCAGAAATGAAAAGAGAAACAATCTGCTGTAAATTGTCTCATTATTCAGTCAGTAAACCACTTAAGTTTAGTTTCTGTCCAAGCTATTGCTATAAGCCTCCTAGTTCTGAATGCTACATAGAAAGGGTTGCTCTACAGCTTGTATCTTCCTACGTGATTTTACATTTTCTTGGGAAACTGGATGTTTGAGCTCACTCCCGAGTCCTACTAATATTGCTCCAATATAATCATCTGTGACTTGAAGCAGCAAGGGTCATTGGATTGCCTAGCTGGCAGAGTAGGATTCAGCTATAGAAAAAGCCTTGTGGCAGGAAATCCTTAGACTGAGATTAAGAAGTCACAAGGTTAATCTTTGAGAAATTCCCATGAATGTATTTGTTTGTCAGATTTGTGCTCTCTTTCTGCTCTGATGAGTGTCATGCCAGTTAACAAAACTTAAAACAAAATAATGAAAAGTCGAACAGGTGGATTAAAGGAGAGTGTGGCTTTAAAGATTTCCTAAAAGAGTGGGGATCCAAACACAACTTTCAAGGGCATGCATTTTGCAGCCTGGGAAGATGATAAGGGAAAACCTCTTTTAGCTTGTCAAAAAGAAGAGCAGTTCCTTGTCTATCCTAGCAACCAATGTCCTAATAAGAGATGAATGCTTTTATGAAAGCCTTCAGCCATTTAGCATTCAACAGCAACAGGAAACTAGAAACAAAATTCCGGGTTCCCCAAGAACTATCCATTTTTGATCTCCAAGTTATTGCCATATAAAAATAGGACAGGACCACAAAATTAAAAAATTAAAAAATTGAATGTGCAAGAGCTATTAGTTGAGGATCATGGAGAAGCTGAGATAGACAGCAGAAACAGAAGCCAGATAAGTCGTCTCTAATGATTGTAGATTGTAGAATGTAGATAAGAATATTCATTATTTGTCACAGTCCATCTTCTGCCCAGGATTTCTAGGTGGTATGCATGGGAGTTCCTCCTCCAATTTTTCCTCACAAAAACCTTGTGACATAAGTTGGGCTGAAAAAGATTGTCTGATTCAAAGACACCTAGAGAACTTCCATGGCTGAGATAGCAATTAAATATGGGTTTAGCCATCTAGTCCAACATCTTGATGGCCATTTTATACATGGTTATGATGGTAATTGGGAATAGGACTGCCATTGCTAAGCAATGCAGCCATGAAGCGTCTTGTCACATGACTGCATTACTTAATGACAACCATCCCAGTAGTCCTAGTTCCTGCTGTACGCCTGAAGCATCTAGGTTGTTAAGCAAGAAGAGGCAGGAATCCCAGGTAAAGAGGCTGGGGTTGCTGGGAGGTGGCTGGGGGTGTCATGAGTGAATTGGGGGGTGAGGCTGGGAACACAGATCACATGAAACTTAGGAGAGGGTCGGTGTAGGCCAGGGGTCAGCAACCTGAAACAGTGAAAGAGCCACTCGGAACCGGTTCCCTCACAAAAGGAAAAACTGGGAGCCACAAAAAATGTGTGCACATGCACGTACATGCGTGTATGCGCAGAACAGAGTTTGACTGAAGATTGGAGCCAATGCGAGATATGCACCTACCCTGCGGGTTGGAGCCGCGGGTTGCAAACCTGTGGTATAGGCCATGCACATATAGCTGCTATGGACAGGAGAAAAAGTGGGAGTGATTTACCAGAGCGACTAGCCATCCCTGCCAACTTCCTCATTGATTTTACTTGTGTGTAGCTGGCAGAATACGTCAAAAATGGTGATCATGTGACCACAGCTCCCTGCAATGTTATAATCATGAACTGGGCAATGAATGTCTGGACCGCAATTATGTGAGCAGGGATGCTGCAGTGGATATAACTTTGAGGACCAGTTGCTGTCCTTTTTCTTCAGTACTGCCATAACTTTAAACAGTCACTGAACAAATGGATGGAAGTCAAAGACTATGTGCATTTATTATGTACTAAAATATGGAGCAGAGCCAGTTTGCTGTAGTGGAGGAGGTATCCAGCTAGAAACTGGGAGGCTGACTTTTAGTTCTGCCTTGGGTAACAAAGCCAGCTGGATGACCTAAGGCCAGTCAGTTTCCCTTAGCTCTAGGAAGGAGACAATGGCAAACCACTTCTGGAAAACTTTGCCAAGAAAACTGCAGAGACTGGCCCAGGCAATTGCCAAAGACAATAATGATTCCAAGACACCCACAAAATACATTTAGAACACAAATAAAATATATGAAAAGAACATTGAAGTTCTAAGCAAAACAACAGAGAGCAAAAGTTTCTCAGGAAAGACTTGTGAGAGATCCTATACAGATATGTTACATTTGTGACTCGGAGATTTGGACTATCTACTCATAGTAGTAGAAATATTAGCTAAAATCCTCTTATCAGTTTTGGACTGAATAAGATCTATTTTATCTCATAAGGCTCTCTCTTCTGGACAGGTGGGAGTGTAATTTGAAGTGTTGGAAGGTGTTTGTGGCATACAGACATTCATCTGTATCCATTTAGGATAAAACAAGCTTGATTCTATAGTGGGCTTCAAAAGTAGTTGGCAACAGACTTTTCAGAGATGGGTGTTCAATTTGGAGTAGCCCAAAGGTATTTCCGTGATACCATGTCCAGTTCTTTGTTCTTTTGTTTCCCAGATAAGTTGGTAAATATTGTGCGGTAGCACAGAGCTTATTTTAGAAAGATACACCTTGTGTCCTTGATTAACTTTATTTTAATTAAACTTAATTAGGTTTAAATGTCATCGAAGACCGTGAATTCTGTTTTCTGCGCGAAAAGAACTGTTTTTTCATAAAAGAAAATTTATAGTTACCTGGTAAGATAGCATCGACAATCTAAACAACAGCCCGGCTTCCTGGAAGAAAGTGAAACTTTTTTTTGTACCACCTGGACAACCAATAAAGAAATACCATGAAGAATAAGGGGCGGGGATTTTTATTTGCATGTTTCCGCCTCCGTTCCCATTTACGATTTGTCCTTGCCTTTGGGAGGCGTGCTTAGCGCGTCGCCACTCCTTTCTCCCGATTTTCATTGGTCCAACGATATCGTTCGTAATCGTGCCCGCCCCTCTGATAAAATGTCAATGACATTCTGGAACGCTCAGACACCTCTTAAAGTTGTGATTGGCGGAGCAGAGGCTTCTTAATACCTTCGTAATCGGGATCCTGTTGCTCTCCAATCGTTCCGGACCCGCCCTGGAAACACCTGCTACTGCTCCGAAGCAGGACAGCCGGATTGCTCCAGGCAAGTTGCTTGCCTTAGACTTTGCATCCTTCAAGTAACTCGAAACTCTTTGATTCCGGTCGAGAGTCTCGGGACATCCGATTGATCGAAGGAGAAACATGGACAACGGGGGAGGGAGCGAACAGCGGCTCTTGCCTCGGTTGTGCTGCCCGGAAAAGGGGCCGAACGGTTACGGCTTCCATCTACACGGGGAGAAGGGCAAAACGGGCCAGTTCATCCGGCTGGTGGAGGCCGATTCCCCGGCCGAAAAATCCGGTCTGAAGGCTGGGGACCGCTTGATAGAAGTGAACGGAGACAACGTAGAGAAGGAAAGTCACCAGCAAGTAGTGAACCGCATCCGAAATTCGCCCGGGTCGGTGCGCTTGCTGGTAGTAGACTCGGAGACCGACCAGCATCTGCAGAAGCTGGGCCTGGAGTGCCGCGAAGAATTCATTCGTGGGCTGCCGGAGAAACCCGAGGCGAGGCGCGCCGAGCAGGAAGCTGCCCAGCTGGAGCAGGAGAACGAAATGAAAGCCGACGGAGAGGAAAACAACCACGTTGCCCAGCGGGTAAAAAAAAAAAATCTAAGTCTCATTCGCGGGAGGGAGAAGCGGGAGGTTACGCATGCAGCAGGTCGAAAGGTCCGTAGGTTGTTGATCTGAAAACGCGGAAGGCAGAAATTCCACAGGCGAGGACTTCCCATCACACAATCGGCAAGAGCTCACCTGTTCAATTATTTTTTTCTTGCTTTCCGCGAGGTTTTCCGAACGTTACTACTGCGGGAGCCGGCGGAACTACCGTAGACTCCACTGAATTTCTGCCAATTACTGGGCTCAAAAAAAATAAAATAAAATAAAAAAAGCACAAAATCTGCCGGAGCCACCAAGCTAATATACAATTAAGTGGGTTGGGCGAGGATTACTGACGGAAAGAAGCAGGAAAGCACGTTAAACAAAGTTTATGGTATGTTTCCGAGCAGATCTGGCAGGACGAGTAGATGCGCTTTAGAAGTAGGTAATGAAAAGTTTTCGCTGTTTGTTGTTTGATAAATAGCAAAAAAAAAGTTCCAAACTCTTCTAGATTCTCTGCCCCAGCCCGTAAATTCCCTTTGACGCGATGTGGATAAGGTTGCTTCTCTTGAGGCTATCGACAAACTGCGTTACTCTCGAGAAAGCGTGAGTAGCCATGTTGACTAGAGAGGGAGGAGGACTCGGAGGGAGAGAAATCCAAGGGAAGGCAACAGTTGTGACCCTTCTTCCCACCCGCCACCCCGGACCCGGGTCTTTCTTTCTTTCTTTCTTTCTTTCTTTCTTTCTTTCTTTCTTTCTTTCTTTCTTTCTTTCTTTCTTTCTTTCTTTCTTTCTTTCTTTCTTTCTTTCTTTCTTTCTTTCTTTCTTTCTTTCTTTCTTTCTTTCTTTCTTTCTTTCTTTCTTTCTTTCTTTCTTTCTTTCTTTCTTTCTTTCTTTCTTTCTTTCTTTTTTTAAAAAAGAAAGCTATGGGTGGCTTCCGCCGGGTGAGAACCGAGCGTGAGTCCTGCCGGCAGCCACACACACGGCTGCGTAGTGCTGCCCCTTGCCTCGGCTTGCGGAGAAGCTGAGAGCAGATTTCGGATGAAAAATTGAAGAGAGGCTCTGCAATGTGACCCCATGCCAGTCTCTGATGTCTGCTGCGTTCCCAGACGTCAGAGATACCCCGTGGGAAGAGAATCGGGCATGCCTGTGATCCGGCAGCCCAAATCGAGTTGGGGTGTTCCTTTAAAGCTCGGGGAGAAGGGGGCGTTGTCATTGTCTCCTAGCCTTAGATCAGCGAAGCGGAAAGAACTGTTCGAAGGATTTGGGCTTCACTACTAGATCCCATCAGTTTTTCCCTGTACCTGAATTAAGAGATTAAGTGGTGCCTGGTACTCTTTGTAACAACTCCTCCTCCCCTATAAAACTATTTCTTAAATGGTTAATGGCACATCAAAGCTGAAATCCTCTCCGGGCAGCCTTCTTCAATCTGCTTCATTCCCAATATGCCAGGGGTCTTCAAACTTGGCCCTTTTATGACTTGTGGACTTCAACTCCCAGAATTCCTCAGCCAGCTTTGCAAAGCTGGCTGAGGAATTCTGGGAGTTGAAGTCCACAAGTCATAAAAGGGCCAAGTTTGAAGACCCCTGCAATATGCTAAAGCTACATTTGGGTATTGTGTTCCAAATCCGAGTGTGCGTTATTAAAGAAAGGCTATCTTTCCCAGTAGGTACTTGGAAAAAGTGGGGTGTTGCCTTCCACTTAAATTACCATATTGTGGTTTACTGCACAAATATAGTCAGGTCACCTTATTTTCTTTCATTATGTCATCACATTCTAGCAAAAGTAAAGGCATTTGGGTGTGATAAATGGGGCTTGTTTTCATGTATGCTAATTTCTTTTTTCCCTTGCTACTTTGCTAAATCAAAGCAAGAGGAATTCATTTAAGTTTTTTAAAAAGCTTTAAAAATAATTAGCACCTTCCTGCATACTTCCTAAACTCTGGAAGGCATAGAATAAAACAAATCAAGTACTTACTGCTTATTTGAGCTATCATAACCTGATATTAAACATCTGGTGAATTTTTAATTGTCTCAGTGAAACTGGCCCCATCTTGAACCCTGCAGGGCATAGAGAACTTTGAAGTTTTAAAAGCAGAGGGGTAGGAAAAACGAAACCCAGTTATCTGAACAGGAAGCTGGAATTGTTTCCTGCCACTGAATCTTGTTTTGCTCCCTATTTTTTAAAACATTAACCTATTCAATTTTTAAATTTTTTTCACTTACCTAAATAATTTAGTGAGCTCAGATCTTTTCTGCTACTTTTATACATTCTAGATTGATTTATGGAGAAATTAAATGTGTTCCACTGATCAGAGAGGTAGATTTAATTCCAAGATATGTAGTCAAGTATTGCTGGTCATATTACTTTTACGTGAACTTGAGGAAGAAGATGGCTTGGTCAACCAGAAATCGTGGGCACTCACTCCATCACCGGAGGTTTTTAAGAAGAGCCTAGACAGTCACTTGTCTAAAAATGGTATAGGTTCTCCTGCTCAAGCAGGGGGCTTGACTAGAAGACCTCCAAGGTCCCTTCCAGCTCTATTCTATTCCATTCTATTCTATTCCATTCTATTCTAGCTTGCTGAAACTTGAAGCTAAATTGACTTTGGGGAGAAGGTTCAACAAACAGATGCTGTAACCAAAAAGGCCCTGTTTGGTATATCAACTAACTTAGCTCTCCTGAGGATAGACTATACATTAAATCTTTAGGAGATCATACTTTAGGGATCAACATGCTCATTCAACTATTAAGGCCTTACAAGTTTTTTTTAACTAATATCTAACATGGATTAATATAAATAACAAGGTTTTCTCTGCAATCTGTAAATATTTAAGAAATAAGCTGATGATAAAACAGTTCTTTTACTTTAGAATCCTATTAAAATAATTTTGACTGAGAAGCATTTCTCTGTCTTGGAAATCTAAAATGTTCCCCCAAGGTTCTGTGGTGGATATATGTCTGCTTATAGACCTGTAGTAGTGCATTTTGTGACTTCCTCTGTTAGCAATTAACTTTTGAGGGAGAGATGATGGGCCTCAGTCTTTTGCTGTAGGAACCTTTGTTCAGATAGCTCCCAAAACAAATGTAGAAATGTGCTGAAACCATTAAACTGAGTTTTAAAAACTGAAGCAATTAAAGAAAGATTGCTGATAAAATCAGCAGTTGGACCATTGTCAGGTCAATAGTAGTAACTCCCCTTATATTCCAGGACTTTGCTCTTGTGCTGCTTTCTATTTCTGATTTTGCTTGAAAGGAGGCTTTAGGAATGAGCACTTGCTGAAAAGCTGGTTGCAATGCAGGGGAATGAATATTCATATGATCCTAGATGTTTGAAATCAGGATTAGGGTATTTGGAATCCTGGATGTGATTAGACCAGGGGTCTTCAAACTTGGCCCTTTTATGACTTGTGGACTTCAACTCCCAGAATTCCTCAGCCAGCATGCTTGGCTGAGGAATTCTGGGAGTTGAAGTCCACAAGTCATAAAAGGGCCATGTTTGAAGACCCCTGGAGTGGACTGACAAAAAGTCAGGCCCTTCTGCCAACACTTGAGAAAGTGTTTATTATTAAGCATTGATCAAACTGGACTTACAGCAATATGACCAGCAACAACCTTCTGTGAAACAGAGAAGTCATTTGCCTTAAAAAAAAAAGTGAAAGCTGTACACATAGGGAATGTAGAAGAGAGGGAAGTACAGGCTTCCCATGATCAAGTCAAGTGATTGCGATAAGTGTTGTAACCCAAAGCTTGATTAGATTAGTTTAAATCATAAATGTCTGCCATGGGGCGGTGGAATACCTGACTTTGACTGGATTCATATCTGTGGAGAAGTGGTTATAGATAAAGGCTAGCAGGGGTATGTGTAATGTACAGCTGTAGACAGGATACAATTTGGACTTGAGTCAGCTTTGCTGGAATGTTTAATAAAGGTGGGCAGTCTATTATCCTTTTAAATATTTTGGACCATGGCTGCCACAATCCCTGCTAGGCATCATCTTGCCTATACTCCTGTCCAAAAGGTTGGGGAAGGGAACAGGTTTGGCATCAACTGAAGGGATTCCAGTCATCCAGAACAACAGTTCTCAAGTTGCACATTTGGACCTATCACTGAACCTCAGCATTGGTGGAGTTGGCTTATAAACATTCCTGCTTCTTCAGTCTTGTTTTCAGTCTAATATAAATCCTTAGCTACATTCCTACCCATTCTACATTCTTGGTTGCAGCACAGATTGACTGATTTATTATGGGCCATCAAACCAAACTCTTAGCAACAACATAGATAGGTTTTATCCAGGAATAGATTTTCTAGTTCTGTTACTACCAATAGCAGTTCCAGTTGCAAACGTATAACTGTACGCATGTTCAGCATGAAGGCTATGTCTAAATTGAATGGTTTAAATGCCTTCAAAGACGTTTAGATGATATGACATTTTAGTGCATTTGAGAAATGTCTCCTCCCTTTCCCCTTCATTTTGGAAATCCAAATGAAACTGACCTGATTTGACATCTTGATTTGAACTTCCAGATCAAATCAAACTGGTTTTTCCATATTAGATTGACATTCAAACAGCATATTTCCCGATTTGAATAGAGTTAGTGAGAGCACACGGTGACATGAAAGCTGCAGCGGCATGGAAAGTTGATGAAGAATTGGGGGAAGATACAGATGCAGAATTCAGTAGTTTTATCACTCCGAATCCTGTAGTAAAAGGTAAAGGTAAAGGTTCCCCCGCACATGCGTGCTAGTCGTTTTCGACTCTAGGGGCCGGTGCTCATCTCCGTTTCAAAGCCGAAGAGCCAGCGCTTGTCCGAGGACGTCTCCGTGGTCATGGGGCCGGCATGACTAGACGCCAAAGGCGCACGGAACGCTGTTACCTTCCCACCGTAGTGGTCCCTATTTTTCTACTTGCATTTTTACGTGCTTTCGAACTGCTAGGTTGGCAGAAGCTGGGACGATTAACAGGCACTCACTCTGTTACGCGGCACTCGGGATTTGATCTGCCAAACTGCCGACCTTCTGATCGACAAGCTCAGCGTCCTAACCCACTGAGCCACCGTGTCCCTTTAGGAATACCCAAAGCACAGGTTGTTTAATTGGAGCACCAAATCTTCCAGACTCCACTATGATCCATCCAGTAAAAACAAAACAAAACAAAAAAGCTTAAACAAATATCCTTAATACTGTATGCTACTGCCTATAAATCTTGTGCCAAAGAAAGAATATTACAGTACCTTTTTTATTTGATTCCTGCCTCTTTTGTCCTGATAGGTTGGAAACTATATGCAAACCACTGGAAGCAGACAGTCAGATCTGCATTAGTTAAGGGTTACTTCTTGGGGGAGGGGGGAAGGGAAAGGATTCTCACCATTCCCAGAAAGCATGGGTCCGTGATTGTTTGGAACTGCTAGGCATCTGGAATTTTGAGAGTGTATTATGGGCGTTCTCACAAAATGGCTGCTAGGGAAGGAATGAGCTAACCAATAAACACCCATTTATGAGAAGGTTGCAAGAAAGCAAATGTGGTCCATTTGTTCCCTGCAACATTTTTGACCTCTCCCCCAGAATAAGCCTAAATTACTGCCTCACTTTCTTATGAGCACGCTAGCTTATTTTCAACAACAGCAATGTACTGCAGCTACTCATCATTCTTATATTCTAGGAAGGCTTCTATGGGGCCCAGAAAACACGCTGGGAGCTGTCAGCTTCCCATTTTTAAGAGAAGATTGATGTAGCGGGCAGAAATTTACTACTCTTTCTGCTCCTTCAACGCTATTATGGGACAAAGTGAAACTAATTTCATTTGCCTGTAAACAGGTAGTTCTGCTTCCATTCCACAGTTCTTCTGAGAATTTTTGCTTTCTGTGGGATGTTTCTTGAGTGTCCAGTTTTAACTTTGCAAAAGAGGGCTTCACATAGATTCAGAATCCTAACCTTAACTCTCTTAAGAGAGGATTAGTGATAAGCACCATATGCTCAATTAGGGCCACATTTAATGGGCTAGGCCAGTTATATGTAAATAAAATCGATGGATATGCAGCTTTGTTATGAAACACCCCAAGAAAATTGCCCATGTAGGGTTTTGAAGGCTGACCTATGAGAGGTAGCTAAATAGTTGTCACTAAGTTTTAAGAAGTCTATTTTTCCTGCTTATTCCTCTTCTTCTCATGGACCCCCAATTTATACAGTACCTCTCATCTTATGACATTGGAAGTTGATAAGGGAAGAAACATATGTGAACATTTAGCCTGCTTGTGGTAGCTTGAACATATTTCCAAAACGTGTGTTATTGAGACCCACCCTGAATTTCACTGAGTATAATTAATACATACATACATTTTAAATAAAAAAGTCATACAATGAGTCCATAAATTGAACTGTGTCAGCAACAGCCTTTCTTGTACGTTGGGTATGCTGTAGATATGTAGAGCTCAATTCTCAGAATTCTTAGTGATGATTTTGCTAACTGAGGAATTCCAGAAATTCAGATCTACACATGTACAGATCATCCAAGCTGGGAATGAATAGTTGTATAAACCATGATTTCCAAACCTCAAAGTCTGGCTTCATACAACATGCTGAACTCAGATCAAAGAATCCACCTTAAGGCTTACTATAATGAATGAAGCAGGCCATTGTTTATTCAGAAATGTGTGTGAAACTGAGCATTGCTGATAATTAGTGTATGCTATCCAATATTAGGTTTCTTCAAAGTGCCTCAGTCATCAGTGGTCAGCTTTTGGGATGGTGGAAGTCCCAGAAGTCATCTAGCACTGTGTTTCTCAACTTCAGCAACTTTAAAATGGGTGGACTTCAATTCCCAGAATTCCATAGCCAGCCAGTCCACCCATTTTAAAGTTGCTGAGGTTGAAAAACACTGATTAGCACACCTAATCCTTACTAGTAAGTAAGCAGAATGGTATGCCTTTCCATCTTTCCTATTCTCGTAACATGTTAGTATGGCTTACATAAGAGTAAGCATTTTGTTTGTACTTGAAGGAGTTCCATTGCCACTTCTAATTATTCTGATAATTTTATCAATAATTTTTATTCAAAGATTTAATTTAAAAAAAACAATGGAAACATAGAAGAAGAAATAGGAAAAGAGAGAAAAGAGGGTAAAAGAAAAAAGGGAATAACAAAAAAAGCAATAAAAAAGAAATAGCTAAAGAGGTTATTTTTAATTTTCTTTGCAACAATTACAAATACAGCAGTTAGCACCCCTACTCTCCCTTATTGCACATTATAATTTCCTTCTTCCTATCAACAAACTTTTTAAATTAATAAATCCCCAAATCAGCAGTCTGCTTTTATCCATCTTCAACAAACTCCTCTTCTTTGTGGCAGTCCCTCAAATACTGGAATACTGCTATCATGTCTCCCCTATTTCTTTTTCTTCTTTACACTAGCCAAACCCAAGTCCTGCAGCCTTTCTTTGTATGTTTTAGTCTCCAGGCCAGACATGTCAAACACAAGGCCCAGGGGCCAGATCAGGCCCGTGAAGTGGTTTCATGTGGCCCGCGAAGCCATCCTGGAAACAGTGAGGGAACGGCCCCCACTGCCTTGGCCCTGGCCCAGAGACCCTCCTCCTGCCAGAGACCCTCAGATCTGTCCCGATGTAGAGCTGGCCACGCCCACCTAGTAGGCCATACGCACTCTAGCCATGCCCACCCAGTAGGCCACGCCCACCCAGGCCATACCCACCTGGCCCCCTGAGGGCAACCACAATGCTGATGCGGCCCTCAGTGAAATTGAGTTTGACACCCCTGCTCCAGGCCTTTGATCTTAGTTGCTCTTCTCTGATTTTTTTTTCCAAACTCTCAATATCTTTTTTGTGATAGGGTGACCAAAATTGGCTGCAGTATTCCAAGTGTGGTCTTACTAGGGTTTTCTTCTAAAGTACATGAATTGCTAACTGACAGAGAAGAATGTTAATGTTTATTTGCTTAGGAATTTTAAATATGTGACCACAAATGACCATTTTTATCTAAATATTTAAATGGAGACTCTTGCAGTATTTGCAGATTCTTCTAACGAATGAATTTTGAAGAATGAAATAAGGGAAAATGGCCAGGACTTCTTTTCTTCCTGTTCATAGTTGCAATGGGCAGAAGGAACGTGAGGAAGAGCCTCGTCGAGACAACAGTCAGACAAAAGAAATCTTGAGTCCAGGGCAGAAATGTAACCTAAGAAAGCGAAGTCAGCCTTGGTGCTCTCTGAGCTTGGTTGTTTTCTTGCAGAGGTTTCATTACCCAAAGTAGATAACCCCAGTCAAGAAACTACCAAACAAGCCAACAGCAAAAAGCCAACCAAAGCACCTGTAAGCACCTGTAAGACCAGGGGGTTGGACTAGATGACCTCTAAGGTCCCTTCCAACTTTTATTATTATTATTAAGACCATTCCCTCCAACACTGACAGAACAAGCTGAGAGCAAACCCCATTCCTTACTAGCACTAGTTTGGATAATGAAATGTCTGCAAGGAAAAAGCACAGAGCCCCAAACCCCCCCTCATTTCAACCCTGAGCTACAAATATTCTTCTTTGTTGATACTTAAGAAATAGTCTCACGCTTATTCTCCCCCAGTTTTTTGTGAACATAAAGGCAGGAAGGAGGGTAGGGCAAGTGTATTCAGACTTGAAAGATTATGTTATTGTAACTATAGTAATAAAAAGCAGTTTTAGCATTCATACCTTTGGTTTCCTAGTTGAGGGATTGACAGTAATAATATTTAAATGAATACATTTGATGAGTCTGTACCATTTTAAAAAAGACGCTGGTCTGCCTGCTCTAGAAATCTCTGTGTTGACTGACAGCAGCGATGCTGGATTTCAGGCATGCCTTTTCTGTTCTTACCCGGATAACTGTACATTATGTTATAAAATAAATGACATTGCTATTTGTTTTTATTCACTAAGGAATGAAACAAAACCAATCACAGGTTTGGTTGATATTCTAGGAGTTACCCAAATAGTATCATGAGCTGTAACACATGCCCCTTTTTAAAAAAAAACTGCAAGTTTTTCTTACAAAGCTCTAATTGTTATAGTTGTTATATACAACTAAAATATTTAGTTGTAAAAATCTATTTTGTCACTCCACCAAATACATTGATAAGGATGCCTTTGTAGATATTTCTCATGATGTACCTATTATGATCATTTGATCTCTATGTTTTATAATTTTTTTTCCAATTCTTTTGCTCGATTCTGCTGCCTTGATAGTTGCGGCTTCTACAAAAATGGCTCTTTTCAAGTATTGAGCGTGTTGTGTTGTTGATCAGTTTGTATGTGCAAAACTCCCATAAAATGCTAACATCATTTTTTCAGTTTTTCCATTTTTCTCACTTTTGTGATTGAATCGCATTCAGGAAACTTGGAAATTATAGTTTTTCCACAGATGCCAATGGAAAAATTATAGTTGGTCAGATGTTTAGACTGGATTTGATATGTTTATTATTAATATTATACCCCAGCTTGATTGAACCTGGCATCATTTAAGTGCACAGTGTGTGAGCCTTGTCCCTTCACAGCTCATGTTCTAAATGAGCTGGTCCTATTATTATTATTTTTTTATTTTATTTTAATTCCATTTATATCCTGCCCTTCTCCGAAGACTCAGGGCGGCTTACAAGCTTAGCAGTAGCCTTCATTCTATTAGATTGGATAAAACAGGTTCTCTGGGATAGGAGCCCAAGCAAAGTTGAATGTACCACATATCCTTTTTCGCTTTGAGACCAGTGGAGAATAGAGCTAAATTGGGATTAAATTTCCTGCCAGTCTGAATGAAACTGTGGAGACTCTCTTGCCCCATTGCCTTGAACCAGTAGGCCCAACTAGATAGATAGATCATTCCCCTCCATAAGTCCAACACTATTGAGAGTTGAAGCAGCCACAGACAAGCAAAGCACCATCTTAGTAAAAGCAAACAAACAAACTAAGGATAACTTTTGGGACTGAATGTCTATCATCATTCAGATTTCTTTAAATGGTGCTTTTGAGTCAATTAAAAGCTTATTTAAAGCTTTTAAAGCTTATTCTCTAAAAAAAGGAATTTTATTTGGTATAAGACAGTGATGGCGAACCTTTTAGAGACCAAGTGCCCAAACTGCAACCCCAAACCTACTTATGTATCGTCATGTGCCGGGTGGGTGTGGCCCATTGGGTGGGTGTGGCCCATTGGGTCGGCATGGCCCATTGGGTCAGTGTGGCTGCGGTGGTAAGGGCAGACTGGGTGGGACTAAAAAGTTCAATCAATCAATTCCAACTTTGCAAGATCTTTTTTTTCCCATGAGAAGTTGAAAATGATTGATTGAACCTTTTTTTTTGCACATGGTGGTGGAGGCCTAAAGCGAAAAGGTTTTATAAAACCCAGCTGAAGGCCTAGGACTGGAGCGACGGCACGCGTGCCCACAGACAGTGTTCTGCATGCCACCAGTGGCACTCGTGCCATAGGTTCGCTACCACGGATATAAGAGATAAGGGAAATAAATTTGTAAAAATTCTCATGCTTTGTCAAAAAAGCTTGGATGATGTAGAAGTTGTTTAGTGTCCTTCCTAAATTAATTTGATTTAAAATGACTCCAATCTGGCTAAAATCGTTTACCCAGCTGAGAGTGTGCCACATAGCCAGCTTTCCAAGTAGATCAGGGATCTTGTGTTGAGGTACCTAACAGAGATGAGTAGTATCAGTTAAGGCCTTGAATCCAATTAATGAAATACTAATTTGACTTTGAAGCCAGAGAAAGAGTTTTCTTTCTCCTACTGCCTAGCACGTAGAGAGCATATGTTTGAAGCAGTGATTGCCTACCACTGGAATTTGATTTACAAGAATAAGAGTTGGTTTGGAATATCTCCACAAAAGTTTCCTGGAACAAAAGGGAGTGAATCTACCTTCAAGCGTGTCCTTTAATTCCTTCACCTTCTTAATACACTTCTGCTAAAGGTCTCTGTGACAAATTGGTAAACAAACTATTTATCTAAAACTAGATTCCTTTCCTGATTCTGCAGCTCAGACCATTGTCCTGTGCTGTACATTAGAGGTGCTAATCTATTGTCCTTGATGTCAAAGATTTGTCTTTGAAATCTCCCAAGTAGTAACCATATGTAAAACAATCTGTTGAAACATTGGCACCAATTAATGAGGAACAATAGTTGGTTTGTCTTTCTTTTGATCTCCTGAAATAGCTGGATATATCAGTTTTCAAACACTAGATAGGACAGTTTGGCACAAGTAGATTGAGCAAAGATAGGAGAAAAAAGTGGAATATAATGATTACCTGCTTTGTATAAGTGAACTAAGATGTCATACAAATATAAAGTGAGAGAGAGAAAAAGATTGAGAAAGAGAGGTATGTGTGTCATTCTGATTCCCTAGGAATCCAGTGGTCCCCAACCAATACAGAAAGCTTAAGCTTACTTTAAAAGGCCAGTTAAAATATAAATCAGCTTGACCTTATGCACTTAAATTGGCATGCAAGCACCATTGGGTGTAGCTGATATATTTCCAAGCCAGTGCGTTATCAGTCATAAGCCAAATCTGCAAAGCTAATAAATAACTCTGCAAACTGAACTTTCATTTCTGATCTTAATACTCCTACTTCCGAAGAGGCAGACCTGTCTTTGTCATTCTCTTTCTCCTCCCTCTGATCCTTATGGCTTTTTTTTATCAGATAAGCAGAGAAATAGTGTCTGGATTCATATATTGGTCTGAACCATAAAGCATGACTGACAGTTTACAATGATCTGGATCACATATCACACTAACATGGAACCAAATAAGTAATGTGTCTGATGACATAGCATGAAGTTCACAGTCAGTTACTCTAACCCAGGGGGCTCTAAACTTGGCAACTTTTAGATTTGGCTGGCTAGGGAATTCTGGGAGTTGAAGTCCACAAGTCTTAAAGTCGTCAAATTTGGAGACCCCTGGTCTAGCTCATCAATAGCAAACTTCAGGGATGAATGAGCTTTTGAACCTTTATGCCTTGTACTTGCCTGATACTTGAATTAGTATCTTGGACTTTTTTCTCTAGAGAACACATTCAAGTCATTTGAGTCTATCATTGAGTCTATCTAGTTATTTCACTAGCCTTTCATTTTAGTTGAGCTGAAATTTTACAAAAGCTGGATTTCTTGTTTTGCAAATGCTCCTAGTTTGTCCCCATTGCTACATTCCCGTACCTTGGAAAGGAAATTGGAACAGTAGTGTATTCACATGTAGATATGTTTGTTGGCTTGCTGTGTGTTTATTTTAACAGAATACCCCAAATTAAATGGGCAGCAGAATAAAGAATTGTTATATTTTTTGTGATGATACCCAAAGGCTGTACTCTTAATTATTTTGTGAGGGAACAGCTAGTGCAATTGCATAATGAACAATAATGCAATTAGGTAAAGGAATCATTTCTCAACTTTATGTGCTGGAGACTATGGCTTCACTTCAAAGAGTGATGTCAACCATTCTTCACGAGGGAGGGAATTTATGCTGCTGTCCCCCAAAGCTTTACTGTAATGGCTGCAATTATTATATAATTCTTACAAGGCAGTGATGCAGTAGAATTCCTCTCTCTTGGAGGAAACTGCCCATAATCATCTCTGTTTCAATTCCTGTTCTTGTCCAGTAGATCATAACACTATCTCAAAATAACTCATTCATACATTAAACAATTAAAGTGTGCAGGAAAGTTCCCATGGCAAAAAAAGAACATAAATCATAGAGTAAATGTGAGGGTGTGTGTGTGAAAGATTGCAACAATATAAAAATGTTTTAAAAAAGAAGGCTTAAATCCCAAATATGTCCCCACTGTAGAGGTAAAGAAAATATGCTTTGATGATTTGAAGCTTTATCTAGTGTAAGAATCTGTAATCAGCTTACTTCTTGCTAGCTCCTATAGAATATATGTTTTATGTTACATTCAGAATGTTTATTGGACATTGATACCTATCCTTTTGCAAAGAACCCAAATACTGTAATTGTTTCTTCCCCCCCCCATTTCTTTCTTACTTATGCTTCAAGCATTTGAGCATGAGTATGAACCCAGTTCTCTAAAATTTGGCAAATACTTCGAAGTTAGATGCTGTGCAGTGTGACATTAAGTTTATGGATAGGTTTGCATTAGGCACTGGGCTGTGATTGAAATAGTTTTGGACTAGCCTGTTGTGTAAACCCAACCATTGTGATTTGTAAATCAATGTTTATGGCCTATTGTGTTTTAGGAATCCAGCTAATTGATAATTATGGAGTCCTTGGTGCTCTCAGTTGGTTGTTTGCTTGCAGACATTTCATTACCCAGTAATGTATCATCAGTGCCAACCAATAAGTTTAGGGTCTTTCCCTGTTTGGTCTAGTAGTTAAGGCATCAGGCGACAAAGCAGGAGACTGTAAGTTCAAGTCCTGTCTTAGCCATGGAAGCCAGCTGACTTTGGGCCAGTCACTCTCTCTCAGCCCAACCCACCTCACAGGGTTGTTGTTGTGGGAAAAATAGGAGGAGGAATGTGTGTTGGATATGTTCACTGCCTTGAGTTATTTGTAAAAATACACACACACACATACACAGAGTAGCTTGCTTTTTTGGAGAAGGTATAGTTTTCTCCTTGGTAGTTTCTTGAATAAAGTGTTGTTTTTCTGCTTGATTATTTGCCTAGTGTTAATCCCTGCTTAATTGGGTGTTGGCTGCTGGAGGGGAAGTATTCTGATCTTTTTGCTTCCTTCTTAACTTTTTTATTTTCTGTTTTGAATTGAGTATAATATGGTTTGTTTTCTGTGTGTCTTTTGATGGCTGATTTATCTAGATGCCAAGCTTTCAGAATTCCTTAGTATTTTGGGATTTAGCTTGGTCTAGAGCCATGGTGGCGAACCTATGGTATGAGTGCCACTGGTGGCATGCAGAGCCCTCTCTGTGGGCACGCGTGCTGTCGCCCCAGTCCTAGGCCTTCAGCTGGGTTTTATAAAACCTTTTCACTTTAGGCCTCTACCACCATGTGCAAAAAACCCAAAAGGTTCAATCAATCAATCATTTTCAACTTCTCATGGAAAAAAAAAGATCTTGCAAAGTTGGAATTGATTGATTGAACTTTTTAGTCCCACCCAGTCTGCCCTTACCACCGTAGCCATGCCCACACAATGGGCCACACCCACCCAATGGGCCACACCCACCCAATGGGCCACGTCCATCCGGCACATGATGATACATAAGTGGGTTTGGGGTTGCAGTTTGGGCACTTGGTCTCTAAAAGGTTCACCATCACTGGTCTAGAGTCAGTCTGGGGTGTAATAGTTAAGACATCTGGCTAGAAAACTGGAGACTGTAAATTTTAGATCCATGTTAGTGATAAAGCCAGGTGGGTTACCTTGGGCCAGTCACTTTCTCTCAGCCCTACAAAGGAAGCAATAGCAAACCACTTCTGAAAAACCTTGCCAAGAAAACTGCAGGGACACGTCCAGGCAATTCTCCAAGAATTGGACACGATTGAAAGAAAGGGGAAAAAATGAAGTTCAGTTTCCCAGTTGAAGTTATGGGTGAATGTGCCCAACTTTTGGTTGGATTTATGAAGTGGTATATCAGACTTGTGTATTTTGTGGCATCTATAGAAATGTGGGAGGATGGTCTCTACTGCTTTTTTTATGCCATTGTTCTTCTTTTGTGATTTAACCTTTCTTAGTTAGGTCATTCAAGATTCTCCTGATCAGATTGACTCAGTTGGTATTTATAGGGAGGGAGGTTTCTTTGTCCTCTAGTAATTATTTGGCCCTTTGTATATCTTCTCTCTTGTCTCTCCATGACAATTGTGGTTTGACCTTTATCTACTGGGAAGATGGTGATGGTTTGGTCCTTCTTATGTTTTTGAGGGCTTCTGTTTCCTCCACTTCTGAGTTGGTTCTGTTTCTATGTTCTTCCCGTCTATGGGATGGTTGCCTTATGTTTTCTTGCGTCTTTGTGGTGTGCCCTTATGATTTCAAATGCTGCTTCTAAGGCTGCAAAAAATTCTACCTGATTCGTATTGTCTATATCAGACATGTTAAACACAAGGCCCGGGGGCTGGATCAGGCCCGCGAAGTGGTTTCATGTGGCCCACGAAGCCATCCTGGAAACAGTGAGGGAACGGCCCCCACTGCCTTGGCCCTGGCCCAGAGACCTTCCTCCTGCCAGAGACCCTCAGATCTGTCCCACTCCTGCCCAGGCCCCCATAGGCACCCTTGATGCAAACGATGTAGAGCTGGCCACGCCCACCCAGTAGGCCACACACACACTAGCCACGCCCACCCAGTAGGCCACGCCCACCCTGGCCACACCCACCCGGCCCCCTGAGGGCAACCGCAATGCTGATGCGGCCCTCAATGAAATTGAGTTTGACACCCGTGGTCTATATTATAATTGAGGTCCTTCTGCAGGATATGTTTTGTGGTTTGATAATGGCAGCTGGAGTGTTGTTGACTACTCATTTGGGTTCAGGTATATCTTTGCTGCTGGGGTTTAGCTTGAGCTGTTTGGTTTGGAGTTTCGTTTTTCCTTTTTTCAGCTTGTCTTAGAGAGATAGCCTTGATATGGTAGCTGTTAGTGTTTTTGTGTGTTCTGGGGTCACGGTTTGTTCCACTTATTCCCTGAGATTATCTGCAGTGTACTGTATTTCTCTAGCCTGAGGCCAGTTTCTATAATCATTATCCATTTCATTTTTGGCTGTTTTGGGTGTTTATTTAATAAACATCATTTCGACTGCTTTGGTATTTAATTAATAAGCCATTGGTGTTTAATAAACCATGGGTGTTTATTTTAACAAGTTATTAAATAAAAATAAGCAATAGCTTGGTATGTGAATTCACTTTTCCTATAGATAGCAGTCACCCTACCACAAAATATGCTGCCTAGGGCCATGATAGGGAGGGGAGGGTCTTCTCAAGGTGCTGCCGGTTAAAGATTGCCGCGGGTAACACCCAGGGGTAGGGCCTTCTCAGTGGGCGCACCTGCCCTTTGGAACCAGCTGCCCGCGGAGCTTAGGACTGCCCCCCACCTCCGTTCATTCCGCCGGGACCTGAAGACCTGGCTCTTCGAGCTCTCTGGCCCAGGCTGAGAATTTTTTAATTTTAACTGGGTTTTTATTTTTTCTCAGGGTTTCATTTAATCTTTTTAAATTTGTTTTAACTTTCGTATTGATTTTCTTTTAAATATCCTGAGTCCTTCGGGAAAAGGCGGTATATAAATCTAAATAAATAAAATAAATAAATAAAATAAATGATAGGAAAGAGTAAATGGATTTTTGCTATCAAAGCTGCTGAGTCAGCACTTCCTCCTTTTCCCTGCTTGTGACTTGTCTCTAGGTCTGTTAATCGTTCCCGAACATTTATGACTCCTTCCCTTTGTCCATCCTGACCTCTTCATTAGGAGAGGCAGCCACAGTTCATGGTGAAAGTTTTCAGTGCTTAGCAGGGCCAGGCTGGTAGCTGGTAGCAGAGAGAGGAGCCACTGAAGAAATCAGAGTAAAAAAGAGAAGTCAAGTTCTGCTATATATAATGGAGACAGTGGTGGGATTCCAATATGTGAACAACCGGTTCTCTGTGCAGATGCCACTTCCGGAAGTCCATTCTGGGCCTAGGCAACAAAAAAATAGCTACTGGTTCTGCTGAAGTGGTGCGAACCAGCTGAATCCCACCACTGAATGGAGGGATAACAACCAGCTCCGCTGCCCGTATCTTGGGTTATGGAGGTAGAGGCTTCTGGGAATTATTTTGTGATATATGTGGCTACTGGTTCTTCACTGTTAGAATACGGTTAGGAAAACCCAGTTTAAAATCCACTCTTAGCCATAAAGTTTGGGGAGTGATGTTGTGTTAGCTGGCAGTTTTCAAGAACCCATTTTCATCGCATTGTTTTTAGGATAATTAGCCCTATTTAGTGTCATGAAGAATCCATCAGATGAGGAACGATGAGCAACTACTTCTTCAAAAGCCATTTTTCACTTACAGCTTTTAGATTCATATTTCTGAAAGGAATAAGGACTGGCTTTATGTCCTCTCTGTTATGGCTGAGTAACACTAAGGGACATTATTAATGACTTGGAATGATCTAATGCCATATCTATGGAGATTCTCAATTATTTATTTATTATTTATTATTAATTAAACTTATATACTGCCCTTCTCCCATAGGACCCAGGGCGGTTCACAAGGCAATTAAAACATTACAATATAAAAATTAATAACAATTAAAATAGATTAAATTTTCCTTAATTAAAATCTAAAACCCCTATAACTCTGATTAAAAACCCAATTACAATAAGTTAAAAAATTATCCAGCTCATGGTTCTCCCAAAGGTGCTTTCAAAAGGCAACTGGACTTTCTTACGTTTTTTTCCCTTGAAAACGTTTTGCTTCTCATCCAAGAAGCTTCTTGAATTCAGAACGAAGAAGCTTCTTGGATGAGAAGAAAAATGTTTTCAAGGGGAAAAAACTAAGAAAGTCCAGTTGTCTTTTGCAAAGAACCTTTGGGATGATCTAATGTCATGTTATTCATGTCACTCAAGAATGAATTACAACCAGTACAGCATAATTACAATGGAGAGACATTTGCTGGAATTTTATAGATTTCAAACCCAGGTGAGAGCATATGTGAAGGTGCTTTGCTCAGATAATTGCACCACTTCCAGGCTCCACTGGCTGTTGTCTGACATCACGGTACAGCCTAGAGAAGAGAGGGACTACTTTCTGTTGCTTGCACGTTGAAAAGAAATAAGAAATAAATTGCCCATACAGGAGCATTGAGTAGTTTGGGCTAATAGGAGGTGTCTTCATCCAACACATCTAAAAGTTGGGCTTGACTGACAATTCAGAACATCTCAGAGGGAAGGGCAAGATAAAAATGGAACAAAGAGCAAAATGGGAGGGCCTCAAATTCAAAGTACATTGAGAATAGTCTCTTGACAAAGCAGGACATAATTCTTCAGTTATGTAATATTGCACTCCTTGTTCTGCTTACATCATCCACTCTTGGTTTTTTGAAAAAAAATATATTTATCAGGTTTGTCCTGCCTTTCATTCAGGAGATCAAGACAACACAGAGCTCTCTTCTCTCTATTATTCCTCTCACTAATAACTCTGTGAGTTAGGCTGGGCTGAGTGACTGCTGCAAAGTTACTCCATGAGTTTTTTTTAAGCTATGGGGAGACTGGAACCTGTGCTTCCCTTTTTCTCACCCAGCATCTTAACTACTGTGAGTGGTTCTAATATGTCTCCTAGGTTTCCATCTTATAAGACTTTGTCTAAGTGCACCTCGGTTATCTCTATGGGATGAATTTCCTCTGTGGGATGGTATTGGCCAGGATTGTACAGCTCCTTTAAAAAAAGATGCAATTTGTTTTAGTTGACTTTTTTCTGTTTGGAAGTATTTCAGTAGCCTTGCTGTACAGTGTTTTGGCAATAGAACTGAAAAAGTTCATAGAGTGCTAGAACATTTTTTATAAAGTTTTAATTTCAAGGCTTTGCAATATAGGCAGAACTTACAATAATATGCCTAGGTACAAGTTTAATTTGCATAAAATAGCAAAACAAACTCTTAATTTGCTTCAAGGAAAGAACTGCAGTACATTTAATTTGCTAGGCACTTGTTGCACTTAAATTGTTGGTACATTTCACTGTGTGACTGAATTGCTAACTATTAGTAATTTTAATTGAATTCAAACAGTTCTAAATCAATTCTCATAGCATTTTTACAGTATATTCATACAAATAGCTATTGTTTTGTCAGAAATAGATAGATAGATAGATAGATAGATAGATAGATAGATAGATAGATAGATAGATATAGATAGATATAGATACCTATCATCCATCTATCATCTATCTATCTATCTATCTATCTATCTATCTATCTATCTATCTATCTATCTATCTATCTATCTATCTATCTATCTATCTGAGAGAGCAGTACAATTACAGAATGAGAAAATGTTGTTTTTCCTTTCTTGGTGACTGCTAAGCTTGTAAGCCGCCCTGAGTCTTCGGAGAAGGGCGGGATATAAATGGAATTAAAATAAAAAATAAAAATAAAATAATCAAAATCTCATTTCTGTACTTGTTGGCTTTGGTGATGCTGGGGCAGCAAGCAGTGTTAATTTGCATAACTCCACTGAACAGCCATGATATTCAAACATCTGTCATGTGGGATTTTAACATGTAAAGTATTCCATATCTTGCTGGTAAGCAACTCTGAAAGCATGTAACCACTTAATCAGAGTAATCTATGAACTATGCCAAATTCTCTCAAAATCTGCAGATAGAATAAACTCAAGATGTCAGGAGAACAGAAAACATTGCCGATGATCTTGCTGATAAATAAACTTCAGGATGTGGCATCTGCTGCTGGCGATGGCAATCCTCTTTCTCTCCAACTAGCTGCACAGCTTCCCCTAAGGACTATTAAGGGAGATAATGCTAATTGGAAGTGGCTTAAGACACAAATCCTTATCAACAGGTGGTTAATGATGTCCTTGTCCTTTGCTACACCTTTTATTGCAGCTGAGGAACAAAGGTCCCTCCTCCACCCAAGGGGTTGGTGCCAAAGAGTCAAGAATGAGTAGCAGAGGGTTAAAAAGTAGAGAAGGAACAGCTGAATCTGCACAATATTCTCTCAGGAACCTGGTTAATAGTTTCACTGTTCAATCATTCCCAAGGCAATTTGCTGGAGATGAACTTTCCCCCATTCCACTCCTTGCTCTCACTGCAGAAATCTTAGGAAGGTTGATGGTTTACCTTTTGAGAAGGATGAAGGAATGTGGCTCTGCTTCTCCAGACCTTACAGTGCTGGTACAAAGCAAAGCTGTCTACTCTAGAATTGGATTGGATTGGATCTGTTCCACCAGGATCCAGTCAATGTCGAAAAGGAAAGAGGGAGACTTGATGAAGGGGATGACGTGCCTTGCCCTCACTGTTGCATGCATTATATTGGCTTTGTCCAACCTTCTATACAGGTGGCATGGAGAAAGGAGGGGTCTCATGAATAACTCCCTGCAGGAATTCATTGGCACATGTAGAGACAGTCTGGTGTTTCTTTTGATTTCAGCCCAGGTAGAAACCTCCATGGGCACAGCTGAAGGTGAAATCTATCCTCTCCTCCCTAGCGCTAGGGGTGAACAGCTATGGAAGCATATCAGAGAAAAAGCCAGCCCTGAACTAAGGAGGCATCTCCTGACAGTGAGAACAATTAATCAGGGGAATGGCTTGCCTCCAGAAGTTGTGGGTGCTCCATCACTGGAGGTTTTTAAGAAGAGATTGGACGGCCATTTGTCCAGAATGGTATATAGGGCCTCCTGCTTGAACAGGGTGTTGGACCAGAAGACTCCAAAGGTTATTCTGTTATTCTGTAATACTGTAATATGTCCTCAGGGCAGAATTATGTAGAGCATCCTGCTTTCATGTGAACTAACTGCTCTGGCTAGTAGTTGCTGAAGGCATTCTAGTCTCTGAATCCTGTTTGATCCACCTCTTAGCTAGATATTCATGACTTTGACCTAGACTAGGGCTACACCTTTTTTTTCCAAGTTCAGGACTTTGCTTGTGGTAACATGCTAAAGTCACACTTCAATCATCATTGAAAGAGAAAGGATTATAGGAGTTGCTTTACTTAATAATAAAGTTGGAAGGGACCTTGGAGGTCATCTAGTCCAATCCCCTGCTCAGGCAGGAAACCTTATATACCGTTTCAGACAAATGGCTGTCCAATTCCCTTCTTAAAAACTTCCAGTGTTGGAGCATTCACAGCTTCTGGAGGCAGGTTGTTCTACTGATTAATTGTTCTGTCAGAAAATTTCTCCTTAGTTTTAGGTGGCTTCTCTTTTTGGTTAGTTTCCATCCATTGCGTCTTGTTCTGCCTTCAGGTACTTTGAAGAATAGCTTGACTCCCTCCTCTTTGTGGCAGCTCCTGAGATATTGGAACACTGCTATCATGTCACCCTTCGTCCTTCTCTTCCTTACACTAGACATACCCAATTCCAGCAACTGTTCTTTATATGTTTTATCCTCCAGGGCCCTGATAATATTTGTTGCTCTTCTTTACATCTTTTCTAGAGTCTCAACATCTTTTTTACATCATAGCGACCAAAACTGGATGCAGTATTCCAAGTGTGGCCTTACCAAGGCATTGTAAAGTGGTATTAACACTTCATGTGATCTTGATTCTATCCTTCTGTTAATGCAGCCTAGCACTGTGTTGGCTTTTTTGGCAGCTGCAGTACACTGCTGGCTCATATCTAAGTAATTGTCCACTAGGACTCTGAGATCCCTCTCACAGTTACTACTATTGAGCAAGGTACCACCTATACAATACCTGTGCATTTGGTTTCTCTTGCCTACCGTAAATGTAGAACTTTACCTTTTTAACCATTGAATTTCATTTTGTTACATATCGCCCAATCTTCAAGTCTGTTAAGATCCTTCTGTATCTTAAGCCTGTCTTCTGGAGTGTTGGCTATTCCTGCCAGCTTAGTGTCATCTGCAGATTTGGTGAGTTCCCCATCTATCCCCTCATCCAAATCGTTGATGAAGATGTTGAAGAGCACTGGACCCAGAAGAGCGCCCTGGGGCACCCCACTACACATTTCCCTCCATGTAAATGCAGTTCCATTGAGGACCACACGCTGAGTACAGCCGGTCAACCAGCTACGAATCCATCTGCTGGTGATGCTGTCTAATCCATGTTTTTCTATCTTATCAAGTAGTAGGTTGTCGTCTACTTTATCAAATGCCTTACTGAAGTCCAAGTAAATTATATCCACAGCATTCCTCTGGTCCACTAATTTTGTCACCTGGTCAAAGAATGCAATAACTGTACTGTGGGAATGTGGCTGCTTTTGGCTATTGGAACAGGAAGGTCACGGTTATGGAAAGCTTTTCTTTTCTTGAAACTTAACCCAGGCAATACTTCACATGGCTTCAGTGCCGAAGGGGAATCTCCAGTTGAGGTTTCCACTTCCTGTAGGAAACAGACACCTCCTCTCTTGGGCTGTGAGGTGAGGTCCATTACTGTGTCATTTTGTGACAGTTCTCAGAGACAGCATTCCTAAGCAATTTTCTCATCTTGATTTGAGAGTTTGAATAGTGAATACAGTCTTGTGAGTGAGTGACTTACTTTGCACCTTTACTGAATCAGCTAAGTGCATGTGAGTTCAGTTTCATGGCTTATAGTTTTGAAAGCTTCTGCTATTCAGAATACTGTAGCCCACTCAATTTCCTTTGGGACCTCTGTTACATTCCGTACTGAAAAATTCCAGTATCAGAGGAAGCTTCCAGGAATAATCTATTGTATTTGTTCGCACAGTGAGGAAGTGCAGAACCTGGGTGTGGTAGGGGTGGGGATTGGATTATTGTAGGTGACAGAGTTCTAAATCTTTGATTAATGACAGGAGATCTTTGTAATATGCCCCAGTTTTTCCCAGGCTAAAAGTCTCTCTCATTTTCCATGAGAGGCATTATTGCTCTGTGTTTCTGGAAGCCACTATGTTGGAGAAAGAAGTACTCAATTGCTGGTTGCTATATCCCAGACTTTGCCTCTCTTGAGTTCTGGGCTTTCTGAATCTTGAAATCCCTTTTGCAGGATTGTCATCAGTTCATATACTGAAAAAGTTCATTTGCAGGTTCTTTCTTTGTCCTGTTTTAGAAGCTGTCATCCTTGAGGCTAGTCCTAAAGCTAGAGTGCAGCACACGTGAAGATGGGATGAACAGCTGTGTGTATCATTTGAAGAGCATGCCACATTCCTCTGGCTTGAAAGTCTAATATTCTTTTGAACTCCTGCTCACTAGCTGGGATATTTGCATATGTTAGAGTCCTGTTTACTTTATTGGGATAGCCTTGGCTTTTGTTTGCTTAACAAGCTTGAAGCACTTTCCCCCCCCCCTCCTGCTAGAGTGTTGTGTAGTGGGTGATTCTGCACTCTGCTGACGAAGGAACTCAAGCCAGTGAATGTATAGTGCTGAATTTGAAATGGGGGTGTAAGTAAATTTTGGGAGATCTTCTTTCTTTGGAAGAATCCATCTCAGCTGTCTCTGTGGTTCATCTTATGCTTTGCGATGGGGTCCCGGGAGGGTAGGTAACAGGACTACTGCATTTCTGCATCATTGCTCCATTTGTATTGTGTGAGATGGGATCTCTTGGAGAGGTGCCATGAAATTATCAGCAGGGCTAATTGGAAGGAGGGGTGTGGATCCTACCAGGGCACATCAGACAACTGGCTCCCTAGGCACACTCACAATTTATGAAAAAATGAGTCATGGCTATTACCCTGTTTCATGAAGAATTGTCCTGACTGGCATACATTTGGAAAGTTCATGGGTTTGGGAGTGGGTTTTTTTTTTGTAATAGCAAGAGAGATGGAATGAGGTGTGTAAAATTTAGCTTAACTATCAGCAGCATATTGAGATGGGAGATAAAGAAAGATATTGGTGGTCTTTATAAGTGCTGCTGGTTACTGTGCTAAATTTGTTTTTCTTCTAATGATGGATGAATATTTGTGCCCTCTTCAATCCAGATTTGACTTGTCATCTTGTCACTGCTTGGCAAATTGTCTGGCCGCAACCCCTGATCATAACAGGATGAAAATTTAAAAGAAAATCACCAAGCATTCTAAGAAGTTTTGGTAAATAACTGGGGCAGTTATGAGGCTGCAAAAACTTTTATTATTAGTTTGACAGCTGCTTCTAGAAGAAAGTCAGAGAGATGAGTTTGTATGCAGAAGGCAAGTGAAGATTGAGAGTTGTATTCAATTCCTACGCGGCTGATGCCTGAATGAAATGGAAGGGGAGGGGCTGTGTTCAAAAAATATATTGAAGTGAAAAGAGACAGCCTCTGTGATCAACATTTCTGAGTTTATCTGGTAGCTGGCTAAATTTCTCAGCAGAATGTCAGGACTTCTCTGTTGCACATTGAAAATTAGAAAGCAATAAGAACATAATTTGATGAGAAGGTAAATGGGATGCTATGAATTCCTGCCACACACCTCCTGTTAAGAGAGCTAAAATAAAAATAGAGAGGAATTTAAGAAGAGAGAGGGAGAGGTTTGATATGAAACCCTGTTTCAGTGTTTAGAGGATCAATAATTTCTTAAGCAGCTATTCATTTTTCCTCTTTGTGTAAGTAACAGTGTTTTTGTGTGGTCATAATTTGTATGGAATCTTTCCTGACTTTGAAAGTCACTGAATGGGTGTATTTACTTTATCAAGAAAGGCAGTCATTATCCAAATATAGCAAATGTGTATGTAGCACTTATATTTCAGTCAAGGTTCTAAACGTTTGCTCAGCTGGCCAGCAATGGTCTTGTTTACACAATTTGACATCCAAAATTAAACCAGGCTATTGTGTTCAATTAGCCTGCATACCTCAATGAGATTTCAATGAGATGATCCCTGGTGGTGCAGTGGTTAGAATGCAGTATTGCAAGCTAATTCTGCCTTCAGCCAGGAGTTCGATCCTGACAGGGCACATGGCTTCCTTCCAAGATCGGTAAAATGAGGATCCAGATTGTTGGAGGTAACATGCTGACATTTGTAAATCGCTGAGACAGTGTTTTAAAACACTATGAAGTGGTATATAAGTCTAAGCCCTATTGCTGTTGCTATTTCCAGCAGCCTTGCTTTGTGTACTGCAATTAACTGAAAATAGGCAAAATTTTAACTTAATATGGTATTTCTGTGAGATATTTTGGAGCATCATATCAAATGTGGCAATTTCATGTCTCTTCAGTAGATCATTTTTTTTAAAAAAACTCCATTTATATCCCGCCCTTCTCCTAAGACTCAGGGCGGCTTACAATCTAAGAAGCACAAATCAATGTGCTTAGCACATTGGAATTTTATTTCCCCCCCTCCCAAGATCTGGAGATGATGAGATAACTAGTAGTGTTTATATTTGTCAGAATATACTGTGTGTAGTCCCAAAACTGATAATGTAAGAATTAGCGCTACAGTAATGGACTCCAGAAGATGGTAAAGGACAGGAAGGCCTGGAGTAACATTGTCCATAGGGTCGCAATGGGTCGGACACGACTTCGCAGCTAACAACAACAACAACTACAATGGAATGATTTACCATCTACCAAAGCTGAAAATAAAATCTTGATCTGTCCTGACTGAAAGAAAACCACGAATAGTCCCACTCTATCTTTGTGTAGGGTGGGTTAATCTTTAAAATCCCCAATGGAATTTTAATCTTTGGAACGCCAACATTGTATAAACACTTCTTAAGTAGAAGTGGAAATACTTTTAGCTCTTATACCGCATTTCCTGCATCCATTGATAGCATTTACAGAATCAGTTTACACCAACTGGGTGACTTTTAATATGCAAATAGGGAAGAAACAGGGGAAAAAAACAATTTAAATCCATTCCTATTTAGTCAAACCCCTGATTAGTGTGCTCACCAATTGATAAAATTGAAATTATTTGACTGCAACTAAATAACATCTTTATGCTTAAGAGTAGAATCTGAAACATCAGGTCAGGTCATACAGTCCACGTACTTTTTTTTTGCTAGTTTGCAGGCTCAGAAACAAAGGAGAGATTATGAAATTAATGGATTTCTAGTATAAATACAAATTTAGCCAACTGGATCTTATTTATAATGATTGATTTTAACTCTCATGTATTTTTCCTTCTAAGTAGAATAGCAGAAATCAATCAATCAGAACAGAGCTGGAAGGGACCTTGGAGGTCCTCTAGTCCAATGCCCTTACCCAAGCAGGAGACCCTATACCAGGGGTGTCAAACTCAATTTCACTGAGGGCCGCATCAGCATTGCGGTTGCCCTCAGGGGGCCAGGTGGGTATGGCCAGGGTGGGTGTGGCCTACTGGGTAGGCGTGGCTAGAGTGCGTATGGCCTACTGGGTGGGCGTGGCCAGCTCTACATCGTTCGCATCAAGGGTGCCTATGGGGGCCTGGGCAGGAGTGGGACAGATCTGAGGGTCTCTGCCAGAAGGAGGGTCTCTAGGCCAGGGCCAAGGCAGTGGGGGCCGTTCCCTCACTGTTTCCAGGATGGCTTCGTGGGCCACATGAAACCACTTCACAGGCCAGATCTGGCCCCCGGGCCTTGTGTTTGACATGTCTGCCCTATACCATTTCAGACAGGTGGCAATCCAGTCTCTTCTTAAAAACCTCCAGTGATGAAGCACCCACAACGTCTGGAGGCAAGCTGTTCCTCTGGTTGATTGTTCCCACCGTTACACGAACTTTCTCCCTAATTCCAGGTTGCTCCTCTCCTTGATTAATTTCCATCCATTGTTTCTTGCCCTGCCCTCCGGTGCTTTGGAAAATAAGCTGACCTCCTCTGCTTTGTGGCAGCCCCTCAAATACTGGAATTTAATTAGTTTTGTGTGCATAGATTGTGGAGAATCATTAATTGACTTTCTAAGAGAGTGTGTATTTTTGCACTAAACTGAAATTTATTTCAAATCAATTTCTTTTTAAAATGGTATCAATCATTAATGTTTTTTTTAAAAAAAATCAGCTTTATTAAAATGAGCCAATTGGTCGGCAGGTTGGTGGGCCAAATCCCGAGTGCCGCGCAACAGAGTGAGCACCTGTTACTCGTCCCAGCTTCTGCCAACCTAGCAGTTCGAAAGCACGTAAAAATGCAAGTAGAAAAATAGGGACCACTCCGGTGGGAAGGTAACAGCGTTCTGCGCGCCTTTGGCGTCTAGTCATGCCGGCCACATGACCACGGAGATGTCCTTGGACAAGCGCTGGCTCTTTGGCTTTGAAACGGAGATGAGCACCGGCCCCTAGAGTTGGAAACAACTAGCATGGATGTGCGGGGGAACCTTTACCTTTACCTAGTGTTTAAAGAGCCTGGATTTGAAATTGGGAGGCTGTGACTCCTAGTCCTGTCTTAGGTATGGAAGCCATTTTCTCTTAGTCCAATTTGTCTCCCAGGAATGTTGTTGTGAGGGAAATAGGAGGCAGGAGCATTATGCGTTACAGCCTTCAATTGTACAAAATAGGTAAAATATAAACCTAATAATCATCAAAATCATAACTCTTATCTATTGTACCTCTTTATGAATCAATTGTGCTATTTTCCACAATTTATTGACATAGGAGCCATGTTTAAAAACAGTTTCATGAGAAACTGCCTGATATCTTTGCTGCTTTTCTGGGGGGATCTTCAATACAGGTAGTCCTTGACTTACAACAATTTGACCATTTAAAGTTACAATGGCACTGAAAAATGTGACTTATGACCATGTTTCACAGTTGTGATCTCTGCAGCATCCCCATGGTCACATGATCAAAATTCAGATGCTTGGAAAGTGGTTCATATTTATGACCATTGCAGCATCCCAGGATCATGTGATCACTTTTTTGCAACCTTCTGACAATGGGAAAGCCAGATTCACTTAACAACTGGGTTACTAATTTGTCAACTGCAGTGATTCCCTTAACCACTGTGGCAAGAAAGATGGTAAAACAGGTCATAAAATTCACTTAACAAAGGTCTCACTTAGCAACAGAAATTTGGGGCTCAATTGTGGTCGTAAGTAGAGGACTACCTGCGTAACTTAAATTGAAAACAAAGGAAAACCAGAACCTATATTCTTCCTGCTAATGGCTGCGTGAAATTTGTACTTCTTGTCTAGGTGAGAATGTTCTGACTTCCTGGACAAGTTTCAAAGATCATGAGGACTTCCAAGTGAGAATTGTATACACCTTTGACAAACCTATCTTGGAAAAGACTGCTAACAAAGTAATGGATGGGGCCCTGAAAGCAATTAAAACAGTGCAGTTTGTTCTTAAGTGACAGCTCTCTCTTTGTCTCCCCACTCCCCAGTAGTTGACTGAACTTGCTTATATTTGTGGTAAAACAGCAAAGAGATGGAGGCAGCTCTTTCAGTGTCGCTGGTTGCCCCATTCAGAGAGGACCTTTGAAAGGATGGGTCATTTGGTACCTACCTGCCTCTTTTTCATGCAAATTAACGAGGGACAAAGAAAAAATTTCTTGATCTCTCTGCTTGAAAAGTTGGGGGAGAATTATTGGGAGATTTTAGTGGCTATGTTTCAGGTTTCCAGTGATCTCTGCTCTTGTGAATTTCTTAAGCACATCTTTTTCAACTCTTATACTGCTTTCTGGGCTCAGGTGCCATCATAACAACGCAGCTCTGTTCAGTGGTGGGATTCAAATATGTGAAGAACAGTTTCTCTGTGTGGCTGCCACTTCTGGAAGTCCATTTTGGGACTGGGAAACAAAAAAATTAGCTACCGGTTCTGCTGAAGTGGTGCGAACCGGCTGAATCCCACACCTGGCTCTCCTGCCCTTGTCATCTTGGCTAACTTCCTGAGTACCTTGATCTCTGCTGCTAATATTTAAATTGTGTCTTTGTCTGGTTGGCAGTTGATGAGATTCCGTTGTGGAGGAATAGCTTACAAGCTGGATGGAAAGAAGAATGCATCTACTATCAATTTCCTCCTAGCCTTTGAAAACTAGATCAGAGAGAACTGAAGAAGTTGAAGCCTTTATTTAG
This sequence comes from Vipera ursinii, assembly GCF_947247035.1. Classification (NCBI taxonomy): domain Eukaryota; kingdom Metazoa; phylum Chordata; class Lepidosauria; order Squamata; family Viperidae; genus Vipera; species Vipera ursinii. Next base: position 121,629,919 of record NC_139513.1, on the reverse strand, counting down.
AATCTCTGAACTTTGCCCTTTCCTTCTGGGATTAAAAGCGGAGGCCCAGAATTAAAGAGCACTTGCAAGCAGATGTAAATGAAGACTCAGGATTCTTCAGTCAGCTTAAACAAATGCTGATCTGACAAAAATCAACACAAAAGCTGGCCTGGGTGTTCCTGCACATCCATTCACTTCACCTCTAACAATGTTTATAGAATGAGCAGACTTTAAAATCTTTGCTGAAAAGCTACCTTGTGTGCATTAGCACTCTGATAACTCATCACCATTGTTTTTGCCTTGCTGTGCTTTGCATGAATTGTATAAACCATCATTTCAGACTTAAAGGTAAAAGTTTCCCCTGGCAGTCAAATCTGACTCTAGGGAGTGGTGCTCATCTCCATTTCTTGGCTGAGGGAGCCAGCGTTGTCTGAAGACACTTCCATGGTCATGTGGCCAGCTTGATTATACGTCCAGGTGCATGGAATGCTGTTACCTTCCCACCAAAGTGATACCTATTTATCTACTCACATTTGCATGCTTTCAAATGGCTAGGTGGGCAAAAGCTGAGGCAAGTAATGGGAGCTCACCCGATCACACAGCCTGGGTCTCAAACCTGCACTATCAGTCCAGCTGACAAGCTCAGCATCTTTAACCGCTGAGCCACAGTGCCCCTTATTTCAGACTTAGCATGATGTTTCAAACATAGCATGATATAAAAAATCAGTCAAGTGGCTGGATTATATAGCACAAATTTGAATAAAATACTCATTGAATGTTATTGAGCAAACTATAGTTAAATAAACACCTGCATCCTGTCCGTGACCGTTTCCTACTACTGCTTCTGCTCAAGTTCTCAGGCAGAACTCTCAATGAGGAGCCATAGAGCACATCTTAACAATTCTCCTTTATGTTGATGAAGATTCTCAGTCATCCATGTAGAGTTGACTGGAAGATGAGTCATGGCAAGAAAAGAAGTTTGATGTTTGTAGAAATTGGCATGGATCCCTCTGTTATTGAATAAATATAGTAGCCTAGCTGAAAGCAGTTTAGTTTGATGCTTACTTTCTGATCAAGTGTGCACAATGAAATGGATGTTTGAGTCCATTCTCCATAAAAATAACCTCCTTGAAACTGTTTTTTATGATATGCCTTCACAGAGTGCGTTAACCCACACACTTCCCTTTTATTAGCAATAAATCTGGTGCTGTAGTTAGTTTGCATTTAAAAGCCTTAGGAAGGCATCGTGGGAGGATATGTCCGAATGTATGAGAGTTCCATTCTGCCTCTTTCATCTGCGACCAGGAATGGAAGCATGACAAGCCTGCAGATTTTTTATTTCTTGCTAAAGCTGAACTCTGGTTCTTACCTTTCTTCTGTGTGAACAATTGCATAGGACTAGAACAAATTATGATCTTAGCAAACCATCTTGTAGGTAGAATACACCTAAGCCTGGAAATAAAAAGGCTGTGCTTTTTAGAGCCTTTATGGGTGGAGACAATATACAGCCATGGTGCCAGCCAGTCACTTACTCACCCATTTTGGGACTCAGCCTGTTCACATGCTTTCCTTTCCCCTTTCTTTTGCAGACATCAAGGCTATTACCGATCTAGCACATAGCTAGCACAGAGAGCAAACAAAGATGGTCTTTTTTAATCCTTCAAGTGGGACCAGAAGCCTGTTCCGGCAGACTAGATCGTATCTCCTAATTAGTCAGGTTATAAGGTAGTCTTCAGATCAGAGCTCAACAAGCCTAAATTGTGGGATGGGGAAATTAGTATTCCCGTTATTACCCTCACTATCAATTTTGGCAATGAGGTTGTGCTCCTTTGTTCCTATACTGCCATGAACTTTGGCAAGCTAAAATTATTATTTTTTCTGTCTTGGCTGCCAGAAATCAGCAAAACTTTGGTTTTGCGAACATTTAAATTTGTGGGATAATCCAGCTAAGCCACCATAAGCCCTTGTGCCCTAGAATTGGGCTTCAGTGGTTTAGCATATAGGGGTTTCCCTGCCCCCTCCCCCCACCCCCACTGTGGATAGCCATATGGGAAGACAAGGCACCATTTCTTGTTCCTTCATTGACTGAAGGAAAGAGCTCTAACTGGATCACGCTCAGTTGTCGGGACAGTGGTGTGTGAAAATGCCTGCAGAGTAGTCTGAGACTTCTGAGGATGAAGGGAGGGTTGAAACACAGGCAGGATGGATATGCCCTTTGTTTTTCATTGGAATCCATGACAAACTTTTTTTTTTAAAAAAAGAAAAGTCCTCAGTGTCTGAGGAGCCAATTAATATCTTTCATCGCCAACTTTCAACTATGCTTAAGGTTGCATAGCTTTGGCTTCTCCAACCCAAATGCAGTCCAGCTGTGTGGGTTCTGACTTCCAGATTTCCCCACAATGGTTATGGTAGTGGGGGGAATTCTGGGTCTTAGACTGAAACGTCTGGAGGATACCCTGGTTAGGAAAGGTTGCCACAAGTCAATGCAAAGTTAGCCAGTTTCTTTTTACTATGAGAGTTTTAATCGGTTTTTAATCTACACTGCTAGAGGTTTTAGTGAAAAAGCAGATAGCAGAGTCTAACTTTGGAGGTAAGTAATAGAATGAGTCTAGGTATATCAGGAAAGATTTTTCATTCCCAGCTGTTTAATAGCTATAGGAAGAAAATATAAGGTAAAGGTTCCCCCGCACATGTGTGCTAGTCGTTTCCAACTCTAGGGGCCGGTGCTCATCTCCGTTTCAAAGCCGAAGAGCTAGCGCTTGTCCGAGGACGTCTCCGTGGTCATGTGGCCGGCATGACTAGACGCCAAAGGCGCACGGAACGCTGTTACCTTTCCACCGTAGTGGTCCCTATTTTTCTACTTGCATTTTTACGTGCTTTCGAACTGCTAGGTTGGCAGAAGCTGGGACGAGTAACAGGCGCTCACTCTGCTACGCGGCACTCGGGATTCAACCCGCCAAACTGCCGACCTTCTGATCAACAAGCTCAGCGTCCTAACCCACTGAGCCACCGCGTTATTATAATTATACTATTAAAATAGTATAATTATAATTATACTATTAAAATAGAAATGTGGGGACGTGTGTGTAAGGACTGGGGTATTTATTTACTCTGAACAAATCCCTCAGTTTGAGATTTATTTTCTAGGTGTTGTGTGGCTTTTTTGTGTTAGCCTCCAATTGCTGGATCTGTTGAACTGGAATAAAACAAAACCATAACCACCGAGAACAACAAACAGATCCTACAAGTCTGACATCTGCCCACTCCTATTCTACAAAATCCTTTTTTAAATAAGCCAGTCTGAAACAATAGCACCTCTTGAAATCCCTGGGCAGACCTGATGAAGGACAGATTACAGAGGAACCACTAGCATCTTGAAAGCAGGAACATCTGGCTTGGCAATGTGGTTGAATTTTTGAGTGCTGAGCTTCCTTTTAAATTTGTGGCAGCAGTTAGAGATCAGAGTGTAGTAGGCAGAAGTGCAGATGTTGCTCACGGTGCACAGAAACTCACTCAGAAACGTGTGTGTGTGTGAGAGAGAGATGCAGTGGAAAACTACTCCTTGTGTTGGAAGAGAGTTGGAATTCTCCTAGCTATCTTGTTTATTTTTATTTATTTTATTTTTATTACATTTATATCCCGCCCTTCTCCGAAGACTCAGGGCGGCTTACAAGCTTAGCAATAGCCTTCATTCTATGTATATGCCTGCTTGTTAGGGCTTTCACACACACACCCCAAGCGGCATTACTACAAAGTCAGCTTATTGCCCCCAACAATCTGGGTCCTCATTTTACCTACTTGGGAAGGATGGAAGGCTGAGTCAACCTTGAGCCTAGTGGGACTCGAACCTGCACTAATTGCAGGCAGCTGGTGTTACTTAAGCAGGCATTAGCCCACTGCTCCACCAAGGCTCAAGGTTCTCTATCCTTGCACAATTGTTGTCACTGCTCATATATTCCAAAGGGTTTGCTTGGTCCATAAGGGTGACCAATGTGACATCTGATGGTTTGGATGTCTTCTGTTCCTGTGTTTTCAAGTAGCTTATGTTAACATTCAAATAAAAAGAGTTCTCTATAAGCAAAAATGACAAATATGGGGAGTAAAGTTGAGCAATCCACATTGTTAATTTAATTTGAGTTTAACTCTGTATGTAGTCCAGATGTGTAGAGGAACCGGAGAGGGGAGGGCTATATCTAGAAAGGAACATGGATGAAAAATGCATACATGGTTCATACAATCAACAGTTTTTATTTCTTTCAGAACTTCCATCAACTCAAGGTTTAAACAAATTTTGCAGGGCATGTTGAGGGCTTCACTTCAGAGGAGGGTAAAGCCAAAGTCTGAGTTATGGAATGTTTAAGATACTTTCCCAACTAAACAATTATCTTAAACTCCAGTAAATTTTAAGGAATCCATTCTTTCCTTTATAATTCTTGCAGATGTGCTCCTTCCCCTTCGGCTCTCCCCTTCAGAGTGGAGGGAATATCTGAATAGGGCCAAATGCTCTCTCTAAAATTGGAATCATTTGAGTTTCTGGCTCTAATTATTGCATTTGACTTTAAGCCAGGTCTAGCTGGTTATGTGTTGTCTCTTTGACTAGTATTGTATTAATTTATTAGTTATGATTATCTATTTTTAAATAAACAATTTGGCTAAATGAACTATTAACATTCAAAAGTAAACTAAAGACTGGATAAAAATGATGTATGGCTCAGAAAATAATCAGCTGAAGTTAAAAGTCTGGACACGATAAAGTTATTCAATTTAAAAGTCTGAACCAAGACACAATCCAGGAATGAATTCTTATCAGACTTTTTCAAACGGCTGTCTTGTAGATGTTTTGCAATACAGGTATTAAATCTCTAGAGATAAATCAAAACAAGTCAACATGTTGCAGCATAGGGGAGTTGCAATCTAGCCTTTGATTTGACTGAACTCAAGTATCTTTTCCAAGGAAAGGCACTTTTGCAAAACTCTGCCCATACTGTGTCCACAAAGCCTTTCTTTTAAAATATACATTGCTATCAAAAGTCAATATACATCAGGATTTAAAAAGGGAAGAAAAGAGGAGGGAGTGTACTTGTAGACACAGAAGGTCGATAAAGAATGGAGGGTCTACTTTACATGTTGAAAACCTGTTAGCAATGGAAGAAATTACCAGTGCCAAATTGAAGAGTTGGCCAAATGAAGCAAAATCCAGATGAATGGTCCTTGTATATTATGAAGAAGGTCTTCTGATCATTGAAGAGAATTTTTTCCTGCTCCTGAATGGGGTTGCATTTCCATTCAAGGAGCAGTAGTGTAGCTTGAGAGTACTCTCAATTCAACACACCTCTGAAGCTCCAGTGGTGAAGTTATCTATAGGCCTTTTGTCAGCTTCCTTTATTTACCAGCTGCAGGCAGCATCTCTTGCTATCATCTATGTGTTGGTTACATTCATGCTGTCTTACTTATGTGGCTGTCTTTTTAGAACCAGCCAGAAACTTCAGCTGGCCAGAAATATGAAAGGCAGTCTTTTATCTGTTGCCAGCCATTCAGACATGTCTTTCTAGCTCTAGTCTAGTAGCATCATTTGATTATCTTCTTCCAGATTTACAGTCTGAACTGTCAGCACCAGGGTTTCCCTAGCTTCCATCTGCTAAATACGGAGAGATTGTCAAACCTGAAGATTATGCCGTCTGCAGTCTCAGCAGTCTATGAGGAACACCTGTTGGGGAGGAGGATTGCTCTTGAGACGGCAACCACAAAGATCCTTAGCTCCTTAGCTTGGTTGGGGGTTTTGGACTTGCTTTGGAGGCCTTGTTTGTTCTCTATGTCATCCCCTTTCAAAATCAAGCAAGAAGTGAGTATGAAATGTTAGACTAACTTGGCAGTGGCAGCAACAAAGTTTAGGGAAACTGTAAAAATTCTTCAGACTTGCTTCCTAAGTCCACACTGTTACGTTTTTATATAGACATGTTTTTTTAAAAAAAGTTGAAATTATTTCAGTATTTTGTTCTACCCATTTGATTTTTTAAATTATTTTTTGAACCAAGAAGCTATGCATTGACTTAAAAGTAGTGTGAAAAGGGTTTCTTCAAACAAGGAAATAAGAGTATGTAATTCTTGGACTTATGCAACAGAATTATAACAGAACAACAGAGTTGGAAGGGACCTTGGAGATCTTCTAGTACAGGGGTCTTCAAACTTGGCCCTTTTATGACTTGTGGACTTCAACTCCCAGAATTCCTCAGCCAGCCAAGCTGGCTGAGGAATTCTGGGAGTTGAAGTCCACAAGTCATAAAAGGGCCAAGTTTGAAGACCCCTGTCTAGTACAACCCCTTGCTCAGACAGGAAACCCTATACCATTTCAGACAAATGTTTGTCCACTCTCTTCTTAAAAATCTCCAGTTTGGGGGCACCCACAACTTCTGAGTTTGTTCCACTGATTAATTTTTTTTAATTCCATTTATATCCCGCCCTTCTCCGAAGACTCAGGGCGGCTTACAAGCTTAGCAGTAGCCTTCATTCTATGTATATGCCTGCTTATTAGGGCTTTCACACACACACCCAAGCGGCATTATTACAAAGTCAGCTTATTGCCCCCAACAATCTGGGTCCTCACTCAGAGGACTAACTCTGAGGAATTCTAACTCTCAGGAATTTTCTCCTTAGTTCTAGGTTGCTTTATTTATTTAGATTTTTTTTAACAAAAATGTTCAAAAGTCAAAGGAAACTAAAAAGGTTTTCATCTTGTGCCAAAACAATGCTAATGTGGGCACCAATGAAGCCTCCCTAGGAAGAGAATTCTGTAAATGGGATGTCACCACAGAAAAAGTTCTCGTAGAGGCCCACCTTTCCTCCGTGATCTTAAGCTCTGGATAGGTACTTATGGAAGAAAATGCTCTTCAGATAAGCTTGTCCTAAACACTTTGAATGGGTCTGGAAACAGACTGCTAGTCAGTGCAAATGTTGAAAGACTGGCATAATATGTCGATGGAGATTTTCAGTCATCCAGGTCATAGTTGTCCCAAAGGTGCTTTTTCAAGAGGCAACTGGACTTTCTTGTTTTTCTTTGAGGACATTTTGCTTCTCATCCAAGAAGCTTCTTCAGCTCTGACTGGATGGTGAGGAATGGAAGGATTTATATTCCTTGCAGATAGCTGGTCATTTGCATTCTTTTTAGAGAGTTGTTGAGGCCACTTGGAGATTTGTCTGCATCCTCAGGGTCACCTGAGTAGTGCAAATGGTGTGGAGCCTTCTTGGAACTGCTGAAAGGACTGTGTTGTGAAGCTGTACTTTTTGCAGGATGTTTTCTGCCCTGTGTCCTTTCACTGTTGAACACAGGTGCAGGCTGTGGGGATGAGTCTGTGTTGTCTGCATCTCAAAACTGAAGCTCGAATGGTCCTATAGTTATAATATATTTGTGCATAATATATTTGTATCAGCCAAACCTGGTGAGCAGCCTAGCTGATCTATTCTGAAACAACTGAAGTTTCAAGACCAAGTTGAAGGCAGCTCCTTCTACAATGCTTTGCAATAATCTGATTGGGAAGTTACCAGAACCAGAGTTGTGGCTGGTGATAAAAGGCTCTCCATGCCACCAAGGCCATGGACTTGTGGTGACAATAAGGGGCTTAGGAGCATCCCCCAAACTGTGTATGTGTTCCTTTCAATGAATGTATATCTTCCCCCCACACACACACACACACACAGCACATGTAGTGCACCAATCAACTGGACACCCTCCACAAAATGTGTCTCCATCTTGGGTGGATTGATTTCAGGGGTTGGTCCTCATCCAGTCCACTACAGGTTCAGAATCCCAACTGTGACACCTTTGTTGATGAGAAGGAAAGGTAGAGCTGGTGTCATCTGCATATTGATGGCATCGAAGTTGTTATCCCTGGGTTACCTCACTCTGTAGTTTCAGATAGAATTTAAAGAACAAAGGGGGTAAAATGAAGACTGAAGGACAATATAATCTAATTGCCTTAAAGCAGACGAGTAATCCCACAGCACAGTTCTTAAAATGGCCATCCAGATTTGGATTTGCTCCCATTCTGGAATTACAGTATATAAAAACCATTCACTCTTTATATTCAGAATCCTGCTGCTTTTGAGCCCAAAGATAGTATATATATTATAGCTATCATATAGGTCAGTACGTCTTTAGCTTAAGGGCTTTATTCTCAGAAGATTTGTATAAAAATCTCTTGTGAAAGCCATACGTTGGTGGATATTCATAACAAATTCCAGAATGATATATGATCTGAAGGAATATTTCCTGTCTTTAATAAATCTCATGTTCTATGAAGGAGAAAGAAAACAAATTTCTCCTCTACTTTCTACATACATGCAGCATCGGTAGACTTCTATCTACAGTATAGCCTGTAGTTTGTAGATTTCTATTTGATCACAAGATCAAACATGATAAAGGGTTTTTATTTTCAAAATCTTCCAATGAAAATACATGTTTGTGCAGCTAAGTTAGTCTAGGAAGCAAATACATTGGTAGTGGTTTTCTGTATAAGCTCGTTGGCTTTCAATAGAAAACCCACCCAGGATCGCTTGTTCTGAAATGGGCGGCAATATAAATGTCATTCATACGTACATAAAAATAAACAAATAATCATGGAACATCCATGCAACAAAGCACTGGAAAAATTATGCTAAATCCAAATTGGATCTCTGGAGCCAAGGAGTTGTATGTTGTGCATGTACATGTTGTACTTGTACTTTTTGTACATTGCATGTTTTTGCCATTCTGACTAATGTGACAGGGATGTTTACTAACTTCACTCAGCATGGGATATTGTGACTCTTTTATCAAGATTTTATTAAGCTTTGAAGCAGATGCTAGTGCCCTTTGTTCCTTAGTTGTTCTATAGAGATATGTCCATAAATGCAATTGACACTGTATCACACAGTTTGAAAGTTCCCGAGTCTACGTGTTCCTTGCCCTTAGCCAGCCTTTTTAATGCCATCATGGGCATTTAAGACCATTGCATACTACCAGGTCATTCTGAAAGCTGGAATTTGCAGTAGGGAGCATATACAACATTTTGATAGGCGTGGCAGTGGTTTCACGTCATCAGTTATGGACAGAGTGCAGATGTGCACACTAACGTCTGGCAACTACAGGGTGTGTGACAAATTGATATTGTATTTTATTTTGCTCTGAGTGGCAGGCCTGAAAGTAAGTGGCTTGGTACAATTGTTATGGTCTTCTGTTTTTCAAGGCTACTAATAGTAACTTTGTCAAATGGCGGAAATTGTCTTAGAGCCTTTATCACTAACATATGGCCACAACACAGGGTGGTAGTTCTTCCTTCTTTATCATTAAACTTTTGTATGAATATATTTCTGCCTCAAATAGTATTATAGGCGTACTCTAAAGATATCCCTTCTTGTGATGTGGAGAACTTAGGGCAGAGGTCCCCAACATTTTGGGCATCAGGGACTGGTTCCGTGGAGAGAGGTTTTTCCATGGACCAGAGGGAATGTGGTTTTGTGTGCTCCCTGCATCCTGCAAATGGGGCTTTGGTTGTTTGTGCAGACCAGTTGCTGGCATGTCGCAGCCCGGTGCTGGTCCACGGACCAGGGGTTGGGGACCCCTGACTTAGGGGACTGTTTGAATAAGCATAGCTTAGCTAAAGTACTGTATTGTGTGAACTAGAGAAAGTGGAGAATGACTTTATTTTTCCCATGGAAACTCCAGGGGTTAAAATAGGATATATTGTAGGATAGATGCCTTCAGGTATCTGCAGGTACTAGACAGGGGATTTAGCAATCTCAGTTTCCAGAAACCTAATGATACATATTATTTTGAAATGATGTTTAATTGAGGAATTTAGATGCCAAATGCTTTACTTCAAATAGGCTACAATTTGGGGTCTCTTCTGAGATCAAAGTTAACGTAACCAGTGCTTTGCTGAAATTACTGCTTTAGGCTATACTTCTTGATTCATGCTGGTTATTTATATAGTCATAAGTGAACTGCATGAAAAAAATGTAAACAGTATTATTATCATTGCTCTGCTAACAACTTTATGCAACCAAAGAGGTTAAAGCAGCAATCTGTAGTGAAGATCTAAAAGCCATGCACAAAATGGTATGTTATTAAATTGGAATTACTTTAGTAATCCCAGTTTAAAAATCATTAAGTGTTTATTAGAATTGCTGGCTCTGGAAGAGTTGGGTTTGGATACTCCATTCCAGATGTAAGACGCCTGCAAAATGCCGATGAGGCAACAATCTGATTTCCTAATAAACGAGTTATAAGCCAGTTTTCCCCAACCTAATACCTTGCATACGTGTTGAACTATATCTTGCATCCTCCACATGTTGACTGAGAATGATGGCATTGGTAATCCAAGACATCTGAAAGGGACCATTGCTAGCTGCAAATGTTCTTGCTCCCACTCTCAATTCTCTAGATTTTTCTGTGTGGCTGGTTTGGTCCGGTACTGTTAAGATGCTACCTTTCTAATTATCTGTTACAGAAACCAAGAGCTGATTAATGGCATGACAAGCAAAGAAGAATATTCTGGCCCAGGAGCATTCTGGGTATTTTAAAATACTCATTGATACAGACCCTCTGCTTAACCTCAGTTCATCCTAATGCCTTTTTTGTGAAAGAGGAAAGATGTGGCTCAAACTGCAAATTATATCCCTTTCCATGGCAGAGAAGAACACAACACAGTAGAATATGGGCTTTGTATGAAGAAAGTCTCTGAGAGCCACCATCACTTGGTGCACCTTCAACTTTCCCAAGCTGGTGCTCTCCAGATGTCTTGGTTTACAATCCTCTGCATTCTGCTTGGTCTTGGAAGAGGACTCCTTCTCCATGCCACACCATTCAAATGTATCAATATAAGGGCTTGCTGGCTTAATGTTTGCTCACATTACATAGAGCATGGAATGCTTTGCTTGGAATGCTTTGCCTGGGGAACCCTCCATTTCTTCCTTCTTTTCTTATTCATGCACTTAACTGAGACGCTTTGGAAGTGTGTGTGATACACACACACACACACACACACACACAGAGAGAGAGAGAGAGAGAGAGAGAGAGAGAGAGAGAGAGAGAGAGAAAGAAATGCTAATGTAAAGTTGATACGATCTAAACCAGGGGTTTAAACCACAATAGCTGGCTCAGGAATTCTGGGAGCTGAAGTCCATGAGTCATAAAAGAGCCAAGGTTGCCTACCCCTGATCTAGACCATTTATGACGTTTGCAGAGGAGAAGAGATTGGGGTGATTTCTGCCTCTGCCTTTTCCTCCCTCATCCCAAATACTATATATGTGTCCTCTAGTCTGTGGGATGGTTAGGTCTCAGCTAGGGAACCTGTGGTAGAATGGTCATCCTGAGTTACTCTTGAACTGTTCCCAGGCCATTCTTTTGCAGAATGTCCCTTCCCTTTCTGACTTGCATTTCCAAAGTTCTTGAATATTTTGGCTTTTTCATTTAATGTCTTGAATTTGCCTAAGGAGCTCAAGGTCTGTAGCTTTTTGCCAGTGCAACATCCCTATGAGGTAAATCAGGCTGAGTGTATCAAGACCAGTGAGTACTGTAAACTTCATAGATGACTGTGATCTGAACTTCAAACTTGAGTATGCCCATTTACAGTAGCACAACTGGCTGAGGAATTCTGGGAATTAAAGTCCACAAGTCTTAAAGTTGCCAAGTTTGGAGACCCCGGTCTAGGCTCTGAAGCTAACCAGGATTAACCTTTAGCCCTATTCTAGGGCCATGGTCTAGACTGGAACCCCCTGCTTTCTCGTTGCAGAAAAAAATAATGCAAAGCATTTTGGTACTGTTGCCTAGCAAACTGCATGGATATATCCACAGGGTCATCAGAAGTGACTCAAAAGCATTTTTTCCCCTTTCATTCCCACTTGTTTTCCAAAATTCTGCCTCTTACATGTTGGCTACATTAAGCCTATTGCTATAGAGTAGCCATAGATCTTCTCTTTGTGGTTTCCATGTAGTTCATTTTAGCGATCTAGTTTAGAAATACCAGGCTGGACAGAAAGAGGTCACGTCTACCGCTAGAACAATGGGCCAGTCACTCGTATCAAGAAACCAGAACTCTCATTTAGCAGGAGCAAGTGAGTTTCAACTGGTATTTGCCGTATAATTATTCTGCTTGTTTTCTCTTGACAGCCAGAGCAGATAAATCATCTCTTGCTTCATGAGAGGTTGGTTTAGTGTTGCATGCAAACTGGTACCCTTGTCTCCTTGCTTTCCTAACATGCCAGTTATGTAAGTAACCTTAGCTGGAACAGCAGAGTATACCAGTATGTTTTTCTCAACCACAAGACCTCAGACCTGATCAGGGTGTATGAGAATTGTGTGGCAGAGTTTGGGATTGTTCTGCTTCAAAAGGTTGTTGGAGGTCAGTACAATATTTTCCCTGCCTTCTATAACCAGTCATTTCCAGACTTTTACTTTTGGCATTAAAAGTCCATCAGACTCCATTCTAGTAAATTTGGAATCAAAGAAGCCAAATTTCAAGTGCTGGAACTTTTTTTGGGGGGGTGGGGTGGACTCTGCTTGTCTCTGCCATTTGAAAGCCACTAAAAAGGTACTTCAAAGAAACAATTTGCCACATTTTTTTTTTAAAAAAAAACAACCCTGGGGTTTCAGTGCTAAAATCTGATTACATAACTCTCATGATCATAGAAGGAATATTGAGCAAGATGCTTTCTTTAGAACAGCGTTTCCCAACCTTAGGAACTTGAAGATGCGTGGACTTCAACTCCCAGAATTCCCCAGCCAGCTATGCTGGCTGGGGAATTCTGGGAGTTGAAGTCCACGCATCTTCAAGTTCCTAAGGTTGGGAAACGCTGCTTTAGAACACCAGTGTTCTCTCCTCCTCCACTACTACCATTCATTCTCCCCCCCCCACAAATTTGGGTGATAAAACACAGATCAGATGCTTTTTCTCCTGGGACAAAAAAATTCTGCAATCTCTGGAATTGTTTGAAACACAGAGGTGCCCAGAGAATGGGTGAGGAGATGAACTGTTGGAGCAGAGTTGAGGAAATCAGTCCAATCTCAATTACAGTTTTGCAGAAAGAGGGAAGAAAAAGCAAAGCAGTTTGTTTATTTGGTAAAGTTATGCTGGGATGCCATTGGTTGGGAGCATGGTATACATTGCCCAAGGCTTAGCTTGGCCATTCATCTACTCTCTGCAGAAGGTAAAACATTTTTAAAGAATGAAAGTGTCTTTCAATTTGTGGATTAAAAGGATTTTAAAAAGGCATCTTTAGTGAATTTGACTATTGGAATGAAACTGGTATGTTTAAAATGTCAATGTAAATAAGTAAATAATGTGAGGTGATAGATGCTGAGATTGTTTTGAATCTGATCCAAGCAAAACTGTTATTGCTTGACAAAATGAGTAATGGGCATCTTGTGTGTTTGTGGTAGTTGCCGTTTTTCTTTGATGTAGAAGTGGTGGTGCATTTTAGAAGGAATGATGGCAGCTGTCTCCATCACTATTATCAGAACAGAGGTCTATTCTTTTACCATTGCTATCAACCCCAAAAAACCTAAATAGAATTTTTTTTTAACTTAATGCCATTCTGGGAAAAAACTTTCCTTGTATGTGCCTAACAAGCAAACAAACAAAATATAATATTCACCCATGTATATATTGACCTTTGACAGCATAAAGCTTTTTTGTTTCTGAGCGTTGTAGTGCGCCTGCTCAGAGGAGTTTGGGTGGTGACGACCCATTGTCCTGTGTCCATGTCTTCGTTCCCAGCAATCATTCCAGAGATATGGAAGCAATCCAAATATATCCCTCAAGACAATTTTCTTGTTCTTCTTCCCTTTTCATCCTGCTGGGGTTAAAGAAAAAAAAGAGTAAAGGATATGCCAAATATATGGAAAATTAAGCTGAAACCCTACATTGCTAATCCTTTGATTCCTATATTTAAAAAGCTGTGGGAAGAGTTGGAATCTCAGAGAAAGCCTCTTCTGTAGTTGGGTGTTTTTTGTGTGTGTGTAAAATGGGCCTATAATGTGGGATGTTTTCTTGTATCTGCTAGCATATTTTAGAAGGTGCATCTAATTTTTGAGATTTTTTTTTAAGGATTTCAGATCCAGATTACTGGGTAACTAAAACAGCTGTCTGTTGAAAAGGCAAAGAAGGCATAGTGTGCCCCTTAATATTGTTGTTGTTTAGTCGCTGTGTCTGATTCTTTGTGACACCATGGACCACAGGGGATCAGGCCATGTTCCCCTGTCCTCCACCGTCTCCCTGGGTTGGTGACACTTTCTAACCATCTCATCCTCTGCTTTTGCCTTCAATCTTTCCCAGCAGCAGGGTCTTTTCCAACGAGTCCTCTCTTCTCATTTAGTGGCCAAAGTATTTGAGTTTCATCCCTTAATATAATGTGGGACAAAAGCCTCTGTAAAGATTTTACTTGCCCCCTATGTATGTACTGGAGCTCCCCAGTATAACTCTCTCTTTTCTTATGGGATGATCAGGATCTTAACATTCAGCTTGCATCCCGTGATTATCTGTGCTTGCAGCGGTTGTCTTCCTGTTGCATATTTTTCCATTGGACTCTTCTGAACATTTGTTTGTATCCTTTAATAATAACTAAGGTGGTGATGATCACGATGCTGCTTTTCTTAAATATTTGGCTTTGCTTGAAGCCATAATTAACTACCTAATGTTAAATAGGTCGTTCCTCATAGTGGGAAGGACAGCGATTCCATTAGTCTGCTTAGCAAATCAGAACTAAGTTTCTAATAAAAGATCATACAGATTGCCTTGTGTAACAACTGCGTAAGAAGAACATTTAGGGCAAGGAGGAGGTTACACTGAAGACTGTGTCACAACTATAGACTTTTTGAATGCAGAACAGGCTGTTCTGGAAAAGAGCACAATCCATGCATAAGAATAAGAGTTAGAGAGCAAGAATCAATCCAGGCCTCTGACATGGCGTGTTGATTCCTACCAGGCAGACATAAAAGACAACATGGGTGATCCTACAACCTTTTGGCACTGGTTTAGACTGAGGATACATTCAGTTGTCTCTCCTACTGGCAGACAACTATTAAACAGAATGATTTCAAATGTATTTGTCCCTCAATAGAGGAAGAAAAATATTTCCCAAATATTTATGTGCAAATAGCTGATCTGACACAGGATACCATGAATGGTCTGCACCAGCCTGCCTTAGATCAGGTTGTCTGAATTGCTGAGAGTTTTTCCAGATATGGCATTTGAGGATTCCACATGCTGGAAAACATGGCCATGTGAACTGGAGATAACAGGAGTTGTAGCCAATATAGTTTTGTTTTGTTTTGTTTTATTATTTTATTTATTAGACTTCTATACTGCCTATCTCGCCAAAGCAGCTCTGAAAGGAACCAAATTCCTCAGACTTTAATGCCTTGTTTTATATATGTAATTCATGTCTTCCTTTCTCCAATATAAAACACCAAATCTACCCATGGGAAAAATCCCAGAACTGACATATTCCTGGGAACTTCTTTCCTTCCTTCCGAGTAATGAGGTTGTGTGTTCTTTGCTTTCTCTTCCTTTCATAGGAAGATCAGTAGTAGTCAGGATTGCTAGGTAATATGTTTATATCATCCAGCTCCAATAACCGCTGGTGGTTTATAATACCGAGAGAGAAGGCTTCATTTTTTTCTTAACAATTCTATAATTAAGATAAGATAAGCTAATTGGAAGCTAAGCAGGGTCAGACCAGGTTAGTAGTTGGCTAGGCAATCTTCAGAGAATCACTGGGTTGTAAGCTAGACTGGGCATTTGAAAAACATTTGCATTGCTGCTAAGGAATCTATGTGGCCGTGAAATCACTAGAAGCTGAACTCAACTTGAAGGAGATTATCTTTGCAAACCAGGCAGTAACAGAACCAGATAAATAAATCTGATCATATAAGCAGGAAAAAAGAAATAAATCACTGTTACATGACATCTGACACACTTCGGCTTTATTCTTCTCTGGGAGACACTTCATGAGATACAAAATTTGGTGTAAATAAGCCACACAATGTTGATGAGTGAGATAGCTCTGGCAGGATCTGGGCCCAATCTTCTTGCTGGTGGAGTTTTCTGAGTGCTTTAGCTTCTCCAGAAACCTCACCGATTCTGTCACCGGGCTTGGCTTCAGTATCTGATGAGGTTGAAATTGCTGTGTGGGAGATTGGGGGTGCCAGTTTCTCCTTTCTTCTGGACACCGTTGGTGTGTGGTAAGA
The DNA here is from genome assembly GCF_947247035.1 of Vipera ursinii. NCBI lineage: Eukaryota > Metazoa > Chordata > Lepidosauria > Squamata > Viperidae > Vipera > Vipera ursinii. The sequence continues at coordinate 121,613,718 of NC_139513.1, read as the reverse complement.
GCTGTCATGTTCTAACCTTCTTCCTGTGGTCCAGAAAGAAACCTGGGTCAGAGTAGCAATTGGAAGTGACCCAGTCAAATAGAGGAATGCTGTAAGGGAAGGCTGCTTACAATATGTGTTCCTGCAAATGTTATTGGAACTATTAGTAAACATTCAACTGGAGCTAACCTTGACGAGTCTTAATTAGCCCCAAACACCAAATTGCTTCCCCTTGTAAACATCCCAAGGGACAATCACTTTTCAGTGACCTTCTACTGATTTCTGATGTTCATCTGCCTGAAGGTCAAATTGTTCTTCTTTGTTCCTGTTGGCATGTATGGTATACTTTTCAGAAAGGCCTTGCTGAAAAATGAATGATTTTTTTTCCTGACTTGAATTATGAGTCTATGTTATGTAAACGCACATAAGCATTTTATGTAATGCAGTTCTGTACAAAATCCCAGCTTTTGTTAAATAGAAATCTTATGTGGTACCATGGAAATACATTACTGTATATATATATATATCAGAACGTTCAGTTCCAGGACCACCCATGGAATGGGTGGAGAGAAGGTTAAGAGACAAAGTGCCCCCAACCTTGAAGAAAGAATTTGAGAAGTAATTGAACAGTCCTGGCCTTTGGCTGTTGTTCCCCCCCTTCCTCCATAAATAGCACTTGCAGGCAATGAGAAAGGTAAAATAAACTAGAAGGGCATTACCAACCCATAGTAGTAGATAATTCTTTCCTCCTTCTCTACTGTTTTTTGATCTTGGCTTATTAGGCAGACTTCATAAGCAGTTGTATTGCTAATATTTCTGGGAGTGTGCACCAAGCTATGAAAGCCAGCTTGTCAAGGACACAACTCACTCCTCCAGAGAGCCCAAATTTGCACTATTGGATTGCAGGATTGCTGATGACAAGACTCAAATCTGAACAGATGCTGATCAAAAAGAAATTGATTTGGTGACAATAACTGAAAACTGATACCCCAAATGCCTTTTATGTTTCTCTACTTTAGAAAGAGTTGAGACCTCGTCTCTGCCAGATGAAGAAGGGTCCCAACGGGTACGGGTTCAACCTCCACAGTGATAAGGCAAAGCCAGGCCAATATGTCCGGGCTGTGGATCCAGATTCTCCAGCTGAAACTTCAGGGTTGCAGCCTCAAGATCGTATCATTGAGGTATGTATTGTGGGGTACACTGTTTGTTGCAAATGAATTAACATTTGACTAATCTAGACTCTGTCTTCTCAAAGGGAACTGATTAAATGTAACTTGTGATCCAAGAGTTGTGCCAGCTTAGCCATTTCTGAGCTTTTCAAAATCACCTCGTACACCTCACTGTTTTTAAGCCAAATAAATTGCCAGTGAAATTGGGGAAATAAAATATCCATTGTCTGATTTGAGAGTAATTACAGTATTGTTATATAGTATTTCTATACCTTGCCATAAAGAATGCAACCGTGTCTTTCCCAAATATCTTTACCTTGCAAATAACTAGAAGTCTAAAGGTGTTTCTTGTCTGACACCGTTTTCTTAAAGGTCCTTGTAAACTATCTTAACATAAATTAAGACCTTCTTTCCTGGGCTCCTCTCACTATTGCAATCTCACTTAGCAGTAAGGTTTACCTTCTGGCATAGGAGCTCAAGAGCTCCACCTCCGTGATGCTTGTTTAGAACCTTCAAATTGTCATCGCTGATTACAGCACCATCCAGCAAGGCATGTCCCTGCCCTGAGGAATTTGCCAATTAAATTGGGGCATGGAAAAGCAATAACAGAAGACGTTTGGGTCAAAGGTAGCCGGGGAAGACTAGGCTTACGGTTTAAAAGAATATCCTTGTGTCTTAACATTGGTTTCAGCATAAGCGTAGGCCTGAACTTCTTGATGGACAGTGTAATACGCACAATAGGATATATTGGATGTTGGTAACCCAGGCTCACTTTCATGCCAAATAGCCCCTTTTAAAAAAATCAGAGGGGAAATGCCAATGGTAGGGAAGTTATGACCAAGTCTGGGAACCAAAGCCGAATAGATCTTCAGCACTGGGTCATTTCACAGAAAGTCCTTTTGAAGGGCTAAATTAGGCAAAGATAACTTTGCTACACTGTCCAGGGATTAGTAAAGGAATGAGATTTTTCTGAAGCAATTACCATTGGATTGCATAATCAAAGGTGTCAGGCGTGCATGGCTAGAAATGAAGCTACGCAACACTAGAGATATGTGACATTTTATACAAACTCCCAACTACATAGGTGCTTTCACAGCATGAAATTCTGTTGCAGTCTTTAGGACGAAACGAGCAAGAATGGCACTTTTTGGAGGATATGAGTTTAGCCAAAGGGAGTGGAAGGTTAAGGCTAAGAAGGCAAGTCCCTATATTGTGACAATGTGTAAGCTAGAAAAGAAGAAGTGATAAACATATACAGCTTCTACCGTGTATAAATTACAGACCCATGAGTAACTTTCACTCCTATAAAAAGTTAAGGATAAGGCTACAAGTTCCATAGCCCATTATTCTTATTCATATTATTTTTACCTTACAGTGTGCTTAGTTTAGGCTTCTACCTATCAACTGCACAGAAAGAAGATCCAGCAACTAGGTTATTTATAACTTCAGTATGTCATAAAACCAGGTCTGGGCAGTCTTGATTGGTTGGTGTTGTGGGAGCACTGGGTGTGTCTTTTTTGTTACATGCGCAGTTTTGCATGTGCCCAGTCATAATGCTTTTTGGGTCCTAGAGGCATTCTTGCAAATAAAGATTATGAGAGAATTGGTACTTCCTATGCAGCATGCCGGCTACACTTCTATTATGTTTTAATTAAAAGATCCTTTAAAGCAAGATAAGAAGTTTGCCAAACGCAGAGGGAGGTATCAGAAGGATGCTGATGCTTGCATGCCCTGTGTTGCTGACCCTGTATTGAATTATCAAGCTAGCTTTGCGAATGGACAAAGGGCAGAGCAGTGCTGCAGCATCATAATGAATGTGAGCCCCATCCCTTTTCTCCATGTATTGCAATGTTGCATGTACTGTATGCTCCCAAAGGGGAAGTTGGCCATCACCTTCATTCTAAAAAAGCAGCGAGTTGCTATAGATCAGGGGTCCCCAACCAGAGGCTGCAGCCCTGTACTGGGCTATGGCCCATTTATGCACAGTTCCACTTGCGTGAGCAGCAGGTGAATGCGCATGTGCACCTCCATTTGCGCAAGTGGCAGGCCTGTGTGTCTGCCACTCACACCAATGGAGCTGCACGCACACTTGCCACTTGCTGGGAACCATCCTCTCTGCCCCCCCCTCAAAGTCAGAAAGGTTGGGGGCTGCTGCTATAAATGCCACTGTGGGAAACAAAATAGGAAACCTTTTAGCTCAAAGTGAAACTAACATAAGGGTTATAATATGCAAGTCTTATACCCAGATCTCTGACAGTGCATTTTGTACTTTCTTTTGAGACTACCTTGAGTATAAAATTATTTGTAAAGACAATAAAGATGGGATAAAAGTAAAAATAAATAAATAAATATAGCTGATTTTTTTGTTCTCTGCTGTTAAGTCATACTGACTTATAAGAATGACTTAAGAATAGTGAACAAGAGTAATGGCATCAACTAAAGGTCAGAGCTGGGAGTATCCACTTTCAGTCCAATTAAAATTCTAATATCTGTTGTAATTTATTTTTTTATGGTTTATAGATTGCCTTCAAGCACATGGGTGCTCATTAAGCTCTGGGTACTGCCAGGTTTATAATTGCTGTTGCTGCAGTCCAGCCATATCCACTCCTGGCCTGTTTGCTGTGTTACACAAGGCACTTCTCTTTTAAGATAACAATGTGGCCTTATATTCTTGGTCAAAATAGTCCCTGACCATATTTGTTTAGAAATTCAAAAACCTCAAACATGGTACTTTTGAATGATAATATAATCTGCAGCAGAATTTAACAGCCATATTTCCTTCCTTCTTGAACCTTCAGATAAGGCAAAGTTGGGCTCATAGTAAAATCTAAATATAGACCAGTGTTGTGTTTTTGCACTTCTGAGCAGTAGCTTACTTTAAATTAATCCAGTGACCATTTTCAGGCATGGAAATGGTAAGGAATCATTGATGGATCCTATTGAAAGGCCTACCACCAGATTTAATAGCTTCCATAAAGATAGATATCCTAGGATCATACAGCTGCTCTTGAATTACCCTACCCAGGCACTGGGTTTGATAGACTGCATCTGTTGTTCTGATGTACTTCACCCTCTTGTGTGGCCCCCTGAACTTCCTTGGAAATGTATGGGAGACTTTTCATTAAGAATGCTTGTGTTTTTATTGAACAACTTTCAGTTAGAAATCAGTTTGTCCATCTGAAGTGATCTGGTCTTCAAAGATTAAGGTCCATTGACCTTTTGGAATATATGTGAGGGATTAATGTCAGGTATAAAGAACTGGGTATAAATGGAAGTGCAGCCCCTTGAAGATAGAGCAGAGCCCTGATTTTGATCCACCTGTTTCATGTTCACATAGAGTGCTAAATTTGGAAAGGAAATGAAGCTCTAAAGCAGTCTTTCAGCTTGGTGTTATTTTGCTCAAAACACAGACTCATAACCCAAAAAATCCCTGTTCACAGAAAATGTTAAATCACTAAAACATGTTGGTTAAGGATGGTGAGAATTATAGCTTGATACATTTGCGGGGTACCAGATTGAGGAAAATTGTTTGAGGGACGTTTATTTCACCAAAGAAAAGAAAGGCCTTTACCATATGTAATTCAGTTAAACATATGACAGTTTTAAATATCTTATGACTGGCAAAAGTCTCAGGTATGATGATTTCTATTGCTTTTGTGGGAGACAGGTCATAGGCTTTATGATACCGTATAGTCCTGTACTTGCTGTTGCTGTGGGGTGCTTCTGATTGTTGTGGGGTGCATGTCAACATTTCTAAAGTCTCAATATTGTTGGGTGCCTGCCTGAATATGTGTTTCTTTGTTTGAGCTCAGAACATGTTTCTTTCCTGGCAGGTGAATGGACAATGCATGGAAGGCAAGCAACACTCAGATGTTGTTTCGGCCATAAAGTCTGGTGGAGATGAGACCAAGCTGCTAGTGGTGGATAGTTTAACAGATGAATTCTTCAAGAAGTGCAAAGTCATCCCCTCTGAAGCACATGTGAAAGGTATGGCATCCTTTTGCTAAAGAAAATGTGGTGGTGGTTTGGGTGAGATTTAAAGAACAACCCCTTCCTAGCTAGAGATGCTGTGGCGGTATCTCTTTACTCTCCTACAGGGGTCTTCAAACTTAGCCCTTTTATGACTTGTGGACTTCAACTCCCAGAATTCCTCAGCCAGGCACCCTGGCTGAGGAATTCTGGGAGTTGAAGTCCACAAGTCATAAAAGGGCTAAGTTTGAAGACCCCTGCTCTCCTACCATCTTGTAGGAGATATAGGAGTATAGCCAGCCGTACCAACAGGCTGAAAAACAGCTTTTATCCGTGGGCTGCTAGGCTTTTAAATGGGATATAATCTCTGTGAATTTATGCAGAATTGACTTGGGAGGCCGGTGTGTGGTGTAGTTGGTTCACATGGTGTGGTAGGATGGAGGGTTTCTTGTCACTGTGTGTTGGGGGGAGAGAGCACGGGGGGAGGCTCAGCTAATCTCAATGTACACATGTTGTACTTTGACAATAAAGGTTTATTATTATTTTTTATTAGCATGGGCCCACTGGATAGGCTACAAAAAGAGCCCCTGACACTTCTCATTTTCTCCCTTAGAGTCCTATACCTAACTAACAGTGCAGTGTAGCTATGTCTGAGTCTTGAGTGGAAATAACTGATCTCACCAGAAACAAGACAGAAATTAGCAGTCCTTTCAAACATTAAATAAATCCCAATAATGCAGAATGGCCAGGAACAATGTGCTATGTGAATATCCTTAACAGTTTCTGTATTTGACATAAAAGAACTAAAAAAGAAGTGGGAGCATCTCACTGGCTCATTCAGAAAGACTGAGCTCATTGTTAAATGAGTTACAAGATGTCCTTCCATCTTTAGGAATGTAAGAAGCTGCTTCATTTTGAACCCCCCACTTAGTTTATTGAGCCCAGAATAATGGATACAGACTGGTAGCTGCACTTCATGGTTGAGAACAGTTTGCCCAGCCCAGGGGTAGGCAACCTTGGCTCTTTTATGACTCGTGGACTTCAACTCCCAGAATTCCTGAGCCGGCTATGCTGGCTCAAGAATTCTGGGAGTTGAAGTCCACGAGTCATAAAAGAGCCAAGGTTGCCTACCCTTGGCCCAGCCCTTCCTCAGGACAGTCCTGAAGGGACTGCAGTTAGGTTTTTCTGTGTTCAAAGCATTTGCTGTACTACCGAGGTGTATATTTTCTTTCAAGTAGAACAAAGACCCCCCTCCCCCCAACTTCTGGGTTAACATTCTGAAATGCTGGCCTGGTTATGCAGATAAATGAATGCTAAATTTCATATAAATGAAATCAAATGTTGGATATACAAGTCAGAAGGCCTGTCCCTGAAAAGCGTGCATTGGTAATTGGGAGCCAGTCTTGGTAATGCCTGGCTCCTTTGCACACAAATAAGAATCTTTCTCTATTCTCCTTGCTCTTTACACCCAGACAGAAAATAGAATTTTCCTAAAAAAACAGAAAGACATTTAAGCCATACTGGTTTAATTGATTGTAACGAACTAGCACAAAGCATGTTTGAAGCACGTCAAGCTATCTACCCTTGCATGGGGTCCCCAACATCTCAGCAATGAAAGGATAAAAAAAACCAAGAAGGCGAGACACATGCCAGCTCACCCTTTTCACATGTTCTTGGCACTCAGATGTCAAATTAGAGCTTGTATTGTTGTTGAGATCTGCTTGCCTCGTCTAGGGCAGACAACAGGTTTGCGGCAGGGGCTGCTGTGCTTTGTAATCTTATTCTTTGACTCGTGATAAAAACTGGGAAGTGAGGGGAATGTTGCTGCCAGCATTTTTTATTTGTGTTCTTTGGGGGCAACCATTTCTGGATTAAGCTGGCAGAGTCATTGTACCCCTGTTTTAATCTTTATTTCATCAAAGCAGCAGCAGCATCAAACATCACACTGGCAACATTAACAATGCATTCATAGGTGTCAGGAGTTCATATGACCTGCAGGTTGCCCATCCCTGCTCTAGATTCTCGCCTTTGAAATGTGGCCTTAGAGTTCATGCCCGGCATACACTAAAGGCTCCCCAAATCATCTATGTCCCGGAGGGGCAGTTCCCTCTATCTCTGAACAGGATTAAAATTAGTGGATGACTGTGGAATCTGCACCATTGAAAGATGTCCAAGGCACCATGTATGTAATTCAGGCAGATTTACAGATACTGTATATACAGTGATGGAACTTTAATTCTGTCCATTACTTGCTTAGACTTTTATCCAGAATACATTCTTATCTGTTTCTCTCTATACAGTGTAATTCTTGGACTAAAAAACTGTGGAAGGAAGGAAGGAAGGAAGGAAGGAAGGAAGGAAGGAAGGAAGGAAGGAAGGAAGGAAGGAAGGAGTTTTTCTGAGGATCCTCATATGAATAACTCTTATAGGTAGTCCTCAATGTATGACCACAGTTGAGTTCAAAATTTCTGTTGCTAAGCAAGACATTAGTTAAGTGAGTTTTGCCCCATTTTATGACCCTTCTTGTCGAAGTTATTAAGTGAATCACTGCAGTTGTTAAATTAGTAACATGGTTATTAAGTGAATCTGGCTTCCCCATTGATTTTGTTTGCCAGAAGGTTGCAAAACCCCCTGACATTGCAATTGTCATAAATACGAGTCAGTTGTCAATTGTCTGAATTTTGATCACGTGATCACAGGGATGCTGCAACACTCATAAATGTGAAAAATGGTCATAAGCCACTTTTCTCAGTGTTCTTTTCAGTGCTGTTGTAACTTCCAACAGTCACCAAATGAGCTGCTGACTACCTGTACTAGATTATACAAATAGATTGATTGACCTTGGGAAGGATTTTTGTTCTTGTGTGAACAAGTTGGAGCTATGTGTGTGTGCAGAGGCCGAAGAGATTGCTGTCCACTTTAACTGCACCATGAGTTCTGGCCCTTATTCCTTTGTGAGGGTGTTTTTTCTAGCAAGACCACATTCTTCCTCTTAACCTGTAGTGTCTTGTGCGGGTTCCCGGTCAATAAGGACAGCAGGCTCGGTCGATTTCAACTGGTTTATTTCATCAGCTTCAGGAACGTTTGACAACGCGTTTCAACCCCTTTTATACTGAAGCCGGCGAGCCTTCGCCCAATCCCAGCCGAGGATTCTCCCGCCGCTTGTGTTCTTAACCAATCAGCGGTAACCGCATGTTGAGCTATCAACTCGCAGCTGTCTGAGGGAACTGTCAAACCTGCGTTATCAAATCGCAACTGTCAAGTGAACTTTTAACTATAATACATTACATAACCCACATAGATGCTTTTTGGTTTTTGTCTACAGGAGACTTCATTTATGGAAGGGGGAGTAGAAATAGTTCTAGAATTCAAAAGCAATCCGTATAGCAATTATGTCTGTGTGGTCATGATATATTCTACTTCAAAGTTAATTGAGCAGGAAGAAGTAATTCAGGGGATGAGGTCTTTTTAATGGTAATTAAATAATACCATAATTTACCATTAACTAAATATTAACAGCTATTATAATGCATAATGAGGGAATGCTTGGATTTTGAAAAGTGGCTAGGAATGTCTTATTTTAGCACATCGCCCAATCCATTTTCTTACCTGACATTATTAGAAACAATTAAATCCTTCATAAGTATGTGGCAGGGGTCAAATAAGTTTGGCATCCATATATAAGTGGAAACTGTTTCCTGGTACTCAGAAAAAGTAGGTTTCTAGGTTAAATATACTTTTAATGATCACAGTAACCTATTTTTTAAAGAAAGGAACATCTGGGGAAAGGCATCTGTCCTGGGCTTGAGTCTTTTGTGCGTGCTTTGTCTGTTGTGTTGGGAAGAAAGGAACTGGATCAGCAATCAAATCACTCTGGAAATGTCAGGATTTAAGATCTATCTCTACTAGGGCATGTACAAGATGCCATCATTCATGATTCCACTTCACAAGGCTCAAGGAAAGGACTATCTCAAATCCTTCTGCTCCATAGAGAGAGGAATACAGAGTAGTTTTGAAAGAGAGAAAAGTCCAAAGAGAAGAATCCTTCACTGCCAGATCATTGAATCAGAGGAGTGAGGCATGGGGAAAGAAAAAGCTTTGCGTTGCAGTATTGACATATGACCTTCAGGGAACTTCCAGCAGGCAGCCTTTTGCCAAAAAAAAAAAGTTCTGTTTTGCTCAATAGCTCTGAGATGAAAAGGGCACAACAGTACTGCATCATCTAATTACTGAATTATTTAAATGACTTTCAAAGGCTAATTATCAATGTATAACAACCTGAGCAGTTCTACACCTCTTAGTTTGCATGGCTGTCTAGCACTGAGTCAGTATGTTGAACTATCTTCCAATTTAACATTTGGGACATATATGTATATACAGTTCACTTCTGTTTTGTACTAGGACCTAATTAATCGTAAAATCATCACATTAAACATTTTCTCTTGGCAAGAAAGTTCTCATTGGGAATCCATATTGTGGAAGGTTCATAAAGCAGGAGTAGCCCAAAGCTGGACCAAAGCTGACCTTTATTACATAATTCATTCACTTGTTTTAGAGCACTACAGAGCTGGAGATGTTGTTGCTCTGCACTGAATGAAGATTTTTCAAGCGTTTGATCTCTCTCCATGTGATGCATCCTTAAATCTCTCATACAACATCTTTTTGAATTTGGATTGCCTGCTTTGGGATCCTACGAAGGGATGGCTATCGGTGGCAGAAGGAAGGAAACATTTCTGGAGCATCTGTGGGACAGGACTGCTATCAGTTACCCAAGAAAGAGGGGCAGTGCTGTCTGGAATCTCTTCATCCATTTAAACCTTCTTCTTCAAGATATAATTTGTTGCTTGTTAGCAGGTGGCAACACCTAGTTGACGTTGACTGTTCTAACCAAGATTCGGTCTTGATTGGTCCTTGGCAAGGAAACCACCAGGAAATCCCTAGGCTGAGAAGTTGAAGAATCATCCTAGAAAAAGGCAACCCATAAGATGCTGTCTCTCTTGACTCCCTAAATCAGCCATCAGTAGACACAGAAATAAACCATACTTACACACCATTCAAAAAGCTAAGAAGGAAGCAAGTCTATAACACATTCCTTCCAGCAACCAACACCCAGATGAAGAGCGAATAGCACTAGACAAACTATCAAACAGTAAACAGCAGCCTCATCAAGAAACTACCAGGGAGAAAATCACACACCCAGCAACACTGGCAGGGCAAACTCCTGTTTATAAACAGGAAGCAAACCTCATACTTACCAGCATGATGACGATGTTCTCTAATTGGGTAACAAAATGTCTGCATGCAAACAAACAAGCTCAGAAGGCACCAAGGACGCCACAGTTCAACCCTGAGCTACAGATAGCCTCTTCTATTGGACAGGTGGATAGCACTTATAAAGTATTCTAAATGGTTAAAGAGAAGTTTTCATCTTCAGACACAATGTCGGTAGAGCAATTTCTAATGCATAGAACAGCAAAGGCTTGACACCTACACTATTTGGAAATATTTGTGGTACCGGACAGAGTAAGCTCAAGTCAAGCAAAGAAGAGTGTATGCATGGTGATGATGATATCCCCTTCTTGGTTCCATCTTATTGCTCTGGAGGTGGATGGGATGGGCTGCAAGGAGATTGTCTGTACTCTTAGGCTGTGCTTGCCAATTGCCCAGAGCTCAAAGGAAGAGATTGCTAAGGAGTAACCTGAGTGAGGAGCTGAAAGATCTGGATTCTTTCCAAGGGTTTTTTGTTTCCCCTTCTCCAGGTGCCTAGCGTCCTTAAGCTCTGTGTCTACTGCAAACCTTGTTCCCAATGTCTCAAAGGTGCTTTTTCCAAAAGGCAACTAGACTTTCTTGGGGGGTGGGGGCGTTCCTTTGAAAATGTTTCACTTCTCATCCAAGAAGGTTCTTCCATGCTAACAGTTCACCAGTTAAAACTGAAGAAACCTCTCGGATAAAGAGTGAAACATTTCCAAAGAAAATGAAAGGAAAAAAAAACTACAAGAAAGTCCAGTTGCCTTTTGGAAAAGGCACCTTTGGGACAACCAAGACCTGGATGATTGAGAATCTCCATAGACACCTTATTCCTAATTTTAGTGCCTTGTTCCTCAGGGTCAGGAGCCCAATTCTCAAGCTATTTGGATCACATTCCAGGTTCACACACTCACGCCTTCTGGTGCAGAGTCTCTGCATTTGCAGCAGCTTCTTTTGACATTTACTTACTTACTTACTCACTCACTTATTTACTCATTTACTTATTTATTTATTTCTAAACTTCTATGCCGCTCATCTCTAAGTGGCTTGACATCTGGGGAATGAGCCTACAGAGATGGCAGTATTATTTACTGCTGTTACTCTGGCTTTGTACCGTGATGATATTGCAATGTGTCACGCAAGACCCAAGGAGGTGGAAAGGAATATTTACATTCTCTCTTAGCTGATAGCTGTGTGTCCAGCTGATGTTCTCTTTGTTCCTGAGAACTTGCCTATTCTGGATGGAGAGTGTCTGCCCTTCTAGTTTGGCTCTGAGCTTTGTCTCACCTAAACCAGAGCCAAAAACTATATTTGGATTATGAGAGACGGCCATTTGTTTTACTTAAAGATTTCCTAATATTTTGCAAATATGTGCAACATACTACAGTATAATTGGAAGGGGAGCCAGGGTCTAAGGAGTTAGGCAGGTTTCCACCTTGGTCTAGGTTTTGTTTTTTTTTGTTTAAGGCAACACGGGGACATGTTTTTTCTCTCCTTCCCTGTAACAAAGAATTCATTGTTGTGGCACCCAGCCACCAACTGCCAGTTCCTTCAGTCCTTGTGCATTGTTTGTGTCTTTGGCAAGTACACCTCACAATTATCTCTGTGATTGTTGCTAAACCACAACTCCAACGCCAGCTAACTGCCTTTTCTTCTTCTTTGACGACAACACAGTATCTAAGCCAGAAAGAAATGGATTCTGCCTGCTGCTCTTATTCAATTTCTCAGCAACCATGGTTGAGAATGAGAGCTGGCCTTGAGTGAAAGTTGTTGCAGTGGGGGAATCTGAATTTTTAGAAAGGGAAAAAAGGAGGCAGATCAAGAAGCAGATACTTGGATCCTAAGTAGATGAGCACAAACGAGAGACTTTCTTCAGTTCTTAGAATGACTACATAATTTCCGCTGTACTGTATCATTGGTGAAGATTTATTGACAGAGGCTGGAGACTTGTGGAAACCAGTTGAACAACTGGGGCACCTTGGCTGAACTCACACATGATGCTAAATGAGGATTACTGAAGAAGCCATAATGGTCTGGTTCACACTTTACTTTTAAGCCCAAACAAAATGCAGCGCATTGTCTTTCCCCACTGCTGAACTGACTTTTTTATCTTCCTTTTCTTGACTTGTGGTAAATAATGGTGACGTAAAATGGGGGCTCCCCACGTAGCCTTGTATCCTGCCTTTGAATCTGATCTGATTCCACTGACAGATGACGCTGTGGGTCAGGGGGAAGAGTTTTATGACAAGCATTATGCTGTTGCAGTGCAAGTCCCATCCCTTTTTTCTGTCTGTTGTGACATCATGCACACAAAAAGGGGACATAGTTTATGTCAAGATTTGGGATCGGGGCCTGTGTATTCCTCTGTGCCCTGGTTAAATGCAAGTGGGGTGGGGGGACGGCCTGTAGTGTAATGTGTAAATCTGGGCACTGTGCTGGTTTCTTAGCAACCAGGCTTTAACAGACCTCTTTGGATACACCACAATTGTAATTGCTTTTGCAGCTTTGCAGCTTTCCATTAAGATATCGTACTGAATTTTGCAGATGGTTTTGCAGAGTCTTGGGCTTGTGAGGGTGTTCTCCCCCCCCCCCCGTCCAGTTAGCATTCAAGGATACACAGAAAAAGTTGCTTTAAACTAGGTCAAGTCTCAATCTCAATGCAGAGTAATTGTCCTGCTGAGCAGTGGCTCTCCATGCAGAATTCTCCATCCTTTGCTACTACACTGTTTTCCTGGAAATGCCAGGAACAGCACCTTGATCCTCCAGCATGCAAAGCAGGTGCTGTACCACAGACTTACAGCTCTAGACTTCCTCTAATGACTTTCCAGGAGTTGAACTCCATCCAATGTTTGCGAAACAGCAAACTATTCTGCCACAATTTTTCTTTTTATTTAATTTGAAAATTTAGATCCCAATGTCCATAAAACAATAAGGCAAATCGGTTGAAAAGTGTCAAAGGTTATTTATCAAAAGTTTGAGATGCAAAAGAAGAGAAAAATATTAATGCTGTCAAGGAATACTAACTTTGCGAGGGCATAGAGGATGTTCAGGGGAAGATATAGGTTAGAACAGCATATCTGATAAAAGGGGTAGGCAACCTTGGCTCTTTTATGACTCGTGGACTTCAACTCCCAGAATTCCTGAGCCAGCCAGACTTCAACTCCCAGAATTCCTGAGCCACCGTGGCTGGCTCAGGAATTCTGGGAGTTGAAGTCCACAAGTCATAAAAGAGCCAAGGTTTGGCTACTCCTGGACTAGACAGAGTTAAAGCAAGCAAAAGTTTGGGGCAGGGACAAAGGATTTGGCATCTGCACTTACTTAGATGACTGGAACATCTCAGGGTTTATGGTGTATGTAAATGGCTCCAATTCTTAGATAAGGTTGGCTTATATTCATGAACCTTTTGAAGTTTATTGGGGGGAAAACCCAAAGCAACACACCACATTCAGAAACAAAATAATCTTGAGCGGTAGGTTCTGTTTTATCATTGAATTATTAAAGCGTCTTAACAACTATGTGGTTGAGTTTTAGAACTGCTGGCCGGCAGGCATTTCTGGTCAAAATAGCCTTGGTAACAAAGCTGAAATCCAAATCTTTGGGTATGCAGATCTTGTGAACGGTTTGCCAGGTATGAACACCTGTCCATCCCAAATCATTGCCCCAACACATTAACCTTTTAGATGACCGCTATCAACCCCAAGAAAGCTTGGGGAAATAGATAGAAAGAAATATGCTGCTGCTTCTGTTCCACGGCAAAATACCATTCACTCACCTGTCACTGCATTAAAGCAGCTCTTCCTGTTCTCACCTTTGGGGTACTCCATGAAGTGTGCAGAAAGAGCATGAGTGGCACATGAGTGACAGCAAGGGGAGATTGTGCTAGGGAGAATTGTGCTTGGTCTACATTCCATGGCTCATGCTATAGTTCTTCAGTTTGTGCACTGGTCCAGATGTTTTCTATAAAATTATAGAGAAAGCTCTGCATGGAATTCCATGCATTTTTTTCATACAGTTTGTTAAATTGCAGTGACTCAGAAATTGGGTGTGATGGAGACGTGAAATAGGAGAAACTATTTCATGTTAGGTGGGGAGAATCCGGATTTGCTGCAAAGCTCACTAGATGATCTCAGTGATCTGTTTCACAACATCTTGCTTTCCAGAGTTTCTATGAAAATAACACAAAGGCAGGAGTAAAACCACCCTTGTTCCCCAGTTCTGCTTGAAGGCACTTGTGCTATAATAGAAAATGTAGCAAATCTCTGTAGGAAGGCAGGAATAATAGCATTGGTGTTTCAGTCTGATCACTTGCCTATTGGGCGATTGAGAGGGAAAAATACCTGTGGTCGATACTACCAGTATGGTTTTGCAATTCACGCCTACCTCTATGGCATGTAGGCCAGAGGCGGTGCTGGTACTATTTGCCTAACACAAAATTGTGAGAGATTGCAATGGCATGAGGCACTCACTGAAAACCATACACCTTGGGTTAGTTTTGGAGGGATCTAAGGATGTTTTAAGCAACGAAAAGGCACTAATTTGACCCCTTAACCCCTAATAATCCCCATGTAAGGTACCTTGAGTCCCTGGATAAAAGTGTGCAAGGGAATATATCCATCCATCCATCAATCATTCCATCAATCCATCCCATAAACTGTATAACAATGATCACCTTCCCAATCTGATGAAGTCAAATATTATCTGTTCTGCTCCTTTAACCAATTCCTAAAGACAAAAGAGTTGTCCATTTTTGTCATATATTGGATATTGCTCTGTGGAAGTAACTGCAGAGAAAGGTGCATTTCGTTATGTCTGGGTGGGTATTTGCATGTGGAGAGAGAGAGAGAGAGAGAGAGAGAGAGAGAGAGAGAGAGAGAGAGAGGAGAGAGAGAGAGAGAGAGAGAGAATGGGATGATGGGATATATCTCTGTAGCAAAATTGGGAGATCCCAGAGGAAGCACTGATCCTTGTTTCAGCCTGTTGGTTAAGGGTTATGCTAAGTACGGTAGTATTGCAATGGGTTGTAGAAATCCTGCTAGAAGAAACAAAACGTATTCACTTCCTTTTTCATTGTTTGTTCTGTTTCTCCTTCCCACTCCCCACCTTAGGTCTTTTACCAGAACCAGTGGCCAATGGCGATGTGGAAAAGGTAAAAATTACTGCCAAGTACATGGTTCCTTGATAGATGTGTTAGAGCCAATATTCAACATTGCAGATTCCTCTGCTCCACATGTGTTGGGGGTGGGGGGTGGGGGTGGGAGGAAGATCAACAGAATACTGATCAACTCTTATGCGTTCTGAACCTACATTGCTAGGAAATTTTAACTGGCCCTAGTTTTCAAATACATTCACACCGGAGATAATATAGAAGCATTACACATGCCAAGATTGCCTTCAGACAGTTGTAAGATATTTTTCCCCTGGTTGTTGTTTTTTTTAAAAAAAATTCCCTGTAAAAACTGCTCAGAGCCCCCCTTGGCTGGCTGCCAGATCGAAAGAGTGGAATCTTCCTAAATTGGTAAAGGAAGGTGAGCTGTGAAATCATTGCTCTTGACATTCCTGTAGAGAATAACAGTCTGAGGAGAGGGGGGAGCTGATGCCCTGGAAGGCCTGTCACTCATTTTGGAGCTCGCCTCTTGTCACCAAATAGAATAGCCCATTCTTCACCCGATGGGTGGAATCTTACATCTTCTAAAAGGCCAAGTTACTTCCAGTCTGTTTTGAAAAAACAAAGCCTAATTAAAGTCGGAGAAGAATGAAAACCTCATTAGAAACTTATTTTTAAAAGGGCTGGGCTTTTTAAAAAAACATTTGAATATACATTCAGAGACAGAATGAGAATGTTGCCAGACTAAGAGTAAACAGTATAGATAAATAATTCAATGTCATTCTCTCCCCCCCCCACCACCAAGTTGGTCTGAATGTTAATTGCAAGCCAATATAGAAATAGTCACTGTTCTCCACCGCAGTTGAATAAGTCTGCCTCCCATGTGATGTAATGTAATAATCACTTTCGGAATCATTTCATATACCTCTACAGAACTAATATAGAAGAATATTTATTTATATTTACATTCATTTATATATTTCTCATATTTTTCGACCACCCATCTCACTCAGAGAGAGATTGTCTTGTTTTAAAGATTCTGAAATACAAATATTCCTTGGGCCAATCTTTCAACAGAATTCAAGATCTTTCAGTCTTTCAATTTTCCTCTTTCACAGTAATTTCTTTCCCAATTTGTCCAGCTCATCTCTTTCCCAGAATTTTCAAAGTTTAGCAAAACCTCAATACCTGCATAGCATTTTTACCAGAAACTGACTCTTTAAATTGTACTGTATACACAAGAGCACTATGAGAATACCCAACACAAGCCTGCTGTAAGGGAGTTTTTATTCAACAATTTGCTTATCATTCAAATCTGGACAAATTGCGGTTAGTTTTAACTATGTTTAGTGGAAACAAGCAAGCCTTTAGCTAGAAATTATCAAACTGGCTTGCTTTTCCTAATCATGATTCATACTTTAGAGTTTTTGGCAGCATGATCAACTGTAATAAATAGGGGAAGCAGAAGAACTGGAAAAGGAGTGGCTCATTGCAATAATTCTTGGTCATTTTTAGCATCTGAATACAGTCATTGGTGTAAAGACAATTGGGGAAAAATGTTTTCCCAAGTGGATTAAAAATTTATTGGTCCAAAGGCAAGTAACATGAAAGGGGAATCTGTTCTAACTTGTGAGGAAGAATTATGCTGCTTCTGGTCCCTTGATATATTTTTTTTTTAAAAAAAGAGATGAAGTTAGCAGAGGAAGAAAATAATAGCTGCTGGACATGATGTCCCACTCATTGGGTGGTCACCCCCTTTCCAAAATAGCTTCTGTGGCATCCATTCTGTTTTACTTTCTAATTCTATATTGCTTCTAATGTCCTCAAATAATTGGTCAAAACAGAAAAGATAGCTCATACAGCTTCTTGGTCAAATAAAGAAACATTCCCCCCTACTAAAAGTTCCCGGGGAAAGTGAAGATTTACTACTGCCCCCACAGCTCAGAATTCTGCAAGAAAAATTCTTTTGAATCAACTTGTTACCCTTGTGTTGTATGTTAATAAGACTTTTTCTGGCCTTGTTGCCAGCAGGTCAGGAGAGAATTTAAATGAATCTTGATACAGCAGACAATGATCTTGAGAAGAAAGAATGGACACAGGGTGTTTACTAGACTAGACAGACTGACCAGTCCCTTATGGGAAGCTAATGTGGGATAGCAGTTAACCATTCAGTTGGGAAATAGGACTATGAAATCATCATGATATTCCTCAAATTCTCATAAAGCAAAACAAGAATGGACTAGCAGTGGAACTGAACACGTTTTATTGCAATGCTTTAAAGGACAGCATTGCAATAAAATGTGTTCAGTTCCACTGCCTTTAATTTGAAATAATGCTATTGTCAACGCTGCTAACATCGGATGTTCTTGCCTTGACAACATATGGAGATGCAGCCTTTTTCTATAACTTGTGAGTTAGAATTAGATGATACTGGGTGGAGGAGGAAGAATGTGTATGGGAATTAGTTAGACATAACAATATCATAGTAGTGTATGATTCAAGGTTGTCTGAAATAAGAGATGATAAGAAATGGCGGGGTTGGAGAACTGGAGAGAAAGTCTGCATTTCAAACTAATTGGAGAATGTGATTTATGACTGCTGATTAGAGGAGGGAATTGTGCTTTGATACTATGTGTTCAGGGGAGGGGAATTCAGATTTTGGCTTCTACATGTACGTGCCGATGCTATGCCACTTGAATAAAGATTCTTTAACGGTAAACAATGCCTCGAAGTTCTTTGAAGAGTTTCATCTGTCGGAACCATGACAGCTATGCCTACTGCTTAAAGAGCCTTCTTCTGCCATTAAGTTTCAAGTTTTTCTTTTTTACTTATAGGGGAACCTTAGAGATGAACAATCAGAGATTACTCCTGAAAGCCCTTCTAGCCCTATGACCGTGTCTCCTTCTTCAACTCTAAGTGAACCTTCCATTGAGGTATGAACACAGTCTGGATGTAGTAGGCAAATGGGGGTGATGAGTGAGGCGGAGCGGTGTAGGTAAATATTCCTTCGACTATCTCAAAGACCAAAAGGATGCCTATGGTGCTATTTTGCAGTGATGGAGAAACCAGGTCCCAGTTTCTTTGGTAGAAGAAACATTTTTCTCTTAATAAGACAGCAATAGCAATAACACTTATACTGCTCCATAGTGCTTTACAGCACTCTCTAAGCACTTTATAGGGGCAGCATATTTTCCCCAACAATCTGGGCTTTCATTTTACCAGCCATGGAAAGATGGAAGGCTGAGTCAACCTTGACTCAGGATCAAACTCCTGGCAGTGAGCAGAGTCAGCCTGCAATACTGCATTCTAAACACTGTGCCACAATGGGTCAGTGATAACAGGTAAAACTTCTGCAGTTATTTTTTGCAGCTGCTTGAAAAGATTACATTACCCATACTTTTTTTAAAAAGAAGTTTGTTAAATGCTTCTACTTTTAATTTGGTGAGAAATAGCTATTGGAGATTTGGTAGCAGATCAGGAACTGTAAGATGTTCCTGCTTAAAACAATTGAAGGGAGCTGATTTGCTATTTGCATCTAACACCAATTTAAGGATCTAATTGCCTCTAGGGAGAGTTATTTCAGGGGCAATAATGTGAGGCATCAATTTAGATTAAGAATATAATGTCAAACTGGAACTGTGTATCATTACTTTTCTTTGAGAACTGTATTTTGAAAAAAAAAGGACTAATATCCCCTTTGGCCATAAAGCAAATCTGATATTAGCCAGGGTCACCCAAGCCGTTTCTGTATGTATCCAGTGGAAAATCCCAAATGTGGCATATTTTAATACTGTGTGAGTGTGGTCCCGAAAGTGGATGAGGCTGAATTCCGTGAATGCCTAAAGGAGAGTTATTTAGTCTAGCCTTACAGGCTTTTTCTGCAGGCTCCCAAAGTGGATAGGATCCTTTTTGCAAATTATAGTGTGGTCTTGTAGAACCACTTTGGGCATGGCTGTGTGGCTTAAACACTAGACCAAACTGACTTTTACTTTGATTTCATTTGTTCAGCCTAAAGCTAACCTGTGCTTAAAGTAATTTTTTTTTAAAACAAAAATTAACAATTGAATAGCGATCAACAGATGTGTTTGCATGCTAAATGAAATATGAATTAGGGTGAATGAGAGAACATTAACCACAATCTAGAATCATGGCTTATAGCAGGAGTCACAAGTCATAAAATGGCCAAGTTTGAAGACCCCTGGCTTATAGTCATGGCTGTGTGAACCCGGACAGGAAATTAAAGAACAATGACGCACCTCACTGCTCTCTGACTCTAGCCTGTGGTCACAGAGCAGGATAGCAGAAGGGACCCACAAGTCACAACTGCTTCTGCTGCAGTGTTTCCATTGTAATTTGGCTTCTTCTTTTTCTCATAGGTTCACAATAACAATAATTAAAAAAAAGTTAAAGGTACCCTTTTTAAGGTTAACCTTTTCCCATCCTGCATCAGGCCAAAATATTCTAGGCCCTATAATACCAACCGGGAGGAGACAAAAATAATCTACCTGCTAGGTGCCTTCATAGACTTCATACTTGTGACTACGACAAACGATAGAGAGATGGGTGGTGTAAGTGCACCCAGTAATAAGTGCCTTGGCTTTGGGTCATGCAGAAGAGCTGATAACCTCTGGGTACTCCATTGTCTGTTTTTGCACCCTTTCGTTCTTACAGCTGTATTCTCATGAGAAGGAGGAGAAGCTCAGCACCACATCCAATCCCATTCTTGACTGGGACATTCCCCTGGCAGTAGCCAAAGAGCGTGCCCATCAGAAACGTACCAGCAAACGGGCACCACAAATGGACTGGAGCAAGAAAAACGAACTCTTTAGCAACCTGTGAAGTAACTCAACCCTCAAGCAGGGAGGTGATGTAAGGGCAATATTGGAAAATCTGGCCTCCCCTTATGCCTCCCCTTCCCCTTCTCCTAAGCATTCCTGCCCCCTAGATACATTTCCTTGCCCTTCGTCTCTTCCTCTCCCTTTGCTTGGAAATGTAGATCTTGTCTTGCCCTGGGCCACCTGAAAGGGCAAACATAGGGCCTGATTATTCTGCCGCACTATTTTGGAGAAGCAGTTGTTATTTAAAGAGGATGATGAGACATTTTCACACACCCTCTATATAAATAGCTTAAGCTAGCTTGTGGATGTGAATCCAGTATGAATTTGGTGTCTCTGTTGGATCTGTAGTAGAAGATATATACATACACATATCTATATACAAAGAGAATGTATGCACAGGACAAGGATGTCATATGTCAGGTGTCATGCTGAAAAAGGGGGACAGTGTGATGCATAGCTATACTGTAGGTCCATTAACTCTTAGGATAGCTGAAGTTAAACATCTAAAACCATTAATCCCTGTAGATCTCAACTGGCTCTCTTCAGAGAAATTACATTAGATGCTGATTGAACTATTCCAGACTATGTCACATCGGGGACAATAGTCTAAGCTTGCATAGAGTACTTTAATTCCTAATTTGATTACAAATGAACATCCTTTTGTGAGGCAGTGCTCTGTCCTCTTTTCAAGGAACTGCTCTGCTGCGACTGGAGAGAAATATTTCTGATGCTCTATTGTCTTCTCTCTTTTTTGGTAAAGACACTCCTGGATTGCCACTGCAAGATTGGGCTTAGTAGGCAAGACCCAATACTTCTTGCTTTGTGCTTTGGAGCTTTCAAAGAGTGGGAAGAGGAATAATTGAAAGAGAGCCTGTGAGATTTGCTTTCTTTTGGCCAGGGGATGTGACCAGGAGTTGTACCTAATGCAGCAGTTGAAAGCACACAAGGATAATATCCTGCGCTCAATTTACTCCAGAAATGGAGCCAATCAGGGTTCTCAATAATCATGATTAATTAACAACTTACTGATATAGTGTTTCATTTCTGGAATTGTTTTCTAATTATGGCTCATTTCCCTGTATCTGTATAGTATAAAAATCATTCCTCTTCCATAAGGTTTTGTTTTGTTTTTGTTTTCCTTGATTAATGTTTGATGTCAAGTGCAAGAGAATCTGTTTATTGGAACAAAATGCTGCCTTGATTTTGTGTGCTTATTTAAAATTAAGTATTTTTTGTACAGTCACATACACAGGTCACAATGTACCGTATGTGAAAGCTGAAGTCTACGTAAGACTAGCCAATATCTCAAGTCTTATAACTTAACTTATAACCTTAACTGGGCCATAGTGAGAGCTGTAAATCCAAGGCCAGCAGCTCACCGATGTAACACAAATAACACACGCACAATATTTTCCACTCTCCAAAACATGTCTCTGCATATTGGACTGGATAATATATCAGACTTTGGGGAGATAGAAATCACCATCTTACCTGCAATTGTTTTCTTTTTTTCTGCCAAGTTAGGTGAGCAAAGCCATGTCAATACTCAACCAAAAGAAAAAATAAAATTGACAAGGCAATAGGCAGGAGAAACTTGGCACCCTTATCAGCCTCTTTTTCAGCCTAGCTTTGTTCCTGGGACTGGAGAAATGCATGACAGGATCTGCTTCTGCTTGAAACTAGAAACACAAGTCAGCATGATCTATAAATTTAAAGGGATGTGTTTGTAGAATGAAGTCTTGTTAAAACAATCTATGCCTTTAAGGCCAATGTGCCACTCTTAGCCAGAAAGTTCAGGTAAGAATCTATGATGTTGCATTCATATGAATCAGGTGTTGCCAGTAAGAGTAGGGTAACAATTTGTCCACAAGACTGACCTGCCTTATCATTTTCTGTGGTGTACTGTTTGCTGTCAGTAAGTCCTTTGTGTGATATAATATGGTTATCTCAAGTAGTTTTCAAATCAATGTGTCGGGCCTTGTACTTGGGAAACATTTTACAACAGGCAATCAGGCAAAGGCCAAAGAAGATCAGGAAAGCAAAGGCTTTATCAAATGGCTCTCCCATTCTTCATTAAAGCCCTCAAGGACCCTGCTTGATAAGGGTTGACCAATCTGATTTTTCTTTTTGGAAAGTTATTAAAAATGATTGCATTAGAGCAGGAGAGAATAAATATCCATGTTTAGGATAGATACAGGCAGTTTACATGTGAATCCAAGGTGGTTCCCAATTTAGGCACTGATCAGATTTAGGTTTGCTTGATCTCAAAGATGCTTTGAAGTATCACAAGGTTTTGGGAGTGCTTGAGGTTTGCTAACTTAATTATAAATTAGCCGATTGGTGGCATCCCATTGGCCCCAAAGGACTTTCTTGTGAAATGGTTGCCAGAGAAGCCAGGTTAATCTGTTGCTGCAAAAATAGCCAAGAGCCATATGGAACCTTAAAAGTCAACATTTTTAATGCCTCTGTGAATTATTATTCACTTAATCAAATGCACGATAATAAACCCATCAGTTGCCTGATGAAGTGGACTGGAGTCCTTGGAAGTTTATGGCATAATCAGTTGATTACATTAATCTACCAGTGGGGCCTCCAATAAAATGTGAAGGGCTTCTGGGCACAGCTATTTTACTTAGCTTCCGTCTTGAACTCTCCATTTCAAAATATTTCCCTTTCTATTCCTGCTACTCAGGATCATGAACAGTAAACAGGATCTGTCCTAGAGAGACTGTTTGAAGTATGTTTGCTTTTAGAGCTCTGACTTTTTCTCCTCCTGATGAAAAGTGCTTTGCAATTTCTTTTCAGAGAGCCTTGAAAACCCACCATCTTTATGTGTTCATACAACATTAATATTGTGCCTGAAAGAACAGCCAGCAGATCCAGCTTTGCATGATATTGAGAATAGCTTGTGATGAAGTTTCTAATTACAAGTCAAACTGCTTTTGAAGGGCAAAGGGCAGGGCCCACTGATAGGTGGGGATGAGGGTAGATCATGGAGCAATACCAGATTCAAATCTCTGAAGAATTCCTAATGACACCTTAATAACCTTAAGCCAATAATCTTTTAGAAAGAGTCACCCTATACTCATTAAAATCACCAAATTGTTTCCGCTTAACTAGGCCAGGCTTGATTGTCCAGCTTTCACCATCTGCTTGCCAGAGAGGGAAAAATTATCTGCAGGACATCAGTTTGCCAATTATTTCAGTTTTATTGTAGGGCCAGAGCTGTCGCACAAATCTTAAACTCTGTAATAATATAAAGGGTTTGGCCCATATCAAATCAGCATTAGCATTTAATAGGCTGAAACCTGCTTTATAATTCCTCAGTGTACCAGGTTGTTCAGCTAATTCACGTGTTCTCTGAAAACTGTGTCATTTACGGCGCAATCCTAGGCAAATTTAATGACTGAATAAATCCCATTGTGTACAGTACAGCTTATTCCCAGATAAGTAGATATTAAACTTTCTGCCTTTGCTTAACAAATCCTGCCAGACTACTAAGTGCAATGTCCACTGCAGTGGAAAATGATAACAACTTACCATTTATGTCATGAACTCCAGAGCATCAGGACTTTATTCTTGCATCAATAATATATAAAGTGCAATGCAAACAAGAACTACATCTAGAAACAGCTTTAGAAATGCTAGCCATATCCTGTTTGGAGGGGGGGGGAACAGGCTTTGTGTTTTCACTGAAAGCCAGTGCATGGATGTAGGTTGTTTCTCTCAGAAAAGTCCTCATCCCATCATGGTAGGTTGCAATAAGGTGTGATTGGCAGAGCCACATCAATGTTTATTCCTCCTCCTCTCAGTCAGCATAAGAATATGTCAGTGTGCTTATGACAAAACTCTAATCTACCTCAGTAAAGAAGCAGGTAATCCTGTCTGTAACTTAATTATTTGAGCATTTTTAAGGGTAGCGCCCCTATCCAATGTGTGTGAGTGGGTGTGGGTGGGTGGGTGTGCGCACACGTGTGTGTGCACAAACGTGTGCAGAAGGGGGGGGGACAGGTGTCCATGAAATGGAAGCTCTAGTTTCTGAGGTGCTTCACCCCAGTAAATTCTCACTTAGATTTTTTTCTGAGGGCAAATCTGTTGATCTTCTGGAAAGAAGAA
This sequence comes from Vipera ursinii, assembly GCF_947247035.1. Classification (NCBI taxonomy): domain Eukaryota; kingdom Metazoa; phylum Chordata; class Lepidosauria; order Squamata; family Viperidae; genus Vipera; species Vipera ursinii. The sequence goes on along the minus strand of NC_139513.1, from coordinate 121,589,296 downwards.
TAAACAAGTCTGCCAAGCTTCTGAAAGTCTGGTAAATCTCTGTCCAAATGTAGCCCACCTGATAGATTGGAGGAGGGTTGCAGGATGAAGTAGGAGGCAGCTCACATTTCATTTGAAGAGAATTTCCCCCCTACACACACACACACTTTGTCCTGTCAGCTGGGCAGAGTTTTACCAGTCCTCTAGCAAACTAGCAGACATGTTCTTTCTTTCTATCATTGGAGCTGGAAGATCTTAGTCAATTTTATCCTGGCTTCCAAATATCCAAAAGTGATATATGCTCCAAGGTAGCAAAACAAGGAAGAAAGAACAAAGTTGTCTCAACAGAAATCAACTTTCTCTTACAACTGATGCTAAAATTCCAATTCTATTCTATTCTAAAAATGGTGGGAGAGACAGGGTTATGCTTGCAGCAATCTCACCTAATGAATAGGAGTTCAGCAGAATCCAGTCCCTGATTATGTCATTACCAGGATGATGACTGAACAGTTACGCATCATTTGTGCACCAAGCCTTGTGTGGGGAGAAGAAGAAAACACTGCTGTTTTGGAATATAAATGGCTGTACCCATGGTGAACTGGGGATGATACAGAGGCAGCATCCTCTAAATTTGATTAATGGCTCCAATCATTGTTGGAAATAAGGAAAACGTGAAGGATCATTTAACCATGCATGGTGTGCAAAAAACTGGATACAAACACACATGATAGAGAGAACGTTAAAGATTAATATTAACCTGAACTTCTTTTGAATTGGGACTTATGGATAGCCCGTAAGAAAAGACCTATGGAAGATTGGTTTTGTATATGATAAATGCAGCAAGACTATTGAATGCACAAAGATGGAAAAATACTGAAACACCCACAATAGAGGTGAAGATGATGCAATTAGCAGAAATAGCAAAATTGAGCTGTTTGATCGGGGACAAGATAACATGTACTTTTGTTAAAGATTTGAAAGCTTTTATGGACCTCTTGCTGAGAATTGGGGAAACAATGGAATGATTTGGTAATTTATGGATTTGTTGATTCAAAAGGACTGAATAATGGGAAGAAGAGAGGATGTAATTTTAAAGAGGGAGGTGTGAACTTATATTTGACTGTAAATTTTGTAAAGAGGATCTGGAGTTGCTTCTTTGCAACTTTTCTTGTTTCTATCTTATACTTTTTTCACTTTTATCTTTTTTGTTGTTGTTTAAATTTCATCTTCTCTTTTATATCTCAGAAAATGTTTTAATATTATTTTAAATGTGCTTAGATGGGTATCTCCAGGCCATGATTATCAGGATGTATGGAGAACCTAAGACTTCTGTATGCCTGAATGTGAGTGCGGTGAGCGGTGGTTACAACCTGAAGCCTGCTTTGTTAATGTTCAGAGTCGAGCAAGCATGAAGTAAAACTCCTCTCCAGAGCTGCTACTTGAAGAAAGAGGTTGGAAGGAGCTGCACTTATGCTGGCCTATTCTCACCCCATTTGGAGCTCTCCAAACACTCAGCTGAGCATCGGTGATGAACCTGAAACAGCCATAACTATAGCCACAACTGTTGTCTTTTCCCCCTCCTTCATAGATTCCTAAATAATTCTTGTCTCCATTGTACCTCTGAACTTATGCATTGACTAGTCTGGAATTAGAAACACAAATTTCCACAAATATCATTAAAATGTAAATATCATTAAAAATTTACTCTTAAGGTAAAGGTTGATCTTCTTGACATGTTGGATTCAATATTTCTTGCAATCAGTTTTCATTAAAGGTAAAATTGAAGGTCAAACATTATGCTTAAGTTGTTAAGTACAGCTGATTCTGTAGACTAGAATCTTGTCTGAGAACTTGATATTCATTTACAGAATAACAGAATTGGAAGGGACCTTGGAGGTCTTCTAGTCCAATCCTCTGCTCAAGGAGACCATATATGATTTCAGACAAGTGGTTGTCCAGTCCCCTTAAAAGCTTCCAATGATGAACTTCTGAGGGAAAGCTGTTCCACTGGTTAATTGTTCTCACTGTTAGGAAATGTCTCCTTAGTTCTAGGTTGATTCTCTCCTTGATTAGTTTCTATCCATTATTTCTTGTCTTGCCTTCTGGTGCTTTAGAAAATAGGTTAACCCCCCTCTTCTTTGTGGCAGCCCCTCAAATTGAACTAAATTATACATTGGATGGGTAAGAAGCTTGAAGCTATCTCCACGGTGTTCTGTTTTCCCTTCCTCATTTGCTTCTTCAGCAAGTGTAGGCCCTGAACCTAAAGGTAAAGGTTCCCCCGCACATGTGTGCTAGTCGTTTCCAACTCTAGGGGCCGGTGCTCATCTCTGTTTCAAAGCCGAAGAGCCAGCGTTTGTCCGAGGACGTCTCCATGGTCATGTGGCCGGCATGACTAGACGCCAAAGGCACAAGGACCGCTGTTACCTTCCCACCGTAGTGGTCCCTAAAATATTAATTTGATGAAGGAAAGTGTTTTTGTGTCTCCAGCATGAGTTATAGAGTTTCCATCGCAAGATTAAGACTGGATTTACAAAGACATCTTTGCCCATGAGGCACCAAGGACAGCAGTTATCCAAATGTATTTGTGGTTCAATGAACATGTGCTTGCATCTCCTGGTTTATCAGCATGACCTTAAGCCTCATGTGAAGCTCAGGAGTGTAATTTAAAAAGAAGTAGATTGTGTCAGAAAAATCACACGTGCTTTCTTTCCTCAAATGTGCTGAAGGATTCTCATTACTGCCAATGTTCTTTATTTCCATGCTCCTTCCATCTTTTAATTATATGTCCTACCCGTGACACATGGCAACATCTAAGAGACCTTGTTGGAGATTAATACCTAAGCAAACTTTGGCCTGGATGTGAGAAACTCAAGAAATACCAGAGCTATAAACTACACTAGGAAACTTAACAGTTCATCCTCCAAAGGAAAGCAATGACAAACCACTTCTGTGTTGTTGTCAATAAAATTACAATAATACAGCCATATATTCAGATTTGAGGCAAACTAGCCTTTACCTTCACAATTTCTGCACAGGAATGAAATCAGAACATCCTTTGATTATTTGTATCTGGCCACTAGAAATGAATTTAGTTTTAAAATATTCAGTGATGTCCAGTTGATAGTTCTTCTCTGTCTCCCACACTTCTTAACCAAAGTAGCTTCTTAACCGTCTCTTTTACAGATAACCCTACCTTGACTTTGAGTATTGGCATTTCTCTATTTGTATTTCTTTCTCCACAGTGCAGTCTTCCATTCATTTCACAATGATATGTCTTTTTCCTACTCCTCTTCTTCAAAGAAGAGGAGGGCAAAACTGATTCCATTAATAAAAGTAGAGTAGCAAAATAGCATTTGACCCAAACATACATACACCAAACAAGAAGAAACATAGAAAGGAAATAGCATTGAGAGCATAAATTAGGGTGTGCAATTTTGTGCCACTTGATTTATCAGGATGTGATAGTGCTGGGATAAAATCTTTGTTCATACACACACAAACACATACCCCCTTAAACATGCTTTAATGTGGGGCATAGGTTGAAGTTAATCCGCACCTCCCCTGAACATTGTATTAATTTAGACAGAAATAAATTCAGCTCATATCCTAAATAGGTATGATTATGAGAAGAATCTCATGGCTTTTTTCTCATGTAAGTGATTGGCTGCCATCTATCTTGCTTCTGCCTCTATGAAAAGAAGAATAGAATAATAACTTTATTGCCACTGTGAATGTAAACTAATCGGCATACATTAAAATGAAATTTCATTGCATACAGCTCTCAAAGGGTCACCACCTCCAATATACACTACATAAATATGACAAAAATAAATAAATACAGAATTATGCACATACCCACATATATGATACTGAGAAACAACAGTCTAGTCCGGATTATGTATACATGTGCATGGTGACAAAAATGAATCTTGCGAGTTTACTATACGGATGGCATAGGGAACAAAGCTATTACAGAATCAGGTAGTCCTGCTAGAAATACTTCAAAACCTCCTCCCAGAGGGGACCAACAGAAACAAACCGTAAAGTGGGTGTATGGGGTTTCTAACAATGCTTTGAGCTCTAAGCACATAGCGCTTATAAGCCCCATTCTGAATACCAGGGAGCGAACTTCCTATGATCTTCTCAGCTGTCCTTACCATTCTCTGTATGGACTTCCTATCTGAGGCACTGCTACCACCAAACCAGTTAATGATGCAGTTTGTTAAAATGCTCTCAGTTGTGCCTCTGTAAAAAGTGGCCAGGACAGAAGGAGAAAGTTGTGCTCTCCTCATCTGACGCAGCAAATGCAGACCCTGGTTTGCACACTTCACTAAGGATGATGTCTGGAGAGACCAATTCAGATTGTTAGTTATCTGCACCCCCAGATACTTAATACTGTTGACCACCTCTACAGCTGCATCCTTGCTGCAACCCCAGATACTTAATACTGTTGACCACCTCTACAGCTTCATCCTTGATACTGAGTGGAGTATGACTATGCTGATTATGCCCTAACCATAAAAATGACATTTTACATATCTTTTGCACATAGGAAAAATGTTTAAACAAATGAAATCACTGAAGAAACAATTCCTCTGTCAAGTTGCTCCTGAAATCAGAAGCTAAATTCAGGATCAGATCAATTGGGAGAATAGTGTGAGAAAGAAGCTAAAATAGCAACTCCATCTTTTCAAGGATATGAGGTAGGCCGCTGTTCAAACAATTTAGTTTTTCTACTTTCCATTGAGCAGAGTTACAATAGCACATTTTGTAAATTGCAAATCATCTTTCAAGTGAGGAGAGAGGGTTAACAACTTCATTAGATTGTCAAAGACTCTACAGACCCAAATTGCATCTTGCTCCATGGCTGCCCTCTTGCGATCATTTCTTGGCACAGGGGACGATGCATACAATTTGCTGCTCTACTGGCTTCAAGCAGGTCACCCAGCTAGATCCTAAAGATATATAGATATAGTTATAAATAAAGAGATCCTTTTGGGAATCATGGGTGAGACTCAGTAATACCCAGCAATCTTAACTTGCAAATTCATTCTTGATTGCATGTTCTGTAAGACATAAATGGCTTTGCAGCCCCAACAGATGTGAAGATTGCTGAACCAGAGAGATCCTTAGATTTGGAAGATTTGGGAAGATCCGTTTTCCTCACCCCTGCTGTCAAGTATGGAGCTGTGGAATTATGTGATCTGAAACTATAGATTGCAAAATCTCCAGAAGATCGTCAGTCCATTAGTACAGATTCTGGAAATGATGCAATGAGCACAAAAAATTATGATTTTTTTTAAAATAAAAATTTAGTTGGAAAAAGTGCAACCCGTCTCCTCCTGATTTTTGGAAATAAGAAAAAAGTCTAAGTAGGTTGAGGAGAAGCAAGATAGGATTGCAACTTTTTTCTGCAAGATAATATTTTGGGGGAAAAATCTCTTGGGGATTATGCAGGAGGTAAAACTAAAAGAAATGGTATTAGCTAGAGCCAAAAGTAGGTAGAAATAATTACAGTATTCTTACGTTGATTAATGGATTTTTCTGAATTCTAAATTTATATGCTATTCTATTTATATGCAACGACTCCAGGTGGTTTATTTTAAAACAATTTAAAATTACTGAAAGCAGCAGTGAAACTAAAAGCTTTTTTTAAAAAAAACCACATAACTTTAATGAGCCTAGCAAAACAGGTAGGTGTTAAACTCCCCCCCCCCTTGTAAACCGCAGACAAGAAGGGGTCTGACTCAACTACAAAAGCAATTTATTCCAATTTTTTAATGTCTGTTCTTCAGGCTGCAGGGAAACGAAGCCAGCTCTTACCAGAACGCATGCGGCTCTTTCAGCCGTCTGTGGCTCTCAGTCTTCTGCTATGTGTAGTCCCCCCCAAAAAAGTGGAACTAAAAAAGTTCAATCAATCAATTCAAATATGCAGGGTAGGTGCATATCTCGCCTTGGCTCCTCTCTTCAGTCAAACCCTGTTCTGCGCATGCGCGCATGTACGCGCATGTGCACACATTTTTTTTGCGGCTCCCAGTTTTTCCTTTTGTGAGGGAACCGGTTCCGAGTGTCTCTTTCACTGTTTCAGGTTGCTGACCCCTGTACCAGAAGCTTAACAGTTCTCCCACATAAATATGTCACTCTTGCTTTATAGGGAACGGATTCTTAGCTATTATATACTATCTTTTTACCCAAGTTAGCTCTGTAGCTGGACATTTCATCTTGGTGGCAAATTACTTTATGAGACTTAAGTCTCTTCTCGTCTTCTCATCTGGGAAGAACAGGCAGAGATTTGCTGCTGTTCTGCAATGTAATTGATTCAGGTGAGAAAAGACAATATCCCTTCAGCAGATCCTAGGATTAAGGAAAGTCACTTCTTGAAAACAGTTTTAGATCAGCTACTGGAAGTGTATTTCCAGGGCAAACAAGATTTGAAACTTTCTTCTTTGTGGTTAAAAACTGAACTGTTCCTTCCTATCATCTCCAAGCCATGAAAAAAGTGATCAAGGTCCATGTATGTGTACAGTTGAAAAATGATGAAAAATTATACAGTATACAATCACATGCAAAATTTAAATAAAGCACTTTGCCTGCAGGTCCTCTAGAATAGATCATGGTGGCTGCTATGTGGGGGTGGGGGAGACTCATTAGTTTTCCAGGAACAAGAATTCGGAAAGGAGAGTTTTATAGTAATACAGTTTTTTAAAAAAACTGGATCACTCATTTATTTGTTTTGCCAAGTTGTGACAGTAACTAGCAGAAAAATGGGGGGAAAGACTACAATTTTTTTAAGGACAGAATTATTGCATCTGGTTTTACTCCTTGATTGGCTTTAATATGCTTTATATTGCATATTTCAATATTTATATGCCATCTTAATGAAAAGTACAGTAGCAGAATCAGCGTGATCCCATTTGTTCACAAGTAAATTTCTTTGCATTTGAAGAGCTTATTTATACTGCAATTGTACAAAATATTTACAGCACAGAAAATGTCAAACAAATGGAATTTTTCACTTACATGGTAACTGTTTACACGTAGTTCTCAACTTGCAATGGGTTGCTTAACAGTTATTCAAAGTTACAATGCCCCCCCCAACTACTTATAATCTGCTTTCAGAGTTATGATGGCTACATAAACCTAGTGGTGGGATTCAAATATGTGAACAACTGGTTCTCTGTGTGGATGCCACTTCCGGAAGTCCTTTTTGGGCCTGGACAACAAAAAATTAGCTACCGGATCTGCCGAAGTGGTGCGAACCGGCTGAATCCCACCACTGCATAAACTGCTGTGGATTACCTTGGTAACACTCCAGAGTAGCAGAAAACAAAAAGAAAACAAAAGGGAACCACAATTTGCATATGTTTTGCAAATGGAAATCAATCGGCTTAAAGGGAAATTTAGAAATACTAGTATTAAAACAGCAACATATCTCCCTCTGGGAAGGATGAGGTCAGATGACCTGTATGTCAACTTCTCCAGATGTTCTGGTCCAAGTCTAGAATGTTGCTAGGCAACATCATCACCTGTATCCTTCCTTATTTATATTTCAACTGGATCCGGCTCAAGCAGGTGTTCAAACAGAATAGGGCAAGGTGCCATTTTCCTGCCCTTTGAACAGCACACGGGAAGCCTCATTCTGTTCAGAAGGTGAGGTTAGTTCAAAGTGGGGTTTCAGCTGGAGAGTCTAAAACAGAGCTGATGGTCAGAGCGAAATAACTATTGAGCCTTCTGGAAGACCGCAGGAGACCTCTTGTGAAGGAGTGATGTCACTGGAAAGAAAGTGGCTAAAAACTTTCAGCCTTAGGCACAAAGCCAGAAGGGTGACCTTGGGCCAGTCACTTTCTCTCAGTCCTAGGAAAGAGGCAATGGCAGACCGCTTCTGACAAAAAGGTCTGGCCAAGAAAACTGCAGGGACTTGTCCAGGCAGTCTCAGAGAACCAGACACAATTCAGCAAAAGGGGTGTGTGGGGGGGAAAGCCTGTGTTCAGCTAGATGGCAGCACCTAGCCAACGTTGGCTGGTTTCCATCTGATTAGTATTCGGATACCCTAAGAAAATATCACGTGTAGCCAGAGTGGGGAATTGAAACATGATACCCTGGAAGAAAGCATAGTATAATTTCCCCATGGCAATTTAATGGGCAGTTCTAATTGAAATGGAGTTGTGTCTGCTCCACAATCCTTCTAAAGCACTTTAAAGTTATTCTCTTCACTCCTGCATCCCCTGGGTTCTCCCAAGCACCCTTCCCTCCTCCTCCTCCTCCTCCTCCTCCTCCTCCTCCTCCTCCTCCTCCTCCTCCTCCTCCTCCTAATCCTCCTCCTTCTTTCCATGTTTAGCTTCAGCACTAAAGCAATTGTGTTCAGTATCTGCAAGTGCTAAACTCCAGCGGCTCAGTAACTTATTATACAAAATTGTTTCTTCTTGTATAACTAATTTTGCTGACTTGACGGGTGTTACGTTTTTGCCTATGACCAGTTGTATGGATGAGAGAAGATACAGTATTTGAGTAGCCAGACTTGCCAATAACTACTCCTTTGTGGAGGGAGGGAGGGAGGGAGGGAGGGAGGGAGGGAGGGAGGAAGGAAGAAAAAATAATTTTCTAGGCCCCTTTATGGTTATAGTGGTGTGGCCTAATTCAGAATAGCAACCAAAAACCTGACTGCTTTCAGTGATCAGTGGTTTGCCTCACTTTCTGTCCTTTTCTCAGTAGGCCATTGATTAAATAAGCAATTTGGCAAAGCAAATAATATATAGCTTAGCTTTCCTGTTTTCTTAGGAACGTCTGTGAGAAACGCCTTTAGATTTGCAAAAGCAGAAGAACTTCCTTGTCCCTGGGCTTAAATACACTTTGCTACTTTCTTATTTTCGAAGGTTTGCCAGTTGGTTTTGCCACTGTACGAATATGCATAATCAATAAGAATCACACTCTCGGTTTTGAAGTCTTTGAAATATCTTTGAATAGAAAGTATAGGGCATGAATCTGTGTAAGGTGCAAGTAGTCAAAGGTAAATATCATATGTTGTATTTTTTAACACAGAGACTACCCACAGGGAGGGCCTTCTCAGGGTGCCGCCGGCAAAGGATTGCCGGAGGGCAACACCCAGGTGGAGGGCCTTCTCTGTGGGCGCGCCTGCCCTTTGGAACCAGGTACCCGTAGAGCTTAGGACTGCCCCAGATTTTCGTTCGTTCTGCCGGGACCTGAAGACCTGGCTCTTTGAGCTTTCCGGCCAGGACTGAGAACTTTTAATTTTTAACCTATTGCAATTGGGTTTTTAATTAGAGTTAAGGGTTTTAGATTTTAATTAAGGGTAATTTAATTTATTTTAATTTGTTATTAACTTTTGTATTGTTATATTGTTTTAATCCCCTTGTGAACCGCCCTAGGTCCTACGGGAAAAGGGCGGTATATAAGTTTAAATAATAAATAATAAATAAATAAATTTATCTGTCATCCTGTTGCTTTGTTACTCCCCAAAATGTTCTGTATGGACATGGGTCTGGGTAAAATTAGCCATCACTTTATGCAGATAAAACCGAGAGTCCATTTTTGTCGGAGATCTGAGGAACTGCTTTTAGAAAGATGGTCTCTTAATGTTTACTCTCTCAGCTGTGCAGAGAGATGAACCTCTTCTTAAATCACCCCTGCTGGTTTTCTCTTCCTTTCTTGGAAAAGAACAATAGCTGTGGAAAGTCAGACTCCATGGGAACAATAACAAACTTTATTAAACAATGTTTGGGAGGCCTAAACAGAGGCCTTGTAAGAACACCTGAATGCCAGCTATTAGAAGGGATAGGAGCAGGGACCTGAAGTCATTTATATTAGTGTAAGGATTTATGGGGCTATAGAAATGAGCAGATAAAACCTGGTTTGGAGTTGTCATAGCAACTTTTTTTTAGCTGCTTATGGAGGAACAGCTTCCCATTGTTGCTGGGATCACTGGGAATGTTACGCAGAGGACTCTTCTCTTTCTAAAGGACAAATGGCAACATGGTAATTAATAGTCTGTTTTGCTTTCTTTATACAACCTCTGGTTTTCGGCTCTAATACGCACTGTGCTTGTATCTAGTGCGAATGAAAGAATGAATGAGTTTCTTCAAGCTCCTGGCTCTGCCAATGGATTTATAGACCTGGGATGTTGCTGGATTAATAGGGGCTATTTCATATGTTTTTCAATTGGTTGGGTGAACGTCGAAATATCACGAAGATACATTCAAAATGATCTCGATATACTGGAACACTGGACCAAGGTGAAATTAAGTAAGTGTAAAATCCCATCTTTACACACCAAATTTGTAAAGAAGAATCAGCAACAGAATAAAGGATGGTGGAGCCCAATAACATGTGAAACAAATCTAGCTGGTTCCAAATGAACCGAAGAGCAGTCAAGAGCAGTGGCCGTTTCTCTCCACACGGCTGCCTTGAGAAGCATTCCATTGTCTTGGTCAAGGATGAAAGAAGGTTGCTTCCATTGCTTCTAAAGGCTATGATGTGGTGGGGCAGACTTCTGCATAAGCATCACAGGGTCCACAAAACAAATGTGATTTCCTATGTTTAGTTTGCTGGATCTTTTTTCATTATCATTCCACATCTTATACATCTTATAACAACACCTATTGTTCCTTCGTATGAGGCTTTGGGTGTTTCTCCACCACGATTCATTGTACTTTCCCCTTTGGAATCAAGAGTATGAAAAAGATACTTCAAAGCACATGGGGGTAGAAAAGTAGCACTGAATGCAACACCTTTCCCACAGTATCCTCCTTTTGCCACTTTATAATATATCAGTTTGCACATAGTGACGTGCAGGCCCAGGAAGTATGTTCAGTCTAACCCAGTGGTGGCGAACCTTTTAGAGACTGAGTGCCCAAACTGCAACCCAAAACCCATTTATTTATCGCTGGGTGCCAGGTGGGTGTGGCCTACTGGGTAGGTGTGGCTGTGGTGGTCGTGGAAGATTGGGTGGGTGTGGCCAAGGTGGATGTGGTCACCTCAATGTCACTCGTGGGGAGGGATACCTGTGGGGGTGGACAGGGTTGGGGGACATCCAGGGGGTCTCTGGTAGGTGTGGCAGGAGGCAGGAGGTGTTGTGATTCAGGGTCAGCCTGTGGGTTCGGCAGGTGGGTTGGATGATTCAGAGGAGGAGGAGGGGGGTGTTGGAGAGGTTGCTGAGGGTGTTGGAGAGCTTGCTGATGAGAGCCCTCAGCCAGGCCCCTCCCATCTGGTTACGATGCAGACCCAGCTGTATGAGCCTGACAGCGTGGATGAAGATGACCCACAGCTGGCCCTGTTCAAGGACGCCCGATGCAGGAGGCAGTCAATCAGGAGTAAACAGAGGAAGGCAATGGGGCACCTCGGAAGGAGGCAGAGAGAAGCCACGCCCTGAACTGTTTAAAAGGGGAATGCGTGGGAGGGCTGGTTTGCTGAAGGCAACCATTTGAATAGCTCCTGTTTCATGGTTCGTGTCTTGTTTTGCTCTGTTTGCTTTTGTGTCCATAAATTTGGCAGGCTTAGTTCTAGCCTCTTGCCTTCTTGTAAAGGGGTTGTCCCTGCCTTATCTGCAGGGCCGGTAGTAGGCTGGTACAGAACAGGAGGCTCATCCTGCGGGATAAGGTGAGGCAGGGTGGGGATGCCATTGCCATGGGGCAAGGCAAGGGCTGGGGCGGCAGCTGCCTGACACCATCGGCCCCCACACACAGAGGCCAGCAAGCGCATGGGGGCCAATGGTGTCCGTCAGTAGCCACAGCCTGCCAGGCCCCTTGACCGGCGCACTTTGGGGCTCCACAGCCCATCACCAGCAGTTCAAACAAGCTGTCTCTGAGATGTATGGTCGGCCGACAGCTCAGGAGGCAATGCAGTGTGTCGTGCTTGGGAAAAGGAGAGCATGCAAGGCCAAGAGGGACGGGATGGGGGTGGGGGGAGGGAAACCAGCCATGCTGGGATGCATCCGGCCACATGGGACCTCAGCAAATTAGCAGGTGGCTGGTTGAAGAGGGACAGTTGCCACCTCCAAGGCATGGCGCGGGTGCCCACAGAGAGGGCTCTGAGTGCCGCCTCTGGCACCCGTGCCATAGGTTCGCCACCACTGGTCTAATCAATAAATTGTGAACTTGGCCGTTTACCTTGATCTGGTTGCCTTACATGTTCTCAGTAACTAAGGTGGTGGTTGTGGTGTCTTTTTCAAATAGCTCTGTCCTCCTAAGCATGCAAAGTGTCTAGTTCAATAAAATATAGCATTACAATTTCAATCAACAAAAGAAACATCAAGAATTTTAATTATCTTTTCCCAGAAATTGACCTTTTCTAGGATATTGCCCCATTTATTCTGCTATCTTTGCAGGATGTAAGCTATTCAAGTTAAGCTGTCTTTTGCAAGACTTATGGTAAGTTGACAGCACCAGTGGGGTTCAATGGTGCTCCAGATGTTACTCTCTTTGCTTTCTTTTGCCACAGTCATCGTATTTCTGTTTGCAGGTCTTTGCATTTTGTGATTCCCCCCCCCAGTTTTTTCTTTTATTTTCTGCCGTCTCCAGGTATTATGATGTCTGCTATCCAGGCTTTCTTGTCTTTCGTATTGATAAATGTTAAACCTGGGGTGTTATATGGCAGGTGATGATGATTATTATTATATACACAAAAATGTGAAATCACAACCACAGGCTGTTGTTGCTCTTCATACACATTGAGTTCTTCCTGAGAACCTAGGATATTATGATATATTGGCATGGTATATGTGCGGATCCAAGCAGTGCAGCCTTTTGTAACTGACAGACAGAAAATACACATCTCACCCAGTCTGGATGATACCAAGACTTCGGGCACATTTCAATAAGAAAACAGAATATTTTAATAGCATATAAATCCTTACCCTATTTGTCCATCAAAGAATACTGAGTCATGGCACTAAACTTTAAAGCCCACAGGTGAATCATACATTTGATTAGGATAAGCAGACTACATGAACCAACTGCATATATTTCTCTTATATTCTTCATTTTTCAAGACACAGTTACCTATCTTATTGCATTTTACACATGCAGAATTTTTGATGGCCATTCATTGTTTTTGCCTTTGAGTCATCCTGGAATTTCCCTCTCACTATGATGAGATTTAAGTTGGCTTCAAAGTGAAATTTTAACCCCAAATGACATATTTAAGTTCACAACTTGATTTTTGCGTGGCTATATTTTTCAGTGAATTCCTTCATGATATGGACTGTGACAATTAATATTAACATAGCTACATTTCTTCTTTTTTGTTCCCCCCTCTTTTTAAAAAGAAAGCTGGAGCTTCAAATGTAAACAGAAAGTACTCTATTTTAGAAAAAAAACAAAATGCCAGCATCTCAAGCCAACAAAGGAAGTTAAATGCTGGATACTTACTGTTGTGTAGCGGGTTCTTTGGCGCAGGAATGAAGACGAGGCAAGTGAGTTCAGGAAAACTCATGTTTATTTGCTTGCAGAATCTGAACTGAGGATTGGGCTGTAACTAGCTGCATTATATAGTCTAGCCCCTAGGCGGCAGCCAATAGGTTTGAAGCAACCATTGCCACCTAGGGATAGCCAATAGTAGCACTGGAGGCTTGTAGTCTGGGTTGCTGGAGAGCCGTTAGCTGCTCCAGCAACCCATGTGGTATTACTATTGAGCCCAATACATAACACTTACTACTAAATCATTAAGCAAACCTGATCTTCCTTGATCCCCACCTCCAATGACATTGTTTAATCAAAGGGACCTAAAACATACCCTCTCTGCCTGATTATACAGGAGTAGCAGAAGCACGGGTGCTCCAGATAACCAGTAGCAATGCTGTGGGCTACAAAGTCCAGCATATATCCATCATAAGTTGGACTTCAAGGAATGTTAGAGGACTTTTGGGAAATACTGGTTTTTCTTTTTTCTTTTCCAGACTTTTAGTGTTACTTGTGCCTAGAGAAAGAATGAGTTACTATTTTCCTATACCTTCACGTGGACCCGACTGATTCCAACATCCTATTCTCTTTTTTCTTGGTTGCATAGCTGTCCTGGTTTCTTAGTGTAGCCACAATGGAATTATCACCTCTATTGACGTCAACATGCAAGCAACAAAGAAGGCAACTCAGGCCACTTTCCAAATCTTCCACCCCTATAGTAACTTAAGTCAACACTTGCTTCCTACTGATGACAACAATGTAATATACACCTTGTAATAAATACAATCTTTGTAGATTCTGGTTTTTGCAACCTGCCCTTTCCTTCCCCTGGTACTTTGATTCTGACGGTGATGCAGAAGGTTGCATTGCTCAGAGAATGGCTTCCTGGATATACTTTTTTTAGGTGAGCTCCTCTATGACAACTGATGAAATGTTGGTTGTCCACGGGTGCTGTGTGATTACAGCAGGCGGCATGAACATGGGTCCATCAGAAACTTCACGAACACAACTCAGAGAGGAAGGTTCTTCCTAGCCTGAATTCTACATGGCAGTTTAAGTGAATGGAATAAGCACATTTTCACTGTTGGGAAGAGTAGCATAGAGGTATTTTGCAGATGTTAAATAGTAGCAGAGGGAGGGATTAAGAAGGTGAAGAATAGCTCTACAAAACTATAATTTGGCATGCTCTAGAGTCATTTTTTCATGTCACAATGAATATGTGTGTGAAGAGGATTTGTTTTCTCTTCCACAGTCCCAAATCTATCTGGATCACCCCATGTCCTTTTTAATTTGTAAAATGACTATGTAGCAACTAGGGTAGATATTCCACATAATTTTAGTTTGTTGTCTTTTTCTCAGTAAGACGGCTCTTCTGCCGGAACCTGAAATAATTCAAGGTTCTGAAATCATTCTTCCATTATATATGCAAATGTGGACGATCTATTGAACAAAATCAAAGGGAGCTTATTGCCTTAAAAGAATTAGGCAAAGTGAAGTGTTGTAAAATGGTTGTTTGAAAGAACTTCATTTGGTTGAAACTGGCAGGGGAATATTTTTGGAACAAGTAAAATTAAGGCTGCATGATTATAAATTTGGGTTTATCAATTTAAACACTGCTATTATTTTAAAATTGAGTTTTTTTGCATTATTGTATTTGATTGCTTTAATGGTTATTGCAAATTGCCTCAGGAAGATAATTTATACTAGAAAAGCAATCTAAAAGCTACCCAAAGAAATAAATAAGCTGAAATATTATGTACTATTGGAAATATAGACCTTGCTAGCCAGTTCATTAGGACTGTATAGGATCTCCCTTGGCTCAACCATATGGAATTGATTTGAAATGAAAGTTACATAATTTGATCTCTCAGGTGGAAGCCATTCTATCTTCCCCAGTCCATCCCACTGTCACCTCTTTCCTTTCTGTAGCTCCTCTTCTTTCTTTCAGGTTGGATGGAAGACAGGTAACAGTCCTATGTAGGCTATTTAGATCCTTATTGTGTAAAGATGTTTCCCTTCCAGCAGCTGTTGTGGCACTCCTGTCTATATTGAGAGTTGAAATCTTCCTTTAGGAGCATCTTGCATGCATCTTTTTTGGCACTCAGTTCAGCATTAGTATCCTAGTTCAGGGCTTTTCAACCTTTTCATCCATTGCACCACTTTTAGGATATGGCAACATCCGAGTACCACAAGTCACCTAGCACAGTGTCAAAAACTTGATGACCAAAAAAAGAAAAAGAAAAAAAGTGATGAAGTACAGGTAGTCCTCGACTTACAACAGTTTGCTTAGTGACTGTTCAAAGTTACAATGGCACTGAAAAAAGTGCCCCCCAAGCTACAGCCAAGCAAGACACCTGCCTGCCTGCCTGGTGGTGCTCTTTCTCCTGTCCAAGGTTTTCATTGTTGTGAGCATTTCTGTTAAGGATTGGCAGCAGGGGTGTCTTGGGGGGTGTTTGGTTTTTATTCCCCCCATCTTCTGGGTGGTTCCAGCAGGTTTTGGTCACTTCACATGATCCTGGGACACTGTGACTGTCATAAATATGTTGCCAGGCATCTGAATGTAAATCACAAGACCTTGGAGAGGCTGCAACATTCTAGCTTATCGGCGCTTCTTCTGGGCTCGGAAGTGCCAGGATCAGTGCCGAGCTCCAGCTGGAGCCTGGAGCTGATCCTGGCGCTTCCACTGAGCCCTGACAGCCCCGAAGAAGCGCTGATCCTGGCGCTTCTGCTGAGCCCTGACAGCCCTGCAGCTCCAGCCATCTCTTGCTCAGGCTTGTGCGGTGCTGCCACCGGTTCAGCTCATTCCCCTCCCCCGCTACCACTTTTCTAGGATGGTCGCGTACCACCTGCCATGTGCCAATGTACCACAGGTGGTACCCGTACCACTGGTTGAAAAGCCCTGTCCTATTTTTGCTGGAGAATTCAGAAGAGTAAAGTTTTGGCATTGAACAGGTAAATATAAGCCCCCTTTAGAATGGACTAGTAGCAGATCTTTTACTAGAATTTTGTTGTATTCCTCTAGATGACTTTGCAGAACTTCAAAGGGGCACTTTGATTCAATGAAATGTCAAAGTATCTTGATGAAACCCAGGATCAAAACAGCAGTTTGGCTTGGCCACACTACTTCATTTAGATGAGACATGAATAATTTCTCAAGAGCAAAGTTGTTAGTTGGACAAAATCAATCTGGTTCAAATGGAGTAATTCACCACGCACTACTTTGAATGAAATCATTTTGATGACCTGAATAAACTGCAGCCAACCCGCACACTTTCAGTCTATAGAGTGCAGTGGGGGTGGGGGTTGGATAGGGTTGGATTGCAAGCAGCATGCAGGCCTCAAATGGGTTGTGCTCCAAAGAAAATAGATTTAAGTTAATTAAAATAGAATGTCATAGGATTATTGTGAGAACAAAGAAGGTTTTCTTTTCTTCATGTATGGACATCAGATATGCCAAAGAACCATCCAGGCTCCTTGAAGTTCTGCACTGTTGCTTTAATTCAGATTGACTGCTGTGCACCCAAGTGAGCTCATTTATTCAGAACTGAACATTTGCAGCCAGTTTTGTTTATGGATTGTCTATGAGACCTTCAGAACTGTGCCTTCTCTAGGTAAATTGTTGTTTTAGGTACAGTAAATCTCATTGCAAAACTAGAAGAGTGTTCTGAGATTGACCCCTTGTGGATTAGAACCTTGGCCATCTTGACTATTTCAACTAGCCTGGAAGACAATTAGTCCACTCCTGAGGACCATGGTGAATGCCTCCTTTAAGGAAGACTGAAAACACACATGCACTACCACTCCCAGGGCTTCATTTTTAAAAATGTTAACATGTGGTAGATAGTCACTGAGCCTTGGTGGAGCAGCGGGCTAATGCCTCCTTAAGTAACACCAGCTGTTACTTAATTAGTGCAGGTTCGCATCCCACCAGGCTCAAGGTTGACTCAGCCTTCCATCCTTCCGAGGTAGGTAAAATGAGGACCCAGATTGTTGGGGGCAATTAAGCTGACTTTGTAATAATGCCGCTTGGGCGTGTGTGTGAAAGCCCTAATAAGCAGGCATATACTGTACATAGAATGAAGGCTACTGCTAAGCTTGTAAGCTGCCCTGAGTCTTCGGAGAAGGGCGGGATATAAATGGAATTAAAATAAAAAAAAATAAAAAAAATGTAGCACCTGCTCAAGAAAGTGTTTCTAAGTCATCTATTTCCTCAAATTATTACCAGCCAGTCTCTAGCCTCTTGGTTTTAGGAACCTTAAAATAATTTTTTTAAAAACCCTACTGCTTAAGGGGCTTTGGGATCATCAGTCTAGATTTAAGTTTAAGTACCATTCTCTGTGATGATCTCCATATGGCAGGGAAGAAAACCCATCTGTTGTTCTTGCTGTAGATAAGTCTATTGGAAGCATTAAAGAAGATATTGGGGAGGAAACTCCAAGCACTGATTAGTGGGATGGCCAGGTCCTTACTAGAAGATTTATTTTATAAATTCTTTCAAAGAGGGAAAGATTATTAATTTTATTTTGGGAAACGATGTTCTCCAGCATCAAACAAGAGTTTGGCCTTAGGTGTCACCTATGAGCAGGTTGCCTATAAATGTAGAATTCATAAGGTTAAATATAATGAAATATAGAACTCATTTACAAACAGTACAGTAAGTTAAAAAATGAGATATAAATGTTATATATACACACACACAATAATTGCATCATATACAATACATAGAACTGTAACTATGATATACCTTTTTCCTTTGGTTGCAATTTTTCAGTTAAAAATATTTTCTTTGGAAATGCATGCATTTTTATCTCTGTGTTTTTCCCAATTCTCTGTCCTTACTTTCAGAGCAATAAAAGAATAAATTATAGAAAAGAGAGAAGGCCTTGGTTTTAGATCTTTTGGGAGGTTGCCAAGGTAACTAAGTCATTAACAGAGAAACAGATCAAGGGTACAAGTCAACTTCTGCTGGCAATAGTGATTTGGCAATCTTTGGTAGATATTCACCTGGGCAAAAAAATTCCCATTTGCAATGGAAGCAGCTGATCAATACACTTGATAAGCTGGAACTCCTAATGCATATCTTTCAGGTATTCCTTTATCCCCTTTCTCCTTTTAGAACTACTGGGAGAAAGCTGAAGAAATGACCTGCTTTCTAGCCTAGCGCCCAGTTATTACAGAGTTTTCTTCTACCTGGTTTGAATTAAATTGTGAGAATTGCTATTTATGTTTTTGTATACAACTAAGCCAATACCTCACATTTTTCTTACTTTCCAGGCAGAGTGGGGAGAGAAGTCCAGAGCACATCTGTCAGGGATTGAGTTTCCATGCACAGGCAGCGCCCAGCTCCAGAAAGAATCTCTCGCTGGGACTTTTGACCTGTCTAGGCAGAGCATGAAAAATGTGAAGTTTTGACTGACCTATAATAATACAGGGACATACTGTAAGCAACTAATAAAGAATTTAACTTTAATTGATTCCTTCTTAACAGAAAATGAGCTATAGAATTATCTTTTATGGATGAAAATTTCTCAAGAGCAAGGAGGAGGAGGAGCTTAGTTAATTCAGTAGGACTTATAAAACAGCTTGTTTTTTAATCTTTGTAGTACTGATTGAGCTGTTTAAAATATGTAGTGTTATTATTAACTACATTAGTATTTATTATTTTAATGTGCCAAATTATTACGGACAAATTGTTGCTCATTTAAACAATACTTGTGAAATGTTAAGGTGTAACAGAATAACAGAGCTGAAAGGAAACTTGGAGTCTTCTAGTCTAACCTCCTGCTCAGGCAGGAAACTCTATACCAGACATGTCAAACACAAGGCCCGGGGGCCAGATCTGGCCCGCGAAGTGGTTTCATGTGGCCCGCGAAGCCATCCTGGAAACAGTGAGGGAACGGCCCCCACTGCCTTGGCCCTGGCCCAGAGACCCTCCTTCTGCCAGCGACCCTCAGATCTGTCCCACTCCTGCCCAGGCCCCCATAGGCACCCTTGATGCGAACGATGTAGAGCTGGCCACACCCACCCAGTAGGCCATATGCACTCTAGCCATGCCCACCCAGTAGGCCATGCCCACCCAGGCCACGCTCACCTGGCCCCCTGAGGGCAACTGCAATGCTGATGTGGCCCTCAATGAAATTGAGTTTGACACCCCTGCTCTATACCATTTCAGACAAATAGTTGTCCAATCTCTTCTTAAAAGAGATTGGACAACCATTAAAAGGCCTGTTCTCTTAATTGAAATGAATCAGTATATCCTTATATTTTGATTTTCTTCGTGGCACCACGGTCCCTAGAATTTAATTTGGGTAATATAAGTTGACCAAAGTACAAAAACAATCTACAAAGATCCAGGTTTTCCAGATCAAGGAGTGAAAAACAGTGGAGAGAACATGGGAGGGAAGGGAGAGTTGGTCCACCTCCCCCCCCCTTGCTTTTCTTCAGATCTTCTGCCTAACCTCTAGTAGCTTTCCTCAGGGTTTTTCAAATGTTTGCTTGCTGTTGAAGGTGGCAGATAGCCAATACAAATACATTAGGAGTGTAAACAAAACCCCTTATCAGAAAATAAGCCCTCACTGATTTCAGTGAGACCACTTCTAAGTAAGTATGTATGGACTGCACTGCACTTTATCAGGAATATATCCAAAGAAGATTCACAAGGTATGATTCCATCAAATCACCATGCTGTGATTAGAGAATAAAACTTATACAACCGTCCTCCATTTTCTCTATTTATTTTTAGCCAAGTAATATATCTGCATTTTACTTTTTCCCATTCACTGATCTTTAAACCATTAAGTTAGTAAAGCATCTGACCTGGCAAATAAATAAATTATGTGTCCTTAAGTTGGTTTTGATTCCTGATGACTGCCTGGACAAGTTTCTTCAGCTTTCTTGGAAAGATTTCCAAAAGTAGTTTGCCGTTCCCTTCTTCTTTAGGCTGAGTGAGAGTGACTGGCCCAAGGTCACCCAGCTGGCTTTAGATCTAAAGCAGGACTAGAACTCCTGGTCTCCTAGTTTCTAGCCTGGTGCCTTTTACATACACTCAAATTACAGTAATAATCCCATTAATCCCATAATGAAATGTTTACTACTCTATGCTTGCTAGAAGTTTTCAGGTTGTGGAATAAAGCAATAACACACAAGAGACAACTAAAATAGATATCCTGGTGCTCAAAAAATAAATGACGGTCAGCTATTGCATGTGAAACTCTGGAAGGGGGGGAGTGTCATAAAATCTGATCTAGATAAAGAGGTTTATTTATTTCAAACTGATATTTTGAAATATCAGTGGTGGGGAAAAAGTGTCTTGGCAGAATTTATTTCCCTCAGAAGAGTCCCGAATGACATGTATAATACATACCATCCAAGAAATTTAAGAGGAAAAGAATATATCTTTTCCAAAAACTGTTAGTAAGGAATGCCTGCAACTGTTTCTTCCTCTATTTTCCCTTTCCATTTGTGCCACTAAAAGGAAGAGAATCAATGACAATTATCATTAGCAGCTGCAAGGATTGATTCCAAAAAGACACATAGCTAGGCTGCATTATCACATTGCATAGCAACGAGAGACAATGGACAATGTATGAATGCCAAGCAGCGTTCTTACTACAGAGGCGCACAGATTTCTGGAAATGGATTGAGGAAAGTTGGCCTTTTCTTTACACATAATCTTAGGCCCAGGTTATAAATCAAAACTTATTCTTGGCAGACATGTTAGAGAATGAAACCACCCAGTCAGCTGGTGTGTTTGTGGGTCATTTAGTTGAAAGAACTGCATTAAATGAGAATAGATATGGAGCATGAAACTAGAATCAAGGCTAGACCTGCTATTAGACAGAATGAATCATCTGCTTCAGAGAGCAGACCCCGGAAAACAGTGGAAACATACTGAAAAAACAAAGCTGGGTGCACCAGTGGAAGACACGGCCTTGACTCAACTTGCAATCTGTTCTTTTTTTATGTGGAGGGGAAAATAGTATGTTGTCCCTTGACAGGATAATAGTTTAGATGGCCCTGATTACAGGTAGTCATCATCTTACAACCACAATTGGGACAATAATTTCTGTTTCTAAGCAAGGCAGTTGTTAAGTGAGTAGCATCCGATTTTACAACCTTCTTTGCCACGGTTGTTAAATGAATCACTGCAGTTAAGTGACTCATGTAATTGTTAAACAAACCCAGCTTCCCCCACTGATTTTGCTTGTCAGAAGCCATGTGTGAAAATTGTAAATGGTGGTCCCATGATCCCACACTTCACATGCTACAACTGTTGTAAATACATGCTGGTTGCCAAGTACTCGAATTTTGCTCATGTGACTGTGAGGATACTGCAATTCTTGGTTGTAAGTCCCTTTTTTTTTAGTGCGGTTGTAACTTCGAACAGTGGCTAAATGAATGGTTGCAAGTTGAGAACCATCTGTATACATTTGTGTTTTCTAAAGACAATATTATTATTATGTTGCTCTGAGGGAAGATGTTGACTCCTTCAGGTACAAGCCTCCACTTTATTTATTTATTTATAATTGAATTTCTATACCGCCCTTCTCCCGAAGGACTCAGGGCAGTGTACAGGGCAATAAAAGCACTACAAAAGTTACAAAAGTTAAAAGTAAAACTTAATGGTGAACTGCTATCTGTCAGGAGAAGAAACCTCCGGAATCATCCACTTTCAGTCTTGTTCAGGATTTGATTCAACCCGGATGAAATTCCATACACTACATAGGTAGGTCTTGTAATTGTCTGTATCCGAGATCAGAGTTGAGGGGAATGGTCACTTCTGATCACTTGCTGTGAATATTCCTCTCCAGTGAGTGTCCCTTCTTTGGATCCAGACTACTTTTGGGGCAGTGGGCAAAGTCAGATGGACATCATGGACCATGCCATCAACCCTGCCCTTTCAGCTACTTCACTAATGCCCTTATTTCCATCAGTTGTGTACTTCTGGCAAGGGCACCTGTCTTTCTTGCCATCCTAACCAACAAAAGAACTATCAGCCAAAATTGGTAATTGGATGCCGGAAGCCCCTGAACTAGCCCAAGACCTTGACTACTGTCAGTTGCCATTTCTGCACAAATGACATCAGGAAGCAATGTTCCAGGGACTCATATCCATGTCCAAGTCATTCTGCTAGAAAGTAAGTGTGACAAAGTAAAGTCAAGGAGAACAATGGAGCAGAACTCAGGAGCTCCTTTTCTACACTTACTTTGATTAAGTTCACCCCATGCTGATCATCAAGCAAGACTCCCAAACAGGACCTCTTGGAACAAGGGCTCATTCGCCAGGGCTCGTTGCCTTGGAAGAGCGAGGAAGATTCTCAGGGATGACTCACACCCTGGACGGTATCTCTTTAATCTCCTACCATCCGGTAGGAGATATAGGAATATAGCCAGCCGTACCAACAGGCTGATAAATAGCTTTTATCTGTGGACTGTTAGGCTTTTAAATGGGACATAATCTTATGCAGAATTGACTTGGGAGGCCGGTGTGTGGTGTAGTTGGTTCACATAGTGTGGTGGGATGGAGGGTTTGTTGTCACTGTGTGTTAGGGGGAGAGAGCACGGGGGGAGGCTCAGCTAATCTCAATGTACACATGTTGTACTTTGACAATAAAGGTTTATTTATTTATTTATTTATTTATTTATTTATTTACCCATCAGGCTAAGTCAAAGAAGTCTGTGGCCTGAGACAGAGCCTATCTAAACTAGGCTAGGTAATGCCTAGCCAATGACTTCGGCACAGCAGTCAAAAAAGCTGACAAATTTGGAGCTGAATGGGACAACTTGCCTCAGTCATCTTGCCACAGTCAACTCGTCACAGCCATTTCACCACGCCCAACCTGCCAGGGCCATCTCCCTTGGGCAGGAACACCTCCAAGGTCTTTTCCAGCACTATGATTGATTCTATGAAGTCCTGCTTGTTTTGCTTTAGTTAACATTAGCCTGCCCTTTATCTGTTCTCTGTATTTACAGAGGACAAAAGGAAGAAAAGTACAGCTGGGTGCTTCTCGTGACTCCATTGTTAATCTATTTTATATGTCCACTAGGTGTCAGGATTGATTTAGATTGCATTTAATTAATGGAGGTACCAAGAAGTTCAGGAATTCTACCATCTCCCTTTAAACAAGTTTACAGGCCTCAAAACCCTGAAAAACTATGTGCTAAAAATGATTTTACACACACACACACAACTATTTCTTTAGCCATGCTAACGTAATTTTAATCTCCCACTTTCAGATGCTGCTTCCAGCCGTAGATTATGTGATTTTGACTAGGTGATTTTTGTCTAGGTATTTTGTCTAAATATTTGCAAATTCTTTAGCTGTAAAGCAGCAGCAATAGCAGTAGCATTTAGATTTATATACCGCTTCACAGGGCTTTACAGCCCTCTCTAAGCGGTTTACAGAGTCAGCATACATTACCCCCAACAATCTGGGTCCTCATTTTACTGACCTTGGAAGGATGGAAGGCTGAATTAACCTTGAGCCAGTCAGATTGAACTGCTGGCAGTGGGCAGAGTTAGCCTGCAATAGTGCATTCTAACCACTACACCACCACAGCTCTTAATTAACCAAGTAACTAACCCAGTTTCATCTTTCTGAAGTTCTAAATAGACTAGCTTTAGGGAAAAGGATATTCTATTTTATCAGTTTCTCCAAGACTGGCTTGCAAAAATCTGTCTAGTATTTGAGTAAAATATAATATTTTAATCGTAATTAAAGGGTAGAAATTTTAATTAAATAAATGGAGCCAAATATCGGCACAGTATCCATTGTTAATGATAGCTCAGACCAATATCAGACAGCCACTCTGCAACCAATTTTTTTCAAGTTAAAAGATGCTCCTTGCACTGAATTGTTTGTATTTAATGCTATTTTTTCTCTGGTGGTGCTAGCTGTCATTTGTCAGATGTGCTATTATAATAAAAGTGCCTACTGACTGTATACTTTTGTGAAACAGATCTAGTCACCATCCAGTGACAAAGGACTGAGTTCATGGATGCACAGGTGAACCTTCCAGAGGAAGGAAGCACAAAGAGATAGTGGGTACTCCAACAGTTAAAACACAAGGGCACACTACACTGCCCCATATTCAGATATAACCCATGAGCAAGGAGTAGCAATGATTATGACAGCTTATAATCTGGTGGGCAATTCATTCCCATGCCAAGCCTTGTAGATTCTGCTAACCTCAGCAACCCCTCATGTTTCATAAAAGGACCACAGGGACCCCCAATGTTAATCAGCCCAGAGGAGGCAAGCAGCATATGCATCTGCTTGTGCTGAAAGCACCCTCAGTGTAGAGACAATATTAATTGCATGAATTCAACCAATACTCTTGTAATGGATGTTTCTTTTAAAAGACCAGAGCAACTTCATTTAAATCCTTGCACACAAACACGATGGAGAGAGACCAAGGCAGGATATCTCAGATGCCTTTGAGAGTCCAGAAAAGGTAATGAATTATAGGAGGCATCAAGACAAGACTCGGGATTGATGTTACATAAATGGCTGGGATGGTTTAACTATCAAGACAGAGTTCGCTGAAAGACCATTAGGTTCAGAATCTAAAGTTTTCATAATCTGTAGATGCTCAAATGAGGTAGGGCTAATGCCAAAGATTCCGTTTCTGGTCTTTCATTTCTAAAAAGTAACAAGAGAGGGTAAAATTCATACTTACAGAGGAAACGAAACGACAATATGAGAACTTGAGGATATAGTAACAGACTTGGTTGTTTTAAAAGAGAACTACAATATGAAAAACAAAAATGGACAAAACAGGTAAAAGCAAATAAAACAGAATATATTAGAACCCTGGGTAACACAAGCTGACAAAGAATTGAACAAAAAAAGGACTAAAAGCTAAATGAAAACTAAAGAAAGACACTAATGTTTTAACCACACAAATTATTTCTGTAGAATAATTTCTACACTTGAAATTAAACAATTTGGACCGCATACTGCAAAATGTATCATTTCCTCTAAATTTTAGGAAAGAGCCAATTAGTTTCAGTAAATAACAGTGTTGTTGCTTTAGTAATATTATCAGACTTGAAAAACACTGTCTCAACTCATTTATAGCTCTACCAGAAAGCTATAATTGAGTAATGATCCACCCCCAAATGATTCAAATGTTTGCATTGTTAATTGCATGGTTGTTAGGCAAGTTCAGAGTTAATAAGTTATTCATTCTGCTTTTCACTGTTAGATAACTGAATTGATGGTCTTTTGAGTCTTTTTATCTTTGTTCAGAATATTTCTTTCAGCACTCAGACAGGGTGATTCTACATGTTAAATTTAACTGGCTACTTTTCCCTCCTTTTTTGTACACTATTTTTTTTGTGGTGGTGGTTAGGGTTGAATCTGTTTTTGTTTTGTTTCTTTTTATTTGATTTACTGTTCTGTATTTTATTCCCTATGCTAAAACAATAAACTTATTTTTTAAAAAGCAATCAGAATCCTGTTGTCAGACTGTTGACTGGGGACCTATTACATCCTGTTTTTCAAAGTTGGCAACTTTAAGATGTACGGATTTCAACACCCAGAATTCCCCAGCTAGCACTGAAGTCCACACATCTTAAAAGTTGCCAATTTTGGTAAATGCAATGTCGCGTGGTCGTACAGAGAGACGGACACTTGAGCTGGGTAGTACTTCTTTATTGGATCAGGAATGAAGCTGGGGCGAAGGGGTTACCTGGCGTCTCTTTATACCTGCCCAGGTGAATCGCGACCAATAGATTCAAACCTGGGCTTCCCGCCAGTGCAGGTGGCCAATGGATTTAAACTCTGGCTCCCCGCCAGAGCTGACCATGCCCTGGGGCGGTCAACGACTTGCTCTATTCAGGCTTTCCCGCCAAAAGCGGTTATAGCCTGGAGCTGTCCAGCCCCCTGCTGTGCTGACATTCCGTGTATGCTTTAAGAGCATACACTACAGTAAACAATGTTACACATACTGTATCACTCTGGCTAAAATAGCCCTGTTGGATATCAGCCTGATTTTGAGCACCTTTCTGTTGATTAAATACACAGAATTTAATGAAATGTCTTGCGCTGTAATAATGAAAGAAGCTCCTCCTATCAGAAGATAGTATTCCTATTTAGACCTGAGAAGGGATATAACAACTCCCTAAATAATCAAACTATCATTAAGCCTTCAATAACAAAAATAGGAAGTCCCCCTAAGGCAGATTAATATGAAAAGGTATGGCTTTGAGACAGCAGTAGTTTGATAATGCCTGAGAGAAGTTTGCTGATTACATAAATGTGTTTTTCTTCCTCATAATTAGTTTCTCATAAAACAGGTGAACACTTTTCCCCCTATGATTTCCTTGGAGATGGCTCTTGAGAAGGATCATGTGCCAGGGCTGGGGGAAGCAAAGCAGAGCAGAGAGCCAAGCAGTCTCTCTCTCTCCCCCCCCTTTCCTCTTGTTGACATTTCTCGTTCTGTCTGAAATAATCCATTTTTTTGTCTTTCAGAGATCTTTTTCCGTTTCCACACACACACACACACCCTTTCGAAGAGCACAAATTGATTGTTTCTAAAAACACTTTTATAATTAGGCTGAGAGCATCTAAAATTAGCCTGCAGCTGCAGGAAATTATGGGGGGGGCAGAGGGGAGAAATGCTGTTTCCTCTCTCCTAAAAGCAGATGAAAATGGGGTGGGGGGATTCTAAATACAAATAAAAAAGAAAAAGAGTGGGGGAAAGGATATAATTTTTTCTGTTTTGTTCTTCGATATCTTGGGAGTCAGTTTTTGAGTCCTGGCAAATGCCTGGACAAGTCCCTGCGGTTTTCCTGGCAAGGTTTTTCGGAAGCAGTTTATTTATTTATTTTATTTGTATGATTTATTTATTTATTTATATCCCACCCTAATTATTATTATTTTTTATAAATAACTCAAGGCAGTGAACTGGGATAAGAACAGAATGATTAGCCCAAGACCACCCAGCTGGCTTTCATGTCTATGGTGAGACTAGAACTAAGACATAACTAAAAATCTCCTGATTTCTAGCCTGATGCTGTAATTGCTAGACCAAACTGGCTCTGCCTCTCCAAGGTCACCCAGCTTTGGGCTTTGGGCCCAAAGTAGTACTAGAACTCACAGTCCCCCAGTTTCTGTCCTGGTGTCTAGATCTTAACTAGGTTTAAAGTAGTGTTTTGGCAACTTGCGGGATATTAATGTATTTTTTAAAAAGCTGTAAAAAACGGTGTGTAGGATGTCAGAAATGCCTGGGTTCATTCTCACAACAGTTCAGCAGTTCTAGGCTGATATGTTGAATGTCATTGTGATATTGAAGCCTCTGTGGCTTCAACATGGTTCTGCAGGTCCCTAAGCCTGAGATCTGCTCGATCATTATTCTCTTTACAGGGAATCTCAGAAAACATCCACCTACCTTATTTTAAAATACTCCCCTGGTGGAGAGCATAAGGCTTATTGGTCACATCTATTTGACCAGCACCCTGACAGATCTTTTCTAAATTTTCCCTGTTTTATGCTATTGCACAAATAAACAATTAATTGTTGTCCTACCTGTAATGTATTGGGCCTGGTTTTACTTGAACTGTACCACGTGGGTTTTGAATGCTGTGAGATTGCTTAAGCAGGGAGTTGGGTAACGGTCGCTGGCTCCTCAGACAAGCCATCTCCAGGACCACCATTGGTTGGCTCTAGGGCGGCAATAGGTTCTTTAAATCTATTGGCTGCCACCTAGTGGCAGAGTATAAATAGCTGCGTAGAAGCCTTGGTTAACAGTTCCTGCATTCAATAAAGCATGTTCCTGCCTGAACTCTCTCTCTCTCCTCGTCTCTTGTTTGATGCAAAGAACCCAGTACACAACATTACCAATGATTAAAATTTAGCATAAATGTTGGTGATTGCCACTGTTGTCTGTATTACTGTTGCTATATCAATTTATTCTTATGTATTTTTGTATATTTTCAACAGCCTTTTAGTTTCATTAATAACTATAGGCGTATGCATTTTTATTGTGTCTTTGCACTGAAGCTCATAATAATGATTTTAAATTCCTTTGATTTGTAAGCCTCCCCCAGCACAAGAAAGATTGAATCATGGTGTTGTGGAACCTCCATATCTTTAGAGATTGGCTATGTATTGTTGCTGCCAGAGATTATCCTTCTTAATAGAAAAATGAGGTGATGGAAGATGAGGCTGCTGACTAATATGTGATAACATTAAAGAGATGCTCCATGAAATTACTGTAATTGTGAACCATAAGAAAGATCCTTCTGGAAGCAGCCAACATCAAGGAGAAAGACAGAGGAGGTCTTTTTTTGAGATTTGTTATCCTCAGTAAATCACATGCATAGGTGTCTGGGGAGGGCCAAAGAGGGCAAGTGATGAAACATGCATGGTGATGTCCCTACGCAAATTCTGTCCTTCCCATGCAAGACAACAAATAAAAGAGTGCTCTGGTGTCACAATATCCATGTCATCATTTTGCATTATCTTGATTAAGAATTGACATTTATGGTCACAGGGTTAATGATCTGTTCTAGTCCTTTTGTTTCTGCAATTAGTCTATTGCTCTGTTAGAACAAATCCATATTGACTGGTCTATTCCAATATTTTTTCAGCAATCCTTGATAATACTGATGACACTGCCACTATCCAACAGAAAAAGTCCAAAGGTGGATCTAATGAGTTGAGTCAATGGGGGATGGAAACTCCTGTGCTATTAAAGTTGTCTTGGTGGTCTGAAAGAATAAAAGAAAATGAGAAAGAGCAAAACACTCTGTGTTCTGTATGTACAAAATCCTAAATATGCAACAGAGAATACCACCTGATTTTGGCAAATGGAAAAAAAAACCTCTGTCCACTTTTCCCCCAATTTCTCCCATGCCTAGATCTTCCTCAGCTTTGATTTGCATTTTGGATTGTCAACTGACCCTGATTACTGTTCTATTTGCTAAGGTCCAGATCAGAGGCTTCTCAAAGTTGCTAGTAAAGCCACTATGGTGATCAAACTAAGCTTGATTTTTCTGGTTACAATGGAGAACCCAGGGTTTGTTACAAGATGGGTGACTATATAAATATTTTAAATGAATAAAGTGGCAGCTCTCAGTCCATTTGTGTTAAAATCTTGATAATTTGCCAATTATACAAATGCTGACATCCCATGCTTAAGTTACCAGGCCTAGCTTATGACATACACTTGCAATTACTCATATAGTTTACTTGCAAGTTTGTACTATTCTTCAGAATCTGCATTCATATGATTGTTTCCGTACGTGACAGTGTAGTTGTACAACAGCTTGGGTGGTCAGTTCAAAATGCAAAGATGCAATAGAAAATTCTCAGAAGTCTTGAGGATGACTCTAAAGGGATTCTTAACACAGGCTCTTTATCCTCAGTGAAAGAAAAGGAAATGACTGTTTTAATAAAGGTTTATATTGCTCTCGAGAGCAATATAAAATACTAAGAGTATTTTATTCCTGTGGCCCCAGAATGTGGTTTTGTTGCTAGCTTTTGAATCTGGAGGATCCAGCAGGAATTCTCTAGTTGAATACTGGCTGCTCCAGAGATCAACAAACAACTCTGCAACAATCCAGAGGTTGTTGTGTGACCTACAAGCAAGGAACTGGATCTGCAAAAAAACCAAACTGCCTTTTTTTTAACTAAAGCTGGCCTAGAGGAAGAGAAATGGGCTCTGTTTTCCACCAGCATCATTCACATTATATCTCTATCCTTTGAACAATTTTTTTCCTGTTTTTAGCTTGATACTCACACATTCACTCAATTATAACAAGAACAAATCTGTCTTGTAGTAACATAAATCAGAATCTGACAATAAAGCTCCCATGTGAATTTCAGCAGTTGGAATAGCAGTTGCTTCTGGGTGGTTCCTCCCCTTTCAAATATTTTCCTGTGGTAGTTTTCTAGTTCTTTCTCTTGCCATGGCAGTTGGTATGCTGCAATCGTCAGCATGCTTGAATTCTCTTTCAGCCCAGTGTAATTCATCTGAAATTTGATTTCAGGTAAGGGAAATTTGATTTCAGGTAAGGGAATTCAAGTTTCATTTATTCTCTCTTAATTCAACTGTCATTAGAGTAGAATCAAGTTTAAGGACATGCAATGTACAATACAATAAACATTAGATAAATCTTTAAAAATATTTGTTTATTTCTTGGATGTGTATGGTTGCTAATTCACAATGCTGATTTGTTGTGACTTACAGCAGATAAAAACAGAACAGAACTCACAGCAATACACATAACCAGTCTAAACAAAACAATAAGCATACCATGGGATCCCATTAACACCCCAGCCCCCTTTATTGCTGCATTTCTTTATTAATATGAGCTTTATCTACTGCCTTGATCCTGAAAGATTCTAGCTGTTACACAAATGCTACTAATATACAACAAAACAATAAAATCAGTTTTGGTGTTGGAAACTCCACAAAAATTTCCCAAAGGGCCACTGGAAGCAGCAAGTTTTAATAACTTCCTTAGGTCATCTCAGGGCAGGCTGTTCCTTAGGAAGGGAGCTCCCAAAGACAATACCATTTTCAAATTTTCTCCTATCACATCTTACAGTAGAGGGAAGACCTTAGCAGGGGTTCTCTGCCATCCAAATTGGGCAGTTAGAATCGGTATGAGAAAGGCTATCTAGATCAGGCCGCATAAAATTGTAAAGATGGCAGTTGGCATCTTGAATTGCATTCAGAAACACAATGATAGAACAGGAACCATGGCAATGTTGTCATGACAAGTCATGACCTAAGACTGTAGGCCTCTACATTTTGGATCTGCATAGTTGTCTTCAAAGGCAGCTCCAAGGTCAGCAAACCACACTAGCCGAGGAAAGAGATGACAACAGTGAACGTCCTCAGTGCATCCTGTTTCACCTAAGGCTGCAATTGGCATGCCATCAGAAACTGGCCAAAGGCTG
Source organism: Vipera ursinii (assembly GCF_947247035.1). NCBI lineage: Eukaryota > Metazoa > Chordata > Lepidosauria > Squamata > Viperidae > Vipera > Vipera ursinii. The sequence goes on along the minus strand of NC_139513.1, from coordinate 121,557,994 downwards.
TTTTGGTTTTGGCTTCCATTGTGCTCTTTCAGCAAGTGTTGTGAGTCCAGGAGGACTCCCCAGACTGCTTATCTGTTTGAAGGACAGACCTTTGTCAGTCAAAGCTGGCATTTCTCTAAAAGGGGCACTTTGGGGGCACTCCAAAACAGTGTTCAAAGACCCACTTCTCAGTTGACACCACTGCTTGGACCAACCACTCAGAATAGACCACAGTAATATGGTGCCTGCAACTCCCAATCCTCACAGATGATTTATCATAAATGGGACACGTAGTGAACACTTGTTTTGGTTGAAGAGGTTGAAGGCCCAGATCAATGGGTTGTGTATTAATGATTAAAAGTGTCAGAATCCATTTATATCACATTTCATAATTGTATAGGTAGAACAACGTGCTATTACTGGGGATTCTGCCATCTCTCCGAGGGGGGGGGAGAGGATGGTTACTAAAGCGATTTTCAAACAACAGGGGATGTTTTAACGGGGGAAGGGAGGGGGACAGACAGATCTGGTTTGTGTCTTCATTTACAACTGAAAAGGAAAGCAATAACCATAAAACCAAGGAGAGTTCCCTTTCCCATGGAAGGACCTGACACCTAGCAACTGACGACAGCCTGACCAAATGGATGAGGGGAGGGGCTGAAATGGGAATGGTTTATATAGGATTGAAATGTAACCTTTGTCAGATTCCGTCTTGTATTCCCACAATCGATTCCTTCCTAGTAAACATTTTCCTTTTGGACTAAACTTGCATCCAAGAGTTCTTATTTCCTAAGATGTGGATTGAGGTGGGTCCTGACAGTAGACGGAATCTGCTTTAAGAGTCAACCTGGAAGGGAAAACCTTACCGGGGGACTTTGCAACAAATACAAATGTCTGGCGATGAAGCAAGAGAGGAGGGAAGCCCCATGGAGGGGGAGTCTTCCCCCCAAATGGAATCCCAGAGACAATGGGAAGCTGAAGCAGCATATTCCCCCGGGGAAGAAGCGGTGGAGCAGTACGACCGAAAACCCCGGTGGTCGATGGGCGTTGGAAGGAAAAGTGAGTGGGAAAAGGCTTCGGGAGGAAAGACCCTGAGGCGTAGTAACCACCAACCGGAATGGAGGCAAGAGATGGAGAGTTCCCTGCACGCCAGCGAGGAGGAGCGGATCCTGGAAAAGGCCATTGATCTGATGAAAGCAACCCTGAGTTCACTGAGGGAGGAGAGAGCTGAAAATCGCAACTGAGGCAGCGCCTGGGGACGCAACTGGAAAGGTAACGGAGGGGATCCAACACCTGAAACCCCGCGGTCATCCAATGGAACAGGAATTGCTGCCTCAGCAGTACCCACCCCCCAGAACCACAGATGGGGACCAGGATGAGGAGCGATACCGGCCACGGCACTGACAACGCTCCAGCCAAAGACTCCCGCCCCTGGAAGTCAAATTCAAGGGGGAGCCATCACGACTGGGATTTTTCCTAACCCAAGTCCTCAGCTACATGGAAGAGTACGGACGGGATATCCCCAGTGACAAAACACGCATCCGAATTGTGCAATCTGCCCTGGACGGGACTGCTGCAGACTGGGTGGTGAACTTGCATGACTCCAACGCCCCAGAACTCAACGACTTCAACCGATTCATGTCATCTTTGTGGTGACGGTTCGAGGATCCTTTGGCTGACCGTAAGGCCCGGGAGAGAATCAAAACGGTGAGGCAGGGCAGGCGAGCAGTGGCTGATTATACCCAAGAATTCCGAGCCATCACCAGCAAGCTGAACTGGCCAGAAGACATCCTCCTTAGCCACTTCAAAGACGGTCTGAACTACGACCTGTATGATGCTTGCCTGCCTCGAGGAGACCCACCCCACCTCGACGACTGGTACATCCTGGCGGAGGAAGTGGAAATAGACCTACTGAAGAGACACCGCAGAGGAAAACCATGGGGCCGCCTGCCACCCGAGCAAACACGCGAGGGGGAAAAACCACCAGCCACAGCCAAAAAATCAACAAGTTGCTTCAACTGCGGGAGAGAGGGCCACCGTGCTGCAGAATGTCGTTCAAAAGCCCCCCCACGAAAACCAGAGGCATCATCCTCCAAGAAGCTGGGGAAGCCCCAAGGCAACACAAAAGAATCTTCCATGAAGGGGACAGAAGCTGTAGAGTCCACAATTCCTGCCAGGAACTGGGACTGGACTCAGGCCTGCACCGCAGGGACGGTGGACAACTCGGAAGACAGCTCAGAGGGAGAACCATTGGTAAGTGGACCCATTCCACCCATACTTAAGACAGTGACTATATTAGCTTCCCCTATGCCTGAAGCAGCCAAAATAAAAGCTCTGATAGACTCTGAGTGCATCCGCTGCCTTATCAGCCCAACGCTGGTGGAGAGATTGAGCATCCCAGTGAGGAGGCTAAAACATCCAATCTCTTTTAGTCAATTAGATGGGACAATAGCAGGGGGAGGACCAGCCACCCTAGCCACTTTACCAATCCACCTGTCACTGGGGCCCCATGAGGAGGACATAACGTTTATAGTGGCCCCAGGCATGGAATGCCCAATGATCCTAGGACTGGAATGGCTGAAGAAATGGAACCCCGGGATAAACTGGAGGACAGCAGAACTCAACTTCCCAAAGGGGGGGCAGAAGAACTTAGACTCCAAAAGCACCCCCCCAACCCAGAGGGAGGAGACAGCAGCAGTGGGGAAAGAGAAGGGATTACCAGAGATACCGGAGGAATACAGGGACCTGGCTGAGGTTTTCAGTGAGGAAAGAGCAGATGAGCTTCCCCCCCACCGCCCCACAGACTGCACCATAGAATTCAAACCTGGGGCAAAACTCCCAAAACCCAGGATGTATGCCATGAGCCCAAGGGAAATGGCAGAAATGGAGAGATTCATAAAGAAAAACTTAGAAAGAGGATTTATTGAGCCTGCCATACCCAAAGTGGCCGCCCCGGTTCTGTTCAGGGAGAAGAAGGATGGGTCCTTTCGTTTGGTTGTGGACTATAGAAATTTGAACACAATTAGTGAATGTAATCTGTACCCCCTTCCCCTAATGAAGGATATGTTATCCCACCTATCGAAAGGAAAGATTTTTACCAAACTAGACCTGAGGGAAGCATACTACCGTATTAGGATTAAGGAAGGAGACGAATGGAAGACTGCATTCAACTGCCCAATGGGGTGCTATCAATTCAAAGTATTGCCATTTGGACTGAAGGGGCCCCCGCAGTCTTTATGCAATTAATTAATGACGTGCTGAGAGAGCACCTATATAAGGGGGTCCTGGTTTACCTCGATGACATCCTTATCTTCACAGAAACCAAAGAGGAACATATTAAACTAGTCAGAGCAGTCCTGAAGAAGTTGCGAGCTGCCCACTTATATGCTAAATTATCAAAGTGTGAATTCCATCAGGAAAAAATCGACTACCTGGGATATCGCATATCTCCAGAGGGCATCAAAATGGACCCTGAGAAGGTCAGGGCAGTACTAGAGTGGGCACCCCCCCGCACACGGAAGCAATTGCAAAGTTTCCTGGGGTTTGCAAACTTCTACCGCCAATTCATCCCCGCATTTGGCCAAATAGCCATGCCCCTCACAAATTTGTTGAAAACGAAGGGGGGGTCACCCGTGAAACCCAGCCAGCCTCTGAAATGGTCAATGGAATGTCAAGCAGCATTTGAGAGGCTAAAGAGACTTTTTTCTGCTGAACCTGTCCTAAAACACCCAGATCCCGACAAACCTTTTGTAATACAGGCAGATGCGAGTGATGTAGCAGTAGGAGCCGTACTATTACAAGAAAATGATGGGGGGACATTGCAACCATGCGCATACACATCCAGAAAACTCACAGAAACAGAACAACGCTGGCCAATATGGGAAAAAGAGGCATTCTCGTTGAGGTGGGCATTACTAACATGGCGCCAATTTTTAGAAGGAAATAAAATACCTTTCCAGGTCTGGACAGACCACAAAAATTTGGAAGCACTAAAAACGCCCAGGAAGCTCACTCCTAAGCAAGCCCGCTGGTCCCAACATTTTCACCGATTCAATTTCACTCTCAAACACTTACCGGGGGGAAAGAACTTCCTGGCAGATGCATTATCCCGCATGCCCCAATATAACAGCACAAGAGTTACTGACTTTAAACCACTTGTACCGGAACAACAACTGGCAGCACCAGTCACCACCAGGGCACAAGAAAAAATGAAGCCGAAGGTAGATAGCCAAACTGGAATAGAATTCAGGAAATCTTTGGAAAGTGATGAATGGTTCCAGAAAAGTAAACATGTGTGCACAATTAAAGATGGACTGCCGTGGGTGGGGGAGAAGCTATATATACCTGCCACACAGAGAATCAATTTCATGCAACTGTGCCATGATACAAAATCAGCAGGACACTTTGGCTTTGTAAAAACCTTACACTTAACTAAAAGGCAATTTTGGTGGCCATCTATGAAAAAGGACATAGAAAGCTATGTGGGTAGCTGTCAAATTTGCGCGATGGCCAAAAGACTGCAAGGGAAACAGCCAGGTCTGTTACAACCGGTGGCAAACCCCTCAGCCCCATGGAAAGAAATAGCCATGGATTTTATCGTAGAACTGCCAGAAAGTAATGGAAACACCGTAGTCTGGACTGTCACAGATCTGTTCTCTAAGCAAGTACACTTCATACCTTGACAAAAAATCCCGACTGCAAAAGCATTAGCAAAACTTTTTGTACAGCATATTTACAGATTGCACGGGGTACCACAACGCATCATATCTGACAGAGGGGTGCAATTTACGTCGGCATTTTGGAAAGAATTTTTATCCCTCTTAGGAACCACCCAAGGACTGTCATCTAGTCACCATCCTCAGACAGACGGAGCTTCTGAAAGACTTAATAATATACCTGAACAATATCTGAGATGCTATATTAATTTTCAGCAGTCCGACTGGACGGACCTACTGCCTTTTGCAGAAGTAGCATATAATAATGCAGTCCACTCAAGCACAGGTTACACTCCTTTTCAAGTAGCTACAGGCCAGAGTTTCAACCCAATACCAGAACTAACCCCAAAAGAACCGGTTATCCCTGATCTGAAGGAATGGATTGCTCAATTACAAAATACATGGCCAATCATTAGGAAAGCGTTGGAAGATGCCAGAAAAGCATACAAGACACAGGCAGACAAAAAAAGAACCAATCCCACACCATTTAGGGTAGGAGAGATGGTATATTTATCCACAAAATACCTGAAATCACTCCAACCCTGTAAAAAACTAGGACCAAAATATATTGGACCCTTTCCAATTAAAAGAATCATAAACCCAGTAACAGTTGAATTAGAACTACCCAAAAATCTTAGACGAATACACCCAACCTTCCACTGCAGTCTATTAAAGAGAGAACAACAATCTCCACTACGAGAAAAAATCCCACCACCACCACCCCCCATCATGGTGGAAGAACAACATTTTGAAGTGAAAGAAATCTTAGATTCCAGAAAACACCATGGAACGATACAATATTTAGTGGCATGGAAACACCTCCCCTCCTCAGAAAATGAGTGGGTTAACAAACTCCATGTTAAAGCACCTAAGTTGCTTAAGAGGTTTCATACAGAATATCCAAACAAACCAGGCTAACATTTATATGTTTTCTTTCCCCACAGATGGACTCATCTTTTTTCTGAAAGGAGAGCCGAATGTCAGAATCCATTTATATCACATTTCATAATTGTATAGGTAGAACAACGTGCTATTACTGGGGATTCTGCCATCTCTCCGAGGGGGGGGGGAGAGGATGGTTACTAAAGCGATTTTCAAACAACAGGGGATGTTTTAACGGGGGAAGGGAGGGGGACAGACAGATCTGGTTTGTGTCTTCATTTACAACTGAAAAGGAAAGCAATAACCATAAAACCAAGGAGAGTTCCCTTTCCCATGGAAGGACCTGACACCTAGCAACTGACGACAGCCTGACCAAATGGATGAGGGGAGGGGCTGAAATGGGAATGGTTTATATAGGATTGAAATGTAACCTTTGTCAGATTCCATCTTGTATTCCCACAATCGATTCCTTCCTAGTAAACATTTTCCTTTTGGACTAAACTTGCATCCAAGAGTTCTTATTTCCTAAGATGTGGATTGAGGTGGGTCCTGACAAAAAGCCAATTTCACATGGGTAACCCTGGTCCATACATTGTTCACTGACTTTTGACCAATTATTCTTCCCTAGCATAAGCTTTCTTATAGGATTCTTATGAAAACATGGGAGAGTGGAGAATCATGGCACAGAAGCAGCAGAATATATTCCTGATGAGAAAGTAATAAGAACAGAAAAAACGTCATTGACCAGATAAAAGGAAAATCCATCTTCCATTGACAATTTCACGACCAACAACTGATCGATGAAGCTTAGAACATGGTACTTTTCTGCCTTGACTGAGCAGCATTTCATTCAGAGTAAATATATTTAATGCTGCACTTTAATGCTGCACAGGAACCTGGAAGTATGCTCTGCAGTAATAGTTATAACTAGTTCTGAGTGTATGTGCAAAGGAGTGCACTGTTAGCGCCTAATTCCATGTAAAGCGATTGGAGGTCATTTGTTTTCTCCCTAAAAAATCAGTGGACTTTCATATTGCTAAATCTGTCATTCACATCTCATCAAGAACAGAGCCACAATAGCTTCTGATGACTTCTGGCCCTTTTTGTTAATTTTTGCCGTCTTGCACTTTGCTGATATCACTTTGCCAAATGTGTTATTGTCAGAAGGACTGTACTGCTTTCACCAGCTTCAACAAAGAGGCAAGCCTCTAGTTCAGAAGCTTGGTCCTGATTGTCACCATTTTGAAAGTGAGAGGAGAGGGAGAAACAGTAAAGCAGCACATTCCAGGCCATCTGACATATGAACACTCTGCCCAAACTAATTTCTGCTATTTTTTAAATTTATTATTTTGTGGTTTATATTTCCAGGCAAAAGCTCAGCAATTTATTCTGAGGTACTTGGAATTGGGACTGAAAACCATAGGATATACCCAGGTCTACTGGATGCTTTTTAAAGGGATCGTACCTGTCATTGTGCTTGTTCGTAGCATCCAATGTAGCTTATCATTGATAAAAAAGACAAAACAATTAAACAGGTTGAAGGCCCAGCTTTATGCAATAGTACTGCCAAATGCAGTGTCCCTCCCACCCCAAATTATCAATGCTAATCCATCTGTTTTACAAAATGGAGCTTACAACCATTACGAAGTCTCCAGATTGGAAAGGTTTTACTATATTTCTCAGTGAGTTCCCTCCTCCTTCGAAGACGATAGCATATGTTTGATTTTAAAAACATTGCAAAAATGTTATTTTTAGATTTATTTGCAAAAGGGTGCTTAGTATATAGATTAGAAAAAGTTAGTAATAAACGGCCAGAGGGATTTGGAATTATAGCCTTGAATTAATTAAAAAAAATTATCATGGGAAAATGACGATCCCTATGTATTTTTATGATAAGGAGACCTTGAAAGTTGGACAATAGGAGAAACTAGAAGATAAAACAGAGCAAAACCTTCAATTATCTTTGCTTTTTTAAACAAGCTTCTTCACAAAATAAATTTATTCAAAAATGGACAAAGTATGTTATTAAAATTATAAAAGAACAGGTTCCACCGATAGCTGAGAAATCATTCTGAAGGGGGACTGAAATGTAAGATAAATGGAATTGATGGATGGTTGATTCCCTAAAGGAGATGTACAGATATGGTACCATCAGTAATGTATAATACCCACGGCAACACCTGCGGCCGGAGTCAACTTCCCTCCGTCCAGTGCGCTCCCACAGAGAGGGCCACCTCAGGGTGCCTCCGATCAAAGAATGCCGATTGGTGGCCCCCAGGGGGAGAGCGTTCTCTGTGGGTGCGCCAGACCTATGGAACCGCTTACCGGTCAAGCTCCGGATGGCCCCCGACCTTCGCTCCTTCCGGCGCGATCTCAAAACCTTGTTTTTTGAACAAGCTGGCCTGGTCTGACGGGATGGGTTTGGGTTTTTTATAATTAGTTTTAATTTTTAATATGTATCAATTACTACGGGGATAGTTGTTTAATCACTTTTTAATTTTTGTACCCTGTTTTTTATTATGTATTGCCCTGTTCACCGCCCTGAGTCCTTCGGGAGAAGGGCGGTATACAAATTAAATTATTAAATTAAATAAAACATTTATATACAGGCGGGCAGAGTCAGCTCTCTTCATTAACATTAGCTATTCTAATTTTTTTTTAAAAAAAACCCTGTAGTGTTGGACTGGGTTAATACTGGGTTGGAAATCTCAACACTGTGCTCTAGACTGGGAAATTGGAAAACATCACAGAAGCTAAGTTAGGGTTTTTGGTAAAATGCAGTCATTATAATGGGAGCACTCTCAACCTATTTGTGACAGTATTTTTGAGTTCTTTAGCTCAAAACGCAGCTCAGCCATACTTTGCTATTTGCACTGAATTAAACAGTAAACAAGTTCATGACATCGTTTTGTCAGCAGCTGTTGCTCAGACACAGTGCAAGCCGAATGAGATTTCAGCTGAAAATTCTTCTTTCACTAAGATGAGGCAGTTTGCTGTAATTATCCTAGATGTTTATAACCTTAGAAAAAAGTCTCTAAGGGAGAGGTCACACTTCATTTTCTTCTTACGCAAGAACTAGCGCCACGGATTCAGGACACGATTCCAATTTTGGACAATAAAAAGTCATCTTTCTAAATGTGAGACAAATTGAGCAGAGCTTCTCAGCTGTCAGAACTGTGCTGTAGTTTCATGGCACTGTATTTTGTTTCGATTACTCCATTAGTTTGCTCAAGAAGCCACTGTTTCTCCTGTTCATCCATAATCAGCTTCAGTGTCATTTCTTGGAAGGTACTATTTACTCCCACCTAGATAATACAGAAGATAAAAGTTCTCTTTAAACACCGAAACAAAACACAATTTAATATCAACTCGACATACAGTATGAGAGCTTCTAGTTACTATACCTCTTTAAAATGAATTTTTTTGAACATGCCAATACTGGTTTCATTTTCCAATTTAATTTTTGCTTCAAAAGTGGCGAGTCCAAGGTGCGTAATTCCTAGAGACCAAGATAATAATTAAGAAAAAGAGTTCTATTTTGAAAAGGAAGGATTACAGACTAATGACAGAACACAAACTTTGCATGTAAGCATTCCTATGCTGAATTTGTGGCATCTCCAACTGGGTCCTCTGACACCTTAGAAACAGAATCCTCTTACACAGATAAATAATTGACTTGGTTATTTATTTATTTTATTTATTTATTTTATTGGATTTGTATACCGCCCTATTCCCGTAGGACTCAGGGTGGTTTACAGGGCAGTTAAAACCATGAAATACAAAAAATTAAAAACAATTAAAACAATTAAATTAAATTCAAGCCCCAAGAGTAAATCTAAAACCCAGTTAAATTAACAACCCCATAGTCTGGACCAAACAGATCAAAGAGCCAAGTTTTCAGGTCCCGGCGAAATGAGCGAAGGTCGGGGGCAGTCCTAAGTTCTGTGGGTAGTTGGTTCCATAGGGCAGGCGCACCCAGAGAACGCCCTTCCCCTGGGAATAACCCGCTGGCATTCATTAACCAGTGGTACCCTGAGAAGGCCCTCTCTGTGGGGGCGCACAGGACGATGGGAAGATGATGCCGGCAGCAGGTGTTCCCTTAGATAGTCCGGACCCAAGCCATTTAGGGCTTTGTAGGTCATTACCAGCACCTTGAATCTCACCCGGAGGGCAACCGGAAGCCAATGTAGCTCACGGAGAAGAGGTGTTACACGGGAGTATCGGGAAGCTCCCATCAAAACTCGCGCGGCTGAATTCTGCACCAGTTGAAGCCTTCGGGTGGTCCTCAAGGGCAGCCCCATGTAGAGGGCATTGCAGTAGTCTAACTGGGAGGTCATGAGCGCATGAGTGACTGTACGTAGAGCATCTCGGTCCAGATAGGGACGCAACTGGCACACCAGGCGAATCTGGGCAAAAGCCCCCCTTGTCACGGCTCCTATATGATCTTCCAAACTGAGCCGTGAATCCAGGAGGACTCCCAAGTTGCGAGCCCTATCAACGGGGGGTAATACCTCATCCCCTATTGTTAATGATGGAGAAGGCTGATCAGCCCAAGATGCCGGTATGAACAGCCACTCAGTCTTGTCAGGATTGAGACGAAGCCTGTTTCTCCCCATCCAAACCCGGACCACCTCCAGGCAACGGGACATCACGGTGAGAGCATCACTGGGTTGGGTCAGGGTGGAAAGAAAAAGTTGGGTATCATCAGCGTACTGGTGATACCCCACCCTGAAACCACGAATGAGCTCACCCAGCGGCTTCATGTAGATGTTGAACAGGAGGGGAGAGTGGACCGACCCGAGGGACTCCACAAACGAGAGATCTCGGGGTGGACCTCTGTCCTCCCGTCAACACCGACTGCGAGCGGCCCAGGAGGTAGGAGAACCACTGTAAAACAGTGCCTCCCACTCCCAGCCCCCTGAGATGCCACAGTAGGATACCATGGTCGATGGTATCAAAAGCTGCTGAAAGGTCTAATAGGACTAGGACAGAGGAACAACCCCTGTCCCGAGCCCGCCAGAGATCATTCACCAGTGCGACCAATGCCGTATCTTAACTAACTAAAGGTACAATGTTCCTACTGTTAAAAGACAAATAGAAATTTTATTGTTTGTAGTATAAATAAACAATACTCATCCATAAGGTACTTTACACGTTTGAGGCTAAAATTCAACATCTACTGGAATGTAAGTATATCACACTTATTCAAAACAATTGGATTGCACTTGGGCATTTTTAAGACACAAAGAAGTTGTTGAGCAGAAGTCACAAACAGGTCTGAAGTAAAGGCGACATGGAAACAAATTCTCATTCTCCTAATATTGGGTCTTTTGCTCAAACTGTTTATATGATCTCTCAGAAAATTCTGCTGGGTCCCCTTGCTGACCATACTAATTCCTTAATTTCTTTGCTCATTCTGTTCATCTCACGCTGTAACAACTAAAAATCAGATCTTGCATATTCTGCGTTAGGCATTCTTACCATAAAACATCATGATGAGAGTGGCCTCCTTGCCAAACCCTCTGCCACGGTAGCTGGGCTCTGAAAGAGGGAACAGGTCTCTTTTGGGGTTTCTTGTGTGACGGAAAACAAAAGTCTCCATCACCACCACAACCATCTTAGCTCAAACTATTTTTGCAATTAGGAAAAATATGTAGGTTTTTCTACATTTTTGGTATTACACAAGCTGTATTGTTGGAAAGCATGAGATTGGCAAAGAAAAAAGTGGGCTCAGAAGAGGGGGGGAGGGAGGGGGAGGGAGGGAGGGAGAGGGAGGTTCAAAACACTAACAATACTGTCTAGACAACCTTCACTGGCCTGCTAAAAAATATTTGAAAGCCATTCTTTCAAACTGCTCTCTTTCTCATATAAAATGCTAAGTATAGTCCAGGGGTAGGCAACCTCGGCTCTTTTATGACTCATGGACTTCAACTCCCAGAATTCCTGAGCCAGCTTGGCTGGCTCAGGAATTCTGGGAGTTGAAGTCCATGAGTCATAAAAGAGCCGAGGTTGCCTACCCCTGGTGTAGTCAATCTGATTCTGGTAGGTTTCAGATGCAAAGGCATGTTGCTGTAAAAGATTATTCCAAGATGTCAAAGAGTATTTGAAAGAATTTTTCCAACAATATGATCCAACTTCATTAAGTTTTATTCGGGAGGCCCCATTGACTTTGGTTTACAAAGGAGTACAGCTTTCTCACTGGCAGTGCCCAAATAATGAAACTATCTCCTAAAAGGTACAGTATTTTGGGTCAATAAAATATTTGAATATAGCCTTGTGTACTTGGGCATTTATGAAAATACACTCCCTTTAAACATGTCTGTGGTTTATTTAGGTTTTTTGATTTTTTTAAAAAATGAAAGTTCATTTTTTTTATTGTTATTAAGAACTGATGCATTTGATTGTTGCATTTAAGATTCATCTTCTTCTCTCTTTTTTTTGGGGTCCTGTAAATCTCCTTGGCTCTGTTTGGAAATAAAATGATATAGAAACAAAACAAATACTGGAAGACAAGGCCCTACACTTGAAACAATTAGATGACCTGCAATCATGATTTCTATCTCTCCCACTGTTGGATCTTCGGAATTGGTAAGGAACAAGTTCACATCTCCCACCATACAGTCTTCTTCTGTGGCTTTTTGACTAGACCACTGTTCAGCATCAAGGATTATGAATGTGCATTCTGGGTAATGTAAAAAAAAAAGTAGCAGAATAAAAAAAAATTATGAATCTCTGCAAGAAACATAAGGTATAAAATCAAGGTAAATATCTATGATTACTGGAAGCAATATTACCTAGCTTTGGCCACTATTCTACTTTCTTACCAGCACTCCACTTCACATTCAGCAGGCATAGAAAACTGAATTAAAGACTTCTCACTTTGCATAAATATATATCTTTTAAGGGCAATTTATAGTATTTTTCTGAAATATTGCAATCAATTGACATCAGATAAAAATAAATATCAGCATTGTAGCTTAATAAAACTAATGTTAAAAAGCCAAAGAAAACAGTTGGTTTGTACAACTTTTCTACAGAAACACTGACAGACTCCCGATGGCAACTCATTTTAGCATTGTGCAATATTACAGAAAACATTTCCAGCCTGCTGATTCCAATTTCACTGAGCACAAATGTTTGAAAGAGATTTTTGTTTCATGTATGAGCAGTAGAGATCTCTTTCTAAATACATAACACCATGTATAGTGTGTTATAAAAGTCTAGCCTGAATGCCATCAGGTTGCACATTTGGGTTTTTGACAGGAGTACAACCTCATTTAAGAATTGTAGATCTCCATAAAAGATTTAGTTTTCCAAACTTTAACTCCACTGTCTCGTTCTGTTATATCTACTCTAAAGTGTTTTCAAATCCCAACTCACAAATTCTAGGGCCACCCTGGAATAAATAGGTATGTAGAAATAGTAAACAGATTCTCATAATGACTGCATGGAACTTCAGGATTACTTCCTTCAAGGATTTCAGGGAGATGTTATATGGTAGAAAACTGTTAACAGATTAATATTGTCCTTGGACTAACAACACTGTGGTATAATAGAAATGTCCTAGCATCTCATTTTGAGACTGCTCTTCCAGGAAGAACTGGAATCAACATTAATATCATGTCTCCTAACTGTACTCCAAACAAGAGATGCAAACCAACAATTAAACTGTATTCCTTCGGAAACCTTTCAACAAGTGTAATAGAATTTCCTGCCCCATAATATATTTATTTTTATTATTATTTTTATTTTAATTCCATTTATATCCCGCCCTTCTCCGAAGACTCAGGGCGGCTTACAAGCTTAGTAGTATAAAATATAAATATAAACATCTTAAATCAGATTTTCTATTATGTTACAGTATCCCTTTGCTTTGCATCTGATCATGATTGAACGGAGTTAAAATAAAAAGCATTTCTACAACTGAAAATTATGAAATTGCAAATTTTAAACTGTGACATGGAGCAGTAATGGTCTAAAACGGCCACTTTGAACTATCTTTGGGGCTTGTCATGGGTGTGTGTCATACTGAAGAGGTTAACAGAGTGAGGTAAGACCCCACCTCCTCCCCATGTTCATCTTGTTCCTTTCCTTGCCATCTCTGTTAATTTTAAAGTCAATTTTAGTGTCAATATTTATTGTTTTAATGTTTTAGCTTGTTGCTTTTATGGGTTGTAAGCAGCCTAGCCAAGATGGGCAGCATATAAGTTTAATAGATAAATAACATTTGTGGAATGAACCACCCAACATATGTGCAGACTACCCATTTCCAGGCCTTTCCAAATATTCAGAAATCTCACTGTCTGCATCTTCCTGCCAACTGCACTGCATCTCATATTCCTGTTCAAGGCTTAGTGGCTCAGATGCAGTCAGACGCTGTAGTTCTTCAGACTTCATCCACTCATGGTATCTGATCAGAAAAAACGAGAAAAAGTAAATAGGCTTCTTTAGAATATTAGCCACTATAAGCTGCTATGACGTTAAGTACACCTCTTGAGGAACTAGTGAAACAATGTAACTCATATAGGCATTTGAATAGCCCCCCCCCATTCAGATTAAGAGTTGCCATCTCAGATTCTGAACACTAGCCCTTTCCTCCAGTTAGAGGTTGAATTTACAGATGGTCCTCGATTTACAACAGTTCATTTAGTGACCGTTCAAAATTACAATGACACTGAAAAAGTGACTTATGATACTTTTTCATAATTACAACCGTTGCAGCATCCCCATGGTCACATGATCAAAGTTCAAATGCTTGGCAACTGACTCATATTTACGACAGTTGCAGTGTCCCGGGGTCCTGTGATCAACTTTTGTGACCTTCTGACAAAAGTCAAGCTATTCTCCAAAGCACCTGAAGGCAGGACAAGAAGCAACACATGGAAACTAACCAAAGAGAGAAGCAACCTAGAACTAAGAAGAAACTTCCTGACAGAACAATTAACCAGTGGAACAACCTGCCTCCAGAAACAGTGAATGCTCCAACACTGGAGGTTTTTAAGAAGAGACTGGACAGCCATTTGTCTGGAATGGTATAGGGTTTCCTGCCCGAGCAGGGGGTTGGACTAGATGACCTCCAAGGTCCCTTCCAAATTCATCATCATCATTATTATTCAATGGGGAAGCCAGGTTCACTTAACAACCATGCTATTAACTTAATAGCTGCAGTGATTCACTGAACAACTGTGACAAGAAAGGTCATAAAATTCACTTAACAACTACCTTGCGTGGGACTACCTATACTTGACCCTTAGAAAGTGGGTTTCTGCCTATGATGAGAGGAGAGAAGCTGAATATATTATGCTGTACCTTTTCTTTCTTATTTTTACAAAAAAAACCCCACCTGATAAATATTTATCACAGAAACTGGCATTTTGTTGAATTTCACAGCATGACCCTAGATTAGAACAATGGAAAAAACCAGGGCTAACAGCTGCATCTGCCATATGATCCTTGGGTTTCCTAACACTGCTCTAGATAGGAAGTAATACAATTTAGGACAAAGACTAGGCAAGTATGCAGAGCTCATTTCATAAGAATAATAAACCTTTCATAAATAAAGGTTTATTATTATTATTATTATTATTATTATTATTATTATTATTATTATTATTATTATTATTATTAATTAGAAATGGGTTAAGTCCCTTTTGATCCTCATTTGCCATTCCCTTTTACATGAAAGTGGGGAAAGGATTTCATGTGGTGAACATTTTGCACACCAGGAAAAATATGAGATCTTGCTCTGATAGTGCGAAGTCTCCTTTCAGAAATTATTTTCAGACCTTTATTCTGTTGTAATGGCATACAATAAACATGTAGGCATCTACATTAGAATTCTCATTCTTACTACTTACAATTCTAATTTCCAATTTTTAAAATCAACAATGAAATTCAGTGTATGTTAATTTTGGAGTAAGCACCTCTGAATACAGTAAAGTTTACTTGGCCTATACAGCAATCTATATTTGAAGGAGATAAGATGATTCAGAAGGGGGTATGCATGCTGCATCTGTCTGAAACTCCTTAATTCATCCTATCTATTTTTCTTTCATTGCATGTCAGTCACAGAAAATATGCAGCTTTTTTTTTTAAGAATTGCCTACAGATACAAGATGAACATTCTAAAGAACATGTTTGTTTTTGAATCTGAATCAATGGGTAAATAAATCAGCTGTATATGGTTTATTGCTGCATCAGTCGTTCTTCAGACAAAAAATATTAATGAATGATTTTAAACAATACATTAATATTTTCTCTTATGTGTCCAATGATTTTGTGCACAAATTTCAAATTTGAGCTTTTTTGGGAATTTGTTGTGGGAGTTTGAATGGAAATGGCTAAGCTAACATAAACTTGTAAGATGAATCTATTTTCAAACCAGTGCTTTCAAATCACCATCTCCCCACTCCACCCCAAACTAAGTTATCTATTGCATACCTGGGTACATGAGCAGACATGTATGGTACTAGGGCTACCTTCTCCCCCTGCAGTACAGTGTTTTGATTAATCTTCATAGTCTGAATTCTGAAACAACAATAAGTGAGAAATAAAATCTGACAAAGCAGATAGTATTAGAATTAAGTCAAGACATTTACTGAACATTTTATTTTATTCGTATAGGTATTACAGTGTGCTTAATCAAAAATTTATGAAATACAAAACTATATGTACCTATAAGTGAGTCATGAGACAAAAGTACATTATAATAGCCTGTGTAATGGATTATATAGTTCTGTATTCTCTATGGATGTTACAAAAGGCAATTTACAATATTTCATTTCCATTATGATTTTTTTCAATTATTTTTAACTTTTAAAAATCCAGTATCTTAAACAAAATAAAGATCTAGAACTCTGAACCAGTATCCGGATAGGTCATTGTACACAGTATTCTTTGGAAAACAGTTCTAAAACTTACACACAATACCCGGATATAAAACATAAAAGAATGAATGTATCACTGGATGTCAGTCATGGATATGGAATTTTCTGACCCAAAAATCTTTCAAGTGCCATATATTTCCATCCTTGTTTTAGGTGTGTGTGTGTGCGCGTGTGTGCGTATTTAGAGATTTCCCCCCCCATTTAACTCAGAAAGCTAAAAATCAAGTTGATATTTTCTTTTCCTCCATCATATGCACTAGTGCAGAATACCGTAGCTATTCTGGGAATTGAAGTCCATGAGTCATAAAAGAGCCAAGGTTGCCTACCCCTGCACTAGTGGTTGATAATCAGGTCAGGCTGTTTATTTTTAAAGCCTCAATAGGTTTGTCCTCTGATAAGTCAAGATCATAATCCTTTTTGGACTCTATATGGGATGTCAAAAGATACAGATATAACAAAGTTTTGTTTTTTTAAAGCCATCACACTTTTTCTTATAAAACAAATATCTACATCCTTACAGACAACATATTGACTAAATGAGAGGGACAATAGTATAGATTGATATTTTCTAGATGGAAAATGACCACTGCTTACGTAGCACTGATGAGTCACAGTTAAGTCAGTAATGGGAAGAGTAGGAAGGTAATGTGGAGAACAACTGGAAGACTGGGAGCTTGTTAAAGTCCACTATTAAGAGCTTCAGTTCTAGAAAAAAATAGGTCAGAAGGAAAAAAAAAGATCAAGCTAATTCTAAGCTTAGATTTGTATAGCACTTTTTAGCTGCTGGTTAAATAAGCTCCCCCAGTTTCTGATTTTGAATGTTGAAGAAGCAACATAGGAAGATTATTGAAACTTTTGAGCCATTAGTGTTGGACAACACTCCTGAGAACACTATGAGCAGACAAGTAAACAAATCAATGGATCATCAAACAAATCAAACCAGACTTCTCACTCGAGGCGCAAACGATTATTTGCCACGAAATCATTTCTGACTCCTAGTACCACCTGTTCTTTAAATTTCCCAATGGTGCACTCATTGCCACTGTAATGCTGGTTACTCTCTTTTTTCCCCCTACCTTTCCCAGCATTAGAGCTTTTTTCAAATTTCTGGGTCTTTACACGTCTGCAGTAGGATAATTTGAGCCTTGTCATTTGCACCTCAAGAGAATTATTTGCTCAATGATCCATTGACTTATTTTCTTGACTGTCCACAGTATTCTCAGGAGAATTCTCTCTCCACCAAAGTTCAAAGGCATCAATACTCTTCCTAACCAGCTTCTTCAAAGTCCAATTTTTGCTTTCATGTAGTGTCACAGGGAATGCCATGGCTTGCACTATTCTGATTGTGTAAGGTATAGATGAACCACAGCTCAAATTATCCAACACATCCTCATGGAGAAAATCTTGTCTATGTGTTTGATGCCTCAATAAGAATAGAGCTGGAAGGGATCTTGGAGGTCTTCTAGTCCAATCCCCTGCTCAAGCAGAAGACACTATACCATTTCGGACAAGTTTGCTTGTACATAATCAATCAATCATCTGAGTCACAAACTGGCCAACTGTATGTTAGACTTGCGTGCTGCCGACCGTACCTTTCACTGTTTAAGTTAGGGGGTCTTCATACTCAGCCCTTTTATGACTTGTGGACTTCAACTCCCAGAATTCCTCAGCCAGGCGTGCCTGGCTGAGGAATTCTGGGAGTTGAAGTCCACAAGTCATAAAAGGGCCGAGTTTGAAGACCCCTGGTTTAAGTCATAGAGAAAGATAGCGCCCCACTGAGTTTCGATGACCGTTCCCTTCCTAAGTGTGCTTCGAGCTGGGTCTTTAATATCTAAGTTCCTAAAGGAAGGAGAGGAAAAGCCACGAAAGGATACGAAGCCCACCCGCTCCGTTGCCCACGCCAGCACCGTCTGCCGCAACACCGAAAGGCAACAGGTGACAAGGGCGCATTTCCCGCGATCTCTCAATTCCTCGATCTCCACGCTTGCGCAGTTGTAAGGCCCTTCCTCCCTTAACTGAACATTACGGTAGCCGTTGAGGCTCAATCCGCCTCGCGATCTCCTGCTCCAGAGGCTGCTCGATTGACGTAGGAAGCGGCTCGAACAGCTGTAGTCCGGGTTGTTGCTTTCCGTAGTCTTTGAAGTGGCCCCATTTTTATTTTTTTTAGCCGGAGGTGCGCATGCGCTGTCCGCGGCTTTACTTCCCTGGGCTCAGCATGAGGGAAGCCGGCTTGGAGTTGTGGCTGCAACCTCTACCTTGGTTTTCTCTGGGCTTGTGGTTGTTACTGGTAAAGGTTTTTTTTAGAGATAAGGAAGGAGGTTTCGTGGTGGTTTGCGGGATGGCAGGCCTGGCGGCCTGGCGAAGCCGCAGCCCTGGGAGGCAGAATGGGAAAGAGGAAGCCGCGGCTGGGCGAGCCCGAGGGACGTGGCATGCCCGGAGCAGCGCTGGCAGAGGTTTTATTTGGCTTTCTGACGGCAGGGAATGCAGCTCTGAAGTGCTTTTCGAAAGAGCCCGTGTAGAGGATGACTAAAGTCCCGTGAAATTCGCTTTGGGCGTTGCTAACGGGAGGGGAGGCGATTTCGTGTTAGGACGGTCGTCAGCATCGTTTCAGGGGCAGACACGCGTGTGCATGTGGTTACAGTTCAAACTGCCCCAGTTTGTTTGAAAGGCGTGCTGATCGTAAGCCTCCGAAGGATGTAATCTAGGAAAAGTGTGCAATGCTGTATAATAAGCAAACAATAAGCAAGGAGACTAAGGTGCTGGTTAATCACAGCTTTATGCGGTATTGCCTTTCCCAAATCCATATTCTGAATAACATTCCTAAAGTTAGAATTAATTGTTAAATTTAATTGTATATAATTACGGATTTAGGAAGTACAGGGTGAAGTGAAAAAACATTGGAGTGAGTCTGTATTTATGGTCCTGGATTCAAGATAAATTCATTGCTGATTTATGAGCTGGCTCTATGTCAATGTTATAGAAAGATTGTCCAATTTGATTCAGTATGATCAAGGGGTAATGGGTTTAAAATAGGAGCTGATGTTCTGTGTGTACCATACAGGTAATCCTTGACTTAACAACAGTTCATTTAGTGACTGTTCAAAGTTACAGTGGCACTGAAAAAAGTGACTTATGACTATTTTTCACACTTAACGCCTGTTGCAGCATCCCCATGGTCACATGATCAAAATTCAGATGCTTGGCAACTGACTCATTTATGATAGTCACTGTGTCCTGGGGTCATGTGATCACCTTTTGCAATCTTCTGACAAGCAAAGTCAATGGGAAAGCCAGATTCACTTAACAAAGGATCACTTAACAACTATAGCAAGAAAGATCATAAAATGGAGCAAAATTCACTTATGAACTGTCTGTTTTACATAGAGTCATAAATGATAGAAAGAAGCTCAGAGGTCATCTAGTCCAGCCTCTGTTCCATGCAGAATCTTGTCAGCCTAATTTCTTGATTGGACAATTGATGCAGTAAGAATCTACTAGCAAGTGTGCTTTCACAAGAAAGTCTTTTCTCCCTGTTACTTTTCCGGGAGCGGATATACATTCTGCCCTCTCTTCTTATTAGCTTTAAAGGTAGCTCTTTAAAGCGGTATGAGGGATTTTTTGTTGCTGAATAGTTAAAAAAAAAGTCATCCGGAGGAGAGTTCAAACAAAGCTTTACTTCCTAATAGCCTAAGTCTTCATTCACTCTTCCTGACTTATTTCCTGACTGACAAAAGCTCCCTTTCAAGCTGCTACACCTTGGGGTTGAATAAGAACAGCGTAGTATTAGACTACATTGGATTTAATTTATTGCCTGACACAAGAAATGTCATTGTTCTCCATGCAGTGAGACTAAGATGAGAACATCAGTGTGTTCAGAATAAGATGGTCAGGGAATCTATTTTATTGTGTTTGTGTAGTGAAGTATTCACTGAATCTGACTTGAACATAAACTCCTAATGCCATTCTGTCTCTATACCTACCTTTTCTAATCCAGAATGATAGCCTTACTTATTTAGTTCATGACTGAGGTAGGTTGAAAGGTTATTGGAAAGGCAATACACTTTTTTCCCAAGAGCTAAAGTAACATGTAAGCGTAATGAATAGAGGTGAGAAATAATTCCTGTTAGTTATTAAAGCTTAAAGAATCGTATAGCAGTACTTCAGCATTAATATCACTGCAAAGAAAGAAAAATGGGATAAAAGCAGAATTAGATGAGTAGTGCTGTCATTGGCCAACTTTCCTCTGACATGCCAATCCTGCTCCCCGCAATGAATACAGTATTCATTACTTCTCATTTATCCTTACAGTACCTGTAATTGCAGTATTGATTGTTGCAATCTCTCCACCATTGATAAACTTGTTTTAATAATGATGAAAGATCAATTTGAATGAGAATGGTAATGGGATTCTAGTACCTTTAATGATGTTAAGCAATCTTTGCTATAAGTTGGAAAATATTTATAATGGATTTTGGAATGATTCAATATTTCTTAGGCTACATTTCAAAACGAGAATATTGGCAAATGAGATTTCCATTATGAAATATGTAAAACTGACAATTAGGAATAAATAATACATTTTTAAAAACAAAATCTGATTATATCCCATATAAGTTGTGTCTATTTGGTAGGATGGTCTGTTAACAAAAGTTGGATTCCTTTCAGTTTGATTTCTGAGACATTTTGGAAGTTTTTAAACATGCATTTGAGCAAAACAATTTTCTGATGAGGGAAACAGTAACAGTACTTTGCATTAAGGTCTTTGGGATTTATTAATCTTTTGTCTTTGGTCAGAAATACTGAGAGTTAATCTGTTGAATCTTGCAACAGTCCAATTAAGGAGTTATATCTAGATATTTTAAAGTCACATTTGTGCTTTTTTGGATTACAGAAAGATGGGATATAAATCCAGTAAATACACTTTATCCTGTAGAAAATGTTTTGCCCAACAGGTTTTACTTTCTCTTTACTTTACTTCATAGAATTTTCTATTATGAAGTAATTACATATATTACTATGATCTCATCATTAGCTTCCCCTTGAAATAATGAAGTGCTGCCCTATGATATAGACCCAACAATAGGAACTAACAATTAAGGGCAAGAGTGCCTTTGACTTACAGCTGTCCAATTTCAAGCAGAGAAAATCTTAGAGTTGTTTAATAAAGCCATGGCATGGAAATTAATGATATTTGGATTGGTTAAACTCTAGATGGTTAATTTGAAGTCTCTGATACTATCTTTAGTTCAGTAAAATTTGTTACGTAGTAGATTTAAGTTCTTAATAATTGTAAGTAACTTTTTAAAAAAGTTAACTGTTTTGTGTTTTTCAGGTTAATAGTGACTGGAACAAATAAGACTGACAACATATCTTGTCTCGAGTCCTTAAATTCTTTTCAATATGGCTGGAAGCATTACTGATACAGGGGAGCTCTACTCTCCTTATGTGAGTGCGTAGCATTGGTATATTCACTTAATGTATGTTTATGTTTAGTCCTGTATTATTAGCATGCAAACTTGTAATTTTGTATAGGGTAATTTATTGTGGTTGTTTTTTCTTTTCTCCAAATTATGGACCACATTACAGCTAATTTCTAAATTGGGTTTTGATACTGAATATCTTTTCGCACTTCATTGTAGTTGACGTAGCAAAGGATTTGAAAATAGTAAATGATTATATCTATATTTCGTATAAATTCAAATTTAAAGAAAGCATTGGTGTATAGTGCCTTTTTTATAAATTTTTGAGTGCCAAAGGGTACAGAAACAAATTTATAAATAAACAAGTTGATATTCTTTGCAGAATTCAGGCAACAAGTTTTTAAAAGAAATTTGACAATGCTTCCTGCTGACATAACATGCTTCCTGCTTCCATAATAACAAAAATGTAGTGAAAATCCTTAATTACAGGTTGTCCTCAACTTACAACAGTTTGTTTAGTGACAATTCAAAGTTACAACAGCACTGAACAAAGTGACTTGTGACCATTTTTCACACTTATGACTTATGACATCCCCATGGTATGTCATTTACATGTGATTTACATTTGGATGCTTGACAACTGGTTCCTATTTATGTTGATTGCAGTGTTCCGGAATCATGTGATCACCTTTTGCAACCTTCTGACAAGCAACGTCAATGGGGAAGCCAGATTCACTTAACAACTGTATTACTAATTTAACAACTGCAGTGATTAACAAATGTGGCAAGAAAAGTCGTAAAATGGGGCAAAACTCACTTAACAAATTTCTCACTTAGCAACCTAAATTCTGGGCTCATTTGTGCTCGTAAGTCGAGGACTACCTGTATTAAAATTGTTTGTTTTAAGGGAATATTTTGTTTCATGTTATTTTTCCATTTATATATCTTTGCTTAATATTGATGGTGGTGTCTCAGCTTTATTTAAGAGGCAGTAGGTATATAAGCTTTATTTAAGAGGCAGTAGGTATATAAGCTTGATAGAATTGTTTCATCTGTTTTTAAAGGTAAATTAGACATTAATTTCAGAGTCCAGGTTAACACAATATTTGATAAAATATAATGTGTGCCACAAGAGATCATCTTTATGACTCATGATTTCCAAATTGGAAATATAGCAATGCTAAGTTTTTTAATTCCTTTTATTCAGAAATGCATCAGGTCTTTAGGTGCAAAGGCACTTTTACATTATGTTCTATATAATGGGCTTTTTATTGACCAATTAAAAGTAAAAGAAAAGTAGAAAAAAATGTGCATAAAGACAAAGTAACAAAGATACACATTGTCTTCCCAGTTGATTACTGATAAATATATTTCAACTTTAAAAGTTTTTCCCTTCTTGCAAAACAGGTCCACAATTTAGGAATTTCTAAATCTCTATTTACTAAATTACTGTATGGCATTAAAATATTACAAATATGAAAATCTATTATCGATCAACTAATTTGACCTATCAACTATCTACTGTAAAAAAGCACTTAACAGATAATCCCAACAACAAGCTAAAATTTCAAACCCCCCTGTTAAATATCTGTTATGATATTTAACTCAGAAAGTCCACAAATGGCTTCTAATATATCATAAACCCACTGCAATTATTATTTCTGATCCATCCAGGATCACATATCCTCCATTGATTCTTAGTAATAAAATATTTCCTTGAACTATTTGGGATCTCTCCAAATAGTTGCATCTCACTCCCCAAAGTCATAAGTCTTAGTTGAGATTATCTCTGCAGCACTTGTTCAATAATTTTTCCCACAAATCAAAACAATGCATCACCCAACAGTTGTCTTCTGATTACATATAATAAGCCTGTTCCGCAATCTCCATTTGCTTTCAATTTAACAAAATGTAGGTTAAAACCAAAGGAAACTTCAAGACATGAGGTTAAAACAGAGGCATGCCTAAAAAAAGCAAACAGTGACAGGAAAAATGGAGATTCAACCCTCCAGCTATTCTTACCGAGAATCACAATACACTGGATTCTTTTCCCAGGAATCCCATATATTGTAGTACAAGAAATAAATATATTTTGACAGTGAAGATGGAGTTCTATACAGAGAGCTGCTTTATGCACAGAATTGCTAATAAAGCAGTTGAAGGCAGTAACGATATTTTCTTTTATTTTCCCCTTTTCTCCCTTTTTTGTGTTTCCTACAGTTCTGATAAGTATGGTAAATTTTATAGGATTTGTTTTTTTTCTGCCATTGTGCTTTTAGGAAATGTTGTATGTTTAGTTATACTGTATGAATTTCTTGCTCAGAATTGGCTTTCTGCCAAACTAGTTCTCTTCATCCTGAACACACTGTGCTTTTATGCGCAACAACTCCCCAAACCAGCACCATCCGGGTAGGTAGCCTACTTGAGAATTTATTGATCTATTTCAAATCTAAATAGGAATGCTTCCTTATAATTTGCGAAAGAGTTTACGCTGAGCTTGTCGATCTGAAGGTCTGGCTGCTTTGGCGGGTCGAATCCCGAGTGCCGCGTAGCAGAGTGAGCGCCTGCTACTCATCCAGCTTCTGCCCACCTAGCAGTTCGAAAGCATGTACAAATGCAAGTAGAAAAATAGGGACCACTACGGTGGGAAGGTAACAGCGTTCCGTGCGCCTTTGGCGTCTAGTCATGCCGGCCACATGACCACGGAGACGTCCTCGGACAAGCGCTGGCTCTTCGGCTTTGAAACGGAGATGAGCACCGGCCCCTAGAGTCGGAAACGACTAGCACGCATGTGCGTGGGAACCTTTACCTTTTTAACAAAATGGAATAAGCATTCTTTGCCATCCTGTCAATTGCCTCCCAGCATATGAACTGTACTTCAAGCTATTTGGGAAATGCTGGTAGCGAAACAAATTTAAGATTTTCACATATATAAGGAGGGGGAGAAAGGTGAAATAGGCTAGGAAGCTGCCTGGAAGGAAGTTGCTGAACTTGGAAAAAGGAGCTGAAGACGGTTGGCAAACCAAGTGGGATTTAAGCAGTTTTGGCTGCTGAAGAAATGTAGGTTCTAGAATAGATGGAAGAGGTTTCCCAGGTGAAAGAAGGTTACCAAAGATATAGGCCAGACATGTCAAACACAAGGCCCGGGGGCCAGATCCGGCCCGCGAAGTGGTTTCATGTGGCCCGCGAAGCCATCCTGGAAGCAGTGAGGGAACGGCCCCCACTGCCTTGGCCCTGGCCCAGAGACTCTCCTTCTGCCAGAGACCCTCAGATCTGTCCCACTCCTGCCCAGGCCCCAATAGGCACCCTTGATGTGAACGATGTAGACCTGGCCACGCCCACCCAGTAGGCCATATGCACTCTAGCCACACCCACCCTGGCCACACCCACCCGGCCCCCTGAGGGCAACCGCAATGCTGATGCGGCCCTCAATGAAATTGAGTTTGACACCCCTGATATAGGCAGACCAGGCTTCAAGAAATAAATCTACCTTGCACAGAAGTATGGAAAGAAAAGATAGTGATAAGTAATATCAATGAAAAGTAATATATTGCTAGATAAATTTTATAGGAAACCCTTGATTAATTTTAAGGAGATCTTTTTTTAATGTCTTGCAGGAAACGTAAGAATTAATGCAAGTAGGAAGTTCTGGATAGGTAGGAACAGATGGTAGCAAGCCAGATTTAGATTGCTTTGTCCATGATGACCTTATTTAGTTCCACCCACTGCTCTACAGGCCCCATTAAGCACATCAGATGCATTTGGCAAAGTCATTGACTGAAACATTTCTTTGCAGGCTTATACTATGCCAAATGAACCACCTGCGTGAGTTGAGGAAAAAAAACACCCCTTCGTATCATAAAACAATATTATTACTGGAACAGTTAATATGAGCTAGCAAAGATTATTTTCATTGGCTATTAGATTTCTGAAATCACATAGTCATAATACCTGAGTGAATTGCACATATGGAGATTGCTACTGTATTTGCCCAAAGATGGGACTAATTTAAATAGTTTCTCTCATTGCAGGTTGGCCTGATTTACATGTTCAACCTCATAGTTGGCACAGGAGCTTTAACTATGCCAAAGGCCTTTGCTACTGCTGGTTGGCTTGTCAGCCTTATTCTAATAATGTTTTTGGGATTTATGAGGTAAGATTTTACTACATGTTACTTCTGTTAATTTGGCTAAAACAAGAGGTGTGTGGAGATATACTTGGGATTAGCTGCAGCTCATTGGACACCAACTTTCTTTGTTGCATATTTTCAGTATGGCCACCAGCAAGCATGGTCAATATCATGCTGCTTTAATTCTGTAAATCAAATTCAGCAGCATCTTTGGATCTAGTGGAATCACATCTTTAAAACTAAGGTTAAAAAAGTAGAGCTGGTAAAAGACGTGAGCAACACTGAAATGATCCACACAGTGGAATTGGGGATCATAGTGAAAGAAATAAAAAACTCTGTCTTTTGATAACAAACCAGCTGTGTGACCTACTTTTGCTGCCAATAGACTGAATTGTTTTAATTGATTTTTGGCAAATTGAAATAGCACAGTAAATACACACTTATTTTAAGTATAATGATATGATTTTTTTAAAAAAAATTCCTCTGCCAAGCTTTATTCTTAGCAATTACATTGATACACCTATGTTCTTTGTTATTGCTGCCTTTTTTAAAAAAAATCAGTTTAATTTATATACTTGAAATTTTCTGGTGTTCTCCTGTCCAGATACTACAAGATTTGACCTGTTTCCCCCCTCCCCCCAAGATCAGCCTAGGTCTACTGGTGTTTCACCAACTGGAACTATATGAAAATATAATTGCCTTGAAAATTATATGTCATTCCTAAATTTTATGAATGACAGTTTTTTAACAAATGTATCCTAGTCTCAAAGGTATTTTTTCTATACTTTTTGTTGTTGTTGTTAGTTGCGAAGTCGTGTCCGACCCATCGCGACCCTATGGACAACATTCCTCCAGGCCTTCCTGTCCTCTACCATCTTCTGGAGTCCATTTAAGCTCACGCCTACTGCTTCAGTGACTCCATCCAGCCACCTCATTCTCTGTCGTCCCCTTCTTCTATTGCCCTCAATCTTTCCCAGCATTAGGCTCTTCTCCAGTGAGTCCTTCCTTCTCATTAGGTGGCCAAAGTATTTGAGTTTTAGCTTCAGGATCTGGCCTTCTAAAGAGCAGTCAGGGTTGATCTCCTCTAGAACTGACCGGTTTGATCGCCTTGCAGTCCAAGGGACTCGCAGGAGTCTTCTCCAGCACCATAGTTCAAAGGCCTCAATTCTTTGGCACTCAGCCTTTCTTATGGTCCAACTTTCCATAGCCATACATTGCAACTGGGATACTTTTACATAGGTGCTTCTAATGCTTTACAGCATGGGTTTCAAACTCGCCACATCACATGATGTGTCACGACGTATCGTGACTCTTTTTGCATTGCCGGCAATAGGGTGGGCGCGGCTTCAGTATGATGAAACTGGCCCACAGGCTGGCAGTTTGACACCCCTGCTTTCTAGTGTTGTTTACTTAGCTGCTATTATTAAAGTTAATGGAAGCTGAACGTCTTCGGTTTGTTAAACAACTAACACATGAGGATAGCTTTGGGATTTCTTGGTGAATTGAACTGTTATATACTGAATATCATAAAGGAAGTGTTCTCTGAATAGTCTGATACATGCAGAAAATGCTGTTTTACATGTGGTATATTCAATAATCATTGTTTCAATGAAAATTTGCTGAAATCAGATTCCCTTTTTAAAATTATGCTTCACAGGTTAATTAAGATAACTAAAGATCCATGTCTATTCTTGCCTATTGGATAAATTGAAATATTTAGTTCATTTCACCTGAGCCCTGGTGGCACAGTAGTTAGGATGCTGTATTACTGGCAAACTCTGTCCACAGCGTGGATTTCTATCCTGACGAGCTCGAGGTTGACTCAGCCTTCCATCCTTCCGAGGTCGGTAAAATGAGGACCCAGATTGTTGTGGGCAATAGGCTGACATTGCAAATCACTCAGAGAGGGCTGTAAAGCATAAGGAGCAGTATATAAGTCTTAAGTGCTATTGCTATTTAAAAAGCATGCAGGTTACAGATCTCACTGTGAAAACTAAATGCAGTGAGAATGCATTACTTAAAAGTATGTATGGTAAAACAAGAAAACATCGAGTCTTAATGGAAAGAAGAAGAGACAAAGTCAAGAATGTTTAGAGATGCCTGAATGTAGAAAAATGACTGCCCGGTACAAAAGAACTCCATTCAGATGGTTTAGTTCCATAGAGAGAATGAATGAGCATTAAATCATGAAACCAAAAACGTGAAAGAGGTGAATGTGTGAGGAGGAAGGGGAGTTGTAATTGGATGAGATGTTGAAAAAAGAGACACGAGAAGTTTACAATACAAAAGACATTACATCAGGCCATGCAAGGGAACTGGTAGAAGCAAAAGTGGCTTGCAAGAATAGAAAGGTATGAAAAAGATAGTGAATAGTGTTGGTATGAATGAGATCTAGTTAGATTTTTGTTCTTTCCTGTCTTTTACTTCTTGTGCTTACTACTTTTCCCATGCCTTGTATAAGGGTAGATATAGTTCTAATCCATTATTAAATAAAGTATTTGTTTGCCAAAAGGTGGATTAGTCCATGTGGCTGATACAGTTTTGGCACTGCTGTCTTTATATATTGTGATGATCAGGCTTCCCATAACAGTCTTGATTTTGAACTAGATACTGAAAAGGATTATTAAAGGAATTGTCATTTAGCATATTCTTGCCTATTTTTAATGGATGCAAACTTAACAATTTGTTTGATGGCTAAATAATGAAATAGGTCGAATATAGATAGCAATAGAATAATGAATCTGCATAACCTAGGCCTTTGTGGACTACATATATGTACATGATTGCCTTTGCAGTTATATTTGCTTTTCAGAAAGTCTGTAAAACATTTTCTCCTTTATTTTTCTCTCAGTTTTAATGTCCCCTGGATTGCTTTTTGAGTATAGTCCTTTAATTTTTTTGCTGATTTTTAAAATTTAATTTTCTTGTATGCTACTTTAAGCAGCCATGGATAAAAGCCATATTAACATTAAATAAGAAAAGTTTTAGGTATTGGTACATACTGGGTAATGTTATTTTCAACAATCTAACAATCTGCCATTTAGTTTAGATATGAGTGCCCTTTGAATTAAGCTGCTGGATAGATTTTTCATTTGAAAGTATTATACAACATTTTTCCAAGACATGATGGCTATATTTTTTTTCCATTAGAGAAGCAGTTTAGAGGCATTTTAGGTAAAACCTCAGCAATCAGTATTGAAATAATGTAGTTTTGATTTTGAACAAATAAGAGTTTTGAGTGGTATGCAAGAATGCTACAGAGGTAGGCACTGATGTGTAGTTTTTGATTCACTGTAAATGCTACTACAAAGAAAGGATTTTTAAAGACAGGAAAAATAAATTATAATTATATTCTGCTAATGTAGTAGATAGTAGCCTATACAGATTGAAATTCCTTTGGCTAATCTTCTGCCTCTAGATCATAGTTGTACAACCTTTTGTGGGGCTGCATTATTAGCTGCCCAGGGCCTGGCCATCTCTAGATGATATAGTTCTTCCCCCCAAACCCACCAGTAATGCCCCCTTGAGCAGAGCAGGGAGACAAAGATTGCATGCTAGGCAAAATAAATATATATATATATATATTTCACTGAATGTTTGCATTAAATAAGAGAATTCATGGTAATGGATCAGTTTTATACTTCTGAATGAGCTTTAAAAATGCATAGAACATGCAAGAATTTGTTCTCTACTGTACCCCCCCAAAATAGAAGCAAATGAAAAAAGGACTTAATCCCCCTGTTAAATGCTTTCCATACACTGTGGTTATTAATGGTCAGTTTAAATTTGTGGACTCGTTAGATCAGGGTTGTCAAACTCGCAACGTCACGTGACGTGCTGCGATGTATCACAACTTTTTTGCCATTGCCGGCAATGGGGTAGGCGTGGTTTTGCTATAAAGCATCTGGCCCACGGGCTGGCAGTTTGACACCCCTGTGTTAGATGAATGCAACTAATTATTTACAATTTATGCCTACATTTAATTGTTCTACTGTGAGCATCATTAACTTCCATTGTGATAGTATTTTTTTAAATTTATTTTCAGGTATCCTTTCTCCCTCAGTTGAGACTGAGTTGCCTTGCAAATTAATGTTATAAATTATTACTGAAGGCATTGAAAAAGTTATGGTTTCTTTGGATGGAAACCATAAATCTTTATAGATTGCTTCTGAGCTTTGTAAGAAAGGTTATTTTAAAGCCTTACAGCTTATCTATAATTTCCTACCTTGTGCTTTGATTTTTCTTCCTGTTCATTTCTTTATATTGATAGGTTCTGTTCCAATTTGTAATTATTTGTAGTATTTGTATTATATTGTCCTTGAATTTTTTCTTAAGTTGGAAATGTTTCCTGGAATATTATCCTGATACTTTCATTTCTCTATAACACTTCTGAATCTGCGATATCCCTGAAGTATGTTTGATATAGTAAGAAGCCTTTAGGGCGAATCATTATCTAGACCCCAGGGAATAGTTACTATATATTAATCTTAGCAGAACTGATTTCTCACTCAATTTTTGTAAATTAATTCAAATTGTAAAGGAGCAAAATATTATTTTTGAGGTTTATATTATTCTATCCTTTGCTCATTTTTGCTAAAAATAAGCAAAATAGCTAAAGTGGATCAAAGCTGAACAAATCAAATTGTAATATTGATCTCTTATTGAGGAATCGCTTACTCCCAGCTATAGTCTTAGTAGATCTTAAAAAGTATTTTCAATCTTTAATATATAGCATTGTATGTGAACCACTGACCTATTTCATACATTATCCCAGACATGTCAAACACAAGGCCCGGGGGCCGGATCCGGCCCACGAAGTGGTTTCATGTGGCCCGCGAAGCCATCCTGGAAACAGGGAGGGAATGGCCCCCACTGCCTTGGTCCTGGCCCAGAGACCCTCCTTCTGCCAGAGACCCTCAGATCTGTCCCACTCCTGCCCAGGACCCCATAGGCACCCTTGATGCGAACAATGTAGAGCTGGCCACGCCCACCCAGTAGGCCATACGCACTCTAGCCACGCCCACCCAGTAGGCCACGCCCACCCAGGCCATACCCACTCGGCCCCCTGAGGGCAACTGCAATGCTGATGCGGCCCTCAATGAAATTGAGTTTGACACCCCTGCATTATCCTATCTTTAAATTTTTTATAGTTCTTTGAAATGTTGGAGTAAAATCTGTCACAAATTTATTCTACATATAATGTTGCATTTTCCATATGTGTCTTTCCATCCAGTGCTACAATATTTTGGTCAGGTTAATTCTATTAAGCCTTACCATTTGACTCCTACCATTGAAGCTGGCTGGAAGAAAAGCAAAGTGTCAAGGGAAGCTAAGAATTGGCAGATAAACTAACTTGAGTTCTCCAAATCTCCACTGATACTAAGTGTAAAAATTAAAGTCCCACCTCTGCTTTATACAAAGCATATTTGGCTGCCCACATTATATCTAACTTTGCTTTCTATATTCAGCATTGCCTGAAAACTCCTCAGAACAGAGCTTTGAAATGAATGTGTTCATATAAATGGGATATTGTGATTCGTTTTTGTTTTAAATAACTGATATCTTCTAATTCTCTTATAGCTACATGACCACAACTTTTGTAATGGAGGCCATGGCTGCAGCAAATGCTCAGCTTCACTTAAAGAGAATGGAAAAGCACAAGGTTTGTGTGGCATGTCTTAATCTGATATCTCTTCAATCATACTGTTACATGGTAGGAAAGTAATATAATAGGAAAATTTTAATATTGCTCTTGTGTCTGCCCTTAAAATACAACAATAATTTCCCTATCATTCTGCATTTTTGTTGAAAACAGCATTTCTCTCTCTCGCTACATTGGATATTGAGTAGGAACTGAAATTCTAAGCATTTTAAAGACCCACAGCTAAAGAGTTGTGCTTTTTTCAGCTAGTAAATGCATTTTTAATTTAGTGCTTAATTTTTTTTACTTGTCAAAATTCTACAATAATCCTTCATTTTTGAGATCTAGATTAATGTCTTACTCTTCTAGGAAGATGATAATGATGAAGATTCTTCATCTGAAGTTTCTGATAGTGAGGTTCACCCAGATGTTTATGAACGATCAGAAACACGGCCAATTCTATCTGTGCGTAAGTAGCTGATTCTACTTTCATCTTGATAATATACAAGAATCAGTCTTTCTCTACAGTTCTTTGTTAATGCCAAAGACAAGTGAAAAAAGATCCTTATCCTTTATTTGACTTTTCTGTAAATGAGACAAGTGCGTCATGAAATCAAACATTAGGAACACTTTGCAAACCATATTTAGTGGAAAAAATAATTTATCTAAGTAGAAAGCTTGTTCTTTTGCAGATGACCAAAATGCATATTTAAAAATTATTTTTGTTATTCCAGGCCACATGGTATGCAACAACGATCCGATATACATATTTTGTCTTTCTTTGCAATGTTAGATACACAGTTGGATAACTCATAGCAGAGAACATCCCTATCCTCACTTAGGCTTCAGTAATATACTCCAGATCTCCCTACTTACCCATCACTAAATAATCAATGAAGGTGGTCTTATTGCAGAAGATTAATCCACAACATTGTGAGGCCAGGTTCCCTGATAATCTAATTTAAAATGCTAGATCAGTTGGAACAGAAGATCACATCAAGATTGGCAATCTCTCTTTCCCTGAGTGGCTAGCTTGGCTCTCCCTGGTTTTAGTTTTCCTTTTATTGGTACTACTGCTGTATAAGTGATCCAGATAAATTTATTCTAATAATGATATATGGCTTAGACCTAATGGCTTACGTCATCTGAAATTATTTACTGTGCTTCACATCTGTGTCATGTTGTTTGTCAAATTTTTCAAACTGATTATTGTATCGTGTGGATTATGAAGTATTAATGTTTTGAACTAGAACATCAAAACTCTGCCTGAGCTCCAAAACATTCTACTCCATGTTTTCCACGTTTACCTTTATAAGTAAAAAAAAATAAAATTTGTAAATCATGGGGGAAAAAGTCTTTAAAATGGTGAACATAGCCCCCACCCGTTACTTACTGTTTTGGATCATCAACCAAGTCTTTCAGCCATCCTTCTATTTAACAGCTGTTCTTCAGAAAGGGAAGAAGGAGATACTTTTTTTTGTTAATTCTGGCCCATAATTAATCAAATACATTCCTCAGTAGTACAACCAAAGGAATAATTTAAAGGATGAAAAACAAGAGGAGATTGAGCAATTTAACTGTAAAGCAGTTTAAAATGAGTTTAACTATTGTAATGTTTCTTTTTATTACAAGTATATTGGTACTTCATAAACAACATACAGGTAGTCCTTGACATATGACCACAATTGGGATCAGAATTTCCATTGTTAAGCAAGGCAGTTGTTAAGTGAGTGATGCCCAATTTTAAGATCTTTTTAGCTACAATTGTTAAGTGAATCATTGCAGTTGATAAGGGAATCACATGGTTCTTAAGCGAATCCAGCTTCTCCCATTGACTTTGCTTGTCGGAAGCTGGCTGGTAGAATCGCAGATGGTGATCATGTGACCCAGAACATGACAGCCATTGTAAATACATGCTGGTTGCCAGGTGGCTCCATTTTGATCAGATGACTGGGGAGACTGATGGTCGTAAATGTGAGGACCGGTCATAAGTCATTTTTTCAGTGTCATTGTAATGTTTAATAGTTGCTAAATAAATGGTTGTAAATTGAAGACTACCTGTGAAGGAAATGGTTTGCAATGTGAATAGCTTGGACTTATAGGTCTAAAAAGTTCCTTCTAATTTACAGAGAAACGAGGAGCACCTAATATTTTTGAAATCACAGAAAGGGTAGAAATGGGTCAGATGGCCTCCATGTTCTTCAATAAAGGTAACTATTTTTAAGCTATTAAGACCCTGTTTTATATTGGATGTGTTTTGTTGGTTTTTTTTAAAAAAAACAACTTTGGTACATTTCCTAAAATATACTTAAACGTTTTTATTTGTGGAATGTTTTCAAGTATGCACAAACTAAGAAACACCTACACATTAATACTGAATTTGAATTTGAATTTTATTGAATTTATATACCGCCCTTTCCCGTAGGACTCAGGGAGGTTTACAGGGTATATAAAACATCGATACAAAAATTAAGAACAATTTTTAAAAGATTAAATTAAATCCCTAAAAAATATAAAACCCCAGTTAAAACCCCAATTAAAACTCAGCCTGGGCTGGAAAGCTCGAAGAGCCAGGTCTTCAGGTCTTGGCGAAATGATCGAAGGTCGGGGGCAGTCCTAAGCTCCACGGGCAGCTGGTTCCAAAGTGCAGGCGCCCCCACAGAGAAGGCCGTCCCCCTGGGTGTTATCCGCCGGCATTCTTTTACCGCCGGCACCCTGAGAAGGCCCTCCCTGTGGGAGCGCACAGGATGAAGGGAACTTGATGCCGGCAGCAGGCAAAAGCTAATTATTTCGCTGCCCTCATCGTGTCCGCAGATAATTGCCCGGCCGCCCTGTTTAGGGTGACTTGCTCCCTTCTTAACCAGGAGGTGAGGGAGGATCGCTTGCAGGGTCAGGCCGAGGAGTTTAGTCATCATCTGACGGACAAAATCGCTCAGATCCGGACTGGTTTGGACTTGGACTGCGCAGAGTCTGACGTGGAGGAATCAGACGGTCTTGAGCATGTTATCTGGACTGAGTTTGATCCTGTTTCCCCTGATGATGTGGACAGGATTATGGGGAGGCTGAGCTCCACCACCTGTTTATTGGACCCGTGCCCCTCCTGGCTGGTTTTTGCGGCCCGGGAGGAGACACGAGGCTGGTTCCAGGCAGTAATAACTGCTTCCTTGAAGGAGGGTATCTTTCCCGCCGCCTTGAAGGAGGTGGTGGTGAGGCCCCTCCTCAAAAGGTCTGCCCTGGACCCGGCTGTTTTAAACAACTATCCGGTCTCCAACCTTCGCTTTCTGGCGAAGGTTGTTGAGAGCATGGTGGCGCATCAGCTTCCTCTGTTCCTGGAGGAAACTGATTATCTGGACCCGTACCAATTGGGTTTCAGGCCCGGGTACAGCACGGAAACGGCATTGGTCGCACTGGTGAATGATCTCTGGCGGTCAGGACAGGGGTTGCTCCTCTGTCCTAGTCCTATTAGATCTCTCAGCAGCTTTTGATACCATCGACCATGGTATCCTATTGCGGCGTCTCAGGGGGTTGGGAGTGGGAGGCACTGTTTTGCAGTGGTTCTCCTATCTCCTGGGCCGTTCGCAATCGGTGTTGATGGGAGGGCAGAGGTCTGCCCCGAGGTCTCTCGTTTGTGGAGTCCCTCAGGGGTCGGTTCTCTCTCCCCTCCTGTTCAACATCTATATGAAGCCGCTGGATGAGATCATTCGTGGTTTCGGGGTGGGGTATCATCAGTACACTTATATAATTCTTTTAATTGATTTTAAGATTTTTGCAATTGTTGTATCTGTTTTTTAAAATACCTTGTGAACCGCCCTGAGTCCTACGGGAGAAGGCCGGTATATAAATTGAATAAATAATAAATAAATAAATAAATACTTCTGAGTATAAGTTTCATTAATGATGGCCTGGTTGAGAACATCTACATTAAGGGTCCCCAACCCCCGATCCGTGGACCAGTACCGGGCCGCGGCATACCAGCAACGGGTCCACACAAACAAAGCCCCATCCGCGGGATGCAGGGAAAAACCTTTCTCCACAGAACCGGTCCCTGGTGCCCAAAAGGTTGGGGACCTCTGATCTACATTATCCATACCTACTTCTGCTATGGAAGATAGATGACACTTATGTAAGTGATTGTTCCCAAGATCCGGGACAGCATAAGGCTATGTGTGGGATCAAGGGTCTTCATTAAGTTTGTATTCATAGCAAAAGTTGAAGTATCATTCCAGTCGGTGTCATCCAAAGTGAGCTGGTAAGGGGTTGCCTAACTTTACCTTCCTTTGCACCAAAGCTAACTATCTAGTAAGAAATAATAGTTAAAGTAAGGAAGTTGTAAGCAATGAAGAGGAGTGAGATAAGGAGGGTGAATGGGATTCAAAACTGCATTTTGTTTATGCTATTCGTACGCAGGAGTACCTTTATTCCACCATGTCTATATTTTTGCTTTCCTTTGAAGTAGGTTTACCTTTTCACCACTGGAACCTTTTTTTACTGTCTACCTTAGCACTGAATACATGTCTTCCTTGGGGAATTTTTTTTTATGATGGGTGGGGCCAAGCTTTTTTGATAGGGTGGCTAGAGGAATGTTTACATTGGAGAAATATAGCTCTGGAATAATATGGTAGCATTAATTCTCTATTTCTGCGGTGAATAATTTTACACAGTAGAGGGTGCTCAGATCACATATGTGAATGCAAGTTAAGCATAGTTAAATTTTTTTTAACAAATGCTTTCTTTGGCTGACAGTTCAAACAAAATTTATTCTGCTCTTTTTCGCTTATTATAGGAAGGTTGTAATACTAGCTTTCTTTCCCAGAGGGAAAAGTTTAAAAAAAAACTAATAATGAACAGTTACAGCAAAATAAAAGTGCCCCTTAAAAGATAGGGATGGCCCTAATTTGTGTCATATGATTTTTCTGTTCCTTTGATCTGTAGGAAGATGCTTTGGAAAGATCATAGAAATTTCCAAATCCAGGCATACATTATCAAGTACTGAATTTAGTTAGGAGAATAATAAAATCTCTTTCTGCCATTTCTTCTTTTGGCTTCTGGTCTATAGAGGTTTTACATTATGGATGCCAAGAAATACCTGTATTGGCAAAATATTTTACTGTGCATACAGTATAGTATTTTGAATGGTCTCTAAATAGTGTTCAGTAAGAAATACATCACAGTCTAGTCATATAGTTATATGAAGCATAAATGTACATACCGAAACTGAAGATAGAATCACAACATTTTTACATATTTGTTAGCCCTTGCAGCATTGCTTTCTATAGGAATGTGGAAATCTATAGGGTGTCTCTACTTGAAATGTATCTAAATAGCAATATACCGTAATTCTAAATAATTTACCTAATGGATAAGACTCTTTCACCCTGTTTTTCTTTTAAAATATAAAGGTTTGAATTACTGCCTCTTATTAAATGTTCTAGTTTCCTCATTCAGCTAGATTTTTTACCTTTGTTGTTAACTGAATCATTGTAGTTATTAAATGAATTGTAGTTGTTAAGCAAATCGAGTTTTCCCCCATTGACCTTGCTTGTTGGAAGCCGGCTGGGAAGGTCACAAATGGAGATTACATGACCCTAGTACATGGCAGCCATGGTAAATACGTGTTGGTTGGCAAGCATCTGAATTTTGATCATGGGTCTGTAGGGATGTTGCCACAGTTGTAAGCGCAAGTACCATCATAAGGCCTTTTTTCAGTTGTTAAGTTTGAATAGTTGTTGAATAAATTGTTGTAAATTGAGGGGTACCTGTACTGTTGAAAAATCAAATTTCTCAAATGCAGTTGTCTTCCCTTTGCCATGGATTTCACTCAGTTTTCCTTAGAGATTATTGGGTGCCATAAATTTCCAACTACTATCTATTGTTTCCAATTTGCTCTTTCCTTGCCTCACTTTGGGATTTGCCAGGCTTTCTGCAACTGAGGAAATTCTGCATAATTTTTCAATAAATGAAATCAGCACTACATCGATTCCTTGCTTTTAAGAGCTAACTTCTGACCTTGCTTTCTGTGTGATGTAGTTTTAGAACAGCCTAAAACAAATTTATGCAGTCGAGCTGAATATATCTAATATAATGCCCAATTAAAACCTGGCAAGATTTGCTACCGGGATAAAAAGTTATAGTGCAGGCAAAGAATAAGCTTTTCAGAATATCATGTTCTATTATAATTGCTGTTATACACAGACGAGTGATAGGTTTGTTTAAAAAAGAAAGTCTTTGTATTTGCTGCGTACCACGCACATTTCCTTTGGTAATCTTATAAGAATCAGTGCTTGTCAAATTGTTATCTTACCAATCTAAGCTAAGACACATAAGACTTCAGGTTATACTTTATAAGGAATCGGTACGTAGTCTTAAAGAGAAAGAAAATCTTCAGACTATTTCCATGAAAGGAGTCTAACTCTGAAGGATAGCTTGGCCTGCTCTAACGGATTCTGGAGTCATTTATTGCAGTAATGGATTTTAGGCATATATGTCATGTACCACTCCTGGAGGAACTCATTGATCTTCCTTTTTTGTGTGCAGTAATGAAAGTATCAATCAATGAAGGTCTATGACTGTTTATAAAACAGAACCGGCACAATGTTTACCTTAATTGAAGAAAAGAGGGGATGGCAAACCAAAATTATAACTTTCTTGTAAAAATTAATATGAAACACTGCTTTTGTTGAAGAATTAACAAAGGAGAGCCAAAGCGTTCTTCAGGGGAACCACAAGATTGGCTAAAGGGCAATGGTTTCAAACCCTAACCTTAATGAACTGACCCATGTCTGATCCAAAAGAAGACAAATCTGTATATGTCTATGGAGATTCTCAGTCATCCAGGTCATGGCTGTCCCAAAGGTGCTTTTTCACGAGGCAACTGGGCTTTCTTGTTTTTCTTTGAAGACATTTCACTTCTCATCCAAGAAGCTTCTTCAGCTCTGACTGGATGGTGGGGAATGGAAGGATTTATACTCTTTGCAGACAGCCAGTCATTTGCATTCTTTTAGACGAATCTTTTGGGTGAGAAGCGAAACGCCTTCAAAGAAAAACAAGAAAGTCCAGTTGCCTCATGAAAAAGCATCTGTGGGCCGAATCTGTATAGTTTCTCCAGTGATGCCATCTTAACCTTAGAGTTAAATCACGGTAGATCATTACTAGGGCAACGGATCTTAGATGTAGAAGGTCAGACAGAAAGTGCTGCTTTCTTGCATAATCTTCTCAATTATATTTTAACTGTAAATAAGCAAATTTTAGTACCGGAACCTGCCACATATTTATATCATATCACAGTTCCCAAATTTAGGAGAGCTTTATTTCTAGCTTGATTTCATGTTCTTCCCACAGCTGTCCTGAAAGGGAAATACAGGAGACCCCATATGAAACCCAATACTGCCTCTCTGATGTAGGCGCCATAGAAATGTCAGCTCATGTTGTTCGGTATTGCCAATTCTATAGGGACGTTTGTCACTAGTTGATTAACTGGTGATCAATTTCTTTTAATGAAATTCCTGGGGGACTCTAATAGTTTTTATTTGCACTATCTATTAATCAAAGATAAGTTTATTTATTTAAAAGTAGCAAAATTTTGCTATATTATGTATAAGCTTCCCGTACAAATGGTTGATAGTAGTTCTTGTTAGGAGATCATTTTCCTTTTATTGATTGTATTTTTATTAATCAACGACCAGAACAAAGTTCTGTCTGTCAAATGAATACAAAATGTTAAAATGGAAATATGTTCTTAGAATTACCTTAAATCATAAACAGGAGTCAAGGAAAAGCCATTTTTGTAGCCAAAAAATGAGTCATGCAAGCATCTTTGTTTTACTTTCTATTTAAGTATCTAGATTATAATCTATTGACCCCCAGGGGGAGAGCATTCTCGGTGGGTGCGCCAATCCTTTGGAACCGCTTACCAGCTGAAATCCGGATGGCCCCCGACCTCCGCTCCTTCCGGCGTGATCTAAAGACCTATCTATTCCAACAAGCCGGCCTGGCCTGATAGATTTGGGTTTTAAAATTTTTTATTTTTATTGTACTCTTACTTTATTGCTCTGTACACTGCCCTGAGTCCTCCGGGAGAAGGGCGGTATATAAAAACAAACAAACAAACAAATAAATAAATAAATAAAATCCCTTTCAGAAGCATTATTAAATATACATTCAAGTCTAGAATCAAATGACCTATGTAGTGAGAAATATATTTAGTTGGCTTGATTTTAACAATGAGCAATAGCAGCCCTTTCATAATCCTTCTATCTTAAATGTCGCCCTTCTAAAGGGTATCACCTATATATTGATTTCTTTTGTAGAAATCAAGCTTTTGAGTAGTGATTGTTTTTTTTAAAAAAAAATTCTTAATATCATGCTTGCTAAGAAAGTTTTTTGGCCAATAAATTTCAAGGTGAAGATAAAAGAGTACATCTTTACAAACCTCATTTTATCAAAAGAGAAGGGCTCTTGCTTTGGTTAACGATTTTAACGATAATGAATAAGAAATGTCATCTGAAAAATGGACTGACTGTTTGAGGAATGACAGTCTAATTTTACTCTATGCCTCTGATTATATTACAGCTGTTCCTAATTCAGTTTTTTTCCCTGAGAATCCGAGTATTAGCTTTTAAAATAGATGCTGTCTTGTTCTTACATTTACTGAGATATATTCAAAATATCCTTCCAGGAGATTATCACCTTGATATGGTAGAAAGGCTCAATAACTTCAAATAACCTTGAAAGTGGGGGTAGACCCAAGAGTTCCTTACAGATCAGCTTTGCCAGGCAAGTTCAAAGGGGAGGTGGGGAAATGAAGCTAAGGGCTCCTTCGTCTCAGCAACTGGCAAAAACAGTGGGTGGGTGGGTGGGTGGGAAGTAAACTAAACCACCTTTGAAAAGGAATTGTAAGTCAAGAAATTATGTAGTAGATCAGGGGTGTCAAACTCAATTTCATTGAGGGCTGCATCAGCACTGCAGTTGCCCTCAAGGAGCCGGGTGGGCATGGCCTACTGGGTGGGCGTGGCTAGAGTGCGTATGGCCTACTGGGTGGGCATGGCCAGCTCTACATCGTTCGCATCAAGGGTGCCTATGGGGGCCTGGGCAGGAGTGGGACAGATCTGAGGGTCTCTGGCAGAAGGAGGGTCTCTGGGCCAGGGCCAAGGCAGTGGGGGCCGTTCCTTCACTGTTTCCAGGATGGCTTTGTGGGCCACATGAAACCACTTCGCGGGCCGAATCCGGCCCCCGGGCCTTGTGTTTGACATGTCTGTAGTAGATTATGAAATGTAAGAAGCCTGAAAAACAGAAAATTT
Source organism: Vipera ursinii (assembly GCF_947247035.1). Classification (NCBI taxonomy): domain Eukaryota; kingdom Metazoa; phylum Chordata; class Lepidosauria; order Squamata; family Viperidae; genus Vipera; species Vipera ursinii. The sequence goes on along the minus strand of NC_139513.1, from coordinate 121,517,046 downwards.
TAGATGGTCAAAGCTGAAAGGTATTAAATATGACATTTTAGGAATAAAGAAACATAGGTGGACCAGGATACTGTACTCTCAGTCAAGTGATTATATAATAGGGCCGTGGTGGCGAACCTATGGCACAGGTGGCACGCAGAGCCTTCTCTGTGGGCATGTGTGCCGTTGCCCCAGTCCCAGGCCTTCAGCTGGGTTTTATAAAACCTTTTCAGGCCTCCGCCGTCGTGTGCAAAAAAAAAAGGTTCAATCAATCAATTTAAACTTCTCGTTGGGAAAAAAAATCTTGCAAAGTTGGAATTGATTGAACTTTTTAGTCCCACCCAGTCTGCCGTTACCACCACAGCCACGCCCACCCAATGGGCCACACCCATCCAATGGGCCACACCCACCCAGCACCCATCGATACATAAGTTGGTTTTGGGTTGCAGTTTGGGCACTTGGTCTCTAAAAGGTTTGCCATCACTGTAATAGGGCATACAGCTATATGAAAGAATGTCAATAATGTTTTTTTAAAAGATGTCCTTAGATATGTGGCTGACTAACTGAGTAAATTTTATAATCCTATCTAATGGCATTTGTTATTATTCATTGAATATCAATATTATATTAATTGATATATTTTAAAATGGCAGGATTCATTGAATCAAATACAAGCTTAAACCTTTTTAGATATAAATATGATATCACTTAACTGAAAGTAAAATGAGCTGATGATAAAAGTGAAAAATTAATATTAACTCTTAAAGAAAATTAAAATGAACCAGCAGGCCTGAACTTACTGTTGATAGTGAAGAAATGGTGGTGATAAATAGTTTACTTTCTTGGATGCAAAAATAAAGACATATGGAAAACTGGAGAAATTAAAAGGAGATCAAGTCCAAGAAAGAAGGCAATGTACACCTAGAAAAGATCATGAAGTATAAGAACATTTCAGTAAAACCAAAAATAATAATTAAAATGATAGTGGCAATGTATATTTCTACATACTGGACATTGAAAGAGAGAAAGAGAAATGCCTTTGAATTAAGGATTTGGAAATGATTTTTAAGATTACAATGGACCAAATAAAGACTGACTATTCCCTTGAGGTGATAATTGACAAGCAAAAATGCACAAATTTCAAACATGCACTGTGAGCAGATACAGTCATGTGAAAAATGAATTTTTCAATGTATTTTAACATATAGATATGAGTTTCATTTCAACAGTATTGATATAACAGATTTTATGCACTACTTACATTTCGTAGTGCATTGTGTGATTGAAATAAATATAAAGGCACATTTCACATTTGGAAAAAGTAAGCACATTCGTAATTACCGCTACCTCAAATACCTAAAATTAGAAATGCACCAGATCAGGTACAAATGATTAGAACATTATTAGAGAGGATCTTGAATGAATCTGCCTTACTGAAACCTCAGATATTTATTTTGATTTGCTCTTTGTTCTTGAAGTGTGTGGTATCACTATGTCTAGATTAAAAGAGCTCTCATAACCTTCAAAAGGATTATAGGCACCTATGAGTCTGGGAAAGGGATTTAAAAAGATTGCCAAACAAATGTACATCAATCATTCCACCGTCAAGATGATTAAGAGGTGGAAAAGATTTCAAAGAAGTGCCAAATTGCCCAGAGCTGGCCATCCCAGCAAGTTCACAAGATGCTGAAAGAAATCCCTAAGAACCCCAGAATTTCACCATGTTAACCTATAGGTAGCTCTCACTACTATTGGTGCCAAAGTTCATGAGACTTCCATTAGAAAGAAGCTGCACAAATTAGATCTACACGGGAGGTGTGCCAGGAGAAAACTATTGCTTACTGAAATAACATGAGGGCAGAACTAAAATTTGCTCATGAACACCGAGGCAAAGATTGGGGCTTTTGGAACAGTGTGCTGTGAACATGCAAGATAAAAAATTGAGTTATTTGGTCATGATATCAGAAGACATGCAAAAAACCAAAGCCATCATTTCACCAAAAGAAACTGATTCTAATTGTAAAGCAGGCAGTGGCAAGGTTATGGTATGGAGTGCTTTGCTGTCTATCATACAATCTACCATGAATTGTTCATTGTGCCAGAGTGTGAGGATGACATGAGATCATCTGTCAAAAGCTTAACTAAAAGTGGACTTTGTAATATGACAGTGGCGATAACCATTCTAGTAAATCCACGAAGGAATGGCTGAAAAAAAGAGAAGGGAAATGGAGGATTCTGGGATGGGCAAGCCAAAGCTTAGGTCTAAATCCCATCAAGATTCTGTGGAATGATTTGAAACAAGTTTTGCATGCAAAAAATGCCTCCCAGTGTTGCACAGCTGAGAAAAATCTTCATGAAGGAGTGGGGAAAAAATATTCCTATTTGATATTAGAAACTAGTAGATGGGTTATAAGAATTATCTATTTGAAGATGTTTCTGCTAAAGGGGGTAATAATCAAATATTAAAGGTGAACTTTTTTCTACAGAAGGAAATGGCATATATGTTCATTTTATGTTAAATAGATAATTTTTTATACTGTAGGTTTTTGTTCAGTTACATCACACACACACACACACACACATATATATATATATATATATATATATATATATATATATGTGTGTGTGTGTGTGTATGTATGTATGTATGTATGTATGTAAATTACTAACAAAGAATTAAGGGAGACTGAAATGCATTTCTAACTCATTAGTTTTCATCAGTCAGCCATACCCTTCTGAGATTCGAACCTGGGCTGATTGCATCTTAGGCAGTGTATTTACCTCTTGAGCCACAGGATCTCTCTCGCTCTATTAGCTTTCTGCAAGGGGAGATATGTGTCAAATGTTAACTATTTAGATTACCTTGCTAGGCCCCAAACATGGGGCAAATCTTTATTTCCTGTTTTCAGCCTATCTTGAAGGCCATCAAACAGGCTGTAGTCACACCGGACAGTTCATATATTTGTGTAAATTACTAACAAGGAATTAAGGGAGACTGAAATGCATTTCTAACTCATTAGTTTTCATCAGTCAGCCATACCCTTCTGAGATTTGAACCTGGGCTGATTGCATCTTAGGCCCCAGATGTGGGGCCTAGCAAGGTAATCTAAATAGTTAACATTTGACACATGCCTCCCCTTGCAGAAAGCTAACAGAGCGAGAGAGATCCTGTGGCTCAAGAGGTAAATACACTGGCTATACCTCCACCCACAGAACACACCCCCTCTGGCAGTTTAAAAAAGAGGAACAAACAGCCACTACCACATGCATCTCCCAGAAGAAGGAAGCTGAAGCCACCAGCCTGATGATGACGGATGGGATTCCGTCGAAACGTTGCTCCTACACCTTTAATTCTACGTGGGGAAAAACCCGAATGACCAAAGATCCACATACAAACACCCGCGAAAACCTCAGAAAACATACATATATACATTTATATATATATATATATATATATATATATATATATATATATATATATATATATATATATATATATACACATTCATACATATACATATATACATATATATATATACATACATACATATACATATATACATATATATATATATATATACATATATATATATATATATATATATACATATATATATATATATATATATATATACATATATATATATATATATATATATATATATATATATATATATATATATATATATGTATACTGCTTTAATGAAAATAAAATGTTGATGTGTCTACATTAGTTAAAAATGAAAAAAGGATTTTATATTGGTATACTTGTTCACATGACTATAAAAGACTCTCATTCACCCTATCTCTCCAAGGGGAGATAGCAAGTAAAGCAGAAGGACGGAGCCAAGGGGATCACTGGGATATCCTTTGAAGAGCTTATTATTAGGGTCAGACTAAATTGGTAAAATAGTGAATCTGTGGCCCAAATTCGTCAGGGTCGAGATTCAACCTGATAGACTATGTAGGACAGACAGGGTGGAAGCTAACCACCAGATTGCAAGAACAGTCAGACAAGGAGATCCAAACTCATTAGTAGTCTCACATTGCAATGAACAAGGACATACATTCAATTTTGCAGCTACTAAGATTGTTGCCCAAGCAGGTACAAAAATAGCTAGGGAAATGATTGAAGCCTGGGAAACAGCCCCTAAACAGTCAACAGGAGTACTGATTTACCACCAGCTTATCAGGTATTAGGAGTCGAGGACTGGCAGCACAAGGAAACAACAGTCAATGATTTAATAGCCAGCCATCAACATCCCAATCAACAACTAAAAAAGCGACATGCAATCAGTCATCACATAAATAGTACACATAGAATAGCCCAAGGCACACATTCTGGTAGAGAGAAGTTCCCTGATGATTGGCCCCAGTACGAGTCCAAAAGCTGGGAAGACTAAACCTCTAATCCCTATGACCAGCCCAGATTGGATCAACCTGATAATACCTAACTGTTCTAGAAAGATGAAAGTGCTGTCTTGATCTTGCTAGATGAGGCAGTCATAGCTTGACTTTAAACTTGAATGTTATTCCAAACTCATTTTCATGTCAGAGTTTCATGAGACTAATTTCTCTTTCTCCTAATAAACAGTATTTGTTCTCTAATATATTCAGTTTAGCATTTACAAAAGTACTGACAAAAATCCATTATAATTTAATAAATAATATACATGAATAATGACTGTAATGTTCAAGTTTTATTTGGTTTTAGATTAATTTGCATTTGATTTTTTTCTTTGAATAAGATTTTAATAAGCATTTATAAATGCAGTTGTTTGTACATTTAGCTGGGGGGAAAGCTGCAATGGATCTTAAAGAATTAATGAATATTTTAATCTATTTACTATTTTAAAAATAATAATAAAGCCCAAGCTGGGAATAAATATGCTTTTGATTAATCTGTTGCTCTTGTCACATTTTAATATTATGAATAGGTAAAGGTGGGGACATAATTACTGATTATTACTGGACAGAAATAGTTTTGCTTTTATTCTACTTATAGACATATCGCTATTAACAGATACCTAGTATTTTGTGTTTTTTTATTGTTTTTATGCTTTCCTCTTAAGTTACACTAAGTTTTAATAATATTTAAGAACCAAAATATTTTTAGGAGAAGAGGAGAAAGAAGAATATGTTGTAGACATAAACAAGAATTTTTATGGTTTCCATACTGTAAAATTATTCGGCTTATTCATTATGAAATACCATTTGTGGGCTATACAGTGGCATAGATATACTAGCAATAAATGAATTGATGACTCTATTGAAGTTATATAACAAATGGAAGTTTTATAAGTGGGATGGCCATTGTACTGCACTGCCCTCTTAATTGTAATATACAATTAGCAATTGAAACTGGCATGCACTGTGCTTTTTGCATATTGTGTGATGCATTAATTTATGATGGTACACATTTTAATGGCTTTGACGCAATAGTTGCCTGGAAAGTAGAAAGTGAATTTCCTCTAGTATTATAATTTGAACTTGCGTATGCAACAGGCTCTTCAACACCTAATGCCATTGGTTTCAGCTGGATGTTGAAGTCAAAGTCTGATCTCTGAGTAAAGGTAAAAGGTAAAGGTTCCCCCGCACATGCATGCTAGTCGTTTCTGACCCTAGGGGCTCATCTCCGTTTCATATATTCTGAGTTCCCTGATAATACCCAGGAAAGTACCTAGGAATACTCTTGCATGTATTTCCCTAGTGCTTGGTTATCCCCTATGAAACATGGAGGGAGAGGTTCAAGTAAAACTAGATTAGCAACTGAGATACACTATACCAAGTCAACGTTCATCATCAAACATGGAGCTTCTGTCCCCACACTCTTAAGATAAAAAATACAAATTATTTTCATGAGTTAAAAAGGTGAAGGTTCCCCCGCACATGCGTGCTAGTCGTTTCCGACTCTAGGGGCCGGTGCTCATCTCCGTTTCAAAGCCGAAGAGCCAGCACTTGTCCGAGGACGTCTCCGTGGCCGGCATAACTAGACGCCAAAGGCGCACGGAACGCTGTTACCTTCCCACCGTAGTGGTTCCTATTTTTCTAAGGAACCCTCAAATAAGGAACCCTCAAATAAGTATCTAGAGAGGAGCAGGTGGTAACGCAAGTGAAAAACCAGCCTGGCAGTAGACCTCAGCAGGCATAAATATATTGGTGAGGGGTCCTTGGTGCTCTCTGAACTTGCTTGTTTTCTGGCAGATGTTTCATTACCCTAACTAGGTAACATACCAAGGTCCTCTCATTTCAACCCTGAGCTACAAATATTCTCCTTCATTGGTACATATTGGTGATTACTGAAGTTCATAGGTAATTACTTATTTAAAAAAATACATAATTGGCCTTGTTCATTATTTCAGTATATCATGCACAGAGCAAACTAGAAAGCTTGTCACCTACTGATGAGCTAGATACTTAAAACAAATGACTGCCTATCCAAGCTTTGCATCAGGTCAGACTTCAACATACCTCTGGTACTGATTCATAAAATAATTTGGTAGGAACCGCTTTCAGGAAGTGAGAAATTATAATGGGGAAAATGTATGCTAAACAGTTGCAGAATTAATACTGCTGAACAATGGCCTAGGTCAGGAGTGTCAAACTGCCGGCCTGCGGGCCGGATGCATCATAATGAAACCGCGGCTACCCCATTGCCGGCAATGGCAAAAAAGTCACAATACATCACGACACATCACGTGATGTTGCAAGTTTGGCACCCCTGGCCTAGGTGAATAGTGCTCATTTCCATTTATCTTTTGAGCAAAGTGTTCTGAAGAAATACAAGACTTTTTCCTTGACCCCATTTAGAAGACATGTAGTTGCTGAGTACACCATGTTGGTTCTGGTTTGGGGAGGTTTTTTTTTAAATGTAAAAGGTATTATTTTTGCCAAGAAAGAGGGTTGCCAATTGTTGTAGTACTTGTATTTTTCCAGCGGCGACCTTGGCTGATCTCAAAATTTGAGTAGAGTCAGATGCTTTTAATACTTGAATGGGAGACTATCAAATAGGCTATAAGGATAATTCATAGGCTAGATTGGAAGCCAAAACTCAGAAGAAAGAGTTGACAATTTATTTACTTTTTATTTAAATTGTGTATTTATTTATCTGAGCATCCATGGAGTTAATCCAGTAGCTCAACACTGGTGAGATATAGGTGGTTTGCAAATGTATTGTTATCCATGACATACAGAGACATGAAATCACCAAGCATTAAACTTGACTAAGAATGCTTTATGTATTAACAGAGTTGTGCATGTGTATATGTATACAGTGTGTGCATATGTATATAACTGTATGCACATATATTCCGTCCTCACAAATAGACTACAGAAGATCATTCTTAGTGTCAGCTGAATGTACTCAATTTTTTGATTTCTTATATTCCTTTTTTTCTTCCTGTCTTTGAATTAATGCCTCCTCTCCTTGGCCTGATTACTTTGAAAATGAAATATGTTTAGATTGAGTTATTTCAGTTCCTTTTTGAAAAACAAGTTGACGCGTTTTGGGATTTCTTTATCTTTCCTGATGGCTGATCATAAAAGCTTCTTTGCATACCAATAATTTTGTCCCCATACTGTAAAGAAAAAGTATTGCATCATCACCTTTTATAAATCAAATGGTAATTTGGCAAGATTAGAATCATATCCAGTTTTGAAAAGTGGAAGTAAATGCTGGTTTTCAGCAAATCAGTTGTAAAATGCATCATGGAAGTCTGCCAAAGTTTGTAAATGTGGCCCAGTTGCCAAGCACCCAAAGTGAAGTCATATGACTACAGGGGCGAGGGACAACCATCAGAATTTCAAATCCAGGTTGTAAGTACCCCCCAGGTAGAGCTTTGGAACTTCAAACCAGTCTGAAGCCGAGGACTACCTATAATACATCAAAGAGGGTTTCTGTATGCTTTGATAAAATGAAATTTCAGTGTGATCACATTGCACCTATCATAATTTTTTATACTGCAGGTGAAATAATAGATGCAAATTGTAGTCCAATGAAGCAAGTATTCTGCTCTAGGTTGTAGAAATCTGCTACTAGGATTCATATTGTAGGGCAGTGTAAAAGTACCATATATATCCTTCCCTTCTGCCTGGAAGTTTGTCATAGTGAGAGCCTTATATTTAATATAACAATGTGAAATACTTAATTATAGAAAACAACGTTACAGGTGTTAAAATACTAGATAGGGTACCATATTTTTGCCTGTAATATTTAATTCCACTATGCATGGATTAGATTCTTTTTTTCAAGCAGTATTTTGGGTCCATTTCATTTCAGCATCCATGGGTTCTAAAAAAGTAACTTTCAACAAGAAATGACTAAAACATCAAGCATTTTTTTTAAAAAGTAATGTGATACAATTATGTGAATTGCAATAGTTTATTTCATTTTCTTCCTTGTAGTGGGAGTGAATTTGTTTTACTTCTGTTTAATCATCTATTTATATGGTGATCTGGCGATCTACGCAGCTGCTGTCCCAGTTTCTCTCATGCAAGTGACTTGGTAGGTATGCATTTGGTAACAATATTGTGAATGTGATCATTTCTAAAAAAAAGTAAAGGATTATGTAATTATTTCATATTGATGGTTTTGACTTTGTACTGATGTCCTTGTTTCAAATTCTATCCCAGTTTTCAAGTCAATTTCAGACTATACGAAACTTAAAAGAGTGAGAATTTACCTAAAAACCATTGTTAGAACTAATCATGAATCCAGTTTACAAAGATAATCAGTAGGGAAGGAGAAGGACTCTGTTTCAATGGCAATGGTTATACCAATGGGAGACTTAAAGGTTGGGGACAGATCATCTTGGAGAGGATCTATCCACATGGTTGCTAGGAATTGACAGCTGAGTTGATAAGACATAAATCAAATTGATGGGGCATTTTAGTGTCTGGATATATTTGTTCACAGATCAGATTGTTATTCAGATAGGCCCCAAGCTATTTAGGATTTTGAAAGTGAAAACCAGCACTTGAATGCCTGAAAAACATTTGGCAGTGTATGCAAATATTCAAGGCAAGCTAAATGTACCAGTTAGTAATCCAACTCTGGCATGAATTAGTATATCTTCTGAATGCTGTGTAGGACCGTCCACGTAGAACATATTACATTGATAAGAAGTAACTGCAGAACGGAGAACAACTAGCTAATGAATAGTTGCAGTTGTCACACTAGCTACATCATCTGTTGCTTAAAAAGCTATTATTACTTGGTCTGCAATTGTTTCCTGGACATGCTTGTATGATAGAGTGTTTATTTATGAATAAGGGTCTTTTCATGTATTCGGATGAATATTAATAATTGGCTTTGCTTCTTTTTGTCAGTACTATGACTGGCAATCATTCGTGCAGCGTAGAGGATGGGACAAAGTATAATGACACAGACAAGTGCTGGGGGCCAATCAGGAGGATTGATGCTTACAGGATTTACCTGGTAGGTGTCACTAACCAAAGGCGCACACTATGAATTTTGCCTTGTTCTTAAACAAAATAACATTGTGAAAGAATGATTGATTTAAATTTTAAGGGTACAATCTGTTGTTGTTTTCAGCTTCTTCCTCTTCTTTTTTTTTCCTCCTGGAAGTTTGTTAACTTTATACCTTTCAGTAGGTCAGCCTTGTACTGAATGGTGGCAGTCCCTTGAGGTACACACATGTGGTGGAATATTAATGATACTTTTCAGTGGAAATTACCCCAGCCACAACTCATATTTATCAGGTTGTCTTCACACTGCACTTCAGGCATGGTATCCTGTTGGGTTTTAGCTTTGGCTAACTCTAGTGCTTCCTTCCTAATTCTCCTCTTTTCCTGTATAAGGCAATAACGCAAGTAGCTCTTCTTCTCCAGGCCAGGAATATTTACAATACTAATGAAGTGATAAAAGCTTGAAAAGAGTTGTCAGACTACCTTGGGAAAGCAACTTACGGTAATTGCATTAATATTGCTACTTGGGTACAATAAATATTATATGCTTCAAATACTTCAGCAGTTAAAGTTGGTATTTTATAAATGAGTCTGATTTTTAACAAATATGTTCACTGGTCCTGCTTTACCAATATTTCAGTATATATTAAAAGATTTTACTAAAACAAGTATGTATAAATTTTCGGCTTGGGATCCACTTCATTTTATTCCAGATTTGAGATGCACCAATTGAAGCTATAGGTCAGGGGTGTCAAACTCAATTTCATTGAGGGCCGCATCAGCATTGCAGTTGCCCTCAGGGGGCCGGGTGGGTGTGGCCTGGGTGGGCGTGGCCTACTGGGTGGGCATGGCTAGAGTGTGTATGGCCTGCTGGGTGGGCGTGGCCAGCTCTACATCGTTCGCATCAAGGGTACCTATGGGGGCCTGGGCAGGAGTGGGAGAGATCTGAGGGTCTCTGGCAGAAGGAGGGTCTCTGGGCCAGGGCCAAGGCAGTGGGGGCCGTTCCCTCACTGTTTCCAGGATGGCTTCACGGGCCACACGAAACCACTTCGCGGGCCGGATCTGGCCCCTGGGCCTTGTGTTTGACATGTCTGCTATAGGTGAAAAATACACGGCGTACCTAAAAAAAAACCTGAGCCCAAGAATTCGTTTTAGTATCTGAACTAAATTCATTCTTTCTATGGAGAAATCAACTATCTATCTTGATTTTAGAAGTATCATTTAAGATGTTAATAGAGATACTTTTTGCCATTGTAGTTAAATCAAGTAACAGACAGAGGAGTTTGCTTGTCTGCTGCAGTTTATCTAAAGCTTACCCTCTTCATATTTCTATTGTAATGTTTGTCATGAATTTACTTTGACATTTGGCTGTTAGTTGGTAACAAGCGTTAAACATAATAATTAGGGGAAAGAGTGATAAAAATATTTTTTGAAGTATATCTGATTTTATTGCTAAAATCATGGCCGTTGCAAATGGTAAGTAAATCATACAGATGGGAAAGAAGAAACAAACCTGAAGCAATAAATACAGTTTTCCTTGAGGGTACTCTTTGCATTTTAACTTTGTTCCTGCACTTCTGACTAGATTATTACTATGAACAGCACACTTCTGGAGGATGGGTGACACACAGTAATAATGCTGAAACAGGAAAAAAGTCTTGGTAATATTAAGAAATGCCACAGCCTGGTTAATTATTTAAAGGAAGTATTGTTTTATTAAATTGTGTCTAGGACGGTTTCTCCAGAAGTTTTATACCTCTGAAGGTTTTCTTACTGAATTTCAGTAACTGTTTGATCCAGCAGAAGGAAAGGCATGCAGGCATTAATTATGGCCTGTATCTCTGAGATATTGCACCTATAATTCATAAAGTAATATCTTAAACCAGAGATGGAAGAAAATGTTTCTTTATGGAAAGAGTAGATTAGGAATTCTGTAAAAGCAATAATAATCTATAATAATACAGTTTTGTAATGCTATCTTTCCTTGGTTTTGTGATGCATTTGGCAAAATTAATAATAATAATAATAACAACAACAACAATAATAAAAGAAACAGAAGGCTTAATACTGGCTCCTCAAGAGCAAGCACTACAAACTAATGCCATGAAAGTGAAGATACAAAAATCTACTGACAATCCAAATTGCCAACTTTGGAACGACAAAGTTGAAACTGTTTCACATTTAATATGTGAGTGCAGCAAAATTGTGCAAACTGATTACAAATCTAGACATGACTGAGTTGCTAAACTAATCCCCTGGGCATTGTGTAAAAAATACGACTTGCCTGTGTCCGAAAAGTCATGGGAACATAGGGTGGAAAATGTTGTTGAGAATGAGAGGGTTAAGATCTTATGGGACTTCCGAATACAGACAGATCGCCATTTGGAACACAACATGCCAGATATCACAGTCGTAGAGAACCGAAGCGTACAGGTGATTGATATTGCTGTACCAGGAGATGCCAGAGTCGAAGAAAAAGAACTGGAAAAAATTACGAAATACCACGACCTGGCCATCGAAACTGCGCGATTATGGATGAAACGTGTAACAATGATACCCATTGTCATCGGGGCACTGGGAACTATGTCCAAAAACTTTGCCAAACACATCAAGAAATTGCAGCTTCCTGCAGTAACTCCAGCAAAGCTACAAAAAACTGTGCTACTCAGAACATTTTACATTTTAAGGAGATAGCTGGTTGATACCTAGGATGCTGGCAGCAACCCATGTCAACCATTACTGCCAGTCAATTTGAGTGTTCAGTTGACTGAGTTTCATGTTTTATGAATAAAAGTTTTATAATAATGGTGATGATGATGGTAGAAGGGACCTTGGAGGTCATCTAGTCCAACCCCCTACTCAGGCAGGAAACACTATACCAAATGGCTGTCCAGAGTCTCTTCTTAAAATCTTGCAGTGTTGGAGCATTCACAGCTTCTGGAGGCAGGTTGTTCCACTGATTAATTGTTCTAACTATCAGAAAATTTCTTTTTTTATATATATATTTTATTTTATTTTTATTTTTTTATTGAAAAGTTTTTCAATACATTTTATCTTTAACAATCCCTCCCCCCACCCAACCCTTCCTAACCCTCCCTAATATAATTTACTGATGCTGTAAAGTAGAAAGGATATAAATTGTAATATAAAGTGGATCTCATGTTAAAAAAAACCTCCAAACTTCCCTCAAACACAGAGGGGGAAAGTAGCATAACTTTGCTCCCATGTGTACAGCCTTCCTGCAGTTTTTTTTAAATTTACTGTGGCCTTTTCTCTATTAAAAAAGAAGGAAAGAAGGAAAAGAAGAAGCAGTAAGAGTAATAGCTAAATAGAATCCTTGGCCACCCCTCAAAGTTGTCCTACCCTGATCTAGATCACTAAACGCGTCCCTCATTTTGCAATGCTTCCATTGACTAGTTTGATGCACTTTCGTAAAGACAGTTTCCTTATTGGTTCATTGGGAAGGAGAAAATAAGGCTTCCAATTGAGTTCACTTTCGTGTTCAGCAAATGTGGTAAAGATTGTTCAAACTGTTCCCTTTTGCCCCTGAGAAAGTTGAACTTTGCATTCTGGCTTCCTATATTGTACTATATTTTGCCAGTTTCCTATATTGTACTGTAGGAAATTACCAGTTTTCTATACTGTGCTATATTTAGAATCTCAAAATTGCTGTTGTCTGCCCATTATCATTATGTATTATATGTATACGTGTGTGTACTCACACACACACAAACACACATACTATACCCTCTTTCTCAGATTTCTGTTTTTTTGTACTTTTCTCCCTCTCCTATTGCAGTATTCTTTTTTTTTTATTATACATTAACTGTGTCCTGAAGCTAGGAAAGAAGAAGAGAGAATGATGGACATAAAAATATTATTTTGCAGTTTAATGTTCAAAAGCTCCTTCAGAAATAGTCTGCATTCCTATGCCTTGAATAAAGGCTGAGCATCATGCACGTAGTGAAAGTATTTAGACAGATTAAGTTGCTCTCTGATGAGTTTCCTTCCTGTGCAGCATCTTAATATTACTGTGTGCAGGCTCCAGCAACCTAAGCATAGCTCCACTGTCTGATAGGCTTACATTTAATCTTTGTCTTTCACAAGTTTCAGAATTGACTCTCTTGCAAACTACTCCCTGGAAAGTACTATTCTAAAGTATAATTTTGCTAAATAAACAAGTAATTAAAGAAAGGTGTCTAGTTGATAGATGATTCTTTCACTCTCAAACATCATTTTGTAGCATTTTTTACAGATGGGTTTTGAATCTGGGTTCACTCATGAAGTGTTATCAATATTTCCTTTCTAATCACTGGCATATTTGGTGACTCAAATTCATGGCAATGCAGATTTATTGGTTAAAGAAAATGGTGACGTTTGACCATGTTTTCTGGTTCTTATTTATTGTTTATTGTCACCACAGCCTTCAGATTCCAAGTGGATTTGGAATGAGCATCACTTGCAGTCTGCAGTTGAGTTAATTTTTCCCATTTTATCTCAAGTAATAGTAATAGTTTGAAGCCTTATTAAAAGTTAACTTGCAATGCTGATTTTCCTAGTTTGGATGGAAACAGTTTGCTATATAGAAGGAGCAATTAATTGACATCAGTCAAGAGAAAAGTTGAGGGAGTTTATAGCTTTATAGTTATAGTTATAATAACAGACTGTGACTTGGCATTATGCCTGAAAATCTCAATATTATTTATAAGCTGTCATAAATATTTGTTCTTAGTCCAGAGCGATGAGGCAATTATGCAGCATACATTATTTAAGAATGGATAGTTCTTTGCTATACATTCTTGAATAAGCTTTTTGCTTTGTTCTGAATCAATTAAAGTACACATGGTTTATGAATTAACGAATCAGCATCCTATTCAGCCTGTTTATTCTTAATCTTATTATATCAGGCTCTTTGGCAGCGGCTAAAAGTGAAAGTGATTTTTTCCCCAAAGAATATTTTCACACAGTTCTCATTAGCAAGATTTATTGAAATGAAGGGAATGTGGTTAAAAGAACTGTAGCAACCGAAGCTATTATTTATTTAAATCCAATATGTCCACGTGCATATTAGGACATATTAGGACCATTTTGTTTTCTAATAGGTGTTTTGTGATCTATTGAGAAGGCAGGTCTCTTCGCTGCCTTCACTGCCAGAGTTTTCCCTGGCTTTACATAATGGTCTTCTAAATATTTATCAGAGTAGAGTCATCCCTTACAAATTACAGCTTTGTTGTTATCTCTGTGGCATAGATCTTTGTCTTGGCTGTTATGTTAGAATTTAAAATGAAACAATTAGCAAAGCAATACAACACAAGAATTGCAAACAATTCTGTTGAAATCTGTCTGTCCAAATTGCTTTAGTCTTCACTCTTCTACTGTTCAACTATTTTTCAAGCGCAAGAAAATGTTTTAAGCTTTCCAGATAGGTGAACAAAATATTGATTTGATATAGAGTGTTGCAGAATGTGTTATCTCCAGTCTGGCTCGGTCTGTTTCAGACATTTTATTACATCTGTTCTGTCAGAGCTTGGGATGAAATTTTTGAGTTAATTAGGATGAGGACTGTTTTCAGGCATATAGTTTCAGAGATGCTGCAGTGTTATAGGGAGCCCAGCAGGTGCAGACTGAGCAAAGAGAGGCATGCAGATGGTTCGATGGATATTATCCCAGTTGGAAGCATACTAGTGCACCGAGTAAAATTAGGTTGCAAGCACTTAAATTTTCTTTAGGAAGAGGCAATGCCACCCCAAGCTGACACTGATTAGAATCACAAACAGGCACACCTCTTCTGGTTTGATAGAATGGTAATTCTGGTTTGATTTCCAAAGAAGTACCAAAGCTTCACTTCTTGTTTTCCCTCATTTGGATGTTACTTCCCAGAAACGTACTTAAGAGAAATGAACCCATGTGCTATAATCACATGTATTATTCCTACTTTTTCTTTTTTTTCTTTTTCATTTCCCATTCCAGTCACTGGAGATGTCTCCTCTCCTATCCATGGGTTCTGAATAACATTTGATATTTATCACATGCAGAACAATCCTAGAAAAAAAGCTTGGTGCTTTGCAGTAGAAAGCTCATATAATTTAGCATATATTATGAATTAAGTATTATATGGGCGCAAGTATAAGCCTGAGAATTTTGTCAGACCTCTTGTTTCTGGAAAATGTTCCCAGCTTAATCTTTGTAAAATATCTGGGGGGAAATTGCTAATTTTAGCTATTTTAGTTAGATGTCATTGTTCAATCCCCAAAATAATTTTCAGTATTTAGAGCCAGGCTCTAAACATAGTCTCTTTATGGTATTCCCCTCCCCCCACGACTACACACCCTTTCGATTTTCTTAGTAGGGTCTGGCATTCTGCACTAAAAAATTGTGATTAAAGAATGCAGAACATGTTTTTTACATTTGTAAAATGGTCTGGGCTTTTTGTAAGCTAACATTTCTTAAATGCTCTAAAAATGAATCCCTAACCAAGCAGATTTTTTTCGTGTTATGGGTGTAGTTCCTGCACTCATCTATAAGCTTCTGACAGTTGAATGTAGATAGTTTAACAATAGATGTCAGAATCCATTTATATCACATTTCATAATTGTATGGTTAGAATATTGTGCTTATTCTGGGGATTTTGCCATCTCTCCGAGGGGGGGGGGGGAAGGATGGTTATTCAGATTGCAGCAGGCTGTTTTGAAAGACCAGGGAAGCTTTTGATCTGTGGGGAACGGGGAGAGAGAGATCTGGGTTGCATCTCCATTTGCAACTGAAAGGAAAAAGTAATAACAATAAACACAAGATTTCCCTTTCCCACGGAAGGGCCTGACACCTAAGTAAATGATGTGAGCCTGACCAAATGGATTGAGGGGAGGGGGCTGAAACGGGAATGCTTTATATCGGATTGAAATGTAACTCAATGTCAGATCCCGTCTTGTATTGCCACAACCGATCTCATCCTAGTAAACTTTTCTTTTGGACAAACCTGGCTCCAAGAGTTCTTATTTCCTAAGATGTGGATTGGGGTGGGTCCTGACAATAGAACAATTGTGGTTGAACAACTGTGTGGTTTGGGATAAAGTAATGGAAGCTCTTTACTGTGTAACATATCCTTGCTATATCTCTTGGGATTTGGAAAGGAAATAGTTAACAGAATGGTCACAGTCTAGCTCCATATATTTTTGTAGGATTTGTAGTTGTTGAAAACTTCAATCTAGATTATCATCTGATTTTGAGATCAAATTAGTTTTGTTTTCCTGATGGAACATTTTTTGTCAGAGAGACAGGGATACATTTTTTAATGCAATACTTCCATTACATTGCCTTCAAGACTTAGGTGGCAGTTTAATATTGTTATGAAGCTTGGCAATAGATGGTAGGAACATGTTAGAATGCTAATTATTGGTAGCTGTATTTCTTTGTTATTTCTGAATTAAGAGAGATTATGGAAATCCTACCCAGTTGTCTGAATATGGGACTAGATGAGGTTCTGTAATCTGAGACTAAATTCTGATAAGATGAAGAATGGTTATATAGCTTAGAGTGTTCACAGAACCATCCAATTCATTGGAAGCCCAAGGGCAATATTGGGAAGCAGCCCCCTTTAGTGATTATGGTTGCTGTGTCAGGTATACCCATTCTTGGACTTGGGAAACTTTAGCCAAAATGAGCTTTCCTATTGCCCTTATAAAGAATTCATAAACTGCAGGTAATGGAAAGCAAGATAGCAGAGCTTGTTATCTAATATTGGCATTAAAAGAATGCTAGTGTCTATAAATTTGTTACTATATTGCATTCCAAGTTTGGCAGTAACGTGCAAGATCCTAAACAACTTTGGATTAGGATGTCTACATGGAAGTGTTGTGATTCAGGGTCAGCCTGTGGGTTCGGCAGTTGGGTCGGACGATTCAGAGGAGGAGGGGGGTGTTGGAGAGGTTGCTGAGGGTGTTGGAGAGCTTGCTGATGAGAGCCCTCAGCCAGGCCCCTCCCACCTGGTTACGACGCAGATCCAGCTGTGTGATGAAGATGACCCACAGCTGGCCCTGTTCAAGGACGCCCAACGCAGGAGGCAGTCAATCAGGAGTAAACAGAGGAAGGCAATGGGGCACCTCGGAAGGAGGCAGAGAGAAGCCACGCCCTGAACTGTTTAAAAGGGGAATGCGTGGGAGGGCTGGTTTGCTGAAGGCAACCGTTTGAATAGCTCCTGTTTCATGGTTCGTGTCTTGTTTTTCCTCTGTTTGCTTTTGTGTCCATAAATTTGGCAGGCTTAGTTCCAGCCTCTTGCCTTCTTGTAAAGGGGTTGTCCCTGCCTTATCTGCAGGGCCGGTAGTAGGCTGGTACAGAACAGGAAGTTCCTTAAAAAAACTGATAAAAAGCATGATCTGAAATATTGGTATGTACAGTAGGTGCCTATTGTATGACATTTATTGTTGTTGTTGTTGTTATTGATCATCACACAGTCAGCCAGATGTTCAGACTGGATTTGGATCTGCGATAGGCAGATGTGGATGTTTGATGGTATAACAGATATTGTCGCAGGATGGAAGCAGTTCCTAGTAAGGCCGCCTTTTGCAATTGACTAATGGCGAATTTGTCAATGCCAGTGGTGTTCAAGTGGTGCTCCAGTTGTTTTGGGATTGCACCCAAGGTGCCTATTGCTATTGGTACTACCCTTGCTTGCCTTTGCCACAGTCTTCCTATTTCTATTTGCAGGTCTTTGTATTTTGTTATCTTCTCCCGTTCTTTCTCGTCTATTCTGCTGTTTCCAGGCACTGCCACGTCCACTATCCAGACTTTTTTGTCTTTCTTATCGACATTTGTTAAGTTCAGGGTGTTATGCTGCAAGTGCTTGTCTGTCTGAAGTCATCGAATCTATGGACACCTTGTTTCATCAATGCTCTAAGAAGGTTCCAGGCCTACAGTGGCCCAGTTGAAGTGTTTAGATCCAACTGTGGAACTAACTTTGTAGGAGCCTGCAAGGAACTGCAGATTGATGAGGGCATCTGTCCCGATTCAGAAATTGACAAGTACCTGAAGGCCCAAAATTGTGTTTTCATTTAAAGCATGGTCTGTGCTGTCATTATGGATCAGACGGTTTTGGAATGGTCTTATAGGGAGATTTTTATAGGTTTGTTCTTTCCAATCCCCATAGCCAGAACACTTAATGCAAGAAAAAAAAATATGCATAGCAAAACTACATAGTTTGATTTATTACTTACAGGTCATGAAATATGAAGAAATACTAGCCATACTATGGCAACTGGACATATCAATTGAAGGCTTACTGATGCAAAACTATAGTTTATTAGATTCAGAGAATTATTATTTTTAGAATTTGGCAGTTTAAGAATATGTTAGGATTTGTGAGAAGAAACAATCTTTTTATATAGTATTAAGTTTTCTAGAGCATGTCCTTTGGAAGAAATATAAAAGTCTTGATTGGGGCTGTATATATTCTGCATGCTT
Organism: Vipera ursinii; assembly: GCF_947247035.1. Classification (NCBI taxonomy): domain Eukaryota; kingdom Metazoa; phylum Chordata; class Lepidosauria; order Squamata; family Viperidae; genus Vipera; species Vipera ursinii. The sequence goes on along the minus strand of NC_139513.1, from coordinate 121,498,185 downwards.
GGTAGCAGATTTCTGTATCGATATAACTGCTAAAGAGCTTCAACTAAAACTATTTTTGTGTTTCCTTCTGGTAAATTAGGACCAGGGGGAACAGAGCCATTGTAGGTATAGTGTAGTTGTTTTTAAGAAGAAAATTCACAGTTGAGTAATATATTAAAAACAACAAACGTGTGAGTATGTATTGAGTTTTCCATCTCCATGAGGAAAGGATCTATCAAAACCCTTTCTATCTTATTTAAATTTACCTTAGTTGCAGATAAGTTTTTGTCGTTTTCAGTTCACTTAATAAAATATAATGGTATTTATTTTCATTCACAAGCAACTGAACTTATTTTAGCAATTGAAATGTGGAAGGATAGAACTATAAATTTTGCTTCAATAAAAAAACCACTTAGATCTAATAATCAAATTAGCTGATTTTGGGTATGGCTGATTTCCATCCATCTATGTTGCTCCCTTTAAATATGCTTGAACTTTTTGCTAATTGACTATACTATAGTCTCCATTTCTCAGGAATGTTTTTTTTTGGGGGGTGTCTCATTTAATAGTAATATTTTATTGCACTCCTTCATTGAATTGTTTATGCTTCAGAACCTATCCCACAATTTTCTTAGGCAATTATGTAAGTACTAGAAACAATTTCTACATTTAATTGTTACATACAATTGTTACATACTTTTGTTCATTATTTTGGCAACTTTATTGCAGAGCAATTCCATGGTATATAATACAGATAGGTTTCGAGTTAGGATCATAATGGAGCCTGCTCATCATGTCGTAACTTGTTGCGAACATAAAGTGAGTCGGTCATGTAACTAACCTGATTTTCTTATCTTTTTTGTGGCAGTTGTAAAGCAAATGCCGTTGTAATTAAGTGAAAGCTGTAGTTATTAAGCAAACCAGTGGCCTGCTATGGGTGCGATTTTGCTGAAAACCAGAAATAAATGCTGGGTTTTGCCAAAATCATCTCAAAATGCAATCAAGTGACCACAAGACACTGCAAATAGCTATAAGTGTGGCCCCACTGCTGAGCACCTGAAATGTGTAGTCACGTGACTACTGCGTGTTGCAACATTGGTACTTTGAATTTGGGACATAAGTCCCATCAGCGTAGGTCAGTCAGAACTTTGAATCGACCTAGGCAACCAGTTGTAAGTCGAGATCTACCTGTATTATTGCCACATTCTTACCCTTTTTCCTTATTATTTCTGCTTTCCTTTCTTCTCTACCATGATATATTTACATTTAGAATAGTAAAAATATAAGGAGTATGGTGCCAAAGTGATTCCTGATACAGCACCATAAATAGTCTGGTAATAAAAAATTAAGTAGCAATCATCTTGGGAAATTGGCAGTCTTTCCCCCCCCCCCCCAATTTGATTGTGGAAAGTAACAGTGGAAGCATGTCTACATTCTAAACTGCAAGCTTGCTGTTCATTACCATTTTGTCCTATATGTGGTAGGATCCTATGTCTTTGCGTTAACTTTCTGAGAAATAGTGTCTTTTCAGTTTATTAGGAACATCAATGCCTCTTTGAAACCTACTTTTTTCAACCTAAGGAATAGATTCACATCTATTAGTAATTCACACCTTCATTATGCTGTTGTACTGGAATTCCTTAACTTTGGATAAGGACAGTTCTTATTTGTCCTAAAACAATTAAGTTATCATAAAATAGGCTTACAAAAAAGCCTGTCAGCATTCTTCCCTTCCCTTCCTTCCCCCCACCCTTTTGTTGTTGTTGTTGTTGTTCTTCAGTCAAGTCTAATTTTTGAGGACTGTCCGGAAAAGACCCTGCAGTTCTCTTAGCAAAGTTTGTCAGAAGTAGTTTGCCATTATCTCCTTCCTAGGGATGAGAGAAAGTCTGGCCCAAGGTCACCCAGCTGATTTTGTACCTATAGCTCACATTCTCCTTATCAAGCTGCTTACAAATCTGTGCCCAGAAATGTACAGGTCAGGAATCTTGGTTCAAATGACTTCTCTAGTGAGTGCCCAGCATTTTGCTGATTCTCCCAGAAGCCTTTGAGCAGTGTCTGTCTTTCAGGACCAGGAATCTGTGTCTTTTTTTACACTGCAGGATTACAACTCCTAAAGTCCCGCAGTATTGTCCACAGAGGCTCAGACTGCTCTCTCTCTCTCTCCCTCTCCCTCTCTCTCTCTCTCTCTCTCTCTCTCTCTCTCTCTCTCTCTCTCTCTCTCTCTCTCTCTCCCTCCCTCCCTCTCCCTCTCCCTCTCCCTCTCCCTCTCCCTCTCCCTCTCTCTCTCTCTCTCTCTCTCTCTCTCTCTCTCTCTCTCTCTCTCGTTGTTGTTGGGTGGGAGAGGAGGTTCAGCATCATCTGAAGAGTTCCCCCTCCCCTTCTTTTTTTTTGGTAGTTATAATAATACTTAAAAGTAGCAGAATAAACAGTTGCATAAAGAATAAAAGGTAGAGAGATGGTGGAAAAGAATAAAGCATCAATAAATAACAGAGGAAATGAAACAGTTTATACTGACCAGAGGAGCTTAGCCCTATATGATAATAACTGCCTTGTTTGATCTGATTTGAAAATAATTTCCTTAAGGGACAATAAAATACGTTCCTTGTTGTCACTTGTCTTGTTTAGTCTGATGTGAATGTCTCTTTTGAATCACTTGTTGTAAACCATCAGTAAATTAATGCATTCCAATTATGAAGATTTGTCTGTTCTGGCTCATTATATGTTTGTGTCTTTGTGTGTCCATCTATCTATCTTATCTAATAGTGTTAGATTTAATTGCTTCTTTTCTTTTCATTTTTATTGATTCAGCTTATGAGGTTACGAAACAGACATTGGCTGTGCATCCAGCCTGTTGATACAATTTCTAAAGAATCCATTTTTAATTTCCTCACTTCAGTTCAGGTGCTCTGCCTCCTGATTTGCATTTTTATTTCCTATATTCTATCCCGTCATGTTTTTAAATTGTATTTTTATACCATATTTTAGTTGCTCACATTTTTCCCATTCCTTTCTTGCACTTGATCTGTGGCTCATCCTAATAGGACAGAATTCCCCAGACTTTTCAGCTTTGCAGACTGGTGTGTATGTGGGGGGGGGGAATAAGGGATGGTTCCATGTGCGTGGCGAGTGCATCCGCTTGTGCCCACACAAGTGGGGATGCACACACACACACACACACACACACACACACACACACTTCCATGGTCCAGTTCCCAAAAGCTCAAGGGCTGGTAGTGGGTCCCGGGGGGATTGGGGATCCCTTAACAGGATGTAGATAATTGGCTTGATGTCATGCATCAGATGTTCATACTTCCGACACATACATTTATTGCCCTCTCCTTGCTGTTATCTGCTCTTCTAAGCATCCCACTGAATACCACAAAATCTTATTGCCTTCTCTATAGAATGCTGTAAGATTTTAAAGAGTCCTGGTAGTAAGGTTCTTATCCTTAGGATGAAAGAGAAAAAACCCCAAGCTCACATTTTCAGACGGTTTGTCACTTTTGTTCTGAGGCCCTTATTAGAAGAAGTCTTCCAAATGCATGTTGCCTGTGTGTCTTCCATCTTTGATTATGTATCAAAGAAATATTAGTATATTCTTGTCCAGGGCATAAGAGCAACAAGAGTTAATTGATTCTGTGCAATTAACAGTTGCAATAGTACTGAAAATCAGGCTGCATTTTCTGGATTCAACCTAGGCACAGAATAAATTACATGATAATCTCTTGAGCCAGGAATCTGAAAAACATAAGCCTAGATAATCCTGCTTGAATATCGACACAGACAACTTTCAGCCCCAGAGTGGGGAGGCTTCAGAAGCTTCTCTACTCTAGGGCTGAAAATCCAAGCAGTTCTAAGGTTCTCCCAGGTACTTCCTCACTTCCTTCTCCATCCATCCTGTCTGGGATTTGCAACTTCCTATCAGTTTCCCGAGCAGGAAACAGTTGCCTCACCTAACAACCAAGGCATTCACTTAAAGATGGCAAACAGGGCTATCTGAATTGCTTTCTCTAACAAAGCAGTCACGCTTTATGTCCGCATCGCTTAGTGACAGCAATTCCATCCCAATTGTGGTTGTGAGTTGAGGATTAGCTGTATGTTTGTTCCTCTATAAAGAGGCTGGCTTATGTATAGGAGAGAATGGGAGAGGAAGGAATTAATTTTCTAAATGGAGTACTCTTATTTTACGGGTAATTAACTTTTAATTATTAGTAATTGGGGTGGATTTGCTCATTGCTCTGTTCTTTTTTAGACTGTGGCTCCTTGCAGATATACAGTATATGTGCACCTACAAGCATCATATGTCACACATTTTTTTAGAGTAGGTGGTAATATCCTGGATTGGTTTCTGCTAGTGTTGACAGCTTTAGATTAATCATAAATGGAAGTTGGGCAATGGCTCTGTTTTAAAGAGAAAGGGAAGGAGAGAGGGAAGGAGAGAACATAAACAAAATATGGTACAAAATATGGTACAAATCTATTTCTAATTCCTTTATACTGATTTTTCTGTTTGGGAGATAATATGCTTCATTGCACAATTAATAGTTATATCCACTAGAAATATTTTAATTAATTACTAAGGATTTATTCTTAAATATCATGGATTAAAGAGTTTGATGTGTTGTTTAGTTCCTTGTATGGATTGTTTTGTTTTGTTTTGTTTTGTTGGCTGCTGACTATTATACATAATCCCTTTGGGCTTTTTAATAGAACCTGTATGAAACCTTTGTGTATAAAAAGTTTAGGCATTATTTTTCCAGCATCAAGTACATTCTCTTACCTCTCTCAGATAAGGCTTATTCATTCATTCATGCTTACTGGTGTGACACAAGAGTAAGGATTTGTTATTTGTACTCACATTCATCAAACATTTTATTCCTTTAAACTTTTAGCTTAATTTAAAATGCATGAAGAACAAAATATTCTTTCTTAATAAAGGGGACTATCAAACAAAATTCATAATTCAGGTGCAATGATTTGTGTCTATGCATTCTGGTAATGAACTTAGTGGTAGAACCCTTTAGGAGAAAGCACTATTTGAAGATATGATTGTATGCTAATTAATGGTGAAGTTTGCTTCAGAATTAATAACCATGCAAAAGTAATATAAATTTCCAGTGTGAAAATGGGTTTACTTCAAAAATTCTTATAGCAATAAAACAGACAGCACTCTTTTCTCCAGCTTGCTGACAAAATGCCAGTCTAACCTAGGTTAGTGAGAAAGACCTTTGTGTCTTTAAGTAACAGTTGATATGCTCAAATGTAGGTTTCTAGTGTTTTTTAAAAAAATTTATAGCAATTTTCTATACTTTATGGAGCTGAAGCAAGTTGCAGATTTTGCTGGTTGATTTTGGTGTGTCCCAATTTGCTGAGAACACCTGTTCTTTAATTAACCACATCCCTTGTCTGTCTCTTTGTTTCACCTCTTTTTGATCTATGGGCTAATCTTTTTTTCCCCCAGTGAGGATTGTATTAGCAGTCCAATCCTGTTTTCCTAAGAAAATTGAACAGGGACCTGAATTATAATTTCTAGACACAGAAGATAGCTATTCTCCTTTTGGCACTGATACAAGCTTTATGCTTACTTAGTGTGGCTATGAATCATGATTTTTTTATCTTCATTGTAATATGAAGTTTCAGGACACTTCAGATAATTTTTGTAGATCAAATATTTAAAAGAGAAAGCTTTCTAAAATTTTACAGGCAGCATAACTGCTCATAGTATGGCTCAGCATTAATTTACCACAGTGGTGGGATTCACCTGGTTTGCACCACTTCGGCAGAACCGGTAGCTAATTTTTTGTTGCCCAGGCCCAGAATAGACTTCTGGAAGTGGCATCCATACAGAGGACCGATTGTTCACATATTTGAATCCCTTTATGCCTTACCAACATAAATGGTTATATTGTTAACTCAAAATGTTTAGTTTGCATTCCACAATAAATGTACAGGTAATCTTTGCTGGATGTAATTGAATGTGTGGATGACCTTGGGGAATGAGGATAGAGATGCTGCCTAAGAAGCAATCAGATAAGAGAAGTAGGAGCCCCCAGTGGCTTAACACTCAGAGAAAGAAACTTAGGAAGGACCTGCCCAGATGGATAAAAAACAGTTAAAAGTGGTGGTGGGAAATTGGTACTTTCAGACTTGCCAATTCATTTAAGTTAGCCTTACAATAAAGTAGAATTAGTTCTTCTAATTACGTATCCTGTCTAGGAAGTTACCTGAGAGGGTTGATGCTTCAGTTGGGATTGACAACTCTTAATGAAATGGTCCTTAAGAAAAATATCAAGTGGCCATGTCCAACATATGACATAATTCCACTTCAGTTAAACAAATCAATTAGTTGCAAGTTGCAGTCATGTGACATCACACTAAATAGTTGTTTAGTGTGATGTCACATGACTGCAACTTGTGATTTATTGCTAGAAGTAAATAATTTATTTTGTTGGAAGCCAGTTGTGAGGGTCATAAATGGCAGTCATATAACCGGAGGACACTGTGACCATTGTCAATCAAGTTAGTTGCAAAGTGCCTGAATTGCGATCATGTGACCTCTGGGTGGCCATAAATTTGAAGACCAGTCATAAATCTTTTTCAGCATTGGTATAAGTTGGAATAGTTGCTGAACAAGACAATTGGTAAGTGAGGACTATATTGTTTGGCCTCCTCCTGGTTTCTTATTCTTGGCTCTAGTTGTAGAGACAACTCATTGAGAGTTACTCAGATTAAGAATGGTAGAGGTAGGAAATTTTGTCTCCACAGGGAATTACTAAAGCATCCCACTCTGATTAGAATTCACTGTCAAAGAAGTAACTTATTTTTGTTTTTATGTTCAGTTTCTTTGAGCTGTCAAAGGATTAGAGTTGTAGTTTGAAAACATTTGTGGACTCTACAGTGCTCCTGAAAGATAATTTAACTTGTATATTGTAGATGAAGAATATTATCATTTCACTTAATGAAAGTGAGAACATCTAGAAGTCTTTAGGTATGTTTACAAAATTCCTATAAAGCAGGCTTACATCAAAAGAACATGCTTTCTCCTTTCCTGTATTTTTGTTGTTGTTGTTGCTGATGGACATGAGCGACAAGAAGTTTTATATCATAAGTGTAGCCCAATGGGCTCCCTTGAATAGTTCCGGGTCTTCATCAGATGTCTGATCTCAGTATGTATGTCTGCAAAACTGATCAAATGATGGAAGTGGGTTTTGTTTTTATTTGATTATAAATTAGCTGGTACGATCATATGATCATTGGTATAATAGAAGAGTAGATCTTACCTGTAGCAAAAGGGTATCAGAATTCATGAATTTTATATTTCCTTTGTATTTTGCAAATGCTTGTGATATTAGCTACCTGCGTTGTTTATACATTAGTCATGTTGAAGTGTTTATTATGGTTTGTTGAGTATCCAGCTGAAAGATAAAGACTAGTGGAAAATACAATAAAAATGCTATTGTAACCTTTGTTTAATACTCTGTACTGTTTAATTTCTTTATTTCTTCATAATGAGTTCAGAAATGAGTTATTTTTAACTTTAAACCATGTCCTGAAATCTTTGAAGAAAGACAGTAAAGGTGATCTAATGAAAATACATACGTTCTTGCAGCCATTGATACACAAAGCAATGTCCAGTCACTCCGAATGTAGATTGTGCCGCTGCTTAGATGATATTCCAGCGTTGCTGGAGATTGAGATGCTGTTCACCTTACTAAACTTCAGGCATATCCCGCCACCACTAAATATTCTTTTCCTCTGTTGGCTTTCCCTTCCATTCCAAGCAGAGTTGATTAAATGGTTTTCTTCAGAGGCACACAAGGACTGTTATAATGTGAAATCCAGGAAAATTGGGGCAATATTTCTAGAGAATTCATCTTTTGAATTATGGATAATAGCAACCAAACGTGAGGTATTAAACAATATTAAAGTTCTTTTATTATTAATTGCTGAATACAATGTACCCATACACCAGGCTATTCCTTTTCATGTACGTTCTCAGCCAAATTATGCAGGTTCTCAGCCAGCAGCACAGTACTGTCTGCATATACTCATACATGCCATCAATGAGGATACCACCACCATTGCATTCACATTTATGCATAAATATACTAATCTGGCAGGATAATGCGCTTGCCTTATTCCCTAGACACAACATAGAATTGCACCTTGTCTTTTATTTGCAACAAGGACAGGCTTGCCACAGAATAGATTGTATGGAACAGAATATTCTTTCCCAGCCTACTTGGCTACATAATTTAAATAGACAAGAGGTGCAGAATTAATAGCACCCAATGTTTTATTGGTATTTCAAAAATTTTCAAGATGAGTTATAAAATTAATTTTATATTTTTATATAATAAATTTAGAATTTTAATATCATTAGTTTAAGGCTAACTAACAATAGTAACAATTATATCTAAACAGTATCTGGGGATTTTACAGTTGGATAACATCAAGTATTGATAAAAAAAAATAAAAAGTGATTAATAAATAATACATCCAAAGAATGAGGAAATTTGTAAGACAAAATTGAATGATGGAAACACCATCAAAGCTATCAATACCTGGGCCAAACCTGTGATATGACACACAGTTGGAATTATTAACTGGACACAACCTGAACTGGACAGTTTGGATTGAAAAACAAGAAAACTGATGCCTATTTGTTATATATTACATCCCTGTAGTGATAATGATAGATTATACCTGCCCTGCAAAAATAGAAGCAGAGGGTTACCTTAGGTCAAACAAACTGAAGCCTGCATTGGCTGGTTATGTAAAAGACAGTAAAAAAAGGAGACTGGTGCAAGTTAAAAATTGGAACTTACTGAGTGTACAGAAAAACTTGAATACCAAAATAATACGTGAATAGAATGCCGGCAAGGAAAAAGCATTATACGGACAATTTCTTAAAAAGATGGAGGGGAAAGTGGAAAAGATAAAACCTGGCATACTCACCAAAACAATTCATTAGAACATCTGTAAAAATTATCATGACCAGTAATGAAAAATTAGTGGGAAGATATAGTTGGAAAATTTAATTAAAAGTGAGCAGATTAAAATACTGTGGAATTTCCAAATACAAACCAATAAAGTCTTGGCATCTAACACACCAGATTTAAGTGTGGTTGAAAAGAAGAAGGATGGATAATTATTATGTGGATAATTGATGTGACAATACTAGGGGATAATAGAATAAAAGACAAAGATTGGGAGTTCACAAAGTATCACAAAGTACTTCACAAAGTTGAAAGACTGTAGCATAAACGCTGTGGTCACAGTGGTTATCAGTGGATGGTATACTGTATGAAAAAGCCTTGGATAACACTTAGTAAATCTGCAGATTGACAAAATTTCTATGTATTAATTACAAAAAGCCACATGACTTGGATCTGCACATATACCACTTTGATACATCAGGTACTTGGGAAGAACTCAATGCTTATGAAGGCCAACAACAGCTAAAGAATTGGGAGCTGTAATTTCATATTGTTGTGTATATAATAATAATAATCTAGACAACTTGTAAAATGTTTATGATGTGATTTAAGAGATACCTCTGAACACTTTGGGAGCCCCTTGAAAGGAAATGGTAACAGGTTATTGATAATCCCATAAAATTGTGTTGATTTTGACAACATTGTATGTGCATCACTACTGTCAGTTTTTGAAAATGTGGCTGTGAGATGAGTTCCTGAAACAAATATTCAAAAGAAGTGAAATTGAATCTCCCAACATTTTTTCAACATCTTAATCAACAAGGAGAAATATGACTACACCTGGGTTATCTTTCCAAATGAAAATGAAATGCATGCTCATGCACACATTCACTTTCTTCTATCCTACATGACAAAACATGAATATTCAGTAGGACAAAAAACAAGTTAGGGGTGATTTATTGGACTGTTTTTGCACCTATATAAATGTGTATTCTGAATTTTTATTTGCTATTTATCACTTTTTCTGATAATGTATTCTATATGGCATATTTTACTATTAATGATATACGTTTAATAAACCACTTTAGAATAAATTTGACTCTTGCTAAAAATATCAAAGTTTGTTTCTTCCTAGGAGAAATTTGAAAAAAAAATTAAAAAGATACTAAGTATAATCTGAGATAGATTATCTCAATGTGTAGCACTGTCCACTGGCTGCAGCAAGTATGATGAAGCCTATTTGTATTATGGCTCTACCTTAATCAGAAAATAAGTAAATTGTTTACTGAGCGAATTTATTATTTTTTTAAGTGAATAATAACTGCTAAAGTGATGTTTATATACTTCTACCAGGAAGCTGTTTTTAATCTGCATTGTTTTTCTCAACTGTTTTTCTTTCAGGCAGTATTTACTCTTCTTTTGGGTCCTTTCACCTTCTTTAATGTGCAGAAAACTAAATATCTTCAGATCATGACATCACTAATGAGGTGGTTAGGTAAGTCTACTAGTCACAGGTATTTTGTGTCCTTATTTCCATATAGGATTTCCCTTTATTCCATATGTCTCCCACATCTGTTTTGGAATATCCTCAACTCTCTGGACTGGATTTGGCTAGCTGTGGGAAGATAAGAGGGAGGAAGAATACCGTTCTGTGTTGTTATTTCAAAAATGTATGTGATTGCTTCACTTACATTGCAGTTGTGATGATGGCTTAATGGGTACTATGGGGTACAACGTAAATATTCTCCTTTGACCAGGGCATAATTCTTAAAAACCAGAGCGATTCATGATACAAAATTAAGTAGTTTTGTTTCTATAATTGTTATTGCTGTGCATTTTAGCAGCTTGGAGGAAAAAAGAATGAATGAGTAGCAGCCACTACAAGGACTGCAAAGAACTCAAAAGAGATATTTTGCAAAGCACATAAACACATGCTTTGCAAAACCTTTCTTTAGTATTGAAACACTAAAGCAGCAATGTTTACGTACAAGGCTTGTTTGGCTGCTTCAGAAGGTGTTCCCAACTGTCTGCCTGGATATGTATGAATGCACAGCAGACTTTTCCACTGAGACCAGCTATGAAGCAAAGGTCTAGTGCAGGGGTCGGCAACCTTGGCTCTTTTATGACTCGCGGACTTCAACTCCCAGAATTCTGGGAGTTGAAGTCCGCGAGTCATAAAAGAGCCAAGGTTGCCGACCCCTGGTCTAGTGGATAACCACTTATTCAGTCAGTCATGTCCTCCTTCCCTCCAATGGGACATCATCAAAACCAGTTTTGCTTGTCATCTATTTTATATTTTAGATCACGGGTATCAAACTCGATTGCGTCATGTGACATCGCGACGCATCGCAACGTTTTTTGCCTTTGCGTAACTGGGGTGGGCGTGGGCACGTACCACCGGTTGAAAAGCCCTGTTTTATGTCAATTATATTTCAGACTCCAAAAAGTCTTTTATGTTACAAAACTAAATCAGTCTACATTTGACTTTTTGTACACCACATAAAGGTAAGAAGGTAAATTAAGAGTTTTATTACTTTTTTTCTAAACACTAGAAGAAGACATTTAAATAATTGAATATAGAAGCCCAATGAAGAAATAAATCTGAGCCCTAAAGAAAAAAGTTCATTTCATCATTAAGAGGGAAAGCTGGCTTCATACATCATGTTGAGCACAATGAGATTTGTTTAATTTTGTCATAGTGTGTTGTGTGAACTCATTTAAGAAATCATAGTTTATGGTTTCACTTTCTATATGACCCTAAGTATTATGATGTATTCAACAAATCATGATTTAGCAAAATGAGTAAACTCCATCATTGTTCTTGGTTCAAGAATAAACTAAGTTCAGAAACCAATTTCAAAGTCAAAAGCTTAGGACATACATGTACATTATTTTTTATTTTATTTTTATTTTATTTTAATTCCATTTATATCCCGCCCTTCTCCGAAGACTCAGGGCGGCTTACAAGCTTAGCAGTAGCCTTCATTCTATGTATATGCCTGCTTATTAGGGCTTTCACACACACACCCCAAGCGGCATTATTACAAAGTCAGCTTAATTGCCCCCAACAATCTGGGTCCTCATTTTACCTACCTCGGAAAGATGGAAGGCTGAGTCAACCTTGAGCCTGGTGGGATGCGAACCTGCACTAATTGCAGGCAGCTGGTGTTACTTAAGGAGGCATTAGCCCACTGCTCCACCAAGGCTTATCCTTATGTGTCTAAAAGACTCTGGACTTTGACATTTATTCAAGTGATCCATTGGTTTCTCCAGCAAACTGACCATTTTAGAAATAGATTAAATGATGAATTTAGTATGAAAATTCCCAATTTGATGTTGCCATGACAGGGATGAGGATGCAACATATTCCATTTTCAGCAAGACTCTGTTTGGATTTCATTATAATAAAATAAAGTTCTGTAAACCTATTGTTATTGGAAATCAAATCTGGTTGTGGTGTAACTGACATTCACAATAATCGGTTCCTCTGAAAACCGTACTTTGCGCACAGTGACAGCTAAAAATCATTACTTTTACAATGTTGTTGTATAGACTTTGAATTCTTAGCTGCGACCATCAGACCCATCCCTGAAACAGTTTTGCTATTTTGCAAATTGGGACTGGGGAGAACTAGTCTCAATATTTAGAGCCATGGCTAATGATAATGATATATAAAATCTGTTAGTAAGTTAATTATATTAATCTGTCTATATCATTAAACTTTAAGTGAAGTGAAAAACATAAACACAAGTGAAGTGAAAAAAAAATGCTGAGTGCTCATCAAAAGCTTATATGATCTATTCCTCTCTAGATTTTAATTTACATATACCAGTGTTGGTTTTAGAGAAGACTGAACCATCTCAAGTTTGTTTAGGATTTTAACTGATATCTGTAGCTCATAAAGTTTTTATATGTACCCATATAAAACCATTTTTTTAATCCTTTCAGAGAAGACGAGTGGCTCTCATAAATAATGTGATGAGAGAAGAATGTATTTTCACAGATACAGAATTGAAATATTCTCCATAACTATGACTGGTGGGATAGAACAGGACCATCTTGCTTCTTAGTCTTCCTTTACCCCAGGTCCTTCAACCCTCAAAGGGAAAACAGGGGCGTTGGGGGAATGGGATATTGTTTCATCATGTGTCAATTCTACAATAGAGATGTTAAGCCTAAAATAATTCTGTTTTTTCCTAGTGTCGGCTTTGAGTTCATCAAGGGAGATTTTATCTCTTGTACTTTTTCACTACAGGTAGTCCTCAACTTACAACAGTTCATTTAGGGACCATTCAGAGATACAACAGCATTGAAAAAAGTGACGTGTGACCATTTTTCACACTTGCAACTAACTGTTGCAGCATTCTCGTGATCACATGATCAAAGTTCGGACACTTGGCAATGGACTCATAGTCATGACGGTTGAAATGTCCCGCGGTCATGTGATCCCCTTTTGCCACCTTCTGTCCAGCAAAGTCAATGGGGAATCCAGATTCACTTAACAACCATGTGGCTAACTTAACAACTGCAGTGATTCACTTAACAACTGTGGCAAGAAAGGTCATAAAATGGGGGCAAAACGTAATTAACTCTGTTGCTTAGCAACAGAAATTTGGGGCTCAATTCCAGTCATAAGTCAAGGACTACCTGTAGGATTTTTCTGAAGTTTGGAAAAAAAAATCTCTCTGGACAGGACAGGAAATGTTGTAGGATTTTTCCCCCCATAGTTACAAAACTTTTGCAGGTTAAAAAATGAAAAAGCTCAGCTCGCTTTTAAAATTGACCTCTGCTGTTTCCTGGAAGAAGTTTAATGGGCATTCCAGAAAGGCAAAGAAAGAGGAATAAGACTTCCTGCCTGCAGCTGCTCAGTATGTAAGGCTTTTAAAAGTTTTTCAGAAGCCACAGGGGATTGCTCAGCTAGCATTTTACACCTCTGTGATTTTTCTGTACAGGGGAGAAGGTAACATTCAACTGGACTTTGCTTGTGTAGGAGATTTTTGACAAGCAAAATATCCAGAATCCCGTTCCAGATGAAAGAAAGATGAAAATTCTTCTACATCTGTTGGTGGTAAAGTTGCATATCCCCCATGAGTGTGCCTATAAAATGCAAATAGAAATGTTTGGTTCTAATTTTAATTTGGCTAAGGTTCTTTTTTTCTCAGGTGTTGTAGACTTTTGAAGAGAAATTTTGTAAGTAATTTCTAAAATCACTCTTATTCCAATGTTACAGTCTTTTTTTATATATACAAATTTTATTGATTTTCTAATATTACATTCACATATTGAAAAGCAATGTGGTGGCTGGGTAATAGTAATTCAATTACATACAGGTATCATTAGTATAGATTTAAAATTGCTACCATAAATATTTCCTCTCTTTTTCTCTTCATATATACTGTCTAATTGTAGATTTAAAAAGTTTTATCCTGTCAATCACATAGAAAATAACTTTCTTACATATATCCATAGTTTTTAGTTTACTCATATTCTAATTGTTTTAACATACAATCTTTTAGACAATCAATGACCTAATAGATTTTTCAGTTTTAATTTCCACTAACATTTAGATTTAACACCAGCTGCCTGCAATTAGTGCAGGTTCGCATCCCACCAGGCTCAAGGTTGACTCAGCCTTCCATCCTTCCGAGGTAGGTAAAATGAGGACCCAGATTGTTGGGGGCAATTAAGCTGACTTTGTAATAAAGCCGCTTGGGGGGTGTATGAAAGCCCTAATAAGCAGGCATATACATAGAATGAAGGCTACTGCTAAGCTTGTAAGCCGCCCTGAGTTTTCGGAGAAGGGCGGGATATAAATGGAATTAAAATAAATAAATAAAATAAAATAACATATGATATTTATCATTCCCAAGATTTTTAGTATACTCCCAATTCATCTATCACCATTCCTCACAAAATCTAATATTCAAAATACACTTCCCATTTACTTAACTACTCACCCTCTATGTCAACAAATTAAGGATACAATATGATATCCTTTTTGCTAATTTTCAGGGTTTTTTGAGTAGTAATCAAAATTTCTTTTTATTTCAATATTTAATACTTCCTTTCTTCCTCTTTGTATCTGCTGTCTCTTGCTTAAACTGATAATTTTCGTTTTTAACATTCCATATAGACCTATTTATTACTTTCAACAATAGGTTTTTAGCTTGTCTACATTGTTCACCTTTACATGACTTTTATGCACAAATCAATATTCAAATTAGCTATTAATATTTATACTGCTAAATTTTAATGACCATTTTTTTTCTTTATCTCAGTTCATAACAATGTCTTGTGTTCAGCATACACATCTTATCTATTTAAGTACATTCTGTTTCAGATTTCAATAAGATGGTCGAAACTCCATTCTTCCTGAGTCTTATTCTGGCTTTTTTCTTTTGCCAAATCATCTTACATGTCCTTGTTTTTGGGTCATCGAGCCAATCTCTTTGTAATATCATGTATATTAATTGATATTGGCACAACCATCCGATTGCCATTTTTTTTAGAGGACTTGTGGGTCGTCTCTTTATTTTTCCATATCAACGTAGTTGTTCTGAACTATTTGTCTTCTCATCCAGCTGTTCTTTTTCTAGATCCTCTAGTTCCTTCTGAATTGTATAAGAAACCTTTTCCTTTTTCCAAGTTGTCAGTTTCTTTTCTGGATTTTCAAATATCAATATTTGTTTAATAGAAGATTCTTCTGTCATCGTACTTGAATGTTTCATTTTTTTATTGTATTTTGTATAGATGATTCTTTAGTTGTGGTCAAAGTTTGGGCTTTCCTATCGGGGCTGTCTTCTTGTTCCTTCACATAGCCTCTTACTATTTCATTGGTTGTGGTAAGAATTTGGATTAGTGTTTTCAACATAGCGAGAGTTTGTTGATCTTCCTCCATAAATAAATTTTGTTCCTGGTCTTCTTCCATATTGGTATCCTAAGCTAAAGGCTTTACACTTAGAAATTTCAAAAGAGAGATTTTTTTTTCTAAATAGGGAACACAAAGCCTTTCACAGCTGTTGTTTCAAAATTCTCAAGGTTATGCATCTTATCTATTTCCCTGGGCAGTCAGCCAGGCCTCTTTTAAAGTTTCCCTTTGAGTCTCAAAGATGTCTTAATCTTTTCAGCTTTTCTTTTTTTTTCTTTTTCATAAGAAAGAATCCAAATTCCCAACAGAAGTAGACAATGAAAAATACGAAATAAAAAAATCTTTCAATCCACATGCTTTGAGAAATAAAGTTCCAATTGGGATTCAGTTACTTTTTCAACGTTTAAAACAACCCTGGGTATTTAGTAGCCGCTCTTTCTGGAGGGAGGGCAAAAGTCCCCCTTCCGTCACCGCAGGGGAGAAAATGCTTAGCAGCTTAAGGAAGTAGAGAAAGTAATTAGGGTGTAAAAGAGGTAGATCTCACCCAGTCTGTTCCGCGCTGCTTTAAGAGTTGCCTGATGGAAAATGTAACTTCGGCTGTTCACAGCCTAGCGAGGAGCCATAATGGCCGGTCCTTTCATCTACCGGTTTGGAGGGATTGCCAGGTCTAACGGTAAAGTTGTGGCTCTCCCGCGATCCAGTGAGCGCCCCTCCTTGCTGGTCGCCTCTTAGGGGTGATTTTTGGCCCCTTTCAGGGCCCCCCAGTGATGCAAAACTGGATGGGGGAGAGAGAGAGCAAGTTTCCCAGCCGTCCACAGTGGCTGCGTGACAAATTGGAAGCCTCCCAGTGTTACAGTCTTTAACCTGATCAGTTAAGCACAGTACTACATTGTATAATCAGCCTTAAAAATTTTGAACTTAGCAAATTTCAAACAGGCCTCTTTTCATATTTTAAGATGAAGTTTCTAAATATCATTGCCTTAGCCTACCCGTCAGGAAAGTCCCACAGCTGAGATTCCAAGTCCATCACTCTAAAATTCTGAAGACCTTTTGATAAGATACAGCCTGTGAGCCAAAGAGCATTCCTTTCTGTAAACTGTGTTGAAAGAGAATTTTCCCAGGGAGATCATGATTTTGTTTCCTCTGCCTTCTCTTTCCCTCAATTCTTCTTCCCACTAAAATCCTGATACTTTTTTCATGAAGAATGAAGCAAGAAGCACATATTTAAGGAGGGGTGATTCATTATCATTATGCTCTAGAATATTGACTCTCAGCTTTGAAGGGAATATGCATCGCGCCAGGAGCAACTGCTAATAGATAGCTCTGTCATAAATGTGTCAAAATACTTAATAGTTGTTTGCTTAAACAAATGGTTTTAAATTGGATCAAGAGAGCAATGTGGTTTAGGCTCCTCCCTTTCTATCATAATGATACAGTATGATTTTATGTTCTGATCTAGTCTAGATTGTTTGTAGTAATGACAAATAGAGTGAGATATGTTCTGTTGATTAGTATTAAGGCTTCCGTGCTGTGAAATTTATGACACAAAATAAGGTAGAATTGCTAAAAGGTTTGAAAATGGAAATCTTAATTTTCATCTACTCTACCTTTTTGTCACTTTGTTATAATGTAGGATCACCTCAGGACCATCCTTTCAGTTTATTTAATAAGAGTCCTTTTGACATTGGCTCCGTTGTTCTATAAGCTTCTAGAGTTGTTTCTAGAATTGCTAAAATATTGTGTCAAGTGCTTGAGGGAAAATACAACATCTGCTGGATACTTAATTAGCATTTTTGAGAAAGCTAGACATGTTTCTCAATTCCTCTCTCCCAAAATACTCTGTGATATCACAGAGGACTGAAAAAGGCAAAACCCTGCAAATAAATGGGATGTTAGAGGCAGATGTTTGCTTTGCAGATGCCACCTTTCCATTTATTTTATTTTTAATTTTAATAATCTTGGGGCATGTGAAAGTAAAGTGAGAAAGAGAACTAAGTGAAAAAGGTACATTTGGAGAAGCATCGAAGGAAGCATCTACCTGTGCAGGACAGTGAAGTTGTCTTAGCAGAATTTGTTTTTTCTTTCCTTGAAAATATGTGTATTATTTTTTTTACTTCATACTTTGTAGAGCTATTTTTTTATCCTGATTGTTTTATTTTCATTTTTCACCTTTATTTCTTTTATTTTCTCTGGGTTTCTCAGAGGTTTATTTCGTTCTACATACATAAAGGTAAAGGTAAAGGTTCCCCCGCACATGCGTGCTAGTCGTTTCCGACTCTAGGGGCCGGTGCTCATCTCCGTTTCAAAGCCGAAGAGCCAGCGCTTGTCCGAGGACATCTCCGTGGTCATGTGGCCGGCATGACTAGACACCAAAGGCGCACGGAACACTGTTACCTTCCCACCGTAGTGGTCCCTATTTTTCTACTTGCATTTTTATGTGCTTTCGAACTGCTAGGTTGGCAGAAGCTGGGACGAGTAACAGGCGCTCACTCTGTTATGCGGCACTCGGGATTCGACCCGCCAAACTGCCGACCTTCTGATCGACAAGCTCAGCGTCCGAACCCACTGAGCCACTGCGTCCCCTCTACATACATACAATTGTTTTATGTTGTCTTATGTCCAACAATTAAGAGTTCCCATATAATATTTGTCTCCAGATGTAACACGCTAGAAGTAGAATTATTGAAGTAGTGTTGTACCACCTCAAAATATCTAACATTCTGTTTATTTTCCTAAATCTCGTGTATTCAGGGCTGCATTTAATTAGAGATGTAGCTTATGTTTTGACAAACTGAAAGTTGTATCAATTTTGTAATAAAGATACACGTAGGTAAGTATTTTAACATTTTTTATTTGAAGAGGAATAGCTAGCAATACCCACTAACTACATAGGTAACTTTTATAAAATTTGATGTCTGTATTCTTTCTCCCTACTTGAGGAACTTGAAGTTAGATGAACGGGATGTCCCATATGCCACCAAATCCTAGCTTTAATACTTGTTATCAAGAGTTATTAGACTCTTTGTTTTGATTTATTGTTGGACATAACTGGGTTTTGGAACATTGTCTTCATCTTGCTGCCTTTCAGGATAGAAAGATAAATTTAGTGTACGAATAATCAGCTTTGCAGTGCCTGAACCACAAGCAAGGAGATGTTCCCATTATCCCCTTCATTAGGAAATAAATTATTAAGATAATTGCTAAATATTTTTAATTGCATCAATTGTGAGTTGTAGATCAGAAAAAATGAATATTTCCAGCAAAACCTTCAGTTTACAACTTATAAAATAGAAGGTAAACCAGAACACTCCTAGAGGGGAAAAAAGAGCTGACATTTTGATGATATTTTTGCATATTTTAAAAATAGCTAGCACTAACATTATCCAAAGTTACCTACTTTGGATAATGAAACATCTGCAAGAAAATAACCAAGCTCAGAGAGCACCAATCATAACTTGTTTTGGAAAGTTTTGAGACTCATTATGTGTAGCTTGCATTTTGTTCATATGTGCTATACAAAAATGGAGTCAGACGTTACAAATAATTCTCATATAAAAATCATTGTGTACGTCTATTTGTGAGTTTTCTGTTGCATAACTATTGATGAATGTATTATTTTTTAAAAAAATCTGAACTTATGGCAATGTCATAAATCAGTTACCAGATAGATACCATTTAACTGCACCTATGCAAAGTTATGCACACCTTCATATCATTCACACAACAAACTTTATAATCTTTCATAATGGTTTGCTTTTTTTAAGAGTTGAATTATTTCATATAAAATTTCTTGGTTTAAATTCCCTGTAGCCTACAGAAGAGTAGAGTAGACATATTCTCTGAGTAGGGCAGACATGGCAGTAGAAAAGATATATTCTCTGTCATCCTAGGGGGCAGATGCAGAATAATGGGTCTAATTATATGAAGGCAGATTCCAGGTATTGTAAATGATATGAACATTTTTTTTCTAACAGAAAAAGCATTTTGATAGTGGAACCAATTATTCAGAAAATTGGTGGGTTTCCCCTTCACTGGATTTGTTCAGTAGAGACTGGACAGGGGATAGCTGTAGCTGGGGACATCTTTATATAGATTTCTGCAGATAGCAAAGATTTGGACTTGATGGTGTAAATTTCTCTTCTAACTCTATAGCTCTGCAAAGTATCAATTCACTGTTGCCTGTGATCTCTAAGCTTGGCTCTGCCCTTCCAGCACAGAAATAATGCATTCTCTCTTTTTTTTTTAAATCAACCATTGCAAAGTGAACGTCAGAATTGTTCCCAAACTGGTGGGTTAAAGCTAGACCTGAGTGATTGGTGACTTGCCTCCTGGAAGTGAACTTGAAAATGCTATATATAAAGTTACCAGGTGACATTAAACCAAAAGGTTTGGAAAAAAGTGCTGGGGCACACCACTGATACTCAAGTGCTACTATTAGGGGAAATAATGGACAGTCTGTACTTGATAAAGGGAACTTTGGGAGGATATAGGTCAGATCCTCAACCTTGAATGAACAGAAAGAGTAGAGATATATTGTTTCACTCTCCAGCAGGAGAAGTGGTACAGAGGTCTTATGGTTAAATATAATTAAGCTCCAGCAGTGTTTATGGGACTATGTACCATAAATCAAATTCTTCTCTCCAAATAGAGAGTTAGATATTTTCCACTTGCATTTTCTGAAAAGACTTAACTTGTCTTACCTGATGTTTCTTTGAAGCTACCATTTGGTATTACGCCTGCTGTCCTATTCCTGTCAGGATGTGTGAGCTTACAATTCTTGCTGCCTTACTGATAATATTTTATGTCTTTGTGAGAGTTCTAGATAATTTGAAGAGCTTTGTACCTTTCCTGCGGTGATTTAGAGCTTTTGTACATAATTGTTTTTAGAAGCAATAAGAGACTTGTAACTGTTACAGGTTGAGCTTTAAGGTTGCTTTTTCAACAAAGGGCGGGGGGGGATCTCCCAACAGAAAGCTGCTTTCTGCATATAGAATATCTTAACATAATATGTTTTTTTAAAAAAAACTTTATGGTCCTGTGCGTAGACAGTTGGATTTGGAAAATGAAAACCAGGATTCAGTCTTCCTTCTGTATTGAAATGACGTTATAGCAGTTTGTAAGAAAAGATGGGGGTGAGGAACTCTGATTTTGCTTTTGTTAATCTATATTTTACTGAAACACTGGGAAAGATACCTTTTTCCAGTGCATACCAAAATTACTTTATTGGAGGAGGGCATTATTTATTTCATATGAACATTGACTATGGTATAACATGGAATCCTTGTTGGGAGTAACTGCAAAAAAAAAGCAACTAAATACAATTTGTGCCTCGTACAGAATTACGCGGTGGCTCTGTGGGTTAGGACGCTGAGCTTGTCGATCAGAAGGTCGGCGGTTTGGCGGGTCGAATCCCGAGTGCTGCGTAACAGAGTGAGCGCCTGTTACTTGTCCCAGCTTCTGCCAACCTAGCAGTTCGAAAGCACGTAAAAATGCAAGTAGAAAAATAGGGACCACTACGGTGGGAAGGTAACAGCGTTCCGTGCGCCTTTGGCGTCTAGTCATGCCGACCACATGACCACGGAGACATTCTCGGAGAAGCGCTGGCTCTTCGGCTTTGAAACGGAGATGAGCACCGGCCCCTAGAGTCGGAAATGACCAGCACGCATGTGCTGGGGAACCTTTACCTTTACCTTTACAGAATTAAAGCAAAGGAAGACGTAGCTAGTAGATACTAACTTGGGTTAAGAAAAGAGAAGGAATCCTGGCTGTCCAAAAGCAAAAGACCATCAAGAGTCCACTGGACTCTAGCCTCAGAGTAACCCAACACTCCTGCCAAGAACCAGCATTTTAGACTTCCAGAATGCGAGGAGTGTAGAAACCTGCTGGATCTCAGGGGGAAGGGTGTTCCACAGGACAGGGGCTGCTGTGGGGAAGGACGACCTAAGTCCCATGAAGTGAGAGCATTTAAGGGAAAGGACGTGAAGTGGGCCCACCCTATCAGATCTGGTTGGACAGGCAGACTTTTCCATTCATAAATTGAGAACAGGATATACAAATATTGCAGAGCCTTGGTGGAGCAGTGGGCTAATGCCTCCTTAAGTAACACCAGCTGCCTGCAATTAGTGCAGGTTCGAGTCCCACCAGGCTCAAGGTTGACTCAGCCTTCCATCCTTCCAAGATAGGTAAAATGAGGACCCAGATTGTTGGGGGCAATAAGCTGACTTTGTAAAATGCTGCTTGGGGGGGGGAGCCCTAATAAGCAGGCATATACATAGAATGAAGGCTATTGCTAAGCACATTGATTTGTGCTTCTTAGATTGTAAGCCGCCCTGAGTCTTCGGAGAAGGGCGGGATATAAATGGGATTTTTTTTAAAAAAGAGTAATTTTCAAATTAAGGACACAATTTTGTGGTTCCTGATGTGGTACCAGCATCCAGAAGCTGGTATTTGGACATTTTCCCCTTGCAGGCATAGACATCTCTTTGTTCCTTGTTACTCTGCTTTTGGGCTATAGTAGAAGTAAAAAAATGGGATATTGTGAATATATAGTCTGCATAGCCAGTCTATTATCTGAAATAGCCCTTTGTCAAATACAGTATTCAGTGCCAGATACCCAACTGCTTTCTCTGTTGGATAAAGACATATTTAGTCTTTTTAAAACAAAATTGTTGGATAAGGAACAGAGTTTTTATGCCCCCAGGAAACTCTCCAAGAAGCTGAGACACCTTGTCCCTACAATTGGTAGGTCTTGAAATTCTCATGAAGAAAAGGAGTAAATTCTGTAAGACAGAAGTCTACTCACATTGGGCATACATGATGAAAATCAGTACTGAAAGAATCCAGGTGGGAGGTGAGGGAAGCTAGTTCCTTAACAGTAAAGTATTTTATTATGAAATAATAAACTACAGTGGTGCAGTGTCCTCTAAGGTGTATGCATTTTTATGCAAAAAAAGAAAGAGGAAAAAACTGGGAAATCAAGAGCACAATAAATGATAAGTTACCCATGTTTGTTGTGATTGCAGTTAGCCAATTTGACTATTGTTGATTCAGAACAATATCAGTGATTTCTTTATACATATCTACATTTCATGGAAGCCATTTACAAGAATTCTTGTCCTGTCAGTTTTGTAAAACTCTAATAAATGCTGCCCAGAACCACAAGGCAGGTACTCTTGTGCTGCCAGAGGCAATGTTTCAAATGACCTTTCATCCGAAGTGGTATATGCTTATGCTAAGAAGTTTTTCCCCCGATGCAGCTTTATTAACACAGACGAGACAAAAACCTTCAAATGAAGGGAACGTGTACATTCTTGTACAGCTCAGATATGAAGCAGGTGCTCCTGAGGAAAAAGAGTGGTATTTGGAAGAGCATAAACTGCCCTTGAAAACTACCCGGACGCTTCAGCTGGTGCAGATTGCGGCTGCACGGGTAGTGATGGGAGCTCCCTGATACTCCCATATAACACCTCTGCTCCATGAGCTGCATTGGTTACCGGTTTCCCTCCGGGTGAGATTTAAGGTGCTGGTACTTACCTTTAAAGCCCTACATGGCTTAGGCCCGGGATACTTGCAGGACCATCTGCTACCGGGAACGAATTCCCATCGCCCAGTACGCTCACACAGAGAAGGCCTCCTCAGGGTACCGTCGGCTAGACAATGTCGGCTGGCGAACCCCAGGGGGAGAGCCTTCTCTGTGGGAGCGCCAGTCCTATGGAATCAGCTCCCCCCTGAGCTTCGGATGGCCCAAGATCTCCAGTCCTTTCGCCGCGGCCTCAAAACACTCCTTTTCCACCTGGCTGACCTGGACTGACAGGCATTTTAATTATGTTTACAATTTTTAATTTATTTTTAATTTTAATTTATTGCACAGATGACTTTAATTTTAATTTTATCTTAATTTCTGTACTTATTATATGTTATTGTTGTTAGCCGCCCTGAGTCCTTCGGGAGATAGGGCGGGATATAAGTCCCATTAATAAATAAAATAAATAAATAAATAAATAAATAAATAAATAAATAACCCCTTTCCAATCTTCAGTACAATCAGGAGGGCTGTTTATGCACTGATAACTCTTCATGGAGCAGTTTTATCCAGATGAGTGTTTTTTTTCTCCTTGTCCTTTCAGCTGTAGACTAGGAAAGATCCAGCAAAGATTAGAGGAAAAAGTTACGAAAGTTGGGATCCTGCCTACTTCTCGGACCTAACCCTGTTCCTTCTCTCTTCTTCCCTTCCCCCTCCCCCTTTTCGTTTCAGCATTCGTCATCATGATCATTGTGGCCCTGCTCCGCATCGCCAAGGGCCAAGGGGAAGGCCACCCCCCTCTGGCTCAGCTCTCGGGAGTCCGAAATCTCTTTGGAGTCTGCGTTTATTCCTTCATGTGTCAGCACTCCCTGCCATCCCTCATCACTCCCATCTCTAAGAAGAAGCATGTTAACAAGCTAGTCCTGCTGGATTACATCTTGATCCTGGGTTTCTACAGCCTTCTGTCTTTCACCGCCATCTATTGTTTCCGCAACGGGACTCTAATGGACATGTACACACTCAACTTCACAAACTGCGACATTGTCAACGTTGCGTTTATCCGCTACTTCCTGGGACTCTTCCCTGTCTTCACCATCAGTACAAACTTTCCTATAATTGCTGTGACTCTGAGAAATAATTGGAAAACTCTCTTCCACCGGGAAGGGGGAACCTACCCTTGGGTAGTGGACAGGATTTTTTTCCCGGTCATCACACTAATTCCTCCAATTGTTGTGGCTTTCTGTACTCACGATCTGGAATCCTTAGTGGGAATTACTGGAGCCTATGCTGGAAATGGGATCCAGTACATCATTCCTGCTTTTTTAGCATACTACAGTCGGAAAGAAACGCAAATGACCTTTAGGAATAGCGCCCTCAACAAACATTTGTCCCCTTTCCGGCACACCTTCTGGATTGGGTTTGTGCTGCTCTGGGGGCTTTTTTGTTTTTTGTTTGTGACTGCAAATATCATTCTGAGTGAAACAAAGAACTGATAATGGAGCAATATTTCTGGTTAAGATTATCTCTAAGACTTCTCTTCCAGGCGTTGCGCCTAACAAGGCTATTTTTAAACTATCTTAAGTTTAAACTACTTTTAAACTACTAAATACATCATTGAGCTTGATGCTCATTTGAGGCACCTTGCTGCTTGTTCAGTTACCTTTCAGGTTCTGATTTTCCATTTAATGCACAAAACAATCGGACTCTATCCTACATCAGGCTTTCTAAGGGGGGGGCGTTTTCCTTCCTATTAGAAGATTTCTGAGACTGTTGGACATGCACCTAGTCCTTCATGTGATGGAAATGACCAGTTTTACTCAAAGTTTTACTTTCAGTGGTCAAGCCAGTAGCCGATGACTCGAGCCAATTACTTACTAAGATCTGCTTACCTAATCATTCCTATTCTTTCTGAAGTGGCTTTCTGTTCTGCCAACTCATTGAATATTAGGAGCGAAAATGAAAACAGCTGATGGAATTTGGTTTCATAACTGTTAATACCTGCGTGATGTATGTGGCAACCTAAACCCTTTGGAATGGGTAGAGGAGCCCGACCACGCCCCCTTCTCCCCTAGTCCTGCTTTGATTGTTTTCCTCACTTGTTTTTCAGCCTTTCCAATGCCTTTCAACGTTGCCTTCTTTCATATAATGCAGCCCTGAGACTGAAACTTGCCAAGCTTGAACTTGGCTGTTCCTTTTTTTCAAATATTTCCCTCCTCAGTTGTTTATATACGATATGGGTCTGAGCAGGATGTCCTGTCATGAACTATACACTCGGCTGATACAAAGCTGTCTCTTAACAAGTAATAAGAAATGTTTCCCATTATAATGCTTTATTTTCTCTTTATACCAGACATGTCAAACAGAAGGCCCGGGGGGCGGATCCGGCCCGCGATGTGGTTTCATGTGGCCCGCAAAGCCATCCTGGAAACAGTGAGGGAACGGCCCCCGCTGCCTTGGCCCTGGCCCAGAGACCCTCCTCCTGCCAGAGACCCTCAGATCTATCCCACTCCTGCCCAGGCCCCCATAGGCACCCTTGATGCGAATGATGTAGAGCTGGCCATGCCCACCCAGTAGGCCATATGCACTCTAGCCACACCCACCCAGTAGGCCACGCCCACCCTGGCCACACCCACCCGGCCCCCTGAGGGCAATTGCAATGCTTATGCGGCCCTCAATGAAATTGAGTTTGACACCCCTGCTTTATACCATTAACAGAACCATGCCAGGGTCACAGCAGCAGGGCAGGCCCGGCCCTGTGCTTTCCATATGGGTGTGAAAATGTTGATTACTTACTAAAAGACTACTTTGATAAATGTGGAGAGCAGCTGATATAGTCTTGATGCAATTATAATTGATAAATTTAGATACACTAAATCTATCTAAAGAATTTTCTACATGTAGAGGGGATGGGGAAACTATAGAAAGTGGAAAGAGACTTGTTCTGAAAACCAATCCATCTTCTATCCGAAAATTACAAACAATGCCTCCTGATTCTTGCTAAATCATGAACTCCAGTCCATGAAATCTCATTTCTCTCTCTCTCCTTAAACTGATGATCACATCATAAAATGTAAAGGTTGAAGGAGACCTTAGAGGTTGTTGAGTCCGCTGCCATCCCGGTGCATGATTCAGCTATATACTGTAGCTTCGCAACCTACAGCTGTCCACGCTCTGTGTAAACACCTCTTGTGAAGTCAGTCATCACCTAAAGGGGGCTGTTCCATTGTTGAACAACTACTCCTATAAGGAAATTCAGATGACCCATTATTAATTCCTTCCATTGTTTGCCATTTTGTCTTCTGAAATAACTTTGAACGATGCTGTACATCACCCAGAGTCACTTCCTGTGAAATGGGTGGCCATATAAATTTGATTAATAAATAAATGAAAACATTTCCCCTTCTACATGACAGTCATTTATCTACTTCAAGACAACTCCTTGCAGTCTTCTCTTCTCCAGGTCTTCTGTCTCCTCATAACATTTTCCTTCCAGGTTCCTTATCATCTTAGTTGCTGTTTTTGGATGCAGAGCTATGAAAATCAAAAAGTAAATAAGTAAATATCAGCTTGTGAAAGTCATTACTAAAATACAATGCCCAGAACTGGATGCAGCATTCTAGGTGTAGTGCTGTTCTCCTTTTCTCTTGAATCAGACTGTTAAATGACAATAAACCTTCTGGGGGGAAAAGGGGGCAGGGTGGGGGTTTGAAAGAAAACTCCCAACATCCATCACCCGTTACAGTATTTGGATCTTAAATCCGATTCCTACATCCAACTTGATACATGAAGGACAAACTACTGGATTTCGGTTGTTTCTAGTTGGGACTATAAGGCTTTGTTGAGAAGGAATATTTCTTCAACTGCTGTTGATACAAAGTCACAAGAGGAGTTTAGGTCACAAATCGCAAAAGTTATCCATATAAGGAAAGTATTATTTTTTCTTTCCTTTGGCTATAATTGTGTTGAAAGTGCTTTTTATGTTATTAAATTCCATCTTCCAAACAAGTGGATGAAGCTGCTCTTCTCCAGGCAGGTTGTACCTGTGATATTAAATTTGATGTTCACCAAAGTTAGTTGATAAATTCAGTGGTGTTAGGCTTTTTTAAAAAGAATTCTTGAGTAGAATGATTTTTTGAAAGCCCAAATAGCTTTTATTACAGAGATTGGCTGCGGCTGTGCTTAAAATAATACAGGCAGTGTCTTTTCTTCGGTGAAACTCAGCTGTCTCCAAAAGAAGACTGTGTGTCTTCGCTAGATTGCATAAGGTTAGGCTTGGCAGCTAGGGACGCTCGCTGCAGGCACATCAAGACCTGATGACAGCACCCTCTCGATATCAGGCTGTTCTTGGCAGCCCTTTTGGTGCATCAGAGAATCACGTACACAACCTGCAAAGCTTTCAGATGGATAAGGCTGGTTTTTGGACACCAGGTTGCGGGGAGCTCTTAATGACTCAACCCTTATAAGAGTCAGATTTCTTCCCTGGTTCAAGGAGAACAAAAATAGTTGGTTTTAAAAAAAACACATATCCACACTCCATTGAAATAGGAACTCTTCTGTCCCAACAAGGCACATAGATTTAGCATTGTTCATTTCTGTCATTCTTGCCTACAATTGCTGTAAACCTTCCTAATCAGCAGAAGTGAGATCACGGAGAGTCATGTCAGGGGTGTCAGATATGCTGGTCCAATCTATCCTCGGAACAGCAAAGATAGGATGACTGCTAGCATTTTAGTAACAAAATGTCCTGTACCTTAGGAATCACCTACACATGATGAAAATGCACATTTTGGCTATTACTGCTTAATCTTCAGGCCTTGAATGATCTGAAAGATAAAAAGTGCCCTGTTTTCCCTAAAAGAATTGACCATATATTGTATTTCTTTTTTTTTCTCTTCTGGATAGTGGGCTACTCATTTCGTGCATGTATCCCTCCCTAATCTTAAGAGGGTTTCTTCCCCCACTTCTTTTGACCTTCAGCCTTGCCACTCGGCTCAGAAAAACCTTTTCTGAAGGCAGGGTTTGCCATCGCTCGATTCTGGAAGCCGGCAAGGAGGGCTGGATTTCAGCAAAAGCAGAATTCCTGCTACTGGTCTTCTGTTAAACAGAAGCTCATTTTTCCTGCTTGAAAAAGAGGAAACAACAAGCTTCAAGTGCACCCATTTCCTATCATTTACTCAAATGCACAATTATTCGTAATTTCACAGCTGCTGCCTCTGGTATGCTTTGTGGGATTTTCCCCAGCAGCTCCTTCCCAATTCCATGTTGTGTTAAATGTCTTTTACATTCTTTTGCTACCCCCAAATGCTGCTCTGAAGTTTGCAAAACACGACATCGTAGAAGTTGTTTCCTGATTTCAGAACAACTCTCTAGATCAAGGCTATCCAACTTTGGTAATTTTAAAATCTTTGGATGTCAATTCCCAGAATTCCCCTGCCACCCCTGCCCTAGATAGATGTGGCTTTGCTTTCCACATGAATAGGAACCAGACTTTTCCATGGGCCTAATAATAATAGTGCCTTCCATTCGTCCCTCAGTTAGGAGGGTTCCTTTTCGGAGCTGGAGTGATCGTCCAAATGTCAGCAATAAGCAAGTGGCAGTGCGATCCAATTTCCGTAATAGTTGTAACTTACATTAAAAAGTTTCAAAAGAAGAGCTAGAACTGTGAACTAGGATTGTTTCTGTTCTTGCATATTCTTCATTAACCCCATAATCAAGGACTGCAGGGAACGGGAAAGGGAAATCCAGTGCATATCTTGGGGTGAATATGAGCAGCTGAGATCTTCTCCACTTATTTTAATGTGGGAGATATTTTAATCGATTATCCTAGTGCAAAAGGTCTCCCCTATGGCTCTTTGCTGCCCTGTGTCCTTGACTTGTCCCTATGGGTGTCCCCCCTCCCGAAACACATCTGTGGTGTCTGGCCTTTTTCTCCAGGAGTTAGGGGAAATCTAGAATTGGTTTCTATTGCCAGAAGTAAAGAAGGGCAGCAGCTCGTAGGGGTGTGTGTGTGTTTGTGTGTGTGTGCCTTCTTGTTCTGTATTAGCCTGCTTCCAGCAGCAGCAGGTACTCTCTGAAAACACAATTAAAACAGCTGTACCTCACCCATCTCAATTACATTTTCTCGAACTGAAAAAACGAAGCAAATCAAATCATTCCACAGTCTTGGGCAACAAATGAAGTGTTGTTGGTTTTCTTCCTGGTAAATTTATTATAATCATAAACCACAGCTTGATTTATGTCGAAATATTAAAAGGCATCTTCATGATGGAAATAAACAGTTTCTACTTTCCCCTTTTGTGGCTCACACATTATTTCTGTCGGAGGGACTAAAGCACTGTGGCTGATTTATTGAGGAACCGGAGCGTAAATCTGAAATCAAAGTGGTGCTGGAGCTGATAGCCATCTTTTTTCCACACTTCAAAGATCACATGGGCAAAAAGCCAAAAGTAGGATCGTTGGAAATACCAAATTTGAGGAAGAAGACCATGGGGAGAATTGTCAATATTTCACCCCTACTGTTCCACTGAAGCTTGTGAAAGCAGAATATTTCGCAATTGTCAGTATGGTCCAGTCAATCTGTTCTTGAGATCCATAACATCTCTGGAAAGCTCTGGGCAAGCCATTCCCTCTTTCAGTTTAGAACCCTGTCTGTAGAATTGGGTTGAAACTCCCTCTTAGAACAATCTGCTTATTTTTAAACACTTGTAAAATGAAGCTTCAATTTCAATAAAGTGTTAAAGTAAGGTAAAGGTAAAGTTTCCCCCGCACATGCGTGCCAGTCGTTTCCGACTCTAGGGGCCGGTGCTCATCTCCGTTTCAAAGCCGAAGAGCCAGCGCTTGTCCGAGGACATCTCCGTGGTCATGTGGCCGGCATGACTAGACGCCAAAGGTGCACGGAACGCTGTTACCTTCCCACCGGAGTGGTCCCTATTTTTCTACTTGCATTTTTACGTGCTTTCGAACTGCTAGGTTGGCAGAAGCTGGGACGAGTAACAGGCGCTCACTCTGTTACGCGGCACTCGGGATTCGACCCGCCAAACTGCCGACCTTCCGATCGACAAGCTCAGCGTCCTAACCCACTGAGCCACCGCATCCCTTTAATAAAGTGTTAAATAACCCTTATTTTTTTAAAAAAATTGCTTAAAGAAGGAATATCATGGGAAGTTTAATATTTAACAGAGGTTTAATAATCTTCATTATTTGGGTATATCTACTCAGGAGAATCTTTTTTGCAGTAGTCATTCAGTGAACGTTATAGTAATAGACTTCTTTTTCAAAATACATCCAGGCCTTTCTTTCTCAAGCATTCAAGATAGATAACAATGATAAATATTTTAAGTATTTAAAATGTCATAAAAACAAAATTACAATCAAAACCAAAAATGTATGACCAAACTGGAAGCAATATATACATACATGCAGGCCTCTTCTTTTCCCTGTTATAAGAGTCTGGTTTTGTACAACAAGAGCTATAGATGTGATGTATTCCGAAAAACTGTATGTCCTCCAACTGTCAATCAAAATAATCTGCACTGCATTCACCTGTTGTAGATCTGTTTATTTAGGGAGGAACAGTTTTCAAATAACTGGCTCTTGGCTTCACATCTTACAGCACTTAGAGACAAAACAGAAAAGAAAAATAATGGGATTTTTTTTCTCCCATTGTCATCCAGCAGGGCCATCTCTTTTGAACAGCAAGGAACCCTGCTTTACTCTAAATGTAAATGAAGTTTTTGTTGTGCAGTTGTGCACAAACTGTTATTTTTTTAGACAAAAGATTCTTGCATAGTAAAGTATATTCTACACAGTAATAAGGTTAACAAGATTTGCTGGCACCTAGTGAAGAGGAGGAGGAGGAGGAGGAGGAGGAGGAGGAAGAAGAAGAAGAAGAAGAAGAAGAAGAAGAAGAAGAAGAAGAAGAAGAAGAAGAAGAAGAAGAAGAAGAAGAAGAAGAAGAAGAAGAAGAAGAAGAAGAATGAAAAGGAGAAATCTTTGTCTTTGTATGGACCAGAATTCTTTATGATCAGATCTGGTCACTATTTGAAGGTTCTTTTGGATAGTTATGCTACCCTTAGGAAGAAGCCTGATGAAGGGATATATAGCAATAGGAATAGCCAGTGCTTTTTTTGTAAAAGAAAAAGGTGCCGGAACTCACACATGTCATACAACCCGACTTGCCTACCCTAGAAGGTTCCATCCAAAAAAGGTGCCGGAACTCCATTCTGAGCTTTCTATGACAAAAAAAGCCCTGGGAATAGCACTTAAACTTATATACCACTTCACAGTGCTTTACAGCCTTCTCTAAACAATTTTCAGACTCAGCATATCGTGCCCCCAACAATCTGGGTCCTCATTTTACTTTCAAAGGATGGAAGGTTCAGTCAATTGGTCAAGATTGAACTGCTAGCAGTAGGTAGAGTTAGCCTGCAATATTGTATTCCAACTACTGCACCACCACGGCTCCTATAACTAACTAATGATAAGGA
Source organism: Vipera ursinii (assembly GCF_947247035.1). Classification (NCBI taxonomy): domain Eukaryota; kingdom Metazoa; phylum Chordata; class Lepidosauria; order Squamata; family Viperidae; genus Vipera; species Vipera ursinii. The sequence goes on along the minus strand of NC_139513.1, from coordinate 121,466,391 downwards.
TGGTGTGTGGCATTCTCCACTCTTGCCCCCAGCTCAGCTACTTTCTTTACTATTGCCTGTTTACCTTATTAAATATCTTCAGGTAGTAAAACAATTTAAGGAGACTCTTAAGGAGAATCTGATCAAGGGAAACCTTATTTGGAAGACCTGAAAGAGGTTGAGGAGCCCTTTCCCAGCAATGAAGAAGCAGCAATGGAAGAAGGAAGCACTGCCCACTGACATGGACAGACATCCGATGGGGTGGTAATTGGATAATTAATAAAACAAAGAATAGAAGGCAGAATAGGATAAACATGCTGTGTGAATAACTAAAGACCTATTGTAGATATGTCTGAGCAAATGAATAAACAATTTAAGGAAATGTCATGGCAAATAGCAGATACAGGTCAGATCATTGCCAGTAAAGCTCATGATATCCTTACAAACAATATGTTAGAGATAGGTAAGGCTCAAAAGAGTATTTCTGAAATAAAGATTGAGTTGGCAGATTTACAGAATCGTCACAGGAGATAATTTAAGGATCAAAGCAGAGAAAACTGCAATGACCAATTTGACTACTTATGTCCTCTCTAAAATTAATGATCTGAGCTTTGAATTGAAGTTAAGGATAAAAGTATTGAACATGCTCCTAGACCTAGGAAAACACAGAAATCTAGACACATTTTGGTGAGATATGTAAATTCAAATCTAAAAACTAAAATTATAAGAAAATCATGTGAACTAGAGACCTTGAGATAATATTCTTCTTCCAAGATATCAGCATAGCTACATTGCAGCAAAGAAAGGAATTCAAACCCCCTGACAGGAAAAAAAATATGCAAAATAAAATTTGATGCAAGAGGGGATGCCCATTCAAGTTAATTGTCTTTATGCGACAAGGACAAAAGTTATTTTTATTTTGACTGAGATGCACAAGTTCTTGGCAGAGCTATCTAACAAGGGATGAAGGAAGCAATATAGGACCTGTCCTTGGAACTATGGAGAGCAGCTCAACCAAAATTGAAGGTTAGATAAGAAGGCTGCATTTTGCTGAGGAGAAAAAGAAATTATATTGACTGCATTACTCATTTTGAATTCTTAGATTTGGAGGAAGAGAGGAAAGGAGGGAGCAAAATAAAAAAGAGTAAAGAATTAAATAAAATAATTTAGGTAAAATTATGTCTAAGGGATTATTGTAATTAAGTTTGGGAGTTTGATCCTTGAATTGGGTGAAAATTTCCGTGATTTGGCAACTTATAAGCCCATCTCACTTCTCAATATGGATTATAAAATATCCATTAAACTGTTAGCTGACCAATTAAAAGTGATCATAGGTAAAATACCCATATGGATCAATCTGGCCGCATTCCAAACCATACCATACCTACCCCAATCAGGAAATTATTAAATAATGTAAAATTAGAAAAATTAATAATGAAGGTAATAATCCTCATTAGCCATATATTCTCTAAATATAGGAAAATGTTTGTATATACCATTTTTAAAACAAATATTAATTACATTTAAATTTGTGGCTGGTTTCTATAAGATGATTGGACATAGTTATGAATCAAATAAAGCCCAGATGCAACTTAATAGTTATGATTCAGATCCCATCTCAATTTCAAGAGGAAGTCAGAAGGATTGTTTAATTTTAATTTAATTTAATAACATTTATATACCGCCCTTCTCCCTGAGGACTCAGGGCGGTTCACAGGGCAGAATAAAATAGCAAATACAAACATTAAAAGGAGATTAAACAATTGCCCTAATTAAAAACAATAGAGGTACAATTCTAAAAAACCCCGAGATAAAATTAAAAGACCAAAGATAAAACAACCCCACCGATCCCCATCAGGCTAGGCCAGCTTGTACAAACAAAAATGTCTTGAGATCGCGACGAAAGGAGCGAAGGTCGGGCGCCATCCGGAGCTCTACCGGTAGCTGATTCCACAGCTCTGGAGCGCCCACAGAGAAGGATCTCCCCCTGGGGGCCACCAATCGACATTCTCTGATCGGTGGCACCCTGAGGAGGCCCTCTCTGTGGGAACGCACAGGGCGCAGGGAGCTTGATGCCGGCAGCAGATGTTCCCTGAGGTACTCCGGCCCCATGCCATGGAGTGCTTTAAACACCGTTACCAGTACCTTGAATCTCACCCGGAAGACAACTGGCAACCAATGCAGCTCACGGAGCAGAGGTGTAACGTGGGAGTATCGGGAAACTCCCAACACCACTCTCGCGGCTGCATTCTGTACCAGTTGGAGCTTCCGGGTGGTCCTCAAGGGCAGCCCCATGTAGAGAGCGTTGCAGTAGTCCAGACGAGAGGACACGAGCGCATGAGTGACCGTGCACAAATCATCCCGGCTAAGATAGGGCCGCAACTGGCGCACCAGGCGAACCTGGGCGAAGGCCCCCCTAGTCACAGCTCCTATGTGGTCTTCTAAGGTGAGCCGTGAATCTAGGAGGACTCCCAAGTTGCGAGCCCTATCTACGGGGGGTAATAGTTCACCCCCCATAGCCAGAGGTGGAATGTCCGAATAAACCCGGGATGAAGATATGCAAAGCCACTCAGTCTTGTCGGGGTTGAGCTGAAGTCTGTTCCTCCCCATCCAGACCCGAACCGCCTCCAGGCAACGGGACATCACGTTGAGGGCATCACTGGGGTGGTTTGGGGTCGAAAAGAAAAGTTGGGTATCATCAGCGTACTGATGATACCCAACTCCAAAGCCACGAATGATCTCACCCAGCGGCTTCATGTAGATGTTGAACAGGAGAGGCGAGAGGACCGACCCCTGAGGAACTCCACAAATGAGAGACCTCGCGGTCGACCTCTGCCCCCCTGCCAACACCGACTGCGAACGTCCCAAGAGATAGGAGGAGAACCACTGTAAAACTGTGCCTCCCACTCCCAGTCCCCTGAGACGCCGCAGCAAGATACCATGGTCGATGGTATCGAAAGCCGCCGAGAGGTCTAATAGGACTAGAACAGAGGAATGCCCTCTGTCCCGAGCCCTCCAGAGATCATTCACCAGCGCGACCAATGCCGTCTCCGTGCTGTGCCCGGGCCTGAAACCCGATTGGTAAGGGTCTAGATAATCCGCTTCATCCAGGACCAGAGGGAGCTGATGCGCCACCACACTCTCAACAACCTTCGCAAGAAAGCGGAGGTTGGAGACAGGACGAAAGTTGTTCAATACAGCTGGGTCCAGAGCAGGCTTCTTGAGGAGAGGCCTCACCACCGCCTCCTTCAAGACGGCGGGGAAGATACCCTCACTCAAAGAAGCCGATATAACTGCCTGGAACCAGCTGCGTGTCCTCTCCCGGGCTGCATAGACCAGCCAGGAAGGGCACGGGTCCAATAAACATGTGGTGCTCAGCCTCCCCATGATCCTGTCCACTTCCTCCGGAGTCACAGAATCAAACTCCTCCCAGGTGATATCGACAAGACCACCCGTGTCCTGATCGTCAGACTCTGCCCAGTCAGAGTCCAGACCGGTCCGAATCCGAGCGATTTTGTCCGACAGATGTTGGTTAAACTCCTCGGCACGGCCCTGCAAGGGATCCTCTCTCACCTCCTGATTTAGGAGGGAGCGAGTCACCCTAAACAGGGCGGCCGGGCAATTATCTGCGGACTCAATAAGGGTGGCGAAGTGGTTAGACCTCGCCTCCCTTATTGCAGCGAGATAAGACCTAATGTAGGCTCTTAGTCGCAATCGGTCGGATTCGGATCGGCTGGACCTCCAACCGCTCTCTAGGCCCCGTCTCCGACGCTTCGTCTCCCGGAGCTCCGCAGAGAACCATGGAGCTCGACGGGATCTGCACCGGGTCAGGGGCCGCAGGGGTACAACTCGGTCAAGAGCCTCAGTGGCCGTCCTTTCCCAGGCTTCCACTAAGGCATCAGCCGAGCTGTGAGCAAGGAAGGCAGGTGGGGACCCCAGCGCGGCCTGGAACCTCTGGGGATCCATTAAGCATCTGGGGCGGTACCATCTAAGTGGTTCCAAACACCCACGGCGGGGGGTGGCAAAACGGAAGACCAGCCGCAGGAGATGATGATCGGTCCATGACAGGGGCATAATAATTGGAGAGCCCCCACCAAGATCATCTAACCACCGTCCAGACAAAAAAACTAGGTCAAGGGTGTGGCCTCCTTCATGAGTCGGTCCCAAAATTACTTGCGTCAGGTCCATGGCCGTCATGGAAGCCATGAACTCCCGAGCCAACTCAGATGATCCTCCCAGCGATGGTAGGTTGAAGTCCCCCAAAACTATAAGTTTCGGGAACTCAACCACCAGCCCAGAGAGGACATCGAGCAGCTCAGGCAGGGCTGCTGCTGCGTGACTAGGCGAAAGGTACACCAGCAGCAAGCCCAACTGCGCACCAGGGCCGCATCTCAAAAAGAGAGACTCACACCCGACTATCTGGGGAACAGTGGCCTCCCGCGGACACAAGGTCTCCCTCATAACAACAGCCACTCCCCCACCCCTACCCTGAGCCCGAGGCCGGTGCAGCACCCGGAAACCTGGTGGGCAAAGATCAACCAGAGGAATACCGCCCTCTGGACCCAACCAAGTTTCCGTGATGCAAGCCAGGTCAGCCTGCTCACCCTCGACCAAGTCTCGGACGAGAGGAGCCTTGTTAGCGACCGACCTGGCATTCAAGTACACCAGCCGGAGCTCAGGAGGCTGCACATCCTCACTCCCGGGACCTCGGGGCGGAACCAGAGGGTCGGAGTGCCTCACCGCTTGTAGGCAGCGGAGAGGCCTTCCCTGAGACCGATACGGCCCTCTGTTCCTACACCTGCTGCCATTCCCTATCGTCGTGGGAATAGGTAGTCCCACGACTGGCCCTGGAGCCCCAGAAGCAGCCGACCCCCGCTCCCCCCTCCGCGATCAGCCTCAGCACTAGCCTGAACAGAGGTAGTTGGACTGCCCCCCTCATCCAAACAACCAAGAAAAGAACCCTCCCTCCTCCCTAACCCCCAAAAAAATTTTGACAAAAAGCAAACCAAGGACCTCCTATTAGGTCTACGTCGGAGGCCCATAGCCGTGCCCGGCCATCTCTCAGGATCCCAATAAATGTTCTTTATCACCTTAACTATTCAACCATGCTATAGAAGCCCTAGAACTAGCACTTAGGTCCAATAATCAGATTTTAAAAATGGGAGATAAGACATATTTTTAAACTGATTTGCAGAGGATATGATCTTGATGCTCTCAAATGCTTCTTATTCAGCTAGCTATATTAAGAAGGAATTAGAGCAGGGGTGTCAAACTCAATTTCATTGAGGGCCGCATCAGCATTGCGGTTGCCCTCAGGGGGCCGGGTGGGTATGGCCAGGGTGGGCGTGGCCTACTGGGTGGGCGTGGCTAGAGTGCGTATGGCCTACTGGGTGGGCGTGGCCAGCTCTACATCGTTCGCATCAAGGGGGCCTATAGGGGCCTGGGCAGGAGTGAGACAGATCTGAGGGTCTCTGGCAGAAGGAGGGTCTCTGGGCCAGGGCCAAGGCAGTGGGGGCCGTTCCCTCACTGTTTTCAGGATGGCTTTGTGGGCCACATGAAACCACTTCGCGGGCCGGATCCGGCCCCTGGGCCTTGTGTTTGACATGTCTGAATTAGTCCTTTATTCTTCTGCAAATTCCTCTATCAGTTAATTTTCATAAATCACATTTGATATTTTTTCATACACCACCAAAATGATGTTTCCAGTTTTAGGGAGTCCAATAGTGTATAAAACTAGGACGCTGAGCTTGTCGATCAGAAGGTCGGCAGTTTGGCGGCTCGAATCCCGAGTGCCGTGTAACAGAGTGAGTGCCTGTTACTCGTCCCAGCTTCTGCCAACCTAGCAGTTCGAAAGCACATAAAAATGCAAGTAGAAAAATAGGGACCACTCCGGTGGGAAGGTAACAGCGTTCCGTGCGCCTCTGGCATCTAGTCATGCCGGCCACATGACCTCAGAGACGTCCTCGGACAAGCACTGGCTCTTCGACTTTGAAATGGAGATGAGCACCAGCCCCTAGAGTCGGAAATGACTAGCACGCATGTGCGGGGGAACCTTTACCTTTAACTTTATTACTAAAAATAGTAACATTGTTTTAAACAAATAATTACATATCTGGAACCTGGAAGAAATTAAAGAAATGAAAAACTGGACTTCCAAACATTTCAGTATTTTGGGGTGGAGTTGCAGTGTTAAAAACGAAAATTCTTTCAAGGCTTAACTTTTTATTTAATGCTACCCAGTCCTAATTCCAGATTAGATTTTAAGACATTGGCAAAAAATAAATAGTAATAAATAGGAAATTTTTGTTTTTATGTGCAAAAACTGAGAGTAACTAAAAGGATTTTATACAAACCTCAGCAACAGTCTGGGACATGCTGGAATAATAAATACATAGCTTTGATAAAGGATACTTCCCATTTAAATCCTCTAATAATATATATTGTTCAGATAATTATTATGGTTTTGCTAAAATGAAATATTTGAGAGAATGTAATTTCTATAGTAACAGGGAACTTTTCAATAAAGATTACACTGAGCAATCATAAGAGACCCACCAATGATTTAAATTTTAAAGGAAGCTTGCAATACTGTTTTTGGTAATCTCTATAGGAGACAGTTTCAGTGCAAGAACTGCAGTGAAAGATTATATATTGTTGGCACTTCTCCTCTTAGATTGGTGTGTGTGTGTGTGTGTGTGTGTGTGTGTAATATCCTGGCATAAAATCTTTAGGTGGTAAGTATTATCACTAATCAAAGAACTAAATGCTCTCCAGAGGTAAGTTTACTGCATTTATTTACAGGACCAAACCATAAGCTTAAAAGCAGAGAACTTGTTATTTGTCTAATCTTAGCAGCCAAATTGTGCAATACTGAAAAACTCTAGATAACCTAACAGTTGAGTTGTGGATTAATAAGTCCTCTTCAATTTCTGAATTAGGAAAAATCACAGACAAAATTAAATTAATGAGACAAGAGAGGCAGGAACCACAATTTTATTAAATTTTGATGGATTTTATGGTTTATCTCAATAGCAATAGGCTGAATTTGGCATACACACACACTTTAGGAAGAAGCCTAATTAATCCTGCAGGAATTGGTCTAAAATCCACAGTGCATGAATAGAATTGCAAAAACAAAACAAACACAATGACTGCGCCTGCTTTGGAAAACAAACATCTTTTTCCTTGGCTGAATTTGCTGTTCTTGTATGTCAATATGTGTGATTAGCATCCATCAAATGAGTTTTCTTGTGTCACACATTCTGATGGCACCTTACATATGGGGCTGAGTATTAGCAAGAATGGGGATGAAATTAAAACTTGTTCCTCTTTGATCTTTCTTCTACTGAGGCTGTCACCAGCTAGTGTTTGAACTGCCCTAGATATTATCTCAAAGGGCTCATCCTCACATTTAACCACAATGTGAAGATGCTCCACTAAATATTTTTAAAGGACAGAACCTCATCACAGCATTTTCTCATCCCAGCTTCAGAGGCAAGTTCGGGTCATCTTCAGCTGACCCAATTTAAAGCAAGTGTCTTTTCCTGCTGGCAAATTTTTTTTGCTATGGCCACAAACTTGGATGTTTCATCGACAATCTGCTTGGTGGTACATCAGGACTGGGGTCAACCTAGCAAGGTTTTGAAATTTCAGTCTTCTTGAAGCAGAAAATATAATCTAAACTTCTTGTGTCTATATTCATATGCAAGGTGTCAACGTTGCTAACATCGGATGTTTTTGCATTGACAACAGATGGAGATGGAGCCATTTTCTTCTTTTTGCTTTTAGAGTTAGATGATGCTGGGTAGGGGGGGACTGTAGGAGAGTTAAGCTAGACATAATAACACTGAACCTAGTGTGAGAACCAAGGTTATTGAAATAAGAGATGATAAGAATTGGCGGGCTGGAGAACTGGAAGGGAAGCCCACGGTTTAAACTAATTGGGGAATGTGATTTATGACTGTTAACTGGAGGAGAGAATTGTGCTTTGATACTATCTGCTCAGGGGAGGGGAATTCAGTTTTTGGCTTCAATTATGTTAGTGCTGATGGTATGCTGCTCAAATAAAGATTCTTTAAGGTAAACAATGCCTCAAAGTTCTTTGAAGAATTTCATCTGTGGAAACCATGACACAAGGCTTTCCAAAGACCCCTTCCCCCAGCCTCCTTAACAAAATATTTGCAGGAAAGATAAATTGTAGTGGAAAAAGCTTGGGTGGATAGGGATGCAACTGACAATATGAGAAAGGTGAAAAGGTCTCTTTTCCAGTATCTGACCAGAGCATTTCATTAGCTTCAAAAAGAGACTGAAAATTGTCTGCATTCCACTGGCTGCTTTTAAGAATTCCTCACTGTTGGTAAATCTTAGGAATTCAGGCATAGGGCAGATCTGCCCTTGTCTCTCAAATTAATGTGGTCTTTCTCATTTTGAGAAGCTTCTGCCTGGGGAATTCTCTATCAGTTTTCAAGCAGCTGGTATCTAATTAGCAAGTCTTTATAAAATAAATATGTGTGGGATGTATTTTACTCAGTGTCTGTTGTTGAGGAAATGGCTTTTTCTCTGTTTGACTAGCCTGGAGACTTCCCCCTCTGGCAATCTTTTGACAAGACGTGCTGAGGAATTGATACATTCCAAACAATAAAGGTCTTAATTATTTGTCTAAATATACCATGTGTGGTCATCAGTTGAGTCACTTTATAATTTTACAAAAACATTTCTTTGCTTTAGAAGTAGACAAGAAAATTGCTGCCACATTGAAGGAAAGGAAATGGCTAGGGAAAATGTTAATTGCACTTGTCTGATCTTAGAGAGGAACTCATCCGTTGTAGTCAAGTTCCTTATTTATTTACTGGATTTGTTGTTGTTGTTGTTAGTTGCGAAGTCCTGTCCGACCCATTGCAACCCCATGGACAATGTTCCTCCAGGCCTTCCTGTCCTCTACCATCTTCTGGAGTCCATTTAGGCTCATGCCTACTGCTTCAGGGACTCTATCCAGCCACCTCATTCTCTTTCGTCCCCTTCTTCTATTGCCCTCAACCTTTCCCAGCATTAGGCTCTTCTCCAGTCAGTCCTTCCTTTTCATTAGGTGGCCAAAGTATTTGAGTTTCAACTTCAGAATCTGGCCTTCTAAAGAGCAGTCAGGGTTGATCTCCTCTAGGACTGACCAGTTTGATCGCCTTGCAGTCCAAGGGACTCGCAGGAGTCTTCTCCAGCACTATAGTTCAAAGGCCTCAATTCTTTGGCGCTCAGCCTTTCTTATGGTCCAGCTTTCACAGCCATATATTGCAACTGGGAAGATCATAGCCTTGACTATATGCACTTTTGTTGGCAGGTGATGTCTCTGCTTTTTAGTGTGTTGTCTAGATTTGCCATTGCTTTCCTCCCAAGGAGCAAGCATCTTTTAATTTCTTGGCTGCAGTCCCCGTCTGTGGTGATCTTGGAGCCCAGGAAAATAAAATCTGTCACTACCTCCTTTTCTTCCCCATCTATTTGCCAGGAATTGAGAGGGCCGGATGCCATGATCTGGATTTTTACCCTGCCTTTATTGCTTTATAAGTAACTCGAGGCAGTGACCATACTTAATACTCCTTTCTCCTCCTATGTACCCCACAATAACAACCCTGTGAGTTGGGTTGTACTGAGAGAGAGAGAGAGAGAGAGTGACTGACTCAAAGTCACCCAGCCAGCTTTCATGCCTGAGGCAGGACTAAAATTCACAGTCTCCAGGTTTCTAGACCATCGCCTTCACCACCAGAATTTCAGGTTGGAAAATTTTCAAATTCAGTCAAATCTCTAAAAGTTCTGCCTTCTTTTTGTAATTACTTTTAAATTATACTGTTTCCAAGTGAACAGTGGTTCTGCAAGGAAACTTACTCAACTGTAATCTCAGTATTGGGGAATGGGGGTGCAAACACCTCTGATATTAACACTGGCCTAAAGTAGGTATGTGTGCATTAAGAGTCTACCTTAGAATGGGCACATAAGGGAAGAAGACAGAAGAGCGTGTTGTGGTTACTTCATAAGAAGGAGCTGAAACGTAGTCCTGTCTTCTGCAGTTGTCTAGAGGACAGTAACGGTTTCAATGAGACAAATATTCTTTCAGTATTTTTTTCTCTCTGACAATCTTTCTCAGCACCTTGGAGCCAATTCTGGAACAGTTGCCTAAAGCTAACTTTAATTGGATGAATTTAATGGGTGGACGATGCAGTGTTAGAAGGGTGAATGAACATTTGCATTTAATCTGAAGTCACTGGACAATTAAAAACTACCATCTGACCTTGTTCAAAAATGGAAATTTTGATCATTGCTTAAGTGAACTAAGGACCTATTTGAATACTTAAAAAAACACCTAATTAAAGCAGTGCAGAAAAAAAGCCTTGATTCCCCAGCCATGAATATAGATATGCCCATATGAGCCAAAGGCTATTTGGCCTGCAAATTGTTCCTTGAATATAGAAAATAATAAGCCCCCAATCCTCACTTACAAGTAAGTCAGTATGACTATTATTAGATGAACTTGAAGAGATTTCTCTATTTTTTTCCACTGGACATCATATCTTCTAAAATACAGTAGGTCTTGGAGTTCATTGAACATAATCCCACATGGGGATGAAAAAAGAAACAGGAGACAAAAAGCAAATTCAGTTATTTATGTTTGAAGTTATGTAAATCAATGCCTCTCATCTACCCTAGACTGTAGTAGGTCAACTAATGTTCAGTAGGCCTTATACTCTGGTGTATGGGAAGGAACCAACTTCTATTTCCATTAAACTCTAAAATCTCAGAAGAACTGAGTGGAGCCATGTGGCTTTTTGTGACAAAGAAAAATGAAATAAACCCCCTGTTGTTTCTTCTCTAGCTAATGAGTGGGCTGAAGCTGGCCTTTTCTTTGTTGGGAGATTGTGTAAATTATCCCAGCAGCCTGCTATTAAACCAGTTAAGTCCCCAGTTTAGTAACAGGCTCTGCACGGGTGTTTTTGCACAATGAGAAATTCAAAAGCCATTCTAGCTGAAAGGTGGTAAGGACTTTAACAGGTTTCTATCATCCCTTGATATGGTGTGCCATACATGGGTGACCTTGAATGGTAACAATGCTAAGACAACTTTCCTCTAGCTAGTGCCAGTTTGAGACTGAGACTGTTTCTTGAAATGCTTCTGAATGTACATTGTGATGTCATCTTTAATTAAATGGCACAAAGCCATTTATGTGCCTTTTAATAAGAGATAAGAGCTTCAACTAGGCAGAAAGAACCTGAGTTGGGGGCACTTTGTCAGCTAGCATACTAATTAAGGCAGGAGTGTCTACGAACCTAAATCTACTTCTGATTTATGAAGTTTAATCCAAAACTGACAGGCACACCCATGTGTGCATGTGTGTATACACATACACTGGTGGAGAAATGAGGCTAGTGGAAATCAAAACCAAACAAGGACAAGGATAATGGCACAATGCAAAAAGCAAAGTTACTGGCTATTTTTGTTTTTTCGTTTTTGTTTTGTTGTTGTTTTTTTAAAAAAAATCAAAATAGCTACTGTGAGAATTTATTGAGTGATATTGGGGAAGAAGGCCAAAAACTTTACATCAGTAAGCTAGTGAGATAAAAAAAAGAAAAATTTAGAATTAAAGTTCCAGATGAATTGCAATTTGCTGGTTTCATGCTGGATGTCAACGCTGCTAACATCGAATGTTAATGCTTGACATGAGATGAAGGAGTAGCTATTTCATATGTTAAACTTGTGTATTGCTTTAAGACCTGTGTATTGTTTTAGTTTAAAAAGGTGGGGGGAGGGAAGTGTAGGAATGCACTTTCAAGGCCACTTGACTCTCTAAAGAAGATAAGATTTGGCGGTTTGTCTAACGGAAGGGAAACTGATTCTTTAAATTAATTGGAGAATATGATTAATTAATGATTAATGTCAGAATTAGAAAAGTGGAGAATTGTGTTTAATATATTGTGCAAGGGGCGGAGATTTCAGATTCCAGCTTCCTTCGAGCAAGCATTTGCCGGTGTATTAGGCTAATAAAGGACTTTTAAGGTAAACAATGCCTCAGAGTCACTTGAAAAGCCCATACCTCGGAAACTTGACACTGGATTTACCATCTGAACTTTTTTAAAGGATGAGTAATTCAATATTTTTTCCTTTAAAAAAAAAAACATTATTGAAGCATCTTCTTTCAGTATTTGCAATTATGACTCTTTTTCTGGAACTAGTAGATCTGAATCCATTAATTAATTTTATAACACCTAACAGAATATTTTCCACCTAGATTATTTAATTATTCAATTCATTTAGCCACTCACTTGACATATGACTCAGGGTGACATACACAATTGGAAATAACAGACTACAAGTATGTATATGTGTGTGTAAAAAAATGCAGCAAGCCTAGCTCTGGCAAGCATTCAGTTCTTTGATCAGTGATACTACTTATCTCCCATTTGTTATCCTGTTAATCTAATTATTGGATATAAGTGCTAGTGCCAGGGTTTTCATTGCTAGGATAAATAGTAAAGGTGATAAAGGATGATCCAGTTTGGTACCTGTTAAAATCGTGGTGGGTTCTGAATCATAACTGAGTTATAAAGTGTTAAGTCTTATCTGGATTTCAGTTGGTCTGTATCATCAGTCATGTTACAAAAAGCAGCCCCAAATTTAATAATGATGATGATGATGATGTTGGAAGGGAACTTGGAGGTCATCTAGTCCAATCCCCTGCTCAGGCAGGAAAACCTATACCATTTTGGACAAATGGCTGTCCAGTCTCTTCTTAAAAACTTCCAGTGTTGGAGCATTCGCCACTTCTGGAGGCAGGTTGTTCCACTGGTTAATTGTTCGGTCAGGAAGTTTTTCCTTAGTTCTAGGTTGCTTCTCTCCTTGATTAGTTTCCATCCATTGCTTCTTGTCCTGCCTTCAGGCGCTCTGGAGGATAGCTTGACTCCCTCCTCTTTGTGGCAGCCCTTGAGGTATTGGAAGACTGCTATAATGTGCACTCTCGTCCTTCTCTTCATTAAACTAGTCATAAACAATTCCAGCAACTGTTCTTCATATATTTTAGCCTCCAGTCCCCTAATCATCTTTGTTGCTCTTCTCTGTACTCTTTCTAGAGTCTCAACATCTTTTTTACACTGTGGTGACCAAAACTGAATGCGGTATTCCAAGTGTGGCCTTACCAAGGCATTGTAAAGTAGTATTAATACTTCACTTGATCTTGATTCTATCCCTCTGTTAATGCAGCCTAGCACTGTGTTGGCTTTTTTGGCAGCTGCAGCACACTGCTGGCTCATATTTAAGTGATTGTCCACTAGGACTCCGAGATCCCTCTCACAGTTACTACTATTGAGCAAGGTACCCCCTGTACTATACCTGTACATTTGGTTTTTCTTGCCTAAATGTAGAACCTTAATTAATATTGAAAATAAAGAACTAAAGAATCCTCACTGCAGTAGAGCCCCTTTGTATTTTCTATATTTTTTTCTTTATTTGTTCTATATGTACCTTGGTTTTACATTAAGGTAGTTCACCTGCTATTATATTTGGTAAAACAAATTAATTAAAGTATATTTTAAAAATAATAAAAACTTCATCCAGATACATTTCAATTGCAGCTCCAAGTGCAATTCAACATTTCATATCACAAAGTCTGGTTATTTGTGGTACTGTATGACTCCGGTACCTCTGTCCATCCAATAAGATTGGACAGAGAGTGTTATGTAGCAGGTTCTTCACACACGAAAGGAGACGAGGCAAGTGAGTTCAACAAAGCTCATGGTTTATTGCTTGCAGGATCTGAGAATTGGGCTGCAACTAGCAGCAATTTATAGCCTAGCCCCTAGGCGGCAGCCAATAGGTTTAAAACAACCATTGCTGCCTAGGGACAGCCAATAGCAGCACTGGAGACCTGGAGTCTGGGTAGCTAGAGAGCCGTTAGCTGCTCCAGCTAACCACGTGGTATTACAATTGAGCCCAATACATAACGCCCTCCCCTCTTAGATCAGACAACATCATAGCAATAGTTGGCCTTAATACAATTAACAAGACTTAACATCATAGACTTAACATCATAGGGACCACTATGGTGGGAAGGTAACAGCGTTCCATGCACCTTTGGCATCTAGTCATGCCGGCCACATGACCACGGAGATGTCCTCGGACAAGCGCTGGCTCTTCGGCACCGGCCCCTAGAGTTGGAAACGACTAGCACGCATGTGCGGGGGAACCTTTACCTTTTACCTTTTAACATCATAGCAACCTTAAATAAAAAAAACAATACAAGTTACAAGGGTTAACATTATAGCATCTGAATGAATAGGCTTTCACTGACAGTACACTAGACAGTTAACATCATAACTCCAGTTTTCAGTACAGCAACGAGTTACAGTACAGACAACATTATAGTTCTTTATTTTACAACATAATCAGCAAGTTTAGAAGGAGGCTTGCGTGCCCTTGTGGAATGCCACGGAGTTCCAGTCACTTTGTGGTCTACCAGCTTACCCATCGGGCCAGGTAGACCATTGTCCTTTGATGCACCTGAGTCAAAGGAATTAGATGCTCTCTGGCTGGCCTCTCCAGGTTGGCCCACCCCAGAGTCAGACTGATCAGCAGAGTAGGCACAGTGGTTGTTGAAGTCTGGTTGTCTTGCTCCTTCAGGGGATCCATGTTGCATTTCTGTACTCTCCTCTTCTATGCCCAGTTCCTCATTGGTTATGAAGGAAGCGTCTTGAGGGTCCATGTATGGGCTGGCTTGACTGCACGTTTGGGGACCTTGGGAGGAACTCATGATGCAGTCCTCGCTTAGTGGCCATTCTGGAAATTGTTTTCTGAGTTGATCAATGTGGTGTCTGACAACTCGCCCTCCCTCCAGCCCCACTTCGTAAGACAGGGGCCCAGGTGATTTGGTAATCTTACCAGGAACCCACAGATTTCCATGTCCATAGTTTCTGGCCCATACCCAATCGCCCAATGGCAGCCCCCTAAGGGGTTTTGGTCGAGAGGCTTCTGCTGCCACTTTATTTGGATGCAACCTGTCCAGTTTAGTGATCAGACGCCTCCCCCAACGCAGTTCTGCAGGACTTTTGCCAGTAGCAGTGCAGGGCATAGAATGCTGGCAGAGTAGAAATCCTGCCAAACTGTGATGCCAGTCACCTGTTACAATGCACTTGAGTGATTCCTTCGTTGTCCTCACCATACGTTCAGCTTGACCATTAGTGGACGGGTCAAAGGGGGCAGACGTTGCATGTCTGATAAGATTTGCTCTGAAGAAAGCCTGAAATTCAGCAGCAGTAAATTGGGCCCCATTGTCTGAAACTACGACATCTGCCAACCCATGTGTGGCAAAGAGTTTTCTCAGCACCTGGATGGTCCTAGCAGTAGTCATGTTTGCAACTGGAATTACTTCCAGCCATTTGGAGTGGCTGTCCACTACTGTGAGAAAGAGCTGTCCCTGAAAGGGCCCAGAGTAGTCTATGTGAATTCTAGACCAGGGAGTATGCATTTCCTCCCACCTGTGAACTGGGGCGTGTGGCATCTCAGGCCTAGATTGCTGGCATGTATAACAACCATGGACTTGTGCCTCAATGTCCTTGTCAAGGCCAGGCCACCAAAGGTAGCTTCTTGCTAAAGCTTTCATTCTGACAATGCCTGGATGGCCTTCATGTAATGACTGTAAAACCCTGTCTCTCAGGGAAGAGGGAATTATGACTCTATTTCCCCATAATATGCACCCCTTGTGGGCTGATAGCTCATGCCTTCTGACAAAGTAATTCTGAAACTCAGAACCTGGGCTTTTATCCAACCACCCCGTGTGTACCCATGAAAGCACTCTACTAAGTGTTCTATCTGTACCTGTTTCTGTAGCAATGTCCCCAGCATGGAGGGGAAATTCAGGCAGGTCCTGTATGGACAGAGTTCTGTTTGCAGGGGCCGGGTCTGGTTCCATTAGTGGCAGTGGAAATCTGCTGAGGCCATCAGCATGGCCCATTTCTTTACCAGGCTTGTGAACCAATTTAAAAGTGTATGCAGATAAGAAAATAGACCATCTCAGCATTCTTGGGGAAAGTATTTGGGGGGGTTGTTTGTCTGTTGTGAAAAGTCCCAGCAGAGGTTTGTGGTCTGTAAAGACCGTGAAGTCCTTGCCATATAAATAGTCATGGATTTTTTTTATTTCAACAACAATGGCTAGGCTAGGGCCTATTTGTTAATCTGAGCATAGTTATGCTCAGCAGAGGACAGTGTCCTTGAATAAAATGCTATAGGGACCAGTGTTCCATTCTTTTCTAAATGACTCAAAACTGCCCCCACCCCGTAAGGAGATGCATCACATACTAAACAGACTGGTTTAGACTCTCTAAAATGAGTTTCAGTGGATTTATCTGACAAGAGTCCCTTTAAGTCCTGGAAGCTTTTTTCATCAATGCCAGTCCATTTCCATGGAGCTTTCTTATCTAAGAGCCTGTGAAGAGGCTTTGCCAATGTGGCCTTGTTAGCCAGAAAGACATGGTAGAAATTGAGGAGGCCCAAGAATGCCTGTAGCTCTCCTTTGGATTTAGGACTAGGAGCCATTTTAATGGCCTTCACTTTGGATTCAGCAGGGTGAATACCATTAGCATCAATTCAAAATCCCAGAAATTCTGTTGAAGGGACCCCAATACTACATTTGCTCTTTTTTAATTTGAGGCCTGCTTTGCGAAGCCTCTGTAGGACAGCCCTGAGCCTGCTGGCTAACACTTCTGTAGATTCCCCAGCAATAAGAACATCATCAAAATAAGGGTAGACGCCCTGAATGCCTTTAAGTGTGCGTTCCATGATCCCCTGGAAAATTTAATTTTAATTTAATTTATTAATATTTCTATACCGCCCTTCTCCCGAAGGACTCAGGGCGGTGTACAGGGCAAGAATAAAACACAAAGCTACAAAAATTAAAAAGTAATTAAATACATGCCCAACAATAAATACATTAATAAAACCCCAATAAAATGGTAGTAAAACCCCACCAATCCCCCCTCAGGCCAGGCCGGCTTGTTCGAACAGGTATGTTTTCAGATCGCGGCGAAAGGAGCGAAGATCGGGCGCCGTCCGGAGCTCAACCGGTAACTGGGGCAACGCTGACTCCAAACTGTAAATGCTTTACTTTGAAAGACCCCCTGTGAGTCACGATCGTCTGAGCCATGGCTGTGGCCTCATCAATTGGCAGTTGCTGATAGGCCTGTGCTAAATCTAATTTAGCGAAAATAGTACCCCCTTGCAAGGAAGCTAAAATGTGGTTGACCACTGGGACACGGTAAGCGTGTTGCTTAAGGGCTTTATTAATTGTAGATTTATAATCTGCACATATCCCAATTTCCCCGTTGGCTTTAAGTGGGGTGACTATAAGAGTTTCCCACTCCCCACCACCAACTGGTTGTAAAACACCCTGTTCTGCAAGCTTGTCTATTTCTGAGTCAATTTTATGTTTGAGGGCAAAAGGGACCCTTCGTGGCTTAACCCTAATGGGAACTACGTTGGGGTCTAGCTTGAAAGAGATAGGCCGGCCTGTGTATGTTCCTAGGGCTGAATCAAAAACGTCTGCAAAGTCCTCGCAAACTGACAAAAGGTTTGCAGCTTGTGTCCGGTTGATACCAGTAATCTGAATGCCTAAGGCATAAAACCAATCGAGTCCAATGAAACTCGTTCTCTGGCCCCCTACTACTATGACATCCAGGTGCCCATAAAACCCCTTAAATTTTACAGTCATGGTGGCTTCTCCCTTAACTTTAACTTGAGCATTTTGAAAGTCAGTTAAAATTATGTCTGAGGGCCTCAGCTTGGCCCATTTGTTACTGCGCCTACACACAAAATTGAAGGTGTCCTGAGAAATAATGGAGACAGCAGAGCCAGAGTCCAACTCCATTTTACATGGGACTCCTTGTAGCTCTACCAGCAGTTTGAGTTTAGATTTGAGGGGGCGTCAGGCCCCAGTGCAGCACACACTTCTACTGCTTCTGCAAAACCCCACACTAAATGGACCCTGGGCCCCGGTACCTCTCCTGGTCGGATTTTCTGACTGGTGTTTGGGTGGCCAGTCCCTCTGGCGAGCTCTGCAGACCACTGCGATGTGGCCTGTCTTGCCACAGGCCCTGCACATGGCTGACCGGAATATGCAATCAGCGTGAAAATGGTTGCCGTTGCACCCTTTATATCTAGGTAAGAGAACTGCTTTGTAAGTGTTCTCTTGCTGTTTTCTGCTGTGTTGCTGTGCATCGGTTTGCTTGTGAAGCTTGTTGACTTCAGGATCTTCTTCCTCCGAAGATTCCTCTAAGGCTTGGTGTCCTCGTGGTGGACTGTTTTTTTATGTTTTGTCGTTTGGACAGGCTGGACTGTTTGGACTGCACCCCCAGCAGCCTCATCTGCCATAACTTTGTCTTGAGCTTCTGAAAATGTTAGTTTCGGTCTGGCAAAAAGTCTTTGCTGGAGCGTTAGGTTCCGCAGGCCGCAGACGAGTTGGTCTCGCAGTCGCTCCTCAAGGTTCGAAAATTTACAGAGGCGTGTGGCCTGCCTCAAGGCTGCGATAAATTCTGATGCTGTTTCGCTGGGTTGCTGCACTCACTGATCAAACATGAAGCACCAGGCAATCTCTGACATCTTTGGCTGAAAATGTTCTTCCAGCTTCTTCTTGAGGAAGAAGGAAATTGACTCTAGCAGTGTTGGAGCGAAGAGGTTTTCGGCCAGGTCGAAGGTGGCTGGGCCACACAAGCAGAGCAACGTGGTGGCCTTCAGCCCCTCTTCTGCGATTTCGTTTGCCTGGAGGTAGTTTTCTACCTGGGACAAGTAGGAAGGCCATCCCTCTGGGTGCTTGACATCGAATTCACGAAGTCTTCCAACCTTCGGCATTCTGTCTTTGGCTGGTTCCTGAGGTTTCTGATCCTGCTTCCCAAGGCCCAGGGAATGAATCCACTGAGCACGTGGTCACTAGTGTGGTTTGCTACTCGACCGTAGGGGGGGAAAATGCTTTTCCCTCCAGGCATGAGCTGCCTCTCCCCTAGTAGACTTCAGCTCTTTTTTGGGAAGCAGGATCCCACCTTTGTCGCCAGTGTTATGTAGCGGGTTCTTCGCGCAGGAAAGGAGATGAGGCAAGTGAGTTCAACAAAGCTCATGGTTTATTGCTTGCAGGATCTGAACTGACAACTGGGCTGCAACTAGCAGCAATTTATAGCCTAGCCCCTAGGAGGCAGCCAATAGGTTTAAAGCAATCATTGCCACCTAGGGACAGCCACTAGCAGCACTGGAGACCTGGAGTCTGGGTAGCTGGAGAGCCGTTAGCTGCTCCAGCTAACCACGTGGTATTACAATTGAGCCCAATACATAACAGAGAGATCCTCCCTATCTCTTAAGCAGTGTCATGAAGGGGTAATGGCTTCTTTGTGGCTGAGCTTGCCTTACAAAGTAGCATTCTCCAGAGTTTTATTACAATGTTTTAAAGTACATTTTTGAACATAAACCCCATCCCCCCTACCCCTAACCCATACCCTAACCCACCCAATACACCTACCTCCCCCAGCCCCCCCCGACTTCCCAAAGCAGAATACAGGGTATTATTTTCACAATCTTAATCTAAAATATACTAACTAACTATAGTTACACTTTAAATCCAGTCGTGCTTTAACTCTCCTTAAACATCATAATATATCTCCATTAGAAATATTGTTCACCTTTTCTAAATTCTACCATTTCTATCTAAATCCATTCTTCTATAATTAACAAATCAGCCTTCTTCCAATATAACAGTACGAAAAATTCTAGTATAGTTATTAGTTATAAATATCTTTTTCTTAAAGATCTTACATATTCCACTAAATTACTTTAACTTTTAAAATTGTAATCTTTTGCAATTCAACCATACATAATAATACATTGCATCATCACAACCACATCTTCAACATTTAGACTAACAATTTAAATACATACATACTAATTTTTAAGATCTACTGTAAATACCATCCCCAAATATCCACCATTATTAGATCTTGATTATCCTACGATCTTTAACAAGTTCCATTTCTAAATCTTATTTCTATCAAAGTCCTCCATTAATCTCTACTGTTATTATTATTATTCCTTAAATCTAAATGCAGCCTGTGTCATTCTTTGAATCTTAAGATCTTTAAATAAAACCAAGGATTGCACAGTTTCCGAAACTATTTCTTGTAACTGTCCTTCTTCCTTTCCTTTTTTGACTTCTGTGAATGATGGTAAGCCTGCTTTCAATACATTAGAATTAAAATCACGTGCCTTCCCTACTGTATTAAGACAATATCTTTCTCCAGAATAATTCACCACAATCCCCGATGTTATCTCCCACCTGAACCGAAGCTGTTGTTTCTTTAATTCATCTGTCAGAAAGAAAAAATCTTTCCTTTTTCTCAAAATTCTTGGAGGAATCTCTTTCAGAATCAAAACCTCCTGATTAGCCACTTTAAGTCTTTTATTATAAGATATTTGAATGATCTCATTTCTGATCTTTCTCTTTGTAAAATACACAACCACATCCCTTGGCAGTTTCCTTTGTTTAGCAATCCAAGAATTAACACGAAATACTTTATCTATCTTCCCAAAAAAATCCTCAAGTTGAAACCCCAAAATAGGCGCCAGGGCATCCACCAATGTCTCTTCCAGATTCTCCTGCGGATTTTCTTTCAAACCTCTGATCCTCAGGGCAAATTCCATATCTCTATATTGCATCATCATCATTTCATCTTCAAGTTTTTCCATTTTATTCTCCACTTCACCCATTTTAGCCTCCAGCATCAGATTATTTTGTTTCACTTCTTTCACACATTCATCCAGATTCTCAAAACAGCCTGAAAACACTTGAAGTGCCATCAAAGTATCCTCCCTTATTTTCTTGCTCTCCTTTCCAATAAATTCTGCCACCTTCTCAAATATTTTTTCAGACTGAATTTTTAAGGCATTGTTTAGAGCATATTGTAAATCTTTTAAAGTCAATACAGATGCAGCAGCTTTGGGGGTTAACTTCAAAGACTGCATTCCAGATTGCTGAACAAACAATGCCTCCGCACTTTTAAAAACGGGTCTATGTGGTTTGGGAGCCATTTTTGCAACTAATAACTTTCAATACACACTTTCACTTTCTAGTACATTTATTACTTTGTAGTTAAACTGTAGAATAACCAAATTTTGAAAATAACTTTTTAGCACCTCCAAATTATAACTAGCTCTTTTAAGGTTTAAAAGTCCATTTTATATATTCCTACTCATTTCAAACAGTAACTTTACTTTGAAGAAAAACACTTTCGCTTCTTGTTAAAAAGAAAAAAAAATCAGTCAGGCGCCATCTTCCCCTTCTCTCAAAACGTTCGTTGGAGCAGGAAGACAGTTTAAGTTTCAGAGTTAAAGCTTTGTACTTAATATTTATATTGCTCCTGCATCAGCTCTGCTGCTACCATCACTCAAGATGTCAATCAGATCCAGCAGGAGTGGATTCAGCATCTTGTTCTGCTAAAGCAGAAGAGTCCTTCGTCTGGAGCATGTCCAGGCTTAAGGGGGGGCCTCTCACCCTTCATGCCCCAGAACATGACTGCACTGGTAACACTTGGAAGTGTTTGGTTCCCCTCCTATAAAGGGACAGGTATAGGTGGTCCTCAACTTACAACAGTTCATCTAGTGACCCTTCGAAGTTACAACGGCACTGGAAAAAGTGACTTATGACCATTTTTCACACTTATGACTGTTGCGGCACCCCCATGGGCATGTGATCATATTTATGGCTGTAGCAGCCATTCCGGAGTCATGTGATCCATTTTACGAACTTCTTACAAGCTAAATCAATGGGGATGCCAGATTCACTTAAAAACCATGTTACTAACTTCACAACTGCAGTGGTTCACTTAACAACTGTGGCAAGACAGGCCATAAAATGGGGCAAAATTCACTTAACAACTGTCTCACTTAGCAAGAGAAATTTTGGACTCATTTATGGCTGTAGCAGCCATTCCAGAGTCATGTGATCCATTTTACGAACTTCTTACAAGCTAAATCAATGGGGATGCCAGATTCACTTAAAAACCATGTTACTAACTTCACAACTGCAGTGGTTCACTTAACAACTGTGGCAAGACAGGCCATAAAATGGGGCAAAATTCACTTAACAACTGTCTCACTTAGCAAGAGAAATTTTGGACTCATTTGTGGTGGTAAGTCATATAGGATTACCTATAAGAAGAATTATTATAAAAATTTTAGGCAGACTAGTTCATTAAGTGTGCTACAATAATGTTTGGTTGGGTTCTATCAAAATAGTACTAAGAGGTGACACAAGCAAGAGGTAGTGTCTCTTTATGACAGGCAGGAATGTACAAAGCAATTTTTTTTTCCCCACGGGGGTCATTAAGAAAAGTATGGATGTGAGAAACAAAGCTTATTTACACTTCCTTTTGAGAAAGTATCATAAAGTGAGCAGTGTTGGAGTGTGGAATGTTTTACATGACCATGAAGTTCCCAATTGGTTGCTGAATGGGATAAGAGTGGCATATGAGAGGAAAAAAGCACACACAAGATCTGTGAAAAGCTTGGTGAATGGTTCAACATTGAGCAGACAACAACACAAATGTGTGAAATGTCTTTTGATTAGTTTATATATGCCCAGGGCTTTTTTTCTCATAGAACGCTCAGAACAGAGTTCGGGCACCTTTTTTGGATGGAACCTTGTAGGGTAGGCAAGGCAGGTTGTATGACATGTATGAGTTCCGGCACCTTTTTCTTTTACAAAACAAGCACTGTATATGCCCAAATGTATAAGGATATTTGAGGTGATGACAGAGGTGCATTGGTTGGGGACATGCATTTTTATTTTCAGACGGTGCCATGTTGTTGGCTGAGAAGCTGACAATGTCAGATAGATTATATGGGTAGCAAGGTGTATGAATCTAATAATGAATCTATCAGAAACCAAAGCGGTAGTGTTTCACTAGGAAAATGGAATGAATAATTGCAGGTTGTAGATATATTACAAAACACTAACGCAAACACAGTGGTGGGATTCAGCCGGTTCGCACAACTTCGGCAGAACCGGTAGCTAATTTTTTGTTGCCCAGGCCCAGAATGGAGTTCCGGAAGCGGCATCCACACAGAGAACTGGTTGTTCACATATTTGAATCCCACCACTGAGCAAATGTATTTATTTATTATTTATAGGTGCCCATCTTATTGACTACCGTACATTAATTTGGTTACCTTGGGAGAATGCTTCCTAAAAGTAGGAAAACTGACTGTTTTTTTAAAGACATGCTGATGTTAGTAGTAAAGCAGTGGGTTGTATGTGGCATACTACAAGACTGAGTTGTTATTGTAGAGAAGTAAACATGGGAGTGTATAGCTATGTACAGGTAGTCTTCAAAGTTACAACCATAATGGAGCTTACCCATCACAATCAGCCTCTCAATCAAAATATGACACTCAATTCTTGCATCTACTTAGTTGGATCCTCTGAGAACTCTGAACTTGCATTGATCAACGCAGGGCTCCAGGATTTGGCTTCAGGCTCCTTGAAGCCAGCAGGCATTTAGCATAAGGAATTTCTGAATTCTGAATCAACCCTGCAGATTACAAGGTGTTGAAGCGAAGTGAATAAATGGTTCCAATTTTCCTCTTTTAAACAAGCTGGATGAACCCAAGCAGGCAGTTCCAAAAGGGCAATGACGTTATACAAACCCACTGGAACAGCAGCAAATAAAGGAGTTTTAGAGCTAGGCGTTATTAAACAGCAAACAAGCAAATACAGGCAGTCTTTAACGTATGACCACAATTTCTGTTGCTAAGAGAAACAGTTAAGTGAATTTTGCCCCATTTTGCGGCCTTTCATGCCACAGTTGTTAAGGGAATAACTGCAGTTGTTAAGTTAATAGCCTGCTTGTTACTTGAATCTGGCTTCCCCATCAACTCTGTTTCTCAGAAGGTCGCAAAAAGGGATCACATGACTCTGCGACACTGCAACCGTCATCTATATGTACCATTTGAATTTTGATCATGTGACCATGGGGATGCTGTAAAGGTTGTAAGTGTGAAAAAATGGTCCTGTCACTTTTTTCACTGCCGTTGTAACTTTAAATGGTCACTAAACGAACTGTTGTAAGTCGAGGACTACCTGTAAATAGAGGAACTAAAAAATGAGGAGAAATGAAACCATCTAACCGATCAAACTAATACTGCAAAGGAAGAAGATGCTCTTAATGCTCTATCTATTGTATGGCTTTCCTGCTACAATTCCAGTTCCCCTCCTACTTTTAAACTAATGGCTCACACATCCCAGGACCCACTCAATAAATCTGCTTCTGCACTCTTTTGTGCTTCCAGGACCTGTAGACTCCTTAGTTCCAGATTCCAGGATGGTTCCATTCCTTGTCTAACGAAGCAAAGGACTAGGAGTGATATGGAAGTAGTCTTCCAATATTTGAGGAGCTGGTATACTGTTGAGAAGAGGGAGGGTCAACCGATTCTCCAAAGCACCTGAGGAAAGGACTAAGAGTAACAAATAGAAACTTTTCAAGGAGAGATCCAGTGTAGAACTAAGGAGAAATGTCTTGACAGTGAGAGTATCTAGAGCAGCTTAACAACTCCAAGAATTGTTGGCTGGGGAATACTGGAAGTCAAAGTCCACACGTCTTCAAGTTGCCAAGTTTGAAAAACATTGCTATAGAGTTGCCATCTAGCCTACAGGCTTCTAAATCTGCTACACCAGATAATTAATGTTAGCTATAAAAGTCTCAGTAGGGTTGCATGTTTCACTACTGTGCACATATTCTAATTTTCTGTACACTATGTAAGTAAATTCTTTAAAAATATTTTTCAGTTTCTCAGTTTGTAATTAACTATTGAAAAGGCCATCTGAGTGGCAAAGAGAAGAAAATTGTTCATTTTACTGGCATCCCAAATTGTATACATTTCTGAATTGTCCTTTAGGTCAACAACTGAATAGTTATGATTGCAATTTTTTGACATAAGGGAGCCAATATTTAAAACGTGGAATAGCTTCCATTAAGGAACCAGGACACAGTATTTCCTGCCACTGCACTTTTTGGCTAAATGGATTCGAGTGATTTACAATTAGTGTAACTAATTGTTTGCGCCAGATGGTCCTATTTGGGTGATGGACTTAGTTATAAGCTAATTCTTTGCCACAAGATCTGGAACTGGCCAATAGTTTACATTACTTTTAAAAAGATCCAACAAATTAATGAAGGATAAAAGTTGGTAACTGTGCCTTGCATTGATTAGATAGAATATTACTTTCAGGATCAGAGGTAACATGGTGTCTAATGCTATTTTCTAGGAAACATTGGGGTGCTGAAAGGAGATACAACTTATGACCTGCTAGTGGGACTTACAGGGACAACTATTTATTTATTTTATTTATTTATTTTATTTTATTGCATTTATATACCGCCCTTTCCCTGAGGACTCAGGGCGGTTTACAGGGAGTTAAAAATCAACCATACAAAAGTTAAAAAACCAATTTAAAAAAGATTAAACCAACCCTGTACAATTAAAACCCCCAATTAAAATAAATTTCTCCTCAGCCTGGGCCCGGGAGCTCAAAGAGCCAGGTCTTCAGGCCCCGGCGGAATGATCGGAGGTCGGGGGCAGTCGTCAGCTCTACTGGCAGCTGGTTCCAGAAGGCAGGCGCCCCCACTGAGAAGGCCCTATCCCTGGGTGTCACCCGCCGGCAATCTCTTACCGGCGGGACCCTGAGCAGACCCTCCCTGTGGGGGCGCACTGGGCGAAGGGCACTTGATGCCGGCAGCAGGTGTTCCCTCAAATACCCCGGACCCAGGCCATGTAGGGCTTTATAGGTGATAACCAGCACCTTGAATTTCACCCGGAGGGCAACCGGAAGCCAATGCAGCTCGCGGAGTAGAGGTGTTACATGGGAGTATCGGGAGACCCCCATTACAACTCGCGCGGCCGCATTCTGCACCAGTTGAAGCCTCCGAGTGGTCTTCAAGGGCAGCCCCATGTAGAGGCTGCCCTATTGTGGAGGCAAGCAAACAGGTTGGTCAACCATAGAGGTCAACCATATAGGCTGGCTGGGGAATTCTGGAACTTGAAGCTTTTGATCTGATCAATGTATCTGTCAGAATCCATTTATATCACATTCATAAATGTATGTTTAAAACATTCCCCCCCCATATGGATTCTGCCATCTCCCGAGGAAGGAGGAGCATATGTGGATTCAGCCTGCCTTAGGTTATTTCAAAGACCAAGGGAACCTTTTGAACTGGGGGGATCAAAAGGGAGGGTTAGAGAAGAAGGCATCTGGCTTGTGTCTTCATTTAAATCTGTAGAGGAAAAAGGCAATAACCATAAAGATTCGAAGTTCCTTTTTTTCCCCCATGAAAGGGATGACGCGAAGTAGAAGGATGGGGGCTGACCAAATGGGGTTGAGGGAAGGGGGGTTGAACCGGGTACCCTTTATAAAATTTCAATTTGTAAAACAATACTAAGTCCTGTCTTGTGTTCCCACAACCAAGCATGTCCTAGTAAAGATTCCTTTTGGACTAGAACTGACTCCAAGAGTTTTTCTCTTCCTAAGACGTGGTTTGGGGTGGGTCCTGACAGTATCTCTTACAATGTTATTAATTAGAGCTTATTTTTTGTAATTATAGCCATCCTGACTTCTGTTTCTTCCATATAATCATGGAAATTGAAATATCATGAGGCTGTCTGCTTTAATCTCCTCCACTGGAGCAAATTACCAATATTTGAAAGATTTAGATGTACAGTAAATGGTGACGTGGAAAGTAGGTTTAGCTCTTCTAAGGAACTGGCCTTCCTACACTGCCAAGTCTGTCAGAAACAGATGGTAAAACTTAATAATTCAGTATATTAAATAACATTTGAGTTAATGACATGGAGGCAGTCCAGTAACCACTTGGTATTCAATTGTTACGATTAACTGTTTGCCAATCAGCAAAAATATCTAAAGTGAAATACATTTGGAGAATATAATGGCCAGTGGCTTAACTGGCTGGAGTCAAAATGAGAAGACAAGTGGACAAAGTATGGTTTAAGAGAAAGAAAAGTGAAGTTGTAGAGGTTGACTTTCTAGGAAAAATGTGAGAAATTAAATTATGAGGAGTGGAGAGATATGCTATCTGTGTTTGTCCTTTCCTTGCAGGATTTAGCAAATTAAAACTAAATTCTTACTTCAGGATTTAGGAAATTATCAACAAGGTACCATACAAAAGAAGAAAAGTAAATCCTCTTTTTTCATTCTCCTTCCTGGACTAAGCAGAGCAGGCCGGATAAAGAGATCTCTACAATTATTATCCTTTTTTTAAAAAGGTCTAATTTGGCAATATCAGCAGGATCTGATCCAATTGTGAACAAAGAATATGGAATATTCCAATATCTCAAGATTTTTATTGTACAGTGAATATCTGAAAAACGATACAAAGGCTTCTGGCTATTGCTGGTGGTTATTGTCACAACATTATAAGTATTAATAAAGTAGTAGTATCAAAGAGAATTCACTAAGAATGATTATAGAAATTACCATTTCATTTATTTATTTATTCAGTTTCTATGGCTGTCCAACTCAACCAAATGACTACCATACAGGTAGTCCTCACGTATGACTGTAATGGAGACTGCCCATCACAGTTGTAAGTTGTGATGGTTGTAAGAATGGCTCGGTCATGTGACTGACAGAATTTTACAATGTGAACAACATATTGTATGTGAACCACATTTTGTAGTCTTTGATGGACATATACAAAAGCCAAAATGTTTTGGATACAAATACATGCATTAATTCAGAAGATTTTAAAGGTTAAAGTACAACCTTAGAAACCAGAGACTTTTCTTTTGGGACTAAGGGACAAGCAACTAGAAAAAGGTCACAGAACTTTGTTTTTATATATGATAACTGTAGTGAGACTATAGTGTATTATATGCTCAATAGTGGGAAGACTTGACACCATCCACAATGAAGGAATGACTGGTGAAGATGATGCAACTTGCAGAGATAGCTAAATTCTCTTTGCTTAGAGAAAAAAAAAACTACTTTTATGGTTGACTGGAAACTCCTTATAGACTTTTTGCATGAAACAGAAAAAAAAATGCACTGATTATTTGTGGTTTCGATGATTAGGAAAAAAAATTGGACAATAGAAAAAAGTGAGGTGTTTTTTGGAGAAGGGTGGTATATAAGTTAAATAAATAAATAAATAAATAATAAATATAATTGTAGAGAGAATTTTGTAAACGTACTTATGTTTGCTGCAAAGAAAACAGAAGCTTCTATTCTTGTTCTCACTTTTGCTTTTCTTCTTTTGGCACTTTTTCTTTTCTTTTCTTTCTTTACTGCTTCTCCACTTTATTAGTTTGCGTTACTTTTGATGTGTTTTGTAAAACTTTAATAACCTATTTATTTGAAAAAGAAACATATGCGTCTCCAGCTCAAATTTGGGTAGGAGATGGATTGTATTTGATTATTGTAGCTGCTTGAAATATGAAAAAAAAGAAATATTTCCAACTTTTCCAATATCTTGTTAGTCTGGTGTGCCTGCCCTGTTCAAATCTGAGTGAAATTTCTTCATTTCTTTGAGCTCTGCTTTGCTTTAATTTAACGCACCGTCAACATATCAGGAGTCTTCTTACCTCTTTTTTGTCACACCATTAAATTACGCTGACATATTTGTCTTTTGTTCTGGATAATTTGGCTAATAGGAAAGAAGCAAGATTTCTCTCCCATCAGAAATTGAATAAACCCAGGTTTCCCTCCATTGCTCAAGAAGTAA
Organism: Vipera ursinii; assembly: GCF_947247035.1. Taxonomy (NCBI): domain Eukaryota; kingdom Metazoa; phylum Chordata; class Lepidosauria; order Squamata; family Viperidae; genus Vipera; species Vipera ursinii. The sequence continues at coordinate 121,437,619 of NC_139513.1, read as the reverse complement.
TAGATTCTCTGCTTTGGTCTCTGTGGTGTCCACACAACTAGTACTTCTGTATAGAAGTAAAGACAAAAAAACATCAGCAAATCTTCCTCCAGCTCCTACCACTTTCTTTTCTACTCAGTGAACACTTGGTAAAGAATTCTGCATGGTTTGCAAATGAGAATATGTCAAGTGGAAGGTTACTGATTTTCCATAAGTGATTGAAGAGTTCCTTTGAGGAGGAGGCCCAGTTTTGCATTCTGATCTGAGTTGATTGCTACCTTTGAGGGCTTGCTCTTAACCTTGAGGGGGGGGGGCATGCCTCCTGCTAGTCTTTAGCGAAGCCTTCCAAAACCCCCAAACCCAACCCTTCTCTAAAGTGATCCTTTTCAAATGTATTCTCATCGGCTCCAGTGAATAGAGGTGGAGATAGGAACTGGAATCTAATACATCTGATGGGCATCAAGTTGGGGAAGACTATTATAGGTTATGTGTCACATTTTAAGCTTCCCATCGCCCAGTGCGCTCACACAGAGAGGGCCTCCTCAGGGTGCTGTCGGCCAGACAATGTCGGCTGGCGACCCCCAGGGGGAGGGCCTTCTCTGTGGGAGCACCAGCCCTTTGGAACCAACTCCCCCTTGAGCTTCGGATGGCCCCGGACCTCCGGTCCTTTCGCCGCGACCTCAAAACTTTCTTCTTCCATCAGGCTGACCTGGATTGATGATGGGTTTTTAAATATGTTTTAATTTTTAACTGTGTAGTTAATTTATTTTGGGGCTGTTATTTAATTCTTTTTTAATTTTTGTATGGTTGTTTTTTATTGTTGTTAGCCGCCCTGAGTCCTTCAGGAGATAGGGCGGCATATAAGTCCCAAAAATAAATAAATAAATTAAAAAACACAATAATGTTTAGAGGTTCTCTTTGAGAATCTGCTTTCTCTTACAGCAATAGCGCTTAAACTTATATACCGCTTCACAGTGCTTTACAGCCCTCTCTAAGCGGTTTACACAGTCAGCATATGGCCCCCAACAATCTGGGTCCTCATTTTACTGACCTCGGAAGGATGGAAGGCTGAGTCCACCTTGAGTCGGTGAGACTCCAACTGTCAAATTGCTGGCAGTCAGCAGAAGTAGCCTGCAGTAATGCATTCTAACCACTGAGCCCCCAGGGCTCATTATACCTTATAAGGACAGCATAAAAATGTGATAATTAATTTTAGGGCTTCACATAAATGTCATCGAAGCTGTTTCCAAGGATATATTTTTCCAATAAGTCCTGATTAAGTTAGAGAGATTGGGCAAAGTGGTAGTGACAGGCCTGATTGCTGTATTTTGCATTGCTCTGCTGGAATAGAATTGGTGGGGCAAGAAATGATGAAATATGTATTGTGACATCACAAACAAATCAGGTAATTCACATACTTATGTCTGATATCTGGGTGCAAGTACAAAAGGGACTGGTTGCATTGCAACACCGCACAGACTTTTTCAGTGTCCATCATCATAGTTTGTACCTGATGCCTGTATTTTTACTGGGACGTTTGTGTGTGTGTGTGTGTGTGTGTGTGTTTCTTATACATACTTGCCTTGCAGTTTGACTTTAGGAAGGTCATCTCCCCTCTTCCTGCCATCTGTGAGGTGTCTGATAAGTAAACCTCCCATGAAGAGGTGCTGAAAGATTTAGATTTAGATTTAGATTTTATTAGATTTATATACCGCCCTTTCCCGAAGGACTCAGGGCGGTTTACAGGGCATTTTAAAGGCTTAATTATGAATTGTGTCAGGGACATCATTTGAAGGAACACCATGGAAGAGTGATGAAGTGAAGGGACAACAAAAACCTTTATCAAAAAGTGCCTGGCCATTCAACCCAATACAATACTACCAAAACAAGCCATAAAAAGAGTAACACTGCCATACATCAAGAACATCTCAGGAACCACCAACAGACTACTACAGCCATGTGGAATCAGCATAGCACACAAAACAACTAAAGCCCTTCAAAACATCCTAAGTAAACAAAAAGACCCAGTAGTCCCAGAAGAAAAAACAGGAGTCATCTACAACATACAGTGGAATGATTGCAACAATAGTACGTAAAAGAAACAGGCAGAACACTGGCAGAACACATCCATGAACACCAACGGACAGTCAGAAGACATGATGAAAACTCTTTAATTTCACAACACATGGACAGCTTAACCATACTTTCAACTGGGAAACTATGACCGTCCTAGACCAAGCCAAGTCCAAAAAGTCCAGGGAATTTCTAGAATCCTGGCACTCTGACAAATGCATCCATCAAAAAAGACAAAGATGTAAACAACACTTGCATATTATGCAAAAGAGACAATCAACAAGCTAAAAGGGAACAAAAAGACCCAAACACTTCCCCACCAGCAATCAACACCCAGATGAGCATAGATTAACTCCAAAATTAACATCAGAACAACAACAAGAAGTAAACAATACCCCAATCAGGGAACTGCTAAACAAGCCAAAAGCAAAGAGCCCAAACAAACAAAAAAAAACCTTTAAGACCACCCCACCAACAGGGACAGGGCAGGCAACCAGAATATAAACCAATAGCAAACTGCACTCCTTACAGCACTGATGATGTTACCTAGTTTGGGTAATGTCCGCAAGAAAACAACCAAGCTCAGAGAGCACCAAGAATCCCTTACAGAGCATAAACATCTTGGTGCCTCCCAACTCCTTGTCTGAGGGTGAGGCAATAGATTATTACAGACATGTCAAACACAAGGCCCGGGGCCCGGATCCGGCCCGTGAAGTGGTTTTATGTGGCCCGCGAAGCCATCCTGGAAACAGTGAGGGAACGGCCCCCACTGCCTTGGCCCTGGCCCAGAGACCCTCAGATCTGTCCCACTCCTGCCCAGGCCCCCATAGGCACCCTTGATGCGAACGATGTGGAGCTGGCCACGCCCACCCAGTAGGCCATACGCACTCTAGCCACACCCTGTCACGACGTCCTACTCCAGGAAACACAAGCACTCCAAAAGGAACGGGTGACCAGGTTTATTTCTCGCACAAATCAAACCGCGGTAAAGTCAGCGTTGAGGCATCTAGCCTCAACGCTCTTTTATCATGTTACCACACCCTAACCCCACCCCTTCAAAGCAAATCGGCATCCGCCCGCCTCCCCATAAATGCCCCACCCATCACCTTGCATAGCCACCACCCACCGTGTGCACTGCTGCGGCCCGCCAAGCCCCCTCCCAGGTAAGCCTCCCTCATGCGCCCCAGTCCGTGCCGGTGTTGCGGCTGTTAGCTCCCCTCCGAGTCCATCTAAGCGCCCAGTGAGTGAGGTTGGCAAAACGGGCACAGCCACACACCCCTCTATGTTTTGCTGGGGCGGGCCTGACTGTCCGTTCAGTCCTACGGTGCCTCCAGTCTGTTCCTGCCCGGACGCTGCCGGCAGCTCAGAGTCCTGCCGCCGAGATGTTACAGGGCCCGGAGCAGACGCCAGCAGTAGTTCGGTGGGCGCCCGGCGCCGTCCTCGCCGACGAGGTGAGCGCGCGTCCGCCGGCCGTCTGGAAGCAGATGCGCCGATCAGCTGGGCGCCGGCCAGCTGCGCGGCGGGGCTGCGGCGCGTTCTGCAGAGTTTGGGCGAAGCCACGCCCATCGACCGAATGCCCGGGGCCCGACGAAGCCGACGATCCGGAGGGGGTGCGCCGATCAGCTGGGCGCCGGCCAGCTGATCGGCAGAGCTGCGGCGTGCTCCGCGGTGTTCGGGCGAAGCCACACCCATCATTCCAGCGTCCAGCTGATCGGCGGAGCTGCGGCGCGCCTCACGGCGTTCGGGCGAAGCCACGCCCATCACGGCAGGTTCCGGAGCTTGACGGAGGCATCATCGACGATCCGGAGGGGGCGCGCCGGTCAGCTGAGCGCTGGCCAGCTGTTCGGCGGAGCTGCGGTGTTTGGGCGAAGCCACGCCCATCACGGCAGGTTCCGGAGCATTGTGGTGGCAATGTCGAGGCCCGAGCGGGCGGCGGACCGGCGGGGCTTGACAGTCGGCTTCCCCTACCACCTGCCCTCCTGCAAAAGAAGAACAACAAGATAGACCTCCGCGAAGACAGGCTGCTGAGTCCCCAGCGCTACCCCCCGGTTTGGACGGATGTGTACGGTGAAAAGCCGTGATCAGGCGTGCTGCCTGCACATCCCCTTTCTCCACCCATGAGGCCTCTGCCAGTGGATACCCTTTCCACATCACGAGGTATTGTATCTGCCCCCTCCATACCCGGGAATCCAAGATTGCCTGTATCTCGTACCGGTCCCTGTGAACAGGTCCCGGAGCATTCCCACCCGCCTTCCCTGGTACTCCTCTAGCGAGCTTTAGTAGGCTACTATGGAAGACAGGGTGGATCTTCCCCAGGAACTTTGGCAACCGTAGACGAACAATCACGGGGTTGATTGCTTGAACCACTTGAAACGGGCCAAGGTACTTGGGGCCTAGCTTCCTGCTCGGTACCCGTAACTGCAAATACTTGGTCGACAGGTACACCCACTCCCCGACTTTGGGGGTGTCGAAGGGTTCCCGTTTTCTGTCTGCCTGCTCCTTCACCCGTGCCTGGGCTTTCACCATCGCCTCCCTAGCGGTTTTCCAAGCGGCCCCTAAGTGGTGTGTCCACTCCCCAAACCCGGTGGGTATCGTCGATCCCTGTCCACACTCAGGGACGGGGACGAAATCATACCCCGCCACCACCTGAAACGGTGTCAACCCCGTGCTGCTATGCACGGCGTTGTTGTGAGCAACTTCAGCAAATACCAGGAGGTCTACCCAGTCCGTTTGCTGGTATGACACATAACTCCTGAGGAGCCTTTCCACCGTGGCGTTGGCCCTTTCTGTGGCCCCGTTAGTGCTCGGGTGGTAACCGGAGCTGAGGCCCTGGGTAGACCCAATGTGCCGTAGGAACTCCCGCCAAAACTGTGCTGTAAACTGGACCCCACGGTCTGAAATAATCCGTCGGGGGACCCCGTGCAGCCGATAGATATGAGTCAGAAACAGTTGTGCCAGCCGTTTGGCGGACGGCAACCCCTTGCAGGGGACGAAGTGTGCTTGTCTGGAGAAAAGGTCGATGACTGTCCAGATTACCGTGTAACCCCTGCTTTCCGGCAACCCGACAATGAAATCCATGGCAATGTCTTGCCATGGCCGCACGGGGTCCGAAACTGTCTGTAGCAGACCTAATGGCTTCCCGACGCGGGGTTTTACTGTGGCACACACGTGGCAGTCCCGGACGTGCTGTTCTACGTCCGCCTTCATGCACGGCCACCAAAATTGGCGGCGTACTAGGTGTAAGGTCTTCAGGAAGCCGAAGTGACAGGCCTGCTTGGCATCGTGACATCGGTGCAGAATGGCGGGGCGTAGCGCCTGGGGCACATACAGTCTATCCCCGTGCCAGGCCAAGCCGTCACGTATAGTTAGAAGACCAGGATGCTCCTTCAGCCAGGAGTCTGTAGTTAAGGCTTCACCCATGGCACGGGACAAATCGTTAAACCGCCGGAAAAAGAGAGCCCATCTGACGTGCTTGGGCGCCAGCTTCCTTGGGGACTGCAGGACCTCTAAGTTTTTGTGGTCTGTCCAGACCTCGAAGGGATGGGCAGCCCCCTCCAGTAGATGACGCCACGTCTCCAAGGCCGTGCGCACGGCGAACGCCTCCTTCTCCCAAATTGCCCACGAGCGCTCTGTCGGCGACAGCTTTTTGGATGAGTAGGCACACGGTTGCAGCACGCCCTCCGTGTTCCGTTGCAGCAGTACAGCCCCTACCACGACATCACTGGCATCGACCTGGACCACATACGGACGGTTTGGATCAGGGTGTACCAACACCGGCTCCCTAGCGAACAGGGCTTTCAAGGTCTTGAACGCTTGTTGACACGTGGTGGTCCATGCCAGCTTCAACCCTGGACGTGGCTTCTTCCCGGATTGCCGCGTCCGCAACAGGTCCGTCAGCGGCAGGGCTGTCACTGCAAAACCCGGGATGAACTGGCGGTAAAAGTTCGCGAAGCCCAGAAAACTCTGCAGCTGTCATCGCGTCCGCGGCGCCTGCCACTGTAGCACTGCTTCCACTTTGTGAGGGTCCATTTCTATGCCGCTCGCAGACACTCGAAACCCCAGGTAATCCAGCTTCGTCTTATGGAACTCGCATTTAGAGAGCTTCACGTAAAGACGGGCGGCCAGCAACTTTCGTAGCACCTGGCGCACAAGGGCGATGTGCTCCTCCATAGTCTTAGTATAAATTAAGATGTCATCCAGGTATACTAACACCCCGCGGTACAGGTGCTTGTGAAGCACCTGGTTTATCATCTGCATAAATACGGCTGGGGCCCCCTGGAGTCCAAACGGCATGACTCGGAACTGGAAACTGCCCAGCGGACAGTTAAACGCCGTTTTCCACTCATCCCCGGCTCTGATCCGCACCCGATAATACGCCTCCCGTAAATCTAGCTTCGTGAAGATGCGTCCCGTCGACAAATGTGCCAGGAGATCCTTCATGAGGGGCAGCGGATATAGATGTTTGACACAGACCGCGTTGACGCCACGAAAGTTGACACACATGTGAAGCGTACCATCCTTCTTCTCCCGGAACAGTATCGGCGCTGCTATCTTGGACCGGGCAGGTTGGATGAACCCCCTCGCGAGGTTTTTGTCAATATAACGCCGAAGCTCCTGCATCTCACGAGGTGTCAAAGCGTACATGCGTGGCTTCGGCAGCTTTACGCCCGGTTCGAGCTCGATGGCGCAGTCCGTCGCACGGTGTGGAGGTAGAGCGTCACACTCTTTCTCGTTGAAAACCTCCGCCAGGTCGGCGTACACCTGTGGAAAGCAGGCTTCCTCCACCCCCTCAGCCCCTTGAACTTGCTCGCCATCTAGCTGTCCAGAAGGTCCCACATATGCGTGTGGTGTTGGTTGTGGCCCTGTCCCCAACCGTAGGTGCCAACAGCCCTCCCCCCACCAGATCGTGGGTCCCCACTTGTCGAGCCATGTCAACCCCAGAATCACTGCCTCCGTCATAGATGGAACAACAAGGAATCGCAAAGTCTCCCAATGGGTCCCCATTTCTAATCGAATAGGTCTCGTCACCCGGGTGACCGGAGCCCCCCCCAAAAGGGACCCGTCCACCTGCTGGAAACGAAGAGGAGTCGGCAGGCGTCGCACCTCCAATCCCAGCCGGGCAACCACCGCTTGGCTGATAAGGCACCGGGTGCTGCCTGTGTCGATCAGTGCTGGGCAGGCCTCCCTACGTCTCGTTCGCAGGTTGATGAGCACGACTGGAACTGTGAAGGGTACCACTGGGTCACTCACCATGGGATCCTCCTCCTCCTCCTGGCTCTCGTAGGGCTCTGGGTCGTTGACCTCGGATGTTTCTGCGCCGATTGCTGGTGTCATCATCAGGGTCGCCAACTGGTGAGCAGCTCTGGAACGCTCCACCGACTTTCGTGCTGTGGGGCCCTTTCCAGCGGGAGTTGTTGTGGTGGCACGAGGTGCCGGCAAAGGGCAGGTAGCCACTCGGTGCCTCCGGCTGATCGCACCGGAAACATCTTATGGCTGATCTCGGAAGCATCACAGGTGGGTTCGCCGTTGGAGCCACGGCCTTCCGTTCCTCCTCCTTTGGCTTCTCAGGGGTTCTGCGGGCCCCGACCACCCCCTCCGACTTACCCCTGCACTCGCGCAGCCGAACGTCAAGTTCTACAGCGACACGGTACCACTCCAGTAGTCGCTCAGGCACTCCACGCACCACGCACGCCCTGCGTAGCGCACCGTCCAACCCCGACTGGAAATGGTGTACCAGCAAGCGTTCTGGCCAGGAACGGAGCTTACGAGCCACCCTGCGGAACTCACCAACATATTCCGCAGCGGGCCTGCCTTGTTGTCGAAGCCCCACCACCTCCGCCTCAGCCCTATGGGTGCGGGCCACATCCTCAAACTGCGTCCGCAGCGACTCTAGGAACAGTCCGACGTCGGCCAACTCCCGGGCATGCTCGCCGTACAGGTCAGCTGCCCAGGCCGCAGCCTCTCCCTGCAGGCTTGCGGTGATGGCCACCACCATGGCCCATTGGGAGGCATAGGCTGCACCGTACTGATCCAGGTGGTGAATGGTGTGGCTTAGGAACATGGCGAGCCGGTCAGGGTGGCCGTCATACGTCACTGGCAGTGGTGGTAATACCCCGGGCCCCAAGGGCCCCCCTGGGCCCCCTTGTACCTGGTGCTTGGTGCTGCCCACTCCATGGCCTGGCGGACGCCCCAGCCGTTGTTGCCCACCTGGTGGCCTCTGCCTGGTCTGCCGCCCCGGGGTGTTGTCGTTCGGCCTGAACAGCTCCCCTCTCCATCAGCCGTGATGGCGGGCCCCGGAACCTTGGGCTTGCCAGGTGAAAACTGGGCTGGCCCGACTGGCCAGGTGTCAACCTCTGTAGCGACCATCGCTGCGTCTCCCGGGCCGGCCCCGAAGGTGACCAAGGTGCAGTGTCCTGATACCCAAACTCCCCAAAACAGTCCCGTAACACATCCATTGTATAGGCCCCTGGAGCCGTGGAGTAGCTCCACTCTTCGCCTTCCTCCTCCGTCAGCCGCCGCTCTCTCCAAGCCAATGCTGAGGCCCGTGAACGGCTCTCTCCACGAGCTTGGTCCAGATGCTCCAAGGGAGGGCTCTGCCACCCCTCCCCGCTTCGAGCCAGAGACTCTTCCTCCCAACTCTCACCAGCCACAGCCGGGACCATAACCCCCTTGGTCTTCGGCCGCACCGCCGGCCCCTCTGCCACATCAGGGTCAGGTGGTGTTGCAGCTGTAGCCCCAACAGCCCCTTCCTCCTCGGCTGCCAAATCAAGCCCCGGTGGATCCTCTGCCATGCCCAAAGTGTGAGTAACAGCAGTAGGAATCCTAAAACAACGCTGACTTACTGTCACGATGTCCTCCTCCAGGAAACACAAGCACTCCAAAAGGAACGGGTGACCAGGTTTATTTCTCACACAAATCAAACCGCGGTAAAGTCAGCGTTGAGGCATCTAGCCTCAACGCTCTTTTATCATGTTACCACACCCTAACCCCACCCCTTCAAAGCAAATCGGCATCCGCCCGCCTCCCCATAAATGCCCCACCCATCACCTTGCATAGCCACCACCCACCGTGTGCACTGCTGCGGCCCGCCAAGCCCCCTCCCAGGTAAGCCTCCCTCATGCGCCCCAGTCCGTGCCGGCGTTGCGGCTGTTAGCTCCCCTCCGAGTCCATCTAAGCGCCCAGTGAGTGAGGTTGGCAAAACGGGCACAGCCACACACCCCTCTATGTTTTGCTGGGGCAGGCCTGACTGTCCGTTCAGTCCTACGGTGCCTCCAGTCTGTTCCTGCCCGGACGCTGCCTGCAGCTCAGAGTCCTGCCGCCGAGATGTTACAGGGCCCGGAGCAGACGCCAGCAGTAGTTCGGTGGGCGCCCGGCGCCGTCCTCGCCGACGAGGTGAGCGCGCGTCCGCCGGCCGTCTGGAAGTGGACGTGCCGATCAGCTGGGCGCCGGCCAGCTGCGCGGCGGGGCTGCGGCGCGTTCTGCAGAGTTCGGGCGAAGCCACGCCCATCGACCGAATGCCCGGGGCCCGACGAAGCCGACGATCCGGAGGGGGTGCACCGATCAGCTGGGCGCTGGCCAGCTGATCGGCAGAGCTGCGGCGTGCTCCGCGGTGTTCGGGCGAAGCCACACCCATCATTCCAGCGTCCAGCTGATCGGCGGAGCTGCGGCGCGCCTCACGGCGTTCGGGCGAAGCCACGCCCATCACGGCAGGTTCCGGAGCATTGTGGTGGCAATGTCGAGGCCCGAGCGGGCGGCGGACCGGCGGGGCTTGACACGCCCACCCAGTAGGCCATACGCACTCTAGCCACGCCCACCCAGTAGGCCACGCCCATCCAGGCCACACCCACCCAGCCCCCTGAGGGTAACCACAATGCTGATGCAGCCCTCAATGAAATTGAGTTTGACACCCCTGGATTATTACATAGCAAAGGTCTGGAATCTTTTTTTCTGTGCCACTGAATATTAGCTGTCCTACTAAAGAATGGGCCTCTGGAATGATGGTTAGAAGCTGGCTCTGGTTTCTTAAAATCTCCTTAAAAACTTGAAAAACTGTATTGAAATGATCAAATGCTTGAGGTGCTATCTGGTCATTCCAAAACTACAGGTTGTTTTGTTTTTATTTATAAAATCCTAATTATCATAAAGTATAGCATTCTGAGAGTTGTGATAATTATAAGTGCAGATTATAAAAAGAAGCAAGTCACCATAGAATAAGAGGTAAATTTGTAATAGTTCTTAAAACAGCTATAAAGAAGATTGGAAACTGGTTCTCTTTTCCATTTTTTTCTATTTTTTTTTAACTTTCCTTTCTTGCACTTTTAAGTTTCTCTTTGATTTCTTTTTCTTACTTTATATAATTTCTATTAGTTTTATCTTCCTTTTTTTTAAAAAAAATCTTTAATAAAATTGGATAAAAATAATATTTGTAGGTGCAGATACATTAGTTCTCCTGTTCTTCTGTAAAGGTCTCCTCTGCAGATTCCTGAGGAACAAATGGTACTTGAAATATTGTAACATAAAGAAATAATTAATCCTCACCCAGCATATCTAACAGCTCTCTGGAAATTATAGATGGTCTAACTCTAACACATCTGCAGGGGGAAAATTTCCAGGTGGGAAAAAATTGATTTATGAGTTTCTGCACATCATCTATTGCCTTTAAACGCAAGTAGAAGGTTGTTCTCTCCTGCAAATGAATGTTACACTAAAGCTAAATCCAGAAGATATGTATGGGGTTGGCTATTGTAAAGAATAAAAAATCTGTTTGAAACTGGTTCCTCAGATAGGAACCCAAATTCTTTCTTAACTATGATTAATACATAAAACAATGAAATGCCATGGTAACATGGTCTGTCAATATTCCAGGGTTCAAACTTTAGGTATGCAAAATTAGGGTATGCATATGTCTGTCTCTTAACAGATGTTTTGCCTCTTGTTAACTCCTGCTTGGTAGCTTTTGAATAGAAGTGGCATAACTATGGTACAAGAAACGCGTTGCATTGAAAACTAGATGCTAATAAGGTGAGAGATGGTGAGATGGTCACAGGAAACTGAGCAGTATCTCCCATGGAGAGGAGCCTCTTTTCAGCAAGGAATTTACAATTAGCAATTAGCTGTCTTTGCATTTTGAGGCTTGCTCTTTCAAGTGAGCCAAACTGGGGGCTGCTTTGACAAGCCGTTTGCTTCCAGCCCCTCATCTCTTTAATTTCATTGTGACAAATGCCTCCGGTCTGATTTCATGTTTAAGCTGCTACTTTCTCCTTCTCCCACTCCACCGTTTTCTGACAGGGCAGTTTATAATAATTGAGGTTACCAGACATCCCCCCACCACCTTCCACAGTGGCAGGGAAGGGCCTCCCAGCCCTGAGAACGGTTTGCGGTTTGTTGGCTGGGCTGAGAAACTCCGTCTCCCCCCACCCCATCTCCATTTCATCCCAACGCTTAAAGTGAAGATTGACTTCATCCTGTTTCTCCAAGGATACTAATCAGGAGGCTACTTGTGTCTCTGCAGGATTCTCTCAGGAAAGTAACCTGAGCCCAAGCAGCAGCACAGTGTTAGCCCCCTAGTTCAAATGAGCATTTATAAAACCTTTCTGGTTCGGTAAGACAAGCCTTGTCAAAAATTAATATGGAGGACTTTCTCTGTGTTCTGGAGGTTTCCAGCTAGGACTGAAAAGGACATGAGTAAACATCAGTGGATTTTTTATTTATTTTTTACAAGACACAGAATAACTGCAATAGGAAGCACTAAACTTCCCAAAGCAGAATAGAGCATCATCATCAGAGCTGGAAGGGACCTTGGAGGTCTTCTAATCCAACCCCTTGCTCAAGCAGGAGACCCTATATCATTTCAGACAAATGTCTGTTCTTAAAAGCTTCCAGAGATGGAGCACCCACAACTTCTGAAAGCAAGCAGTTCCACTGGTTGATCGTTCTCACCGTCAGGAAATTTCTCCTTAGTTCTAGGTTGCTTCTCTCTTTGGTTAGTTTCTATCCATTGCTTCTTGTCCTGCCTTCTGATGTTCTTCTTTGTAGCAGCCCCTCAAACATTGGAACCCTGTTATCATGTCACCCCTAGCGCTTCTTGTTACTAGACTAGACATACCTAATTCCTAATTTTTCATATGTTCTAACCCCCAGCCCTCTAATAATCTTTGTTGCTCTTCTCTGCGCAGTTTCCAGAGTCTCAACATCTTTTGAATTCATGGTGACCAAAACTGAATGCAGTATTCCAGTGTGGTCTTACCAAGGCCTTATAAAGCAGTACTTACACTTCACATGATCTTGATTCTATCTTGGCAATTCTATGGGCCAGGTCTCTCCACACTTGGCCATCTTGCACTACTTCTTTAAGCTTTTCTGTGCTCTGGCTGGTGTCAGCTTTGATGGTGTCCAGCCACCATGTTCTTTGGCAGTCTGGCTTCCTTTTACTACTAGCTCTTTCAAACATAATTGCTTTCTCCAGTGAATTCCCACACAAGATATGGCCTAAGTACGTGAGACGCAGCTTCATGATTTTGCCTTCTAGTGACATGACTGATGTGAGCAAACAATAGTAAGTTGCAACTGGTTTTATTACAGGGTTGTAATTCAAATAACAAAGAAGGCAGGTGGAACTTTTGGCTGAGCACACAAGGTTCAAGAGGAATCCTGGGAAGGGAAGGTCTGTCTGGTAGTCAGGGCACAGCCAAGCTGACACTTCAGGATCCAGAAACGGAGTCAGCAATAAGAGGTAGATCTAACAGGTAGAGAGCCAAAAGCACAAAAATAGGAAGAAGCAACAGCAGAGAAACAAGTCAGACACAGGAGATTTCCATAAACTATTCTGAATTGTAAACCTTGAGTTTGAGAGCTGAGAATAAGGATACAGGCACGGAGATCTAACATCGCAGGGTTGTTTTCAACAGACAGCAGGACCTGGTAGCTACTTCAAAGTAACCTCTGCTGTGGACTCAACTCATTTAGGCAGGATCAACTTTGCTCTGTCCTTCAAAGTTGGGAATGTGTCTTGGGGCTGGATGTCATGCTTGAATCTGGCCCCTCATGATCTGAGTCTGCTCTCCCCTGCTCTCCTTATGGTCTCTCTGCTCTAGTTCAGGTGATTGATTGCTTGCCAGCTCCCAAGCTGACAACATGTCAGATTAGGCCTTTCAGCCGGATGAAACAGAAGAGAACATAACTGTGATAAGAACAGAAATAGGAACATCACCAGACCACTGTCGCCTGTGGCTGTGTTCCAAACATGCAAAAGAGTGTACCTTTTATGCATTTTGTCCAGATGTGAGTGTGGTTTTCTGAATAAACTACTCATTTGAAGGGATGCTATCAGGTTCCAAGCAGTAGCACTTCTAAAAGCAAAATGTATTAGGTCATGGATTCTTCAATGTATTTTGAGGTCCAGGAGGTGGGAAGCAAATCAGGCATACTGTTGTTGTCTAAGAGAGATGAGCTACTGAGTACAGGGGTTTGATGTGGAAGAGATAAAGTCTCTGGGAGAAGAGAGTCTGCTGCACCATTATGTGCACGGTCTGGGCTACCATCATAGCTTGATAATGCCCAACATTATTAAAATGAAAGCTGAATGAAAAAGCCTATGCTTTCACTGTATTGCCCAGTATCTAAGCCAATGGACACATATGCACAATCCAGTTTTATAGCACTTATTTAAAGTGACTTACACTGGTCTTTTGCAAAATGGCCTTAGTTTCTTCTTGCAGAATGTTTCTGGGGAGAAAGAACTGAATCCAACTCAGCATAATTTTGACTGCCTGAATTGTTCAGGCAATCAAGCCTCACTCCAGGCTGCAGGCTATGAACTGGGTTCTTTTCATTGGGGCATATTTATTAATTGATGACTTGCAATATTCTCCAATCCTGGGCACAACCGCTCTTTTGGAGGTTGAACTAGCTTGAGGAAATGTGATTTCTCACATCTGAGTTCAGAAGCAGAAGAAATGAAATTGTTTTTTAGCCGTATGATGATATACAGCACGGGTGTCAAACTCGGTCACGTGACGTATCATGATGTATCGTGACATTTTTTGTCTTTGCAGAGCTGGGGTGGGCATGGCCTGTGTGTGACACATCTGGCCCGCGGGCTGCCACTTTGACACCCCTGATATACAGTATAGCAATAGCACTTAGATTTATATACTGCTTCATGGTGTCTTATAGCACTCTCTAAGCAGTTTACAGAGTTGGCATTTTGCCCCCAACAATCTGGGTCCTCATTTTACCGACCTCGGAAGGCTGAGTCAACTTTGAGCAAAACAAAACAATATCTGTTATTAGTTAATGGGTCTTTAATCTGAGAAATCAACAATTATCTCTCACACAGGTTCTGGGGGCTGCAGGTTACCCTGATATCCAGCCTGTCTTGGGGTTACATCATTAAGAGTGCAAGTTGGCCACTCACTCTGCATCTCTATTGCTGATTTTTGCACACTTGTGAACTTTCCTTTTTCAAATAGCTGCACAACATCTCTCAGTTTGGTCTACCTACAGTCAGATATTATCTCTATGAAAAGTACTCCAGAGAAGGGGGAAAAACTGTCTAGTTTTGCAGTGCTGGAACAGAGATGGAGATGTCAAAGCTCTCAGCTTGCCTGTTTGGGATAAAGTCTTTGATGGAAGATGCCATAGGAGACCTTTCAATCAAGCAAGTACTTTATTTGAAGTACCCAGTTGGGTATCTTGTCATCTACAAAATGTAAGCATGAGATGAAATGTTTTACAGACCCAAAGGATCCTGTGCTTCTACCAGGCATCTGTGTACTAAATCTGGATTAAGGGCTCTGCCTTTAATTTGATGGTGTCTACCATCCTCTCAGTGCTTGATGCCACCTCTTAATTTGTGAAGGCTTGGTCTTCCTGGCCTACAAAAAATAACAAATACCTATGATTTTTTAAATCAGAAAGAGGGCATCCTTTATTGTTCATCTTTCATTAACCAAAATCCCTTCTGCTCTACCTTCTCTACAATGTTCCAAAAGGTAATGTTCAAGCGATTAAAACAAAATTGTGGTGATAAACAAATAATGTTTAAGTCATCAGGTAGACTATAAAGCAAAATATCACCCTGATATAGCACACGTGGCCTTTCAGCTGAATAAGGTAAAGGAGAAGCTGATGGAGGCGGAGAGGGCAATGTATTCTCAGACTGTTCCAAATCAGAAGTGAAAGGACTTTTTTTCACATAATATTAACCCACAGAAGAGTTTTCGTTCCACCACCTGCACTGCTGTGAGGATAGCCAAATATTTTCTTTCCCCTATCCACTCATGTATCATGAAACAATTTGGACAAATACACTACATCGCTGTTTCTCAAATTTGGCATCTTTAAAATGTGTGGACTTTAACGCCCAAAATTCCCCAGCCAGCCAACTCTGGATCCTAGACGAGGGGGTGACATGATAGCAGTGCACCAATATTTGAGGGGCTGCCATATAAAAGAGGGGGGTCAACCTATTTTCCAAAACACCTGAAGGCAGGACAAGAAGCAACGGATGGAAACTAATCAAGGAGAGAACCAACTTAGAACTAAGAAGAAACTTCCTGACCATTAGAACAATTAACCAGTGGAACAACCTGCCTCCAGAAGTTGTGAATGCTCCAACACTGGAGGTTTTCAAGAAGAGACTGGACTGCCATTTGTCTGAAATGGTCTAGGGTTTCCTGCCTAAGCAGGGGGTTGGACTAGAAGACCTCCAAAATCCCTTCCAACTCTTGTTATTTTGTTATTTCTGTTATTCTATAGGAAGGATTGGAGTTGTCCTTTGCTGAAATTCCAGTTTCAGCACAAAACAAAACCATTGGAAATTAACATATGCAATATTTATTGTATACAACCAATCTCTTTTATTCTCTTCTTTAGTGTTGCTCCAATATGCAGTTATCTAATAAATCAGCCAAAAGTGGACTTTGTCTGAGGATGCAGCTTCATTTCATACTTTTCAGCAACCATTTAGGCAAGCAGTGAGAGTCAGCTACCTGGACCATCTCTTGCCATAGAGATACGATCCATTTTGCATTCCCAGCCTTGCAAATGTTCTGGAGCTCCACAGACTTTAAGGCAGGATGGAAGTAATTTTTTGTTTTCTATGTGGATATCAGGGGATTTGACACTTTTTACGTGTGTGTTTTAATTTAATGGAGTCCAAGAGGGTGGAAGGGGGTAATTCCCCTTCTCTTTTTTGGATAATGATTTTCTCTTTCTCTGACAGGATGATGGATTAGAGCATGAACCAAAAATACAGTAGACACTTAGAAGTGGTTTCTCCAGCTGATTAGATGTTGTTTTCAATTTTCCACTATGTTGCGATAGTGAAACACATGTTTATGGGAAACTATTGCAGCCTTCTGAGTTGTGAAGCGGGATTTTGTTTTGAAGAAGTATTTGAAACTTTGAGTTTCCTACACATTTTCATCCAGTTCTTATCAATGGTAGACTTATAGTTGTGTACTGTATTTGTAGGAGAAAGCTGTCACATAGGAGTGCAACTCATAGCTATCTTCCTGCTCTGCATATAGAATGAGACTTTTTGCCCTCTTAACTTTTGACTGAACATCCATCTCAAGGTTTGCTTAAACATGTCTTTCTTGGATAAGATAAAGAGCAAATAGAGAAATGGGTTATGTTAGAAATGCAAAAAATAAGGTGTCATTAGATGGCAGACATTAGATATTTAAGCATTTTCTAACTGAATCTAACTGGGTTTCTGCAGTTCAGATCTGATAGCCCTTTCAAAATTGGAAAAATCATACCTAGCAGGTTTTTATATAAAAACTGGATCTGCCAGTCCAAATTCTGGTGAATGGGGGTTAAGACATGGCATTTATCTCAGGGCCACCAAATTCCAGTAGTTACAAAAGAGTACATGGTGGCAAAGCAGAGGAGCCTAAAAAAAGTGAAACAGCAAACTGTGCTAAACGTATCAATACAAGAGAGTATTTGTCATGCGGGGATTGACTGTAAGGTCCTTGGTGCTCTCTGAGCTTGGTTGTTTTCTTGCAGATGTTTCATTAAATGAGGATCCAGATTGTTGGGGGCAATAGGCTGACTGTGTAAACCACTCAGAGTGCTGTAAAGCACTATGAAGTGGCATGGAAGTCTAAATCAGGGGTCTTCAAACTTGGCCCTTTTATGACTTGTGGACTTCAATTCCCCAAATTCCTCAGCCAGCGTGCCTAGCTGAGGAATTCTGGGAGTTGAAGTCCACAAGTCATAAGAGGGCCAAGTTTGAAGACCCCTGGTCTAAATCCTATTGCTATTACTCAATTAGGTAATATCATCAATGCTAGAAGAGAGAGGAGTTTGCTCTCTGTTTATCTACAAGTAGCTCACCCTGTCAGTTCTTGGTGGTTCCTTGAATAGGCAGTTGTTTACTGAGTTAGTAATTCCTTGATTCAGTATTGTTTGCTGCTTGGTGTTAATTTCTGCTTATTTGGGTTTTGATTGCTGGTCAGGAGATGTTGTGGTCTTTTGGTTTTATTGATTATTTCTTTCGAATGATACATGGATGTTGTTTATGTGCCTGTTGATGTATAATCTGTCTGAATGCCAGGCTTCCAGGAATTCTCTAGTGTTTTTGGACTTGGCTTGGTCTAGGACAGGGGTCCTCAACCTTGGCAACTTTAAGACTTGTGGACTTCAACTCCTGGCTGAGGAATTCTGGGAGTTGAAGTCCACAAGTCTTAAAGTTGCCAATGTTGAGGACCCCTGGTCTAGGATGCTCATTGTCTCCCAGTTGAAACATATGTTTAAGTCTGTCCATATGTTGTGCAATAAGGAGTTTTCAACATCTTCTGATTGCTAGTTGATAATGGATGCACTCTGCCACTCTTCTGCCTGTTGAGGTGAGTGTTTTGAAGAGTTAAACTGTTGAAATGAAGCCAATCAGCTGCACTTGAATAGATATGGTTCAGTTTCCAGGGCAGGAATCTCTCCCCTTGATGCTCAGGTTAATTTATTTGAGATCTCTAATAGCTTGTTCTTCATTATTCTGTCAGTTGGTAAGAACTATCATTGTTTGAACCTGGACTATACTGGCTTATATTTTATTATGGGTTCATCTTCATGGCTATATTAAGGTGCATTCCTCCAGTCCCTGAGTTAACAGAAAAATAGGGTGGCATAATTGTCACAGTTCTAATAGCTGAGATCTGCCTCATCTCCCAACAGTGTTTTTTTCAAAAAGCAATTGGACTTTGTTTTTTCTTGGGAAATGTTTCGCTTCTCATCAAAATTGAAATTCCTATTCTCATCTGCTAAAGGCTTATGTTTTTTTTAAAATAATTCGAAGTGGGGAGACCCCTAGAGAAAGGCTGTAGGAGATCATCCTTTGGGAGGTCATTCAGGTTAACATGGAAACCTGAACACCCCCCTCCATGCTGAAGGATGACTGTGTAAGTAACGAACTTTTGCTTCAGAAAATCATTGTTTCTGTAATGATAGATAGAAGTCAAGCTGGATCTTGTATTAGATTCTTGGTATTTGTATGTGTATGTGTGTGTGTGTGTGTGTGTGTGTGTAACTACCATGTTTCCCTGAAATTAAGACCCAATCTTGTAATTTTTTGCCTCCAAAAGAGGCAGTAGGTTTTATTTGGGGGGATGTCTCATTTTTTTTCCAACACCTGCCTTGCAGCAGCGTCACCAACAGCCCCATCCAGCAGGAACCCATGTGGCTACTTCTGCGACCGCTCGTGGCTGCTCGCAGTAGGAGGCCGCATGGCCCATCATGCTGTGCTGCCACCACGAGGTGAGGCAGGTGGGGGAGGGGGGTGGAGCTGTCCAAAGCGCCCCCTAGGGCAGACGGAGAAATGACAGAGACTGGAAGCTTCGTCTGCTTGCAAATGGGGCACTTGGAGATGGAGGGAATCGCTCACTTTCTAAGCATCCCATTCGCAGATGAAGCTTCCAGTCTCCCTCTGGGCGATGTGCATAGCGCATCTGGATCACCTGCCTCCCCCCCCACCTCTGTCTCCACGCTCGGACTTACTTGCACTGTGCCAACGGGTCAGCGACCGGTGGCTGCTGCTGGATACCATTGGCCACTGCACACTCACCACCACTTGTGATGGCCAGGCCCACCCCCCTGGGTTTATTTTTGGGGTAAAGTTTATATTAGGCCCACCCCAAAAAATCAGGCTAGGGCTTATTTTGGGGTGGGTCTTATTTTCGGAGAACACGGTACATAAGCTTTGTAATACCTTATTTCTCTGCACAGATTAGGATATTGAATATGTACTTCCACTTGCATTCCATCCTCCAGGCTGGGCAGGAAGAAATTAATTTTATTTACAATTTTCTAATATACTGTTCATATAGAATTGCAACATCATTTAGCCAGGTATAAACTTTCATTGTTATATTAGCATCATCTTGAGGTATCACTGGAACACAATAAATATAGTTCTATGATTTATTTTGAAGCAAAATTAGTGTCTTTTCTTTTTTTAGTATGTATGATTTTGTTTATCTGCCAGGATAGGACTGAAATCTCTTAACTACATGTCTAAGAAGTTGCATTATTTCACTCCCCCCCCCATTTTTACCTTATAAGGGCCAGAAAGGCAGCCCAGGTTGCAGAATTCCCCTCCTCCCATACATTGGATTAGGGGGATGAACACCAGTTGAGGGCTCTACAGGAAAATAGATGGTACCAATAAAAGCCACCAAGCTGTTATCCCATGGTAGGGGGTATTAGAGGAATTCTGAGAGAGGAATTCAGAAAGCAGCATGGGCTAAAAAAAAACACACCACAACTCTCAGAGAAGAATTGCCCTGCTCCTCACTGAGTGTTGAATATCACTTAAAGTGGGGTTTCTTTACAAATGAAAACCTCAGGTGATTTGTTTTCAAAAGGTGTATCGTGCAGATTGCCTTTTGTCTACCAATTACCTTTAGGTAGTTAGAAATGATTGTTGTTTTATTACTGACATTTAACTATATTGAATAGGAGCACCATGGTCTTTAGAAAAACCGGAAAAAATATTTCTATAAAATTTGGACATTATTTATTGTTCAGATCTCTGTCACTTTTATCAGTAATGCTAAAGATTTTTTATTACAATGATGGCATTTTGTTTCATGCTGAATGTTATTAACTTCATTTTTTTTATTGCTCAATGCATATCATCTGCCAGAATGCCAAAAAAATTGACTGATGAACTCTCCTTCATCTGGTCAATGAATGAGATGGTTATAAGAGAGTCATTTCAATAATGAGAGGGCTGGCATATAAATGTGTTTATAATACATGTCTAAAGTCTGTGACAGATTGGTGTAGTGCGGTGCTTCTCAACCTCGGCAGCTTGAAGATGTATGGACTTCAACTCCTAGCTGGTTGGGGAAACCTGTAGCTGAAATCCACACCTCTACAAACTGCTAAGGATGAGAAACACTGGTGTAGTAGTAGAGGAAAGGTTGGAGATGGTTAAGATGATTCTAGGTTGCTTCCTTTTGGACACCAACTCCAATATTTTCCATAAAAAGTGGCCAAATAATCTTCAAACACAACACACTATAACACCCAGTATTGCTGGACCGAGAGAGAGTTGAACTATCTGGCAGTACAACAAGTGGTTCATTCCTCCTTTGAGCAGTACCAATTCTCTGCCAGAGCTTTTGCATTTAGAGTAAATGCTAAAGGCTGCATTTATTAAACCTTGACCTGTTCTACAGAATGGAACTATGAAGTCAGATGATCAAATTTGCAGAAGGCAGAAAACAGTTTGAAAAATGAAAGTGAAGATTCAAAAAAATATCTAGGCAGGCTTGAACAATGACCCGAAACAGACAAGATTAAATATATCATCTGGGAAGAAAAAGAAATTATACAGTATGGGGGAGACCTGGTTTGGTAGTAGTGTATCTGAAAACAAACTGCTGTAGGTGGTTCTAATGCATCATGAACTAAACATATGCCAGCAGTGCAAAGCAGGGGCCAAAGAGGCATGTGTTATATAGAGATGTATTAATATAGTCCAGATCACAAGAAGTAACTAACCAACCCCCTCTTAGCCTGGTCAAACTCTGTTAGGAAGAATGTACTGTGTCCAGTTCTGGGCATTGCAGTCTAAAAATGAAAATTACAGACTGGAAGAAACTAACTCCTGTGAGTTTGTTAAAAAAAGGAACTGGGTCTATTTAGCTGCAGAAAAAAAGGCTAAGGGGAGATACAACACTACTTTAGTCTTCAGGTATCTACAGGGATGTCATGTTGAGAAAGGAGGTCAGGACCAGAACTGCTGTGTTGAAACATTAGAAAAGTAGATTTTGATTAGGCCTATTTTTGCCCCAGAAGTGCTGTGAACCAATTGAATTAGCTGTCTTGTGAAGTGATCGATTCCCCTTCAGCAGAAGCCTTCCAACAGAGGCTGGATCACCTTTTGTCCAAAATGCTTTAGCAGACCTAACATTGGACTTGATAACTTCTGATATCCCTTTCAATTCTGATTCCAGAGAAAATCACCTTGCTTAATAAAATGTACACCATGCACACATTTTACACTGTGTGTATATACATATGCACACATAGAATTACGGTATAATAGGCTGTTGTGAAGAACACCATCTCATATTTTGTAATATGAGAAGTTTCACTGAATATATTGCAAAACTAAGTAGTAAATCAGGCTTCAGTAACAATCACTCCCTTGTAAAGGGATAGGTCAGAGCCTGTTTGATGTGTTGGCTAAGGCATCAGGCTAGAAACTGGGAGATGGTGAGTTCTAGTCCCACCTTGGACACAAGGCCAGCTGGGTGACCATGGGCCAGTCACTTTCTCTTAGCCCTAGAAATATGGCAATGGCAAATCACTTCTGAAAAACTTTGCCAAGGAAACTACAGGGATTTGTCAAGGTTTTGTGTTGAGAACTGGACCCAATTAAAGGAAAAAAGAAGTACATTTTTGGAGATGGAAGGTATGTTGGAGCAGGAGCAGTTTTTCCCCCATTTTCTCTGCTGCCACCATCAAGTGTTTTGTGTGTAGAAAAAGCACCTGCTGCTCCTTTAGATGATGTCATTGAGTCACCAGATGGGACAGAGACAGCAATTGTGGGCACGTTGCTCACTGTGTAGGTCCTAGGAAGTCATCCTTCCCCTGTGAAAAAGTTACCCTGAAGCCAAGACAGCATGCAAAACATCTAATGCTGAGCTTTAAAAGTGGATTTGCTTTTAAAAGTTTCAAAGGCAATGGAACTAAGGGCCATGCACTGCTGTATTAATCTTTCTTGTTTTTGTTTCTAAATCAACTGGATGCCTCATTTGCAAATGTTACTCTAAAGCAGAGTCAGGCAATTGTGTTTATTTTGGAAACAACACTTTTCTGATTTGTGAAGGCTTCCAAAGACCACCTGGAGAAGACCATCTGAAGAAGAAACCCTGTTTCCTGACACAGAGATAGCACTTAGCAATAGCAATATCACTTAGACTTATATACCATTTCATAGTGCTTTACCGCCCTCTCTAAGTGGTTTAGAGTCAGCATATTGCCCTCAACAATCAGCATCCTCATTTTAGGGACCTTGGAAGGATGGAAGGCTAAGTCATCCTTGAGCCATTCAAGATCAAAGTCCTGGCAATGAGCAGAATTAGCCTGCAATACTGCATTCTAACCACTGCACCACCACGGCTCATGATGTTGTGGGATAGGAGTGAGAGAGAAAAAGCGGAGGGAGGAAGAAAGGAAACGAAAGGAAAGGAAAGGAAAGGAAAGGAAAGGAAAGGAAAGGGAAAGAAAGAAAGAAAGAAAGAAAGAAAGAAAGAAAGAAAGAAAGAAAAAGAAAGAAAAAAGAAAAAGAAAGAAAAAGAAAAAGAAAGAAAAGAAAGATGTATGCATTTCCCTTATTGCAGACATGTCAAACCCAAGGCCCGGGGGCCATATCTGGCCCGCAAAGTGGTTTTATGCGGCCCATGAAGCCATCCTGGAAACAGTGAGGGAACGGCCCCCACTGCCTTGGCCCTGGCCCAGAGACCCTCCTCCTGCCAGAGACCCTCAGATCTGTCCCACTCCTGCCCAGGCCCCCATAGGCACCCTTGATGCGAACGATGTAGAGCTGGCCACACCCACCCAGTAGGCCATATGCACTCTAGCCACGCCCACCCAGTAGGCCATAAGCACTCTAGCCATGCCCACCCAGTAGACCACGCCCACCCTGGCCATAACCACTCGGCCCCTGAGGGCAACCGCAATGCTGATGCGGCCCTCGATGAAATTGAGTTTGACACCCCTGCCTTATTGCATCTAATTCTGCTCTCCTTTTTTGTGAAGTAAAAATAGCCCTCTTTGCTGACAAATTTCACTGGGACAATAGGAAAGTGCTGTAACAATTTCAAGATGGGTTGTGCACTGCACATCTGTACAGGTGGACAAGAGCCAGTTGTCGAACAACATCTGGAGGGCCACCAATGTCTATGCTAACCTACTATATAAAAAAATTGGCTTGGGAGAAATGATTTTTCTCCAACGGCAGTGAAAGCAGGAACTCCCAGGTCCCTTTTCAGCCCAGTTGTGCTTGCCAAGTTTCTTTGTTTCAGGTATTTTTCAGGCTGCTTGGGCACCCCCAGCCCCCACTGATTCCATCTGGAAAAAGGGCAGCTCCATCACTGAAGTCAAATGAGCCCCTAACTAGCAAGTGACATTAGTGAAAAATTACTGAGGAGGTGATCTTTCCTTGAGACATTTTTGATCCTGCTGGGATTATAATGAGGCAAAGTGAGGGAAACACAAAAAACAAGCTTTGTGGAGATGAAGAGACAAAAATATCAAAGGTCCTTCCCCACTCTCCTACCTCCAGCAACATACTGGAGCTAAGTTAAATACATTCCTTTTCTTTCTGATTTCTGTTGAAAGGCTGAACGTTCATGCTGTCAGGTTTGCTCTGAATATGTTCAACCAGGCAGGGGAAAGCTGAGGTAAAATATATTCCAGGAGCAGCACTAGTGAGAGCTAGTTTAGTCAGCAGTTAAGGCATCAGGATAGAAACCAGGAAACTGTGAGTTCTACTCCAGCCTTAGGCACAAAGCCAGCTGGGTGACCTTGGGGCCAGTCAATTTCTCTCAGCCCTAGGAAGGAGACAATGGCAGACCACTTCTGATAAACCTTGCCAAGAAAACTGCAGGGACTAGTCCAGGGGTAGGCAACCTTGGCTCTTTTATGACTTGTGGACTTCAAGTCCCAGAATTCCTGAGCCAGCCATGCTGGCTCAGGAATTCTGGGAGTTGAAGTCCACGAGTCATAAAAGAGTCAAGGTTGCCTACCCCTGGACTAGTCCAAGTAGTCACCACTTTCTCTCATTCTCTACATTTCAAAAATTAGTAATAAATCAGGCTTCAGTAACAATCAGTCTGTAAAGAGATAGGTGAGAGCCAATTTGGTGTACTAACTAAGGCATGGGTGGGGAATGAAGGTCCTTTTGTGACTTATGGACTTCAATTCCCAGAATTCTTGTGCCAGTCATGCTGGCTCAGGAATTCTGGGAGTTGAAGTCCACAAGTCATAAAGGGGCCATCATTCTCCACCTCTGGGCTAAGATATCAGGTTAGACACTGGGAGATGGTGAGTTCTAGTCCCACCTTGGGCACAAAGCCAGCTTGGTGACCATGGGCCAGTCACTTTCTCTCATCCCTAGGAAGGAGGCAATGGCAAAACACTTCTGAAAAGCTTTGCCAAGAAAACTGCGGGGACTAGTCAAGTCCCCAATATTTAAAAACTGACTCGAAGGTGCACACAGCCACACATATAAACACATGGCAAGTTATCTTCTTCAGACAATTTAAAAAAAAATGCAATTTCTGTTTTCTAAAGCAGCACAAACGATGTGTGGTACCCAGCTGCATATCCATGTCTTGTAAAACCCTGCCCCCATTGCATATTCTTTTTATATTTTAAATGATCCCAATGAACGTATTGCCCTCGGTGGGGATTTGGAGGGGAAGTGTCAGTGAAGCCAGTGTTAAAGTGCCTCGAAGGGGGGAAAAAAGAGTCAACATTGCAGATCTCAGTGTAATTTTCACAGTTTATGAAGTATGAAGGGTAAACAGTTTTTCCTTAATTTGTTAGAAATATTTCCCAGAATATTAGTAGAGAAGACTGATTATGCATGAAGGACATAGATTACTTCCTATGTCAAAAGATGTACCCACAAACATACATATCAAATCCTGTGCTCTAGCCCTGGCCAGAAATTCCCAGGGGTTTGCCAGCAAAATGTTTGCAATTGAGAATGAAGATTCATATGGAAAAAAAATAAATCTGGCAATTTGAATGATAATAAATTTTGTATTGTTATTGTATTGCTTGGAATAGAGTATTTTTTTAATATAATGCTTTAGTGGATGGCTTTATGGTCAGCAGTGCTTATATAAGAGAAGCCAAACTAAAACATGACTGTTGAGTTAGTTACTGTCCCTTTCCTAATTTTTCATAAAGAATTTCTTGGTGGAGGACACTTTCTGGATGGTGATAAGGGAAAAAGAGCTCATGTTCTTTTTCTTCTGTTTTCCTGCTCACTCGCTGTCCTTCTCCCTCCCTCCTTTTTTATGGAAATATTGCTGTATACTGCAGGAAAATGAGTTCTTTAAATCCTACAGCACACTTCCCAGGATACTTACTCTCATTTTGAAAGGAATTAGATAAGTACATTCACTTTTGTTTAATGCCCTCCATTTCACTTTTTTCCTCCTAAAGTTCCACACCTTAAATATTTTTCTTTTCTTATTGATGGATTCATTAACATGTCCAATCTGATTCTTTTGCCAATCTGGATTCAGACTTGGTTGTGGGATTGAAATTGCATTGGTCATTCTTGTAGAATAGATGACCTACCTGGGCTGGCAATTGGATGGGAAGAGGACAAAGTTTCTGGTTGTGTTAAACTTCTTGACAGCCTTCATTCTCCTTAATCAAGATACTCTTCTAGATTACCTGCAAGGGTTAGGAGTGGCTGGCACTGAGTTGTAATGGTTCTCTTCCTTCCAGAGCAAGTGGGGCCCTCTTATGATTTAATGTCTAACCAAAGTTCTTAGGGGGGGTGTCCTCCACAGGCATGGGTGAAGCATTATTAATATGCTGATGATAATCCGGTTGCATATTTACACCCTGGACTAAACATGTAATCCTAAGAAGGCCTGAACTAGTGCCTGTAAACTGTTAAAACCTGGAAGGGAAGAAACAGGCTTAGGCTTAATCCCCCCAAAATGGAATGGCTGTTGAATTAAAGTCTTCCGATTCCAGAAAAGGAAAATCCAATTGACTTTAGGCAAAGCTGTACTCCCCTGTGGAGAGCAAATTTGCAACCTGGAGTTCTCCTGTACTCAAGACTCCTGCTGCAATAACAGTGGAAGTCATTGCAGAAAAGTCCATTTCCAGCTTCAACTGGTACATTAGTTGTGGCCTTTCATGGAAAAAGAGGTTTTACTGCGGTAATTCATGCTCTTGTCACTTCATAACAAGACTAATGTAATTCGCTCTATATGGGGCTGCCCTTGAGAGCCAGTTGGGAGCTACAGCTGATTCAAAATCCGGCTGCACAGTGTAACAAGTGAAGCCTGATTTAGCCATGTAACACCATTATTGCAGACGTGCTGTTGATAGTCAGTCAGCTTCCAAGTACAATTTAAGATGCTAAAGGTCTATGGAGATTCTCAGTCATCCAAGTCATAGTTGTCCCAAAGGTGCTTTTTCAAAAGGCAACTGGACTTTGTTTTTCCTTTGTTTGAAAAACAAAGTCTAATTGCCTTTTGAAAAAAGCACCTTTGGGACAACTTAAGGTGCTGATTATCTTCTGCAAAGCCCTATCTAGCTTCAGACTGGCTGTCTTGCAGGACTGTCTGCTCTGAGTGGCATATGCCCATCTGATAATAACCAGCAGATTATGCATGCAATGGGTGCCTCCTCCTGCATAGTTTCAGCAAGTAGGAGCCTGGGGACAAGCCTTTTTTCTTATGGCCCCCTCCTCTGGCACAGTTTACCTACAGGGACAAGGATCTAAGGCAGGGGTCCCCAAACCCCAGTCCGTGGATCAGCACCAGTCCGCGGCATGCCAGAAACTGGGCCAAGCAAACAAGCGAAGTCCCATCCACGGGATGCAGGCAGCACATGAAACCATGCCCACATCTGGTCTGCAGAAAAACCTCTCCCCACAGAACCAGTCCCTGGTGTCCAGAAGGTTGGGGGCTGCTGATCTAAGGGATACAACCCCATCCCTAAACAAGATAGTAACAAAAAATAACATTCCTTATTGCAATTCACACACCTCTGGCAATTCTGTCTGCAGACAATATGAGTGAAATAGCTTTCATTTGTTTGTTTCCTTGTTTTTCTCTAGGCTCAACTGTCCATCATCAGTATCCCATTAGTTCTGGAGTTCTCGTTGGCTCCCTGTTTGTTTTTTAAAAAAAAATAAATCCCAAAACTTTGTCTTTTAATTTGCACCAAAAGCTTCAGCATGCTTCTGAAATTCTCCATATATATATATATATATATATATAAACCTTGTATGTTAGTGATCTCTTTTTATTTGCAAACCAATAAGCCAGTCGGCATTTGCTGTTAACAGTTTTTAAAAACAGTCAACAGGGCCACTGAATGCCTCTCCGGTGATCCCTTAACACTGGAGCCTTTACTAGGCTGCTACAAATACCTCTTCTGAAGCTGGGAAGCTACGCAGCTGCTTCTAATATTTCTGCCTGAATTTGAATTTTTAGTCATGCTCTGGGACTAAGAAAGATGCATGAATGAATCCAGAATGTTAATCTGCATAGTGAGAGACTAATATTCTCACTAATACTTTTTCCTGTCACCTGTATTTGCTCAGCAGTTCAAATTTGATGTGGCCCTAGCAGCTATTGTTTTAAATATCTTTTATATGATGCGGTACTTCTTAAAGAAAAAGGCAAGAAAGCCTCTTTACTGTTTTAGGGATAGCGTAAAAGGCAACATTTACCAATGCAACCAAAAGCTATATGGAAAACAGAAAGGGGAAGTTAATACATTTTAAGATGTGGCATTTGAGACTCTTTACGGAGAATCAAAGGGTCATGTAAAACACTAAAATATATAGTATTTGGCCGTTAATCATGTATATAGTTCCATTTCTATCAGTGCATAGGGGTAAACAAGATAGTCCTAATTTCTATTAGGCTGCTGTTGGCCATTTCCAGCTGTGTCATGGACAGCATGCTCTGAAAAATAGCTGGCACTGTGATGTAGGTGTTTGACACTGGAATCGATGCGGTCTGAAGCAATCCACACAGAGGCTGCATGCTGTGAATCACCACCAGGAGCCTCTTGCATGAAATGAGTGCTCCAGGGCTCAGCAACGGAAGACTTTGGGATGCAGTCATTAAAGTGCCTTCAACTGGGCGTTTCAGTGTTGCTTTGATCTTAATTCCAGCAGGAGATAAGAGAGAAAGGTCACTTGCTCTTGTGCGTAGGGAAGAGACCCGTGACTTTTTCTTGATACAGTTATACAAGGGAGAAGGAGATGGATAGTTTAGATGGTTTGTCAGTTGCCCATACGAGTCTATTTCTAGAGTGCCCCACAGAAGTGGTTTCTTGTGTATGGGAACAATAAGTTATGCATCAAGTGCAGGCACTCTTAGCGTCATCCTCTCCCCACCCCCATCCCACCCAATGCCCACCTTTTTCCATGATCAGACTTCAGATTCTAGGCTAGATATGCGTCTCCACGATCTTCTTGCACAAGGGCTGTGCATCCTTGGGGTTGTCAACGTATTTCTCCTCTCTGTGTTGGCCATCTGAATAAATGTTGGATAAACCCTGCTCTGATTTCTGCAGTCTCTCTGTGTGCTGTTAAAGTACATGGCCCTCTGACCCTCCGCACGGACCAAGAAATCCCTGCTGCATGGGGGCCAGGATGCTTGACTGAAACAGTGCTGGGAGGCACTGGATTGTTCACATAGGTGAGAAGGGCCTGGATGAAAACTTCTCCAATGAACAGGTAGATTTGGATATGAGTTCAAATACGCGTATTGCTTCTGCACTACAGCTGAAGAAGCCCTGTGTACGCCTGAGACGTTCTGTAGACAGGCCTCTCGATAGAATGGTAGCCTTGTGGATTGTGAATGTAGCAGCTGTTTCTCTTTCCAACTTAAACCATTGGCCTGCATACATTTCTTATTGCATGCATTGCTTGGCCTAAGGGCGTCAGGAGAATGGTGGGGGACTCCATGATGGATCCCAGGCAGCACTTTTGCTTTGGGGATCAGGCTAGCTTTGGGGAAGAAGTCCAAGATATCCCTGGAACTGGAACACTTTGGTGGACGCTTCCAGAGGCCTAGAGAATGGAACTGTTCATGCTGTTTCAAGGTTGATCTTGAAAGACTAGCTGTATAGGTCTCCTTTTCTCTCCTCAGCTCTAGAGGGTCGTATTCTTTATGTGCAAAGGGTCTACAAGTTTTGTTGTCCTTTGGGAAGGAATTATATATACAGGGATGAGGCAAGTAGTGAGTTTCCAAATTCTTTTTCTTCTCAGAAGGGAAAGCTAGCCTTGACTCCTGGGTTGCACTGCTTTGCTCGCCTTCTTTATACAGGTGATCATTCTGGTGGAACTTTTGTTTCCCATGGCCTCTGGACACGGGGAGCTTATACTTATGGTTATGTGGAGAAAGTTCCTGAAGAGTCCTGACTGGGGAGTGAGGAGCATCACTAAGGGAACTTCCAATGTGTTTTCTGAGGTTCGCCTGAGAAGTGGTCAACACATACTGTGGAGAGTGGTACGCAGCAAGAGCCGGAATAATCTTATCTTCAGAGCAGTTGCCTCGTAATTTCAGTGGATGAAGAATCTGTGGGTGCTCAATTGTCTCTCCACAGCTTTCACTGGCTGGTCCCACAGTTTGCTGAGGTGCCAGAAGCAAGGGTGGAAAGTTCCTCCCAAGCTTCTCAGTTGCTGTAGTGTTGGAGAACTGAGCTGGCCTGTTTGACCCACTAGTGTTCTGAATCACAAACTGGGGAGTCCTTAAGGAGAAAGTTGTTTGGAAGTTTTCACTCCTACTAGACCAATTCTCTATAGTGCGTGTAGCATTTTCCAGTGAGTTCTCAACACTGGCTGTTGATACCATATTCTTGGCTGCCTGCAGCATCTTAAGCACATTGGCTTGAGCAGAGTTAGCAGTGACATCTGGTTTGTAAACACGAACGGGGCTTTCCAGGTTCTGGACTCC